>NW_026047471.1:2005714-2674285 GCF_023864345.2 Schistocerca serialis cubense | reverse complement strand
CAATATTCGAAAGGGTTTACTATTTTTCTTGACAAATTAATTTCTATTAAGTACAATTACTATTTTATAAATGAATTCAGAAACAAACATAATAAACAGCACTAGATTGCAAAATTAATAAAAAAAAATTTAAGTATGATAAATAATTCATAATTTTCAAATGTTTCTAAAAGAAAATAATTTTAACTGTACCTTCAGAGTTAGTAGATATTGATTGTAACATCAAAAGTAAAATAATTCCTTTCCACAAATTTTATTCTGAAATATAACATATTGTGTACAGAAGTATATGAAATTTTTCAGAAAAACAGCTGAGATAATATTGACACATCCAAAATTTGAAAAATATTACTGGTGTCAACTATTACTGTTGAAGAAAAGTAATGCTAGAGGAGAATGGCCCATTACAGTCTGTTAGTAAAATTAATAACATGGAAGACTTTCAGAATTCTAGACATGGCCATGCTACAGTTCATGCTAGACTTAAGTCATGTTTAGAGGGTGTAGGCACTAGGTTGGAGTGTTGTGATTTTGAACTTGTTGACAAACATAAATTAAATCATGTGTGCTTGGTAAAAAGTCTAAATTCTTATTTCCTGAGGCTGGAGGGGAATGTGCATTTGAGGTGCTTGGCTTGATGCATATGGATTTATGTGGTCCCATGGAGCAAACATCACATACTAGGGCTGAGTACATACAGGTACTAGTGAGCGATTATTCCAGGACATTGTGCCAGTTTCTCAAAAGTGAAGATCAAGCATTAGATTTTAATTTTTTTTTTTTTTTTTTTTTATGTTAAAACTTTGACAGAAAATAGGATTGATGCAAACATCAAAGCTGTTAGATTTAACAATGGCAATGAGTTTGTAAACTCTAAGTTGGATTAATTTCCAAGAGAGAGTTGGACTGAGCCTAAGATTAGTGTCCTCCATAGTCTAGAAGAAAATGGTATTATGGAAATAACTAACAGATCAGTTTTTGAGATGACACAGTGCACATTGTTTGATTATGATCTACCTAAGCACTATCAGCCACTGGCTTGCAGCACAGCTTATAACATATCATAGCATTATAGTTTGAGTTGTGATGTTTGCGGTCTTTGTCAGTAACCACATAGTATTCCAGAAGTGATATTGTATGGATAAGTCAAAAGGTGACCATGTTGTAGTCTACTCACTGGTCAATTAAATTCATAAAATAACTGATCAGCCAATCTGCATTCTCATTCTGTTATTGTCTTTGACCAAGAAAATTCAGCTAAAAGGTATCTGCATTATGCTATACTAAAAAAACTGTTAATTACCAGAAATACTTAATATGTTGCTTATTACTTACTGCAAACCCTGACACTACAGAATTAATAATACAATCTTTAATTAATTTTGAGATAGAACTCTCAAAATATAAATATTAGTATTTATAATGTGTAATGTACTCATTTTCTTATCTGGAGTGGCTGTTAATAGAGATGGCATACACTAGCACTTGTTTTGGCGATAAATTGAGCCTGAAGCTTCATGACTTTTTCCAAGGAGGAAATTATGCAACAAATCCCAATGAAATTATGTTTCATTCATGCCAATCCACCCAGATATGATAAGCAGACATTATGAATGACAATAACAACACTCAACAACCAATAACCATTAATATTGTCATAAAAATTACAACAATTAAAAAGTCAAGAATTGTGGGATGTTTCCAAAAGCTGCATAGCTGTATGAAGGTGCTTCATTCTTAACTACCAGTTTCCCATCACTATAGATGCATCTTCAGGTTTACCACTTGATTCACATCCTGCAATTCAGCCTTAACTTCCACACTGGATGGGTAAGCTTGGACCATCCAAACTTCATAGAAGTTCTCTTGCAAGACCAGTGCTCCTCATTTGATCCTCTTTTTTAATTGAAGCTCATTCAACCTGAGTTACTATTTATATATTTTTTCAGAAAGCTGTTCCACTATTATTACACAAAACTACATTAAAACAGGTGCATTATTACAAACTGTTATGAACGTGTGATGCTATAGAGCAGAATCAACTAGATGAATACTCTAAAATCACTGAAAATGGAACTAAATGCTCATATTATACAGACGTTTCTTTTGTCTACTCATAACCATTCCTGGAAATAATAACTAAGACCAGACCATTTGATTCAGAATCAATGATGAATATAGTTATTGCTCATGCTACAACTTGGAGTAGTGGAATATCGGATCACATCCAACACTCTTTCAGTACCTAATTGTTTAACATTCAACAACCAACTACTAAAAGAGTTCACTGGTATAAATATTAAACACAATAGAGAGAGAACTGATCCTTGTGCCAACGCCATGCTGGTTGTCATCAGTTTGATAGTGCCCTTATCAGAAAATGTTATTAACCTCCTCCAGGGACAGACAACTGCAGATGAGTAAACTTCATGGTCTCTGCAAGTTTCTTGGTGTTTGAGCAAAAACAGATAACAAGACTTTGTTGTACACATGATTTATGTTTATATAAAACACTGTTAAATATTTAGTTATGGAATGACACAACTGTATGTCCACTAACAGATGTGCCCTGCCCATGCCAAAAACCTAGTTGAAAGTTGGGTACGATTTAAAATCCTCTATGTACCATTAAAAATGCTTTTTAACCAAACTTTCCAACCTGGACAATATTTCCTCCATCAATAGGTGATGTGCCCGTGTGAAGGGGTGTCCATCTATAGCATTTATGATCCACTGAATTTGTTACCAGATTGTCATTATTGTGGTTTGATGGTTTAACTTATTACAGTATTCTGCCCACTTGAATCTTTCCTTTTCTTTAAGTTTTATTTTCACTCATGCCTGGCATGCTTTAAGGGGAATGAAGTTTTCCACTGCACTGGCTTTTTTTGTACACTTGTAACACTTCTTTGCTTTATGAAATGACTCCTTGACATTCCTCAAACCACAATGGGGCTACCTTTCATGTACTTTACGTGGCATGTGTGATGCATGGTATCAGTGTCACTACTGTCATCCCAGTGACTTGTACCAGTTCTTTGTGGTTGCCTTTGACATCTCTGGATTCAGTGTATGACATGAGTTCTTTCTCTGCCAGCTTGTGGTATTTTTTCCCAATTGCCGCTTTTTGTATTTCAGATTTGTGGACTATAATGTCGACAGTAATTTCTACCATACCCATACCCTCTGCCTATTGGAAAGTGATCTGAATCCCCAGTATCTTGTAGAACCTCTCATGTGTTGGGTGGCGTCAACTGTGGAGATGCTAGGACCACATCTACTGCTGAATGGGCTTCACCTCTCCTTGACATACCAGTGGCAGAACAATCATTCAGGACTTCTGAGTTATTGTCATAAATTGTATCAAGCATTAACATGCCCACCTGGTCTGTTATAATGCTTCCCCATGCTTTATTATGCTCACTGAGGTCTCTCATAATAATTACTTTGTAGGAGATATTAGCCATCAAATTACGGAAGGCATGTTTGGTGTCACTAAGTTGTGGGACTCAGTATGTAGCACAATAGACATTTCAATGTTTTTTACTTGTGATCTAATAGCAGATCTCTGAAAGAGGTCATTTCCAGTGTCTATAGTAAGTTAATTAAAGTACTAATCATTTTTTATTTTTTATACCATCTCCCCCAAATCTATCTTCTCTGTTTATGCATACCATATTATGAGGAGTGATCAATACATAATGCAACACTTTTTTTCTAAAAGCATGTTGTTTTATTCACAATTTCAATACACCATTTTATTCCCCAATCTTTTGACTACAAAATCCTATTTTATAATATAGTCTCTGTTCCATGTGATGGCCATAGACCATCATAATTGGAGGGGTACCACTCTACTGGTCACCGTCTTAGCCAATGTCTTACTGCATCAAAAACCTCCCCATCATCCACATACTGCTTCCTGCAGACTGCATCCTTCATTCAGCCAAACAGATGGAAATCAGAAAGTGTGAGATCCGGGCTGTAGGATGGATGAGGAAGAACAGTCCAATGAAATTTTGTGAACTCCTCTTGCTTTCACAGACTTCTGTTAGGCCTCACATTGTCAGAGAAGGAGAAGTCCATTGGCATTTTAATGGTGGCAAACACATTGAAGTCGTTTCTTCAGTTTCATGAGGGTATCAAAATACACTTTTCAGTTGATTGTTGCACCTTGAGGGAGGACATCAGGACTGGGTTAACCCATGTGGAGGCCTGGGGCTAGAAAAAATGTATGGATCCTGCTTACTTCATGTAGGCCTAATTCCTTTCTGTGAAAGTACAATAAGAAAAGTAAAAGAATACATATATTTTTATGACATCAACCATGCCATCAGGAGATGATATTATGCCTAAAAGAACTTTGCAATTGCATTTTTAAAAAAATCACACAACATTACCCTATTATATAAATGCAATAAATAGAAAATGAGTATCTGAAAAATTTCTTTTCCTGAATATTTTGTCCTGGCAGAGTCCTCTATAATATCCTGGAAGTCAAGAGAACTAGACACCTCATGTTCAACTGATAACAAGGGGAGAGTGAAAATGCATTCTTGTTGCACTATAACACATAATTTGTTCTTGATAAGGGCTAATTTGGAGAATCCCCTCTCAGATACACAACTCACAATTGGTTTTCAGGGTAAATTTGGTAAGAAATCATCACTTTTGGAAAAACATCCCCAAGATCATTTTCAACCATTAATTCATATAATTCATGTCCATCTGGGCCTTGTGCATCATATATGTCATATAAGGACATTATATATTGTATTATGAGACCAAGATGTTGGTGTGTTTGATTACATTGTTTTATTACAACAGGGCAATTTTGGCATGATTGCCACCATCAGATTATGGTCTTGATGTCCATATGATATCACTGTCTTGGTTGCTGTCACTGTTGTATAAGTTTGCTCCCTTGACATTGGTGGAGCTATAGTAGATGTTAACCTCTACCTGGACCAGTTATTTCCGAAATTTCCAACTATGGAAGTTTATGTCATACTGATGTTAACTGATGAAATAAAATTTCATAATTGTAAAACCTCATAAATAACTGCTCCAGTTGCAGTTTAACACCTACTGTAGCTCCACCAATGTCAAAGGAGCAAAATTATACATTAGTGACCGCAAATAAGACACCAATGTCATATGGCCCTCAAGACCACCTGATGTACAATAACCTGATAATGGCAATTATGTCAAAATAGGCCTATTGTAATAAATAATATATAATTGAACACAGCAGCTTCTTGGTCTCATAGCACAATACATAATGCCATATAGTTTGACTGCTGAAATGTTTAGCAGCTTTTTTTAGAGAACTCTTCAAATATTCACTAAAATAAAGAATTTGGCAAGAAAAACTTTCTTCATTGAGATTACCTCAGTATTTTTCCTGAAGTTTAGACTTTTCTGTTAAGAGTTCTTTAGCTTTGTACTTTACTATGTATTTGTTGAAGGTAGGAAAAGACTGATTACTTTGCAATACATTTCTTTTCACTTTTAAGTTTTGCTTGCAGTTTCTCAGCAACTGCAATAAGTGGCACATAAAATTTATCATGTCACTAAATTATTCTGATTTTTCTCCATCAGGGAATCTTTGTATTTCGAATTTCCTTTTGTTACTATATTCTTGATACACTCACTTGACCTGCCAGCTTGGTTTCCTTGTTCTTATTTCTCTTTCTCTTTGGCTTACATATGGACCACATACCAATTTCAATGCTTCCTGCTTTGTTCTTCTTTCTTCTTCCTACAGTATTCTTTCATCTCCTCACTACGTATCTTTTTCTCTTCTCAAACCGTTTTCAGCCATCTTCTTCTCCCAACTGCCTTGGAATCCTTTCATCTTAAAAATCTCTCTTTCTGTTGCATCCTTTTCACTTATGCTGTTTCTTTCCATATCTTTCCTAACTTCTTGAATCCAGCCTATCATTGACTTCTTGTCCCACATATATTTAAGTATCTGTTTGGTTAACCTTTTGTTGTTCATTCTTTATAAATGCTCAAAAAAAAATCAATTGAATCTTCTGTAGTATTTCAGTTACATTTTCTATGTTGTGATACACTTCTTCATTACTTCTTCATTTCCAAACCTCTGAATTTCTTAGCGGACCATGTATTTTTTGAATCATTCTTCTTTCTAGGACCTCAAGTTTGTGTAATTTGTTATTTAGTATTAAACATTCACTTGTATAAATACATTTTCGTTTCACTACTGTGTTGTAGTGTTGTATTTTCAAATTCTTAGACAAATACCTTTTTCATAAATATTCCTTGTTATACCATATGCTCTCTCTGCATTTTATGTACACTTTATTTTGCAGCGAATTGTTCTAAGCCATTTCATTGAATAATTTTTTCCAAGTATTTGCATTTATTAACCCTCTTTATCTGTCCAAAATCTGCTACAAAGAATTCTGGAGCAGTTTTTACATTTATCATAAATTTTATTATTTCTAGAGAAGTTCTTAAACCTACTTTGTTGGCTATTTCTTCCAACAGATTGATTTGTATTTCTGCATCTGTTAGGTTTCCAGAAACAATGGCAAAATCATCTGCAAATGATAGACAGTTAATTTTAATACCTTTGTTCTTAGTCCCCATAGTTACTGGTGACATCTTATATTCTTTTAGTTTTTGTTTCCATTCTACAACTATTTTCTCTAAGAGGCTTAGTAATATTGTTGAAAATATCTTATAACCCATTGGCTACAGATATATACCTATGGAGTTATTCACATTATGTTTATCACCTTTCTCGTGCTTAGGATGAATAAGAACCACATTCCAGTCTTCTGAAATCTTTTCAATTTCCCATATTTCTTCAAACATGACCTGAAGGTTAGTTATAAATTTTGGTTGAGATTATTTTCTCCGTAGACTTTGCTAGTTTTCGGAATATGTATTGTTCTTTTTATTTCTTCAGCTGCAGGTGGGGGATCCGCCTCTGTGTTTTTTTTGAAGATCCAGGAATTCTAGTTTACAGTACAGTTCTTCACAGTTCAAGAGCTGTTCAAAGTGCTTTTTTAGTATTTCACAGTTCTGGGTATTGCTTAGGCCTATTTTACCATTTTCATCTTGAGCTAATACTTGGAGCTCAATAGCCCCTTAGATCATTTTTAAACATCTTATTAATCTAATTTATCACTTTTGCATTATAATATACAGGGTTTACGAAACAAAATAAGATGCTTTTGAATCATTTATCACAGGACTATCTTCACAAGTAGTATAAGTTACGGAACAGCAGTAAACAGTGGACAACAACCAATATTGCAATTTAGAAGGCTACAACCTAGATATGTTCTACAGTAGAACACATAATAAAAGTGGTGGTGTTGCCATCTACCCGAGAAATTATAAGTTTGTAACCACCACAGGAAAAGTGCTATGGGGGAACAATTTCTGTGTTGACAAAGGTTTCGCAATGCTTAAACTCACATTTTGCACTGTTCTTTTCTATGTCATAGGTGTATATACATCCCTATCCAGAAATTATTGATGCTTTTTCTGAAATCAACTGATGGAGTTTTAAGTAAATTAATGTCAGGTAGTAGAACTGTACATCTTGTCATACCGGGAGATCTGAACATCAACAATTTACGTGACGGTCAGGAAAGCAAACGTTTTACAGATTGCGTCCTGTCTTACAGGGCTAAAGATCTTCTTGGATTAGTATCCATCCGGATAGCTAACACACATAGTAGTTTAACTGATCATGCTATCACAAATTATGACCACATCATCTCAACAGATGTCATAAATGGTCACCTCCCAGATCATTTAGGCTGAATAATGGTCCTAAAATGTAACACCAAATTCAAACCAAGAAAAATGTATGAGCACAGGCAAATACTGTCTGCAAACAACATTGCTACACTAAGACATAGTTTAAGCCAGAAATCATGGGTATCAGTTATTACTACAATTAGGATCAACAACAAACAGAACATGTCCACAGAAATTCTGACTGAGGACATAAACAGAGCCATGCCATTAAAAAAAGTGAGTGAACAGAAAAGTCAACCTTTAAAATCAAAACCTGTGCTGTTAGATTTTAAAACAAAAGATTTGAAAGAAAAAGTGGAAAACATGTATAGCCTACACAGAGTGACTAACTCAGAGTAACATAAAGAATTCTACAAGCAGTACAAATATAAATACCACAATGAAGACTGGAGCTTAAATGCAGAAAGAATCAGCCAACAGATATGAGTTTCAGATAATGGTTCAAAGAGTTGCTGGTCAGTTATACATAAAATCAGAAACAAACTAAAATTAATAATGCACAGTTAACTATGAATAATAAATATCTCTGATCCCCCTCTAGTTAGCAATATTTTTAGTAATTCATTCATCGAAAATTGAAAATGATGTCTCTGAGAAACAGGAAATACAGGAAACATCTGAGTTCTGTAACAAACAGAACTGCAGTAAACTACCCTCAGTAAGCACATATGACATTCTGTAGCTTATTGATACAAACAAAAAATCAGCAATATTAGATGAAATTTAACCATATATATTGAAGCAATGGAAACATGAACTAATGAAACCACTAGTTCACCTACTAAACAGTGTTCTAAAGAATGGGGTGTTCCCTGACAAGTTGAAAAAGCATTTACAGAACTACATACCCATTGCCCTAATCTCAACTTTCAGCAGGCTGTTAGAGAAAATAATATTAAAAAAGTCCTGGTACATTACAACAATGCTGACATATTAGGTGATTTCTAGCATGGTTTCAGAAGAGGTCAAACTACCACATCAGCAGCAGTACTATTTTCCCATAATATACTTGAAAAAATAAATGAAAAACCTTAAGCAGCAGGAGTATTCCTGGACCTCTTAAGAGCTTTTGATAGAGCACATAATGATGTGGTCTTATCAAAAACTGTGAAGAG
The DNA here is from genome assembly GCF_023864345.2 of Schistocerca serialis cubense. Lineage (NCBI taxonomy): Eukaryota > Metazoa > Arthropoda > Insecta > Orthoptera > Acrididae > Schistocerca > Schistocerca serialis. The sequence goes on along the minus strand of NW_026047471.1, from coordinate 2,665,370 downwards.
TGGTGTCACTGGAAAACTCATGCAATTGCTAGAAATATATTCAAAGGGTAGACAGCAGTGCACGGAGATTATACACTCTAATGAAGAAATACTGGAGAGGAGAAGGCCAAGTATAAGCAAATATGTTTTTATGTTCCACAGATCTCCATTTTAGGTCCAGTCCTATTCATATGCTATGTAAGTGATTTATCAAGTTCTCTTGACAATAAGCAACTGATCACTATGCATGCAGACGATACATGACAAGTGCTCACTTTGAAAGAGACAACCTAAATGTAAAAAAGAAAAATCTAATATTATTCACTTTAAACCAAATGGTACAAACAGACAAAATACTGTGATTGATGAAATTCTACCAACAACATTGTGAATAATCAGGTTTATGCATAGATGATTGACTTTCATGGAAGCAGCAAGCTGATTACATCTGTAAAAAATTAACACCGTCTTTATTTTTTTTTAAGAAGATTATCACCATATCTTAATTCTCAAACCCTAAGGACTGTGTATTTTGGATTAGTGTACCCTTTCTTGTTTTATGGACTACTACTGTGGGCTGGAAGAGGCCTAACTAATATGAAAAGGGGTTTCATACTGCAGAAGCGAGCGTTGAGGATCATCGCAAAAGTAAAACCAGGAACTTCTAGCAAATTCCTATTCATTATACACAATAGTCTCATAGTTTGTGCCATTTATATACAACAACCTAGAACCTCTAATCCTAGTGAAAGCAGACACTAAGATTACAAAAATGAACATAGATATTCCCAACTGTGAAATACGGCATAGAAAAGACTTTCGAATGGTTAACAAAAGATTTTTTGCTTTACCAGCAAAAAGCTCCTATGTCAAATATGTTTTTCATAATTTGTAACCAAATGAAGTAAATATATTGACAGGGGATACTTTCAAAAAGCGAGTCAAGCAGTGGCTTATCCAAAAATTCCCTCATAACTTGAATTTATCATGAATTATAATTTAATAAGAAATAATGTATTCACAATGAAATTTTCAGAGTGTGCACCGATATAAACTTTCTGGCAGATTAAAACTGTGTGCTGGACCGAGACTCAAACTCAGAACTTTCGCCTTTTGCAGGCAAGTGCTGTACCATCTGAACTATCGAAGCACGACTCATGACCTGTCCTCATGGCTTTAATTCTATGAGTACCTCGTCTCCTATCTTCCAAACTTCACAGAAGCTTTCCTGCAGACCTTGCAGGACTAGCACTCCTGGAAGAAAGGATACTGCGAAGACATGGCTTAACCACAGCCTGGGGGATGTTTTCAGAACGAAATTTTCCTTCTGCAGTGGAGTGTGCGCTCATATGAAACTTCCTGGCAGATTAAAACTGTGTGCTGGTCCAGTACTCGAACTTGAGATCTTTGCCTTTCGCAGGCAATGGCTCTATCGTCTGAGCAGCCCAAGCACAACTCACGACCCCCTGTGAGGATGGGTTGTGAGTTGTCCTTGGGTAACACAGATGCAGGAGAGCTTATGTAAAGTTTGGAAGGTAGGAGACGAGGTACTGGGGGAATTAAAGCTGTGAGGACTGGTTGTGAGTCATGCTTGGGTAGCTCAGATACGCCAGCACAGTAGCTCAGCGTGTTCAGTCAGAGAGTTAGCTGCCCTCTGCAACGAAAAAAAAAGTGAACGGATCAACGATGGGTGACATACGACACCTACCCCAAACAAATGCAGTGAACAATATCAAACAAAATGAGAATTACAGGGAAAAAAATGGTAGAGCAGTTGCCCATTAAAGGCAAAGACTCTGAGTTTGAGTCTCGATCTGGGACACAGTTTTAATCTGCTAGGAAGTTTCAGAAATAATGTAAACTAAAAGAAATTGTAATTGTAAAATCTTTATACTTAGTTTAAAATGCACATGCATGTAAAACTACGGTACATGTTATGAACAATAAATTGAAATTTGCAGTTTAAGTTGATCAAGGTACTCAGTCTTCCCAGAATGTTTCCATTTCTTCCACTGTTTTATTCTTTCTGCAACTGCCTTTTTCACAGATTTCATTCCAGCAGACTTTCTTCTCATTTTTGTTGATTCAAATTCATTCTTCACTGCCCTGTTGATTTCTTTAGATAATTGTTCCAATTACTCTGATTTAGCTATTTTAATTTCTTCTTGAAAATGTTTCATTTCCACGTTTGTGTCGTTTGTGATGTTGAGCTTGTCTGCGTTATATTTAATCAATTTTTGCTGTCTCTTACCCTTTTTATTAGGGATAAATTTCAGTTTAATTTTAGTCAGGTAATGAACAGAGTAAAATTCCCTGTTTCTTGTTACATTTACGAGTTCTTTACCATTACTTTGAGAAATATCCACATGATCTAACTGGAACTTCTGTAGTACTAGACTTGGAGATATATATGTTTTTGCTTTACTTAGCAATTTTTTTTTAAGAAAGTTGACATTAACAACAAAAATGTTTTCCAAAGATTCATTAGTCTTACATGTTTTTTCTTTTTTTGCTCATTCATGGGTTGGACTATGATTTTTAAAATAGCTTTTTGCTTATCCTACATGTACGTTAAAATACCCCAGTAAAATCACAATATTTGATTTTGGAATTTTTTACATTTAGTCTGCCAAAAGTTGCCAGAATGCTTCTACTTAACTCAGATTTATCTTAACTGTCATCATTAAATACAGCTTGGACGTTAACAAAGATATACTGTTTATTTTTGCATTTCACTGTGAGAAGAGAGTGTTTCTGAACTGGATTTGAATTCTGTAACGTCATCTACTAAATTTTTATGAATATAGAAGCTGATACCAAGTATTGGTATGCCTTTCATAATTTTTGCAGTTGGTTTACCCTTAAAAATTCTATGATTTTTGGTTTCTGTAGCAGTTTTGTCCAAAACTCGCGTTTCTTGTACTGCTGAAACTTGTATTTCATGTTTATCTTAGGGAATTTTCAGTTCTTATTGTTTACCAATTTTTACATTCAAGATGGCTGTAAAGATTTTCTTTTGAACGTAAGTTTGGAATGACACCGAGGTTTCTTAATCTCGTCCTTACTGCACATGTTGGGGCTTCCCAAACTCTAGATCCCTAAGCACTGCATAAAGCAAATGGTGGATACCTCTTTTGAGTTACCAACTGGGGTAGTGCTTACTTTTACCAGCCCTTCCATTCTGCAATTGAAATTGTATGTTGTACATGGCAGGAAATAAATTCCAAGATAAGAACGGATTGTTAGTCCAAAATGATTTCTCATGGTTTTCTCCATTAGGTTCTTCCGCTCTCTCTACTGTTGGGAATTAGGATTCCTTTCTGCCTTTGAGACTGTTGACCGGTTTCACCTGTAACCCTAGGTGGGGGCCTCAAAGGATACTACCATCCAGAGCCAGATGGATTCAAGTTTTTCTATGGGGTATATTCCTCACCCTCTTCTTTCCTCATAACTTGCGCGATGAGGCCTCGGGAATGGGAATGGCAGTCGCAGAGTTAGCCTGGTTTTCATGTTCATTAAAATTTTCACTAACATGGCTGAAAAATGGAATCAATGATCGCAACACATGATACCCGCTAATTAAATTCAGTCCAGGCCATTGCAAATATTTGTTAGTTTTGTCCACTCAAGACAACATGGCATCGCAGAAGACAGCTAGTACTGCTTGCTGTCTTCAGATTTTTCAAAAGCGATTCTGCCCCATTTCTTGTCGCTGCATTTTCTTGTTCTCAATAATTTCTTTAAAGAACACATAAACGGCATAGAAATTCTGTCGAATAGCTGATATTGCTTCCTCACAGCATGACCATCTAGTATCACACAATATCTTAAGTCACTCATTCTTCCTCACAAGCATGTGCCAACGGTGAGTACAAACTACAAAAAAACCATATAGTCATTGAATAACTTGGAAAAAAAAAACAGCTGTTTCTGACGATTTCTCAGCACTGTTTGGAACACCAGGTTTAACAGGTATCAACACAAGGCACATAGAAAGCTAATTAATTCAGTTCCTTTATCTTTGCACTTAAACCTGAATATTTCCCACTCGTGTTACTGGCAACGACAATCTTCTGTCCTCATACGGTACTGTATTCCCAAAAGAGATCCAGGTAAACTTTCCTAAGACTTTCTCCTGTGTGTCTGTGTTGGGAACAAAACATAAAAATCTTCCTCATAAACTCTTCCCTCGAAACAATACCTTCTACAAGGGCTAGCTGATCTTCATGTGCTGTGTCTACTGTTGAATATACAGCTAACCTTTAGAATTTTGCTGTTTGAATTTCGGCAACTATTTTACTCAATACCTTGACTCCCACAAGACCAATGAATTCTTCACAATACCGGTAGCCTTGGAAAAATATGACTGATGGCAATGACCTTTAGAGCAACGCTCATGGATGTGTTGTTTCAAAAACGGGTCAAAATGAGCAATTAATTCAAGGAAACCTAAATAGTTACCATTATTTTTGGTCCAAAAAATTTTGTTATCACCATTAAAAGCAAATCCTCTTATTTCCAAATGCTTAACTACCTCTATCACGCAGGGAAGCACTTCTTGCCAATAATTTTCCTCGGTTTAAATCGTATGCTGCAGTTCACTGTCGATACAGCACGTGTCTCATTCTTCCAAGGTAGAAGCCGCGTCACTGAATTTTTGGGATGAATAGCATTGTTTTCATGAGATGTCACTTTTTCTACCTCTTTCTTCCAGACAGAAAGCCCACAAGTTGAAAATGGAGAACTCATATCATCTAAGTCAATGCTGTCACTGAATAATTTACGGAAAATACAAAACACATTTCTTGTAGATTCGGAATACTACAGCCATTTCCTTTCATTTTTCTCTCCATTTAGCAATTTTCTACAGAACAAGGTGTTGGGTGAGTACATTTTTTGTGATTTATAGACACGTTCAGATTTACTTAGATCATCTAAATTGTTCTTAACATAGTCTAAACCATTCGCTAAAATCAATTCCACCAATGATTTTTCACGTTTTTCTATTTCGCCGAATGTTTCTCCAATGTTGGGCACTTCACTAATTCACTGTAAGTTCTGTCTCCGATTTCGATTTTATGATCGCTTAGTTCAACATTCGCTTTCATTGCCACCTCAATTACAAAATATTGCCCAACTACAATTTCAGTTTCACCGGGATCTGTAAAACACTCCTTAGAAGAAATAGATACCAGTGTAAAAGGTACCGGTTCAGTACAGACTTCACTGACGTTACCAGTGGGGCAATTTTTTTTCGTAAGACTATGCAGTCACTTGTGGCAGTTTCTTCATAAATGTAGCTCCTTCTTTCTGTGCTTTTCTTTTGCTCGAATTAACAATTCAGCTCTCCAACAATAGACGAGGAATATAAGCAACGAACAGAAGAAGGAAAGGGCGATGGGTGAATGGTGAGTGCATCACACAAAACACAAAAGTGTTTGAAGTAACTCGCCTATTGTTAAGGTCAAAAATTCTGCTCGAATACATGCATACGGAGTTTATAAATAGATGGAACTTGTTGACATGAAAGGAATGTTGCGCAACTGCGCAGTAACTTAATTTTTTGCTGGATTTGGACTAGGTATTCTGTGACTACATGAGACTGCAGAACATTTCTGTTCATAATTATCATGTACTATATTCGACCTTTTGTTTTAAACTGATTTATGATAGTTTTTTAAGATGGTGGTTGTAACAAACAAAGAAATTTGTTTTATATTTTAGGGTCTTATTTTATCCCATGGTGATGGTTGTATCTTGAATGATTCTTATTAGAGAGCCAGATGAGGAAGATCAGAGTGGAGGCCCCCCGTCCACATGGAGTCCTGGGTCTAGAGCCCCCCTTTTCCCTTCCCTTAATCTGGCACTGGAGGACATAAATTAGAATAACTCATTCAGCACAGAAGACTGTAACCATGACTTTACCAGTTGAAAGTTAGACTTTGAAATTTTTCTACGGAGCAGAGCTGGTGTAGCACCACTCAACGGGTCACCATTTCGTTTCCAGTTAAAAGTGATGAGCCCATGTTTCATTGCTTGCAATGATGTTCGAGAAAAACTGTCATGCCCAGCCTCATAACGTGCAAGTGACTTCACACAAATCGTCCTTCATTGCTCTTCATGGTCTTCTGCTAGGTAGCAAATAATCCACAGAGCACACACTTTTATGTACCCCAACTGGAGGACGAGAGTACTAGGCTACCAACAGAGCCATCCAGTTGTGCAGAGAGTTTGACTGTTATCCATTGATCACCTCAAATGAGTGTGTCTACACATTCCAACATTGCAGGAGTTGCAGCCGGCTGGCACGCAGGGGATTGGGCATGTTTGCGCAACCTTGTTATGATAACAGACTCAACACCCAATGACTCACTGTTCTTTTGTTCCAGGTCCCCATAGATATTCTGCATGCGACCATGAATATCTGCAGTGCTCTGGTTTTCCATAAAAAGAAATCAGTGACAGCTCTCTGCTTGGAATGCACATGCATTACAGACACTATTTCGAAGGCTATGTATAGTGCCGCCACCATTCACAAATTCATGAAACTATAGGAGCTGAAGTGGAAATATTCGACGAAGTTGCACAACAAAATCCGCATTTTTTCAACCAAAACTGGCCGAAAAAATGTGTTGCATTACTTACCGAACGCACCTTCATCTCCGTTATATCAAGTGCCAAAGAAACTGATATAAGTATACATATTCAAATACAGAGATATGTAAATAGGCAGAATACGGCATTGCGGTCGGCAGCGCCTATCCAAGAGAACAAGTGTCTGGCGCAATTGTTAGATCGATTACTGCTGCTACAATGGCAGGTTATCAAGAGTTAATCGAGTTTGAATGTGGTGCTACAGTTGGCGGACGAGTGATGGGAAACACCATCTTCGAGGTAGCGATGAAGTGGGAATTTTCCCATATGACCGTTTCACGAGAGTACCATGAATATCAGGAATCCGGAAAACATCAAATCCCCAACATTGCTCCAACTGCAAAAAGGTCCTGCAAGAATAGGATCAATGACTGAAAAGAATCATTCGACGTGATAGAAGTGCAACCCTTCCGCAAACTGCTGCAGATTTCAGCGTTGGGCCATCAACAAGTGTCAGCGTGTGAACAATTCAATGAAACATCATCGATATGGGCTTTTGGAGCCAAAGGCACACTCATACACCCTTAATGACCGCACGACACAAAGCTTTACGCCTTGTCTTGGCCTGTCAACACTGACATTGGACTGTTGATGATTGTAAACATGTTGCCTGGTCGGACGAGTGTCGTTTGAAATTGTATCGAGAGGATGGACGTGTACAGGTATGGAGACAACCTCATGAATTAATGGACCCAGCCTGTCAGCAGAGGCTGGTGGAGACCCTGTAACGGTGTGGGGAGTGTGCAGTTTGAGTTATATGTACCCTGATATGTCTAGATATGACTCAGATAGGTGACTCATACGTAAGCATCCTGTCTGATCACCTGCATCAACTCATGTCCATTGTGCATTCCGACGCACTTTGGCGATTTCAGCAGGACGATGTGACACCCCACACTTCCAGAATCGCTACAGAGCTGCTCTCCTGAGTTTAAACACTTCCGCTGGCCGCCAAACTCCCCAGACACGAACATTACTGAGGAAATCTGCGATGCCTTATAACTTGCTGTTAAGAAGAGTTCTCCAAGGCCTGCAGGATTCATGGTGTCAGTTCTCTCCAGCACTACTTCAGACATTAGTCAAGTTCATGCCCCATCGTGTTATGGCACTACTGTGGCGTGCTCTCGGGGGCCCTACACGATATTAGGCAGGTGTATCAGTTTCTTTGCCACTTCAGTGTAGAAGTTATGTACTGTTCTTATCCTAGTTTCTGCCAATCCCATAATATGAATTTTATATTCCATTTGGAAATAAACCAGATTTTCCCTATTAGAGCAGGCCAAATGAATGTTCCATAACATAACTCTGTCCAAATGATTACTGTCCATTGTTTTGTAGGAGATTAACGGAATGTGCCTCACTCACTCTCGCAACATGATGTTTCGAATCCTTTTGAACTGCACCCAACTGCACCATGCTAATGATAGACATACACTTGTGATATAAATTATCTATGATGTTTGCACTAACAGATGACATGGGTCAGAATGGTTTATGTACAGTCAGGGATATAGGGACAGGCACATTGTAGTACAAACCTCTGAGCACTGACCGCTGATTGAGTTCTCTGGTTCTGACTTGTTGTTGAGTGGGACAAACTGTGGGGCTGGCTGAGTCTATGGTGCCTGCATTGCAGGGGCAAAAGTAGCATCTGGTACGCAAGCCAGACACGGTCATATGGGACAGTGTTTGAAGAAGTGGACTTGGATTAAGGCTGCAGTCGTAGCAGCTCCGATATCGCTGGATTCTGCCGACGACCGACATCGTCTGGAGACGGCCGATCTTTCCAAATCAGTACGTACGCCACTATGTGCACGACCACACTAAAACTGATCCCTTCTCCTGAATGTACACATTTCGAAGGGCAATCGGTGAAATTCAAATCAGTTTGTTTCCTTTGGTCAAATTGGCCGATATCCTCACACACGAGCTATGGAACATGAGAAACCGCCAAAAGAGAATGACTTTGTGGCATCCTGAGGATGAAAATATCATAATCGGCACATAGTTCGGAATCTATGGACTAAAATCGCAGGTTTATTCGAATCCTCACATGCAAAATCGGTATTGGAAATTTTAGGAATAGATTATAACCTCAAAAATGTATTTTTTGACGTGAAGAGGGTGGCGTATGTTTTATGCGCATAGCTACCGTGCTGGATCTTTCTTGTGGTAGGATGTCATTAGTTGTCTACAAATTATTATTACTGCTTACTGGCGTTTCATGCCAGTAGGTTAGTGATGCTGTTAATATGAAGTGGTTTGAAAATGCAGTGTACGGTAAGTATTTCCACTTTTAAGTGCTTCAGTTTTTCAGAGTACTTTATGCTACACCTTTTACTTGTCTTTCACTCGTGTGTAAAACGACAATCACTAATTGATGTACGTCAGCACAACTTCAAATAAATACAGCGACACAGTGTGTTTATAACTAGCTTTTCAAGGTCACCACGAATTATCTCGAGTATAGAACAACGTTTCTCCCGTCATCTCATATATTCGTAAAACTTGTCTGGTTATTCCGATAACTGAGGACAGAAAGCATAGTACTTGCCACGTTCTTTACGATTCACGAAAGCTCATTCCCATGCATTCGGTGTCTCTTTAATAGCAGAAGCTGCTATGCAGCCCTTGTATCCACAACACAGAGGCGTCGTCGTATCCACCCCACCTTAAGAGATTAAAATCTAACCCACATCATACACAGAATAGATTCTAACCTAACCTTCTTGACCTTGACAAAAACAGACGGAGGAGATAAGACGCACTATGACCACACTGTCGGCCAATGTTATTGGGCAACATCTGGCGACCGTTGTCTGTGTCACTGTGACGCAGACTACGGCTGCTTTCACACTGGCGACTTCGTTGTGGCGTTTCAGCCACGCGGTTCAATCACAGCAATGGGCGACTACCGCACTTTTGAGCAGCGTGGTCGAATTGCCAGACATGCAACTGTACCACGCAGCAGAAGCTCTGTGGCAAGAGCTGTCTGTATGCTTCTGCTACCTACTTAGCGACGAAACGGACTCTGATGAGAAAGTGTTGCTTTTCGTTTTGTTATTGAAAAGAAAACACAGGCATCAGAGACATCATCCAAAGTACCGGATTCATCCTATGTTAACTACTGGAGAAAAACATGGACTTTTTTTTATAATTTATAAGAAATTGAAAGAAAACTCTAAAAAATGCTTTAACTGCTGCAGAATGTCTGTGGCGTCTTTTGATCAGTTATGTGCTGTGCTGAGGGCTAACAAAATAAAAGAAAGTACGTAAATGAGAAATAGTATATCATCAGATGAAAGACGAATGATTACTTCAAGGTAAATAAAATGCCTTTTTTACATATAAATTTATGTTTAAAGTAAATTCGACAATAATTTTTTTCGATGAAATACGTTAAAACAGCTTCCTAAAATCTACGCTACCCAGAGAATAAATCAGTGGTCACTGATGAATCAGGTGATATAGGTGAAAGTGATTTGATGTACTTGGACATGGATTGAAAGCATGAACAGTTATGGTGTATTTGAATATATAGGTACTGGTATGTGTGAAGTGATCTGAAACTTACAGTTTTCTAGTGAACTGTAAGACCTGCTGTATTACCACAAAACTGACATTATTTTAAAATTATTGTCCATCTTTAAACGCTTTGCCACAGATTTCAAATCATCTAATAATGACAGTAGAAAATGATTATCAGGGTAATCTCCTTCACGGTTTGATGAATTTTCTTTTTCTTGATGTTTGCTGCAAGTACCTGAAACAGTTTCTTCCCTTCTGTCATCCCTTGTCTCTTACGGGAACTGGAGGCAACTCCACCCTCTACATGAGAATCATTTGCCACGTCAGTACGAACAATACCTTCTTCCACCTCTGCTGGTTTGTTGGCAGTTACAGGTAATAAGAAAGTTATTGTTGTTGTTGTTGTGGTCTTCACTCCAGAGACTGGTTTGACGCAGCTCTCCATGCTACTCTATCCTGTACAAGCTTCATCATCTCCGAGTAACTACTGCAATCTACATCCTTCTGAATCTGCTTAATATATTCTCCTCTTGGTCTCCTCCTACAATTTTTACCTTCCACGGTTCCCTCCAATATTAAACTGGTGATCTCTTGATGCTTCAGAATTTGTCCTACCAACTGATCCCTTCTTCTAGTCAAGTTGTGCCATAAATTTCTCTTTTCCCCAGTTCTATTCAGTAGTATCTCCTCATTAGTTACGTGATCTACCCATCTAATCTTCAGCATTCTTCTGTAGAACAACATTTCGAAAGCTTCTATTCTCTTCTTGTCTAAACTATTTGTCCTCCATGTTTCACTACCATACTAGGCTACACTCCATACAAATATTTTCGGAAAAGACTTCCTGACAGTTAAATCTGTACTCGATGTTAACAAATTTCTCTTATTCAGAAACGCTTTCCTTGCCATAGCCAGTCTACATTTTGTATCCTCTGTACCTTGACCGTCATCAATAATTACACTCCCCATATAGCAAAACTCATCTACGCTCATGCTTATAAATTAAGGATAATGCTGATACGCGGTGAAACAACGCTCTGGTGGGCAGTTTGCGGGTTTAAATCACCACGGGGTATGACAATACGGTGCATTTGACCTGCAGTCGTCGCACAATGGCGCTGGCAGCAGTCCACATAAGCAGAGGTGTGTTGGTGCATGTCAGAGTACGGTGCAGCGAATAAGTGCGCAGACGTTTTCAGACGTGCTAATGGTGACTGTGTGTTGAAAATAGCTCAAATAACTGATATTGATGATGTTATGAGGGGTAGAATACTAGGGCGACTGGAGGCTGATCAAACACAGCAGGTCGTAGCATGGGCCCTCCGTGTGCCACAAAGTGTGATATCAAGATTATGGCAACAACTCAAGCAGACAGGAATCGTGTCCAGGCGCTACAGTACGGGATGTCCACAGTATACGACACTACCACAAGGAGACCGATATCCCACCATCAGTGCCAGCAGATGGCCAAGGATTACTGCAGGTAGCCATGCTCGGGACCCTACTGCAGCCACTGGAACAGTTGTCTCCAGACACACAGTCTACAGACGACTGAACAGACATGGTTTATTCGCCCAGAGACCTGCAAGGTGCATTCCACTGACCTCTGGTCACAGGAGAGCCCATAAAACTTGGTTTCAAGAACACAGTACGTGGTCATTGGAACAGTGGTCCCAGGTTATATTCATAGACGGGTCCAGGTACAGTGATTCTCGCCGGGTTTTCATCTGGCGTGAACCAGGGACCAGATACCAACCCCTTAACGTCCTTGAAAGGGACCTGTATGGAGGTCGTCTTTTGATGGTGTGGGGTGGGATTATGATTGGTGCACGTACACCTCTGCATGTCTTTGACAGAGGAACTGTAACAAGTCAGGTTTATTGGGACATCTTTTTGCGTGAGTATGTCAGCCTTTTCAGGGGTGCAGTGGGTCCCACCTTCCTCGTGATGGATGATAACGCACGGACCCACCGAGCTGCCATCGTGGAGGAGTACCTTGAAACAGAAGATACCAGGCGAATGGAGTGGCGTGCCTGTTCTCCAGACCTAAACCCCATCGAGCACGTCTGGGATGCTCTTAGTCGACTTATAGCTGCATGTCTTCAAAAACCTACGACACTTCGGGAACTCCGACAGGCACTGGTGCAAGAATGGGAGACTATACCCCAGCAGCTGCTCGACCACCTGATCCAGAGTATGCCGACCTGTTGTGCAGCCTGTGTACGTTTGCATGGTGATCATATTTCATACTGATGTCGGGGTACATACACAGGAAACAGTGGCGTTGTGTAGCATATGTAATTTGGGATAGTTTTCCCAACTTATCAGCAATACCTTGGACTTACAGATCTGTGTCGTGTGTGTGTCACCTATGTGCCTATGCTATTAGCGTCAGTTTTGTGTAGTACCACGTTGTGTGATGCAAGATTCTGCAATTATCCTTAATTTATGAGGATGAGTGTACTACTTTAAGCATCTCATTTCCCAATCTGATACCTTCAGCATCACTCGATTTAATTCGACTATATTCCATTATTCTCGTTTTGCTTTTGCTTATGTCCATCTTGTATCTTCCGTTGACTTATGGCTTGCCATTACTGTAACACTGTTAGTCAACTGCGCCGAACTGTGATTTCTACCTTTCTCAGATACTGTATTTACGCGAATCTAATGCACACCTTTTTGTTTACCATATGCAGTAATCAAAACTGGGTTGTGCATAAGAATCGTCGGTGCATTACATTCGAGTACCAACCTGAATCCGTCGTTCAGGGACAAGATCATTGAAATTTACGTATGGTTCCTTACATCTCAATGCATTGTTGTAATTTTCAACTTACGTTTTTGTTGGGCTATTACTGCGTAGTGTGTTCGTATTAGGTAGTCACGAAATGGAAGGCAAGCACGGAAGAATATCGTATAATACTACTATAGAGCGTAAAGTAATTCCTTATGCTTAAAAATACGGTAACAGGAGGGCGGGACGAGAGTTCGATGTAGCTGAGAGTAACGTTTGCTTTTGGAAGAATTAGAAATTGGCATTATTTGCAACTACCAGTACTAGAAAGAAATTCACTGGTCCTCACAGTGGAAGACATCCTGACGTTGAACCAATATTTTTGGAATTCGTCCGTGGAAGGAGGAAAAATGGACAACCTGTAAACTAATTACGCCATAAGAAACAAAGCAAAAGGAGGTGGCTGCAGTTCCTATAATACCGAGGTGAGAGTTTCAGGCTAGTCGTGGATGGGTTGATCGCTTTATGAAAGGGGCGGGCTTATCTCTACGATGCCGTACAACAAAAGCTTCCACAAGATTTTGAGGGAAAAAAAATCAAGAATTTCAGCTCTATGTCACCACACTTCGGCAACGAAGGAATGTTTCGATGAGCCAAACAGGCGACTTTGTTGATACGCCAATTTGGTTTAATATGCCACATGATTACACGACTGATGAAAGGGGACAAAAGACGTTACCATCAAAGCATTGTGGTGTGAAAAACAGCACGTAACTATAACGCTGGCGGTCACAGCAGATGGGCGAAAACTTCCTCCTCTCTTAATCTACAAGCGGAAAACAAGTCCCAAGGCTTCTAAAAATGAAAAGCTGTTCCATGTTGACGTCATTGTTCGAAATAAAGAGAAGGGACACGTGACAAATTCTAACGCTTGACTAGCTGTGAAGCGTATGAGAACTCCAAACTACAATTAATGCTATGTCTATACGCATTTCGTGGTCATCTTGCTGATGACGTAAAAAAGAAGATGCACAGTCTAGGCAGTGATCTGTTATTATTCCTGGAGGAATGACTTTTGTGTTAAAACCATTGAACGATAGTGTAAGTAAAGTTTTCTGAGGTTACTTTCAGGAAGAGTGCAAGACATGGTTTTGCGAACCAAACTGTAAACTGACTCCGATACGAAAAATTAAGATTGCTGCACTCCACATTATTACACGCTTGATTTCGGCCTCATGGAGAAAAATCGAAGCACCAATGATAGTAGAATCATTCGAGAAATGCTGCATTTTATATACTCTGGACGATCATGAAAATGGTGTGCTCTGGAACGAGGACGACGGGGGAAAGAGTAAATGAAACTGCTTCTGATGTAGACTCCTCCGAGAATACCGGAAATGATGACATTAGTGGATAATGATGAGTAACGACCGTGATTTATGATCTATTTATTTGTATGTCATGTAGGTAATCAATTTAGGACATATTTTTTAATAATGACTGTGTCACTTAAGAATGGGTGGTGGCTTAAAATTGTTGTTTTGATGCTTCATGTATACATCCACTGACGTGTAAATAAACGGAGCCTACTAGTGATAAGCCAACAAACTCTTTGTTTACAACTTTAACTTGGGGGGTGCATTACATTCCACGGTGCATTAGACTGGCGTAAGTACAGTATACTGATAATGGCATCCTGTATTCCGGGCATAGTATCTCGGACTAGTTTGCCTACTGACATGGGGTGCAGTCGGGTTACGCTCGGAATTACTCGGAGCTTGAGAGTTCTCTTGAGTGAATACATATTAGTGGGCGTCGTGTCGATTCCCAATTTCATTATTTTTGTGTATTCTTGCGGTATGTTGCTTCTTCAAGTTATCAAAACTCCTAGGATTGGTACATTGACTTTTTCCTTAACCCCCAAACTGTCTCGATGTTTTTGATCGTCAATGTTGACAGTTGTTTTTACACTGACAAAAAGATTGGTTTCTCGTACACGTGCTACAACAGAGTTAGTGCTCTCAATGTTGGTTACTTTAAGCTGCGACTTATTGTTGGCCCTGACGCCATTTCCTTAGTTAACAGTTTTCTTACCACGGTATATGTAAGCACCTGTTTCGGGTCCACTGCTAGCCCACCTCGTTTCTTCGGTATTACACGCCAGTGTGCAAATGTTCACCGTCTTCATCCACATCTGTTCCCACACTGACATCTTTCAGTCCTGTATTGTCCTGGTGAACATAACACTCATTTATATCGTTCGAAATAATGTTGCCCATCGCTGATAACACATTGTCTTCTGTAACTATGTTTAGCACTAGTCTTCCAATGTCAGTTTCATGCTCCGACGTCGTCACAATAGATTGTAGGCACAGACGTGAAAATACACTACTGGCCATTAAAATTGCTACACCACGAGGATGACGTGCTACAGAAGCGAAATTTAACCGACACGAAGAATGTGGTGTCACCGCCAGACACCACACTTGCTAGGTGGTAGCCTTTAAATCGGCCGCGGTCCGGTAGTATACGTCGGACTCGCGTGTCGCCACTATCAGTGATTGCAGACCGAGCGCCACCACATGGCAGGTCTAGAGAGACTCCCTAGTACTCGACCCAGTTATACAGCCAACTTTGCTAGCGATGGTTCACTGACTACAGACGCTCTCATTTGTAGAGACGACAGTTTAGCATAGCCTTCACCTACGTCATTTGCTACGACCTAGCAAGGCGCCAGATTCAGTTACTATGTCTTCTGAACAGATAATATTGTGACTCATGTACTGTCAAAAGCGACGTTCATCATTAATGGACTAAAGTTAAGTATCAAACTAATTACGTCCGCTTTCTGAATTCTAATTCCTTATCATGTTCCAGACCTCACGTCAGTATAGTCCTTCCCTTTTCACGCCAGCCTGCGTGAGCTAAAACGGGTGCATTTCGGCCTCTACTAGTAACTTGGTGTTGGCTCTTCTGCCAACACAACAAAGAAGATGCTGTGATATGCAAATTATTAGCTTTTCAGAGCATTCATACAAGGTTGGCGCCGGTGGCGACACCTACATCGTGCTGTCATGAGGAAAGTTTCCAACCGATTTCTCATACACAAACAGCTGCTGACCGGCGTTGCCTGGTGAAACGTTGTTGTGATGCCTCGTGTAAGGAGGAGAAATGCGTACCATCACGTTTACGACTTTGATAAAGGTCGGATTGTAGCCTATTGCGATTGCAGTTTATCGTATCGCGACATTGCTGCTCGCGTCGGTCAAGATCCAATGGCTGTTAGCAGAATACGGAATCGTTGGGTTCAGGAGGGTAATACGGAACGCCGTGCTGGATCTCAATGGCCTCGTATCACTAGTAGTCGAGATGATTGGCATCTTATCCGCATCGCTGTAATGCATCATGCAGCCACGTCTCGATCCCTGAGTCCACAGATGGGGACGTTTGCAAGACAACAACCACCTGCACAAACAGTTTGACGACTTTTGCAGCAGCATGGACTATCAGCTTGGAGACCATGGCTGAGGTTACCCTTGACGCTGCATCACAGACAGTAGCGCCTGCGATGGTGTACTCAACGACGAACCTGGGTGCACGAATGGCAAAATGTCATTTTTTCGGATGAATCCAGGTTCTGTTTACAGCATCATGATGGTCGCATCTGTGTTTGGCGCACATTGGTGAACGCACATTGGAAGCTTGTATTCGTCATCACCATACTGGCATATCACCCGGCGTGATGGTATGGGGTGCCATTGGTTACACGTCTCGGTCACCTCTTGTTTGCATTAATGGCACTTTGAACAGTGGACGTTACATTTCAGATGTGTTACAACCCGTGGCTCTACCCTTCATTCGATTCCCGCGAAACCCTACATTTCAGCAGGATAATGCACGACCGCATGTTGCAGGTCCTGTACGGGCCTTTCTGGATACAGAAAATGTTCGACTGCTGCCCTGGCCAGCACATCTCCAGATCTCTCACCAATTGAAAACGTCAGGTCAGTGGTGGCCGAGCAACTGGCTCGTCACAATATGCCAGTCACTACTCTTGATGAAATGTGGTGTCGTGTTGAAGCTGCATGGGCAGCTGTACCTGTACACGCCATCCAAGCTCTGTTTGACTCAATGCCCAGGTGTATCAAGGTTGTTATTACGGCCAGAGGTGGTTGTTCTGGGTACTGATTTCTCAGGATCTCTGCACCCAAATTACGTGAAAATGTAATCACATGTAAGTTCTAGTATAATATATTTGTCCAATGAATACCCATTTATCATCTGCATTTCTTCTTGGTGTAGCAATTTTAATGGCCAGTAGTGTATAAAAGCTCTGTACTTTACTATCGTATACATCCGGTCGCTGCATGAAAGATCCATGCGTAAAAGATGGAAAGTTGCTCAGGTCACAGGAAGGAAGTAAGAGTAATCCGACAGATTACAGACCCGTAACACTGACGTCGATTTGAAGTAGGATTTTATAACATGTACTGCATTCGAAAATCCGCCTCAGTAGCTGAGTGGAGGCCGGCACAGTAGCTCAGCGTGTTTGGTCAGAGAGCTACCTGCCCATTGTAATAAAAATATTGAGTGATTGGATCAACGAACAACCTGAACGAGTGTCATCGGACGTCCGCCACGAACAAATTCAACGAACAATACAGAACAAAATAAGGTCAAAGAAAAAAAGTAGTGGCCAGCGCGGCCGAATGCTGTGCAAAGGGGCCCGGGTTCGATTCCCTGCTGCGCAAGTCGCTGAAGTGGCGTCAAATCAAAAGACTTGCACCAGGTGACCAATCTTCCCGGCAGGAGGCCTTAGCCACACGATATTTCATTTCATTTCCGTTCCAACATTATGAATTACCTTGAGGAAAACGATCTGTCAGAACAAATGCAGGAAATACCATTCTTGACAAGCACAACTAGATCTTTATTCTCATGAAATAGTGAGTGCTATCGACAGGGAGCCTCAAGTTGTTTATATGTTCCTAGATTCCCAAATGGCTTTTGACACAGTTCCTCACAAGCTGTTTTTAAACAAATTGCATGCCTGTAGAGTATCGTATCTGTTCTGTGACTGGATCCATCATTTATTATCAAAAATATCACAATTCGTAGTAATTGAAGGAAAGTTATCGAGTAAAACAGAAGTGATAACTGGCATCACCCAAGGAGGTCCTACTGGCCATCTGCTGTTCCTCATCTATATAAAAGGATTGAGAGACGATCTCAGCAGCCGTCTTAGATTGTTTGCAAATTGTGCTTCATTTAGCGTCTAATAAAGTAATCAGAAGATCAAAACTATTTGCAAAATGATTTATACAAGATATGTGTATGCTGAAAAAAGTGGCAATTGATCCTAAATAAAGAAAAGTGTGAGGTCATCCACATGACTACCAAAATGAATCTGTTAAATTTTGGATGTATGACTTCAACTACGGGTCTAGGAATTGCAATTATGAAAAACTTAAATTGGAATGATCATATAGACAATGTAGTGGGGAAGGCAAACCAAAAACTGTGTTTTATTGACAGAACACTTAGAAGACGAAACAGGTCTAGTAAAGAGGCTGCATACACTGCACCTGTCCACTTCCTGTTCGAATATTGCTTTGCAGTATTGGATCCGTACTAGATAGCACTAATGGAGGATATTGAAAAAGTTAAAACAAGGGAACCTAATTTCGTATTATAGCAAAGTAGGGGAGAGAGTGTCATGAATATGATATTCGAGAGTAGTAGGAGAAGGGTGGCGTCAGTGCATTTGGTTAATGCGGGTTGTCTAAATCAGGGGCAAGGATGCACTCAGGGGCAAACCGATTGTTCTCCTATGACTAACAGGTCATTAACCTACTGTTCTGCTAACAGGCTCCTTCCTCTTGATTCACAGGCCCTTAACCTATTGTTTGCCGGCACCTCCACCGAGCCCTCCCCAAAAACCCTCAGGAAACCCCCAACCCATCCCCTCCCCCTCGCTGATGCAGGTACACTTTCAGCTCCCAGTTATTCGAATAGCCTCCTCTCATTCTTATCAATTGACTGACTACTTAATTAAATTTATCAATTAATTAACCTCTCCCCCTCTGGTAAACCCCCACATCCCTCCTTCCCCCTCTCCCTGCTCCACCCACAGCTGGAAATTGATGGCTCTGCGGCGGAGAGAAATGATCTCATAACAGGAAATTCAAGGGTATATTCTTTATTTATAAGAAATTCTGTTTGCGGGGTTGGATTTCTCTTGCTCATTGTTCTCTGCTGTTTGGGAACATGCAGGTCTTGTAGGAAGTATTTCATCAAATGCTTTCCTCATTTTTTTCCAATCGTGCAAGGAATACTGTCATGAAACACCTATGACATGTAATTACACTGGTAAAAAGTTTTCAAGCGCGAAGCATGAAGCATCCACTGGACCACGCAGAATGCCACCGCACGCACTGCCAGGAGTCAGGGTGCACTGGCAGCCCCTGCAAACGCGGCCATCAGCTGCCGAGCCACGTGCAGGAGTCCATTCATGACCCGCAAGCATGAGGCTGTGGCATCCCTTTCACGCTTGACACCTGAGAAATTCCTGTCGAAACAAGTGTTTTCCTAGCCACCAAAGCTGATGCATGGCTTTCATAGCTGTGGGTCCAGTACCGATCGAGATGTTTGCATAGAGGCTCACCCTCGCAGGATGCAGCTAAAAGGTTGTCAGTGTTACACTGACGTCACACGTCTATGTAAATAACAGCCAAGTCTCCCTCTGGATGTACTCTAGAAATCTGATGCAATGTATTCACAAAACATTTACGAAAATATCCCAGAATAACACAGGTTGCATTGTTGCTAGAGATCCTTACGGGATAGCCCATTCGTCATGCATTATGCTGTACTGCCTTCAACATACATCTCAGAAATGGTAAAAGTTCTCACCACTAAAAGCTTTCATCTTGTCTGTGCATGGTTGCGAAAACACCATTTATCATAAGAGCATTCTTGTTATTTGGGAAGAGAGCACTGTCTAAGCACAGATGGGAAATTAAGATGTGGATGTAACTTAATAATTAAAAATCAAATTGGACACTATTAAAACTATGTCTAACAAAAATAAGGAAAGAGTTGTTTTCTGTATCTAAAAGTGTATGCTAAAGTTAATAAAGACTTAGTACAAGAATATCTGCTTCTCTTGTTTGCTAATCTACCAAAAATCCTAAGATATTTCCTAAATACAATGATCTGTGGGCATGAATTCAGATGTGGAAAGTGGGTAGCTGAAGACCTTGAAAAGTTGTTGAAACTAGGTAGCTGAAAGTATAGTGAGCCCCTTTTCATACCTATATGAAGAATTTAGCTGTCAGTGCAATATGGCGACCGGTACAAAATAGGTTTGCCACTGAAAGTCTCGTCTGCAGAAGAGAATGGCAAACAGTGCTGCCACACCGGCAGTAATTTGGCGGTTGAATTCAGGAAGAGCTAACCAGAATGCTCCATTCATTCACAAGAATTCCTTTGTGCTGGGACACAATAGCCTCTACAGACTGGTTCAAACAAGATGGGGGCAAGGTATCTACTTAAAGTTCAGAGAGTAATGTGATGTCTTGTTTGTTCAAGTGTTCAAAGACAGGATGAAGCATACCATCCGTCCCTGGCAGGATTGTGGCATTAGGACATCTCCACTGTAGGTCAGAGCTTCGAATTCTGTTTGTGAAATTGTTCTGAATTTCCCATCTTTGCTTAGACAGTGCTCTCTTCCCAAACAACAAGAATGGGTTTATGATAAAGGGAGTTTTCGCAACTACGCACAGCCATAATGAAGGCTTTTAGTGATGAGAACGTTTACCATGTCTGAGACGTATTTTGAAGGCAGGACAGCGTAACACGTGATGAACAGGCTGTCCCACTAGGATCGGTAGAAAGAATGCAACTTGTGTTATTCTGGGATATTTTCATAAGCAGAGGGAGACTTGGCTGTTATTTACATAGACATGTGACATCAGTATAACACTGTCAGCCTTTTAGCTGCACCAACAAGGGTGAGCCGCACCTATGAGAGCTATGCGTCAGCCATGGTGGGTAGGAAAGCAATTGCTTCGACAGGGATTTCTCATGTGTCAAGTATAAGAGGGCTGCCACCATCTCATGCTTGTGGGACCTAAACAGACACCTGCACATGGCCCGGCAGCTGATAGCCACATCGTTGCTTTGTGGGGCTGCCAGTACACCCTGACTCCTGGCAGTGTGTGTGGTGGCGTTGCGTGCAGTCCAGTGGAGAGCACATGGTTCGTGTTTGAAAGATTTTTACCAGTATAATTACATGTCATAAGTGTTTGATGATGACATTCCTCGCACAATCGGAATAAAAAAAGTAAATCAATCAATGTGATTACTCCAGAATGAGATTTTCACTCTGCAGTGGCGTGTGCGCTGATATGAAACTTCCTGGTAGATTAAAACTGTGTGCCGGACCGAGACTCGAACTCGGGAGTTCGAGTCTCGGTCCGGAACACAGTTTTAATCTGCCAGAAAGTTTCAATGTGATTACTTCTTGCACGGCCTGCATCTTTCCTAACAGCAGAGAACAACGAACGAGAGAAATCCAACCGCACAAACTGAATTTTTTATAAATAAACAATATACCCTTGAATTTCCTGTTATGAGGTCCTTCCTCTCCATCGCAGAGCCACCAATTTTCAGGTAGGGAAAGGGCGGGGAGGGGGGGGGGGGGGCTGGAGGGATGGGGATGTTTACCAGAGAGGTAGGACTAATTGATCAGTTTAACTAAGTAGTCAATGATATTGAGAAGAATGAGAGGGGATTATTGGTTCAAAAATGGCTCTGAGCACTATGGGACTCAAGAGGGGATTATTCAAATAACTCAGAGCTGCAAGTGTACCTACATCAGTGAGGGGAGGGGGTGGGTTGGAGGTTTCCTGAAGGCTCAGAGGGGAGGAGAAGGAGAGGGAGAGGTGGGGAACAATCTGTTAAGGAACTGTCAATCAAAAGGAAGGATCATGTTAGCAAAACAATAGGTTAATGACCTGTCACCACAACAGGTTGACCCTGAGTGCCTACTAGCCCCTGATGTAGGCAACCCACACTAACAAAATGCACAGACACGGCCCTTGGCCTACAACTTTTGAGTTGGGGTGACAACCAGTAAAACAATGGCATTTTTCATTGCAGTGAAAATTTCCCATGACATTTCAATAAACTGTGTTCTGCTCCGAGTGCAAGAATATTTTGTGAACACCCACACTGATAGGGAGAAATGATCATTGTAATAAAATAAGGACGTCAGAGCTTGCACAGAAAGATTTAAATGTTTGTTTTTACCATGTGCTGTTAGTGAGTGGAACGGTAGAGAAATAGTGTGAAGGAGGTTCGATGAACCATCTGTCAAGCACCTCAGTGTGAATTGGAGAGCAGTTATATAGATATATATGTCGGATATCATTTGAGGTGAATGGAGGGTTAAGGTTCTAGCAAACAATGATAGTTTACTTCTTCTTTTCTGCTTAGTGAAGAAAGTGTTCCGACTCTAAATATCGTTCAGTCGACCAAACTTCAGTCTATAGTCTTCCTTCCTTGAAGCAACAATGGAAGGATCGTTGATATTGCGCATCCCTGAAAGCGCTCTCCAAATAATCAATCTCCCTTATTTATTTCCACGCATCGGAAAAAGAGATACTGACTGGGATTCATTTCACATGTGGCGAAGTATCAGATGCTAAGGGGAACTGTTCCTACAAAAACTGTTGAATAAAGAAATAAAGACACTTAACCTAAGTCCCACTGACTGCTGTGGCTTGAATTGTTACCTTGAGTAAAATAAATATTTGTCTCCAAGATCAAATCTTTTCCCAAACTGGTTCCTCTGAGGCTACTGACAAAAATTTATTTAAAATAACGTTTGTCTGGGGGAGATGAACAAGTCACATAAGACTCATCCCTGGGGAAATGAGATCTACATAAATGTTAATTATTTTGCCATAGGTATCTTAGGATGTAGGTAGGTGCTTGAATATACAAATATACAGTATGCTGAACTGTTTATAGATTTTTCTCATGCACAGTATTGATGTGTCTCACATATAGGCCAACATCTACAGCTTTTACAATTAAATTTTACTTTCATTTTCAAATCTTCTGTTAATTACTAAATGCCCTTAATATATGTAAACGTTTATAAATCAGAAGGGATGATGGTTAAGGTACAGCTGGAAGGGTGGTTTGAGTTTTGTACTTGACAAAACAGTTAGAGGTGTGGAAGTCCTTCCCAGTGTATGAACAGGCGCCGACAAGAGAGGTGGCAGCCTCTTTGCTGCAGGAGCTCCTCATAACACAGACGGCAGACAGCAGAAGCAGATAGCAGGGCCGTACAGAACAAGGCTGGCCACACAGCCTGCTCACACACACAGTGACACGGAAATACTTGTCGCACCCACTGCAACACACTCTGACTGTCTTGTGCTTACTGCAGTATACAGTCTAATATTTAAACTTCTCATGTTTCAGGTTCCTCTGGTGGACCTGTATCGTCCTGGATCGGTAAGACCCATTTTAGCTTTTTACTTTTACTTTACATTATCCATGGATATTTCTAAGTACTTTGCCTGGTCACAGGTAAAGTACATTTCTTTTGATTACATTCCTTTCATCATCAAAATTAAACGAGTATGTGGACTTACTCTGGGGCCCCAAGTCCCTGACTGTACCAGATGTCAAAGAAATGATGATATGTCCCAGGATGATGTAGGCTTCAGGACTCCAGAATGTGGTTAGGCCACTACTGGGAAGGGATATCTTCTTCACATACATTTGCAGCAATCCTTGTGTATGTGCTGTATCATACGAATTTGTCTAGTGCAGAGGGTTGTAATGAAGCTGTGTAGAGTGTAGAGGTGACTTTGTGTCCTTGATGGTGAAAGAGGAAGTGACAGCAGATATCACAGCTAACTTATTCTTCTCCAGTATCAAACCAGAGGGCAATAAACATGAGGTCACAATATGACCAACGAACCACAACTGACACTTTTGTACCCAGTAATTCAACATGTCTCTGCAGAATGCCTGGGCATTGAAACCAGGGTGCAGACATATAGTTTGGTGACCAGAGAGGATGTCTGAACATCAGTCTGATGGAAACCTATGGAAACATCTTGTATCATTAGGAATTATACGGAAAAGTCATAGACTGAACGCCTACACATCCTGTTCATAGCTACAGCCGCAGAGGCTGGTTCCAAAGGCGTGTCAAAATTCTCTGAATCTTCATGTATGTAACGTCTATATAGGCAACATTTATAAAATTATTAACAACTTTTTGCCTTTTTGGCCCCGGTTTATTTTCCAGAGAAACACAAATACGTCATACAGTTTTATTTGGAATGAGAAGCTCTTACGTGGAAATGAGCTATACAGATCTCTACCTGCCCTGTGGTCCTCCAGCCCACTGCTGGATGGAGTGTCATTGTATCTTTAAAAACAATGCTTCATCTAACAGAGAGAAGGTTCTGTGAAGTCGAACTGCTACCACAACTGGAGTAGATCAGCTGGAGTTTTCTCCAAGACATAGACATCTCGCTCGATGCTCTCCCAGGTGTACTTAATAGGACCAGTGTCATATGATATGAAAACTTACACAAGTGGCCTCATGTGTGTGGAGTGTTCCTCAAAGCATTCACACTTAACTGACAAAAGTAATGAATTGGACTCCTGAAACTACAAGTCAACACTGGGCGCTAAAGGTGGTGAAACAGATTTACGCAGTTATAATCAAACAGTACGTTAAGGTACTGATGGCCGGGAGAAGATGATAGCAGTGCATCAAACACCTCATTTCATCCTGCGTACTGAACATGTGGCTTGAACGAATTTGATCACTGCCATTGGTGTGCACCAACTTATATCGTGACACGTTACTCCTGATGTGTATTTTCCAAGCTTATAGGGCAAATATTCTTCCAATCTCCAACACTTCGACCACTGTCGGCAATTCAGAGTACACTACACACCTCTCGATAAGATAGTTGGGACTGAATGAGCTGGTGCTGTGGTCAGACGCTGGACTTGCATTTGACAATACAGAAGTTCCAGCTCCATCCCTCACAAACCTGTCTTGGGGTTTCCGTGATGTCCCTAAATAGCTTACGGTAAATTTCTAGATGATTCCCTCAGAAAGAAAGCAACCAGTTTCCTTACCTGTCCATCCCCATCCTTTCCCAATCCAGCCTTGTGCCCAACCTGCAGCACTCTTAGCATCAAGGGGACATAGAACCATAACATTTTTCTTGTGCCCACAGCAATTTCAGTGCTTGTTTTGTGCAGCGAGTGTAGGTACACATGTGGAGCGATGAATTGTCTGTCACAGGTATATGGCAATATGGCTGTTGGCAGGATGCTGTCTTCCACCATTAAAATGGGTAATAGTCGCTGCATTATTATCCATCAATCCACAGCCACAAGCCACGACAGTTGACAATAACAAATTACAGTATAAATACAGTGTTCACATGTGGACGAAAGGCTGTAGAGGTAGTGATTTTCCTTGAATCGGTGCTGTGTCCTCACAACATTGGCTAAATGGTGACATATGTACTGATATCACAGATCCTATGCCATGTATGCTCTTCTGTTCAGTGTATCCCAACCATGGGTGCCAAGTCGAGTGGTATGATTTATTTTGCTGTGTCCAGAGAGTAAGTTTGAATGGAGTGTCATTCTGTGGACCCGACATGACAGACAGCCCATATATGTGACTGCTGTGAGTGCCACTGTGGTCGAGCTAGTATCAAGCATGTATGGTGGTATAATGAGTCAGCTGCAACTAGAGGAACCAGCAATGTCTTCCAGCACGATCACCAATTTTTAAGAGGCGAACAAGCCTACAGAGAAGAACCAGTGGCCAAAATGTCATGGTGGCCAATGTGTCCATACTGTGGGGCGGACCTGAAGATGTTGGAGTTACTGGGCAGCTACATGGAGACGAATGTGCAGGTTCTGGGCAGAATTGTTCCTGAGGGCCTCAAGAATTTGATGCACTACACTTCTGTCACCTGAATGTCACAACAGTCTGTGAGGGGCATGGCCACTGTGTGGACATAACAACTTGGTGGAGTGGTTGGTGCCTGTTCACAGCCAGATGGACAGTGATCCCAGTTGAGGCAGAGAACCTGGCTTCAGCATATCAAGAGGAGCACTAACTGAGAACTTTTGCAGCTGACAGTTGCATGCTGGTGACTTTATGGTTGGTACAGTGTATCATTTGGTACAGCTGTACATTTGGTACATCTGATAGCAAAAGCATTCCACTTGCAAGTTTTTGGTTGTTGTGTGACAAGGTGTGGTTGGTTATTGATTGCACATAGATGTGTGGGTGTGTGTGCAGTGAATGAGAGCACTTCAGTTTGTTAAATACATGATGTGAGTGTGATTAATTGTATTGATCCTAAAATGTTAGCTTAAATTATGCTGTGAACATAACTCTCTTGTTGAGACTATTCTGCTTGAAATTCATCTTGTTACCTGTTCTATGTCAAAAATCAATTCGTTGCATTATTAGATAAATTGTTTCTGAAAAAAAAAAAAAAAAAAAAAAAAACACTAGCAGCTGCAAATGAACTTTTACAGAGCATAATGTGTAGTTCGTTGTGGTATTATATGGTGACAGTGGTGGTAGTAAACAAATACGCAGTTTTGTGTTATGATCCTAGTTAGGTCCTAGAATGTTTTTATATTCTGTCTTTTGCTACTGAAGTTGTCTCACATATTATTACTCGTTATGTGCCAAGCATTGTAAATTTTTGTCATTGTTAGCTGTGTACGATTGTCCTAAGGTAAGGTTATTTGATGGAAGATACTTTTTATTGGTTGTTTGGAGCCCAGTGTTGGGATCTTTATAGGCTACAGAAATATCTTACTTAAGGAAACTGTATTTCTAATCTGTTGATGTTAAACAAAATAAATTGAGTCCCTCATGTACACAGCTCTCAGTCCAAACGCCACTTCATCTAAATCCTAGGCCACACATGTGACTCACTTTTTTCTTCAATAGCATGTGTCAACACAAGTAATCTGGAAGGCAAGCGTTAAAAATTCCAACCACTGTTAAGGAATGGTTCCTCAAGATATAACGCCAGCAAACAGTCCTGGAACTAGAGTGGAAGAACCTTAGGGAAACTCAGAACAAGCTAGGCCAAAGACATTCTTCAAAATTGGGCAGAGCACTAAGAGCTTTTGTTAGCTGTGCTAATCTAATGAGCATGACTCTCTTTTTTATTACCAGGGTGTCCATAGTAGTGGAAGTTGTAGAAACGTTAGTCAATGTGCAGTCTGGTCATATACTGAAGCATGTTTCTCGTCCTTGCAGCAAGTCTGATGAACGGGTAGCGAAGAACGAAGATTGGTCTGGGCCACCTGCTGCACCACCACCACCACCACCACCAGCAGCAGCAGCAGCAGCAGCAGCAGCAGCAGCAGAGGAGGGTGCTGCAAGAGAGATGTCCATGGACAGCCTGAGCCTTGTCGCTGGTAAGTGGGGCAACTTCTTGTATGCAATTTAGTAGGCGCCGCTACTTCCTGCGCACCTGTACCACACCCTGGAAATGTCACAAACGTTCATGTGAGGCAAGCACTGTATGTACTGTTTGGGCCCAATCCTGTGACCTAGCCTTTGCTTCAATCCGCAGAATTTTGCCAGGGAATGCAAAAATTATGGAACCCGTTTTGAGGAACTTCAGAAGTTTCATCCAAAGTCTATGATCGTATATAGCTATAGGTCTCAGAACTCTAGTTGGCTTCATGGAGCTGTGAAGGTTCGATAGATTCTTACACTTTTCTGTGCCGAATAAGTTCAAATGTGGATGAAACATGTCATTTGACTGTAGCAAACGCTTCTGATGAGATTTCCTCGATACCTCTTTCTGAGTAAAGAAATTGTTTGGCAGATGATAAAATTGTCGCAGGTTCTTTTTTTGCACTCCGGTTTTGACCCAAGCACATAGTGAATTAAATCAGAAACGAGCTTTGGTTAATGCGGTAGCAAAAGTATAGTCAACCGCCCCAAATTAAGTAGCATATGATTTTTGTGTCAACCTTAATGAAGTTCTGCCACTTCAATCATTAGCAAAACGGTATTCACCATTTTCACAAAACTACTGTTTTAAGTTCACTTTTTTTTTTCTCCAGGGAGTAATGATTGATCCATGACTAACCTACAGAAATTCAACAATGCTGAGAGACCTTTGAACTGACTTTGAGCTTTTTAAATGCACTTTTGAAGTTTCTCCTTAGGGCATTTCGCTTCTACATTGACAACATTGAACACCCATTTCGAAACTGGTTCTTAAGACAAAAATTCATTTCCTGCGAGATGTCTACCTTTTTTTCATTCTTTATTTATTTCTTCCCTTATTGTATTTTGATCCCCCCCCCCCCCCTCCAGAAGGGGGGCAGGCTGGCAGCAGCATAATACGCCACTCTGCAGCCTACAGATAAATTTAAAAAACATAATAAGAAGATATAACAGTATAAAGAGGTGATAAAATGGTGACTGTTTAAAACTTGTACATGGCAAAAAAGTTGTGAAGAAAAATAAAAAAACAAAGAGGTCAGTGATGCTGATTAAAAACGCTTAGGAAACAGACAGGCACAATTAAAAAACATGGTGACAGTCTGGTTTCTGTTCGCAACACTTTAAAAAGGGGACGTACAACACTGAACACTCACGGAAAATACTGCAATATAGAGTACAATGGCATATGGGTATGGAGTGGCGGGGGTGGGGGGGTGGGGCAAATAAGGGGGAGGGGGAAGCCAGTAGAGGAAGGGGGCACAGAAAAATGGGGGGGGGGGGGGTGCAGGGCGGGTGCGACAAAGGAGTTGGGAAGACAGTGATGTCTACCATTCCATCAAACTGTAGAATCTTAATGCAGTACTCTTCCACTGTGATATCAACAGTTAGGTCGACAGATAGCTGATAAAGCACATATTTAACAAAATCACTTCCAAACTGACTACAAATTATATTGCCTGAAAATAAATAAATTAATTAATGAAGCACCCAGAAGACTTGGCTGGATATCAAGTGTGACTTTGTATACCTGTACACCATCGATGGTAAGTAAACGATTAGAGTGGCAGTTCTCTGTGACTGGTAGAATGGCCCACCAGAGTGCTCTAGTGTTAGAAATCTTACAGACACAGCTACATACAGGCATTGTATTAAATCCCATGGCGACATGTGAAAATTTGTGTTGGACCAGAACTCGAATCCGGATGCTCCACTTCTCTATAGCAGTTCCTTTAATCACTTAAGGCACCTGAGCACAGCTCCTGCCCTGCCCAAATTCCTACATGCCACACACTACAGATGTAGTGTCCTCTGTCCATTATCTCCCATCACATGAGTCGCACAAGGATTCAGACAAGTAAGTGCATCCCCACAGAAGATATTATTTTGAGGTGTCTGTTCTTTTGGACATGTTAGAAAGAACAGACACCATACATACATACATGCATTACTGTTGTTCATATTTAGTGTTGTTACTAGGCCTGGTAAAATTATAAGAGGCAAAACAGTGTCAACATTAAGTGATGACTGTGAAGGGCACAGAGACTCTGTGAACTGATGTGAAACGGAGTTATAGCGCCTGACAGAGATTCAAAGAGTCCTCATGGCAGGTGTAAGTTTTTGAAACATTCAGATGTGACAGTGGCCCGATGGTGGACTGCAAGGGAATATGAATGTGAGTAAAATGTGTGTGAAATCTTATGGGACTTAACTGCTAAGGTCACCAGTCCCTAAGCTTACACACTACTTAACCTAAATTATCCTAAGGAGAAACACACACACCCATGCCCGAGGGAGGACTCCACCAGGACCAGCTGCACAGTCCATGACTGCAGCACCTTAGACCGCTCGGCTAATCCTGCATGGCAGGGAATATGAGGGCAGGCATACTCATCGTCATGGTTCCAATGAAACACTTATGATTACACCACAAGGGAGATTCTCCTTATTGTGCATGAAACATATTGTAACCCTTAGATATCCTTGTCTGCTATCTGAGAACAATTAATGGACTCCCTCTACATTCTGTGTCATCCTGCAACATTGGTCAGAGACAACCAGCAGCCAGACTAGGGGATTACTACGCCAGGTGTGGGCTGGCATCAACACCACAACACAAAAGGCTGCATTTAGAGTATTGCTGTGTGATTCTTCCAGTGGAGGGAAAAATCGGGTATCACTTCCGGTCGTGGCTGGTATTGACCAAGGTAACTCTGACAGCACAATAGTACGTCACTTACATCCTGCATCTTCATGTGGTGCCTTCTATGAGACAGTACCATGGCGCCATTTTTCAAGAGGACAATGATCATCCACATGCAACATGCGTCCCTATCAGCGCTCTGTGTTATGTTTAGCTATTAGCTCTGTACCCAATAGAATATATGAGACATCAGCTCGTATGCCATCTCCATCCCAGTGAAACGATCCAGGATATCAAGGACCAGTTAGATCAGCTGTGGACCAGCTAGCTTGTGTCAGGACTGGATCAACAGTTTTATGACACAATTCTGTACTGAACCAATACATGCACCCAGACCAGTAATCTGGCAACCCCTTAAAATTAACCCACAAGAGGTGCACTCCTTTGTCTAGAATTGAAATATTTACGATGAAGTTTTAGGATGCTCTTGCTTGCACTGTTTCATGGTTTATTCACGTCGCAGGCAGCTGGGGTACACTGATTCCATCCCGGAGGGGGGACGGGGGTTATGGGGTGGTGGCAGGAAAGTAATCCAGCCATCCCATAAAATTAACGATGCCAGTTCTGTACTAAACACTGCTGACCCTGTGCATGATGCAGAACAAAGCCAGTCTCAAAAGAAGAAGAAGTAATTAATGAATAAAAGTGAAAAATTCATATTCATGAAAAGTCAGTTTTCAAAATGCAAAGATGTAAGGAGAGAAATGTCTTCTGAAATGTTACTGTCACTGTCAATTGATGCTGCAAGAAGCCAATTGCATTTACACATGCAAATACTTTCATTTCCAAATAAGTTCTTGTTAGTTCCCTTTCTATAAATATTCGTCACAGAGGAACTAACACCACTGATAAAATTTACTGTTTCAGATATACTTCCTCCAATGGCCTGAAACAATATTTTTGTTCCTTTTTGCAGATAGGATAAATAGTCATCCTAATTGGCCTAACATGGTTGAGAGGTTAGCGAAATAAGAGATTACCAGGAGCAGTCAAGAGTACGATGAGATCCACAACATGTCATCTGTAATCGAAATAAAATGAAGCATTAAGACACAAACGGATAACATCTTCCTCTATCAGAGGACATCGCTGTAGTGGAGTCCGAGTTGCAATGTTTGACTAAAATAGAGAAATGCCCAGAAAAGGCGGAGGAGACAAAATGAAATTTCATGAGTTGAGAGGATACATGATGCTATTTCAGTGATTAACACACTGAGTCAAAATTACTTCATTTATCAGCAAGATGCTGAAATCCCTCCTGCCTGGATGCATGATCTAAATTGGTTAGAAAGGGTTTCTCCTGAGGCATCCCAACCCACAATGATTGTAATCTCAGTTACGCAGACAGGATATACGTCCATGTGTGGATAGGCATTGTGCTGTTAAAAAAATGCAACATGATACTGTCACATGAGAGATAACGCATGATGGTGCAGCATGTCCATGTCAAACCAGTGTACTATCACAGTTCAGTTAATCTCTACCAGCCATGACCCGAAATGATATCTGATAGCTCCTCTCAATATGAGACCAGGTGCAAACAAATTGTGTCTATCCAAACCAGTGGATGAATGGGACCACTCCCCATGCCGCCACCACACTCGTTGACCATAGTCGTCAGGGTAACGTAGAACAATGATTTATTGCTGAGTGTGTGTGTGTGTGTGTGTGTGTGTGTGTGTGTGTGTGTGTGTGTTCAATTTTAAACCAATGTGACATCTTGACACTGCATTATTTGACCATCCAACCCAATGGACGCCCATTGTGAGGCTACTTTCAGTCCAGTCAGGAGCTGGTAATGCTGTCTCTCATGTGTACGCAGCATATCAATGTCATTTACAGTGAGCACTCAACATTTGAAGCTGTTCACGTTCCTTATATATCCTACCAGTTCTGGTACAACACCAAACATGAACACCACTAACACAGTTTGGTGACTATTCTGTCTTAGAGAATTGCTACACTAATTTTTTAGAAATATGTGGATCCCGAATGAGATTTTCACTCTGAAGAGGAGTGTGCGCTAATATGAAACTTCAAGACTTCGAGTCTTGGTCCGGCATGCAGTTTTAATCTGTCAGGAAGTTTTAAATGCATGGATTGTGTGAACATAGACGCAGTTACATTGTTATCTGACCGTGGTTTCTGGGAGTTTCACTCTTTTTTTACAAGGCAGTGGATATACGACAACTCCACATGTATACTAGGTGAACTATACTGCAAGGTGCTTATGAAGCATTGGCACTTCTAAAATTCAAGCAATAACAATTTAAACCACATGTTTACATAAGTAGGAGAGTGGGCTCACTATATTGCAATACAGAGTGTGAGATGACGTTAACCACATCGTGTTTGCCTACCAGCGACGGAAATACGGAACATGCATACTACTTCATCAGATTCTGTATGTGGGATACAGGAGACCTTCCACCATCCCGCCGCTTCTGCCTGATACCAATGTAATTGCCTTGAACCTATTATTGAGCATCCTCATTGCAGACAATATGGAAATAAGACAGTTATTCCTAAAAAAAATAAACCCACTGTGATGACCTATGCAGTCAGCAACTCTGAAATTAATGTGTGTTTGTTTGTGTGTGTGTGTGTGTGTGTGTGTGTGTGTGTGTGTGTGTGTGTGTGTGTGAGATAGTGTAGTCGAGGGATGAAAATTTTCTGAACTTATGCTGCAAAGATAGAACTGCTTGAATGGTGTGTTGGATGGCTGAATGACTGTCTTAACCAGCATTAAATAAAAGAAAATTTACAGCAATGGATAAAATGCTTACAATCCACTCTCCAAAACACTACAAAATTGCTCCACCACTGCTCAGCATGTAACACAAGAACTAAGCTATTTGCTGTAGATACTCACGCGACATTTGTGTTTTGATCATAATAACATTTTACCTGATGTTTTCTACACTGTAAACTTACAGCTCTCTTGGTGTAAACAGTTGAGATTAAATTTACTGCACAACTAACTAATCAGTTTTGTAAATTTTATTGTGTTCTTACACCAGTTTATATTTCTTACCTTTGTAAACAAGGGTGCATTTTCATGAAAGTTAATCTTTTTCTTTACAGTGCACTCAGGCATGTCAGATATACAGGAATTTGTTTTGCCCCATGTGGAGCCAGCATTCTGCTCGCTAGAGGTTGAGCATGAGAAGTAGACTGGTTAGTATACAATCAACACTGCTGTGATATTGCGTTCATAAACTTGTTTATATTGTTTTAGCTCTGTCAATTTGGGTACATTTTGATAAACTTTATCCCTTTTGTTCACAGTCTTCTCAAGCATGGTAGCCAGGAGTGTGCCAATTTTGGCCCCAAGGAACACCTGTTCTGCACACTCCACAATACGGCCCTCAGGGCCAGCACTACTCAGACCTGTAGGCTGGGAAGAAGCTGGATTTAGTCCAGAGCAGAAAGAATTCCGCTCACCACACGAAACGCCATTCAGACTAGAGCACAATAAGTAGGATGGTGAGTATATGATCCAGTCTGCTTGATATTTTGTACACACACTTGTTTATATTTTTTACCCCTATCGATATGGGTACATCTTGACAACATGTAACCTTTTTGCTCACAGTCTACGCATTCCTGCTGGACAGAAGAGTGACTATACTGGCCCAGAGCAGCAAGTGTTGTGCTGTCTAAACAAAATACCCTTCAGGACCAAGCACTGGTCAGGGCTGTTGGCCGTAAAGGATCTGATTATAGCGTGGAGCAGCAAGAATTCTGCTCGCCATGCAAAACGGCCTTCGAACTCGACCAAAGGAGCTAAAATGGTGAGTACACAATCCAGTGTCCTGTGATAATGTCTTCTTACACTGGTTTATATTTTTCACATTGATCAACTGGGGTTTATTTTAATGAAACATAGTTCTTTTGTTCACAGTTACTCAGGCCTGCTTGCTGGCAGTGTGGTGATTTTGGCCCAAAGCAGAAACTGTTCTGAACACTTGACAAAACGGCATTCAGAGCCAACCACTACTCAGATCTATTGTCCGTGAAGAAGCTGATTTCAGCCCACAGCAGGAAGCATTCCGGTCACCAGGCAAGATGGTGTTCAGACTCGACAACAGGAAGTAGAATGGTGAGTACATGATCCAGTCTGCTTGATATTTTGTTCACACACTTGTTTATATTTTTTACCTCTAACGATTTGGGTACATTTTGATAAAAAGTAACCGTTTTTGTTCACAGCCTACTCAAAGCTGCTGGCTGGAGGGCGACTATATTGGTCCAGGGCAGCAGGTATTCTGCTCGCTAACAAAACAGCCTTCACAGCCAAGTACTACTCAGGCCTGGTGACTAGAAAGGAGCTGAATTTGGCGCAGAGTAGCAACCATTCTGCTAACTAGATAAAACAGTCTTCAAACTCGAGCGCAAGAGATGGGACTGTGAGTACATGTTTCAGTCCGTTGTGATACTGTGTTCTTATATTCTTTTGCAATTTTACCATGATCTATAAATATACACTTTGATGAAATGTAACCAGTTTCTTCACTGTCTAATCAGGTCTACTTGGCGGTGAGGAGCATTTTGGTCCAGAACAGCAACTACCCTTCTAGCTAGACAAATTGGCCTTCGGTGTCTAGTACTACTCAGAAATGTTGGCCAGGAAGGAGCTAATTTTACCTTGGAGAAATCAGCATTCCGCACACCATGCAGAACAGCCTTCAGCCTCGAGAACAAGGAGAATGGTGAGTATATGTTCCAATCTACTACTTTTTTGTGATCTTACACTTGGTTATTTATTTACCTTCATCGACAACAGTGCAGTTTGATGAAACTTAATGCTTTCATTCACAGTGTACTTACACGTGTTGGGTGGGAAAGACTTTTTGTTGACTCAAGAGCACACACAGATTAGTGTCAAACGTCTTCCCAACTATGTTGGACTATTCTTATTTCCTCCCATATCACCATTCTACATTTCTAACACTAACATGCGATCACACATCTTAGTAAGCACCTGCAGACCATTCCGTTTTTTGTTTCTCATTGCTTAACTTTTCAGTTCGGGCTAAAACTACAGAGTTGCTCATTCACAAATTTGGTCCGTTTTTCACCACAGTTAGCGATGTTACAGATAGAAATATTTCATTACAACCTTTTCTCTCTCAGATTGTCACTTTGTGAAAGCCACACTAATAGACACAAACCATTATTTACCGGTAACTTCCGACTGTTGTTTGTGTTAGCTACCTGTGTTCTACTGATCAACAACATTCATTGAAATTTCAACTTAAACTGTAACATAGTTGACCTTCTCTCGGTTATTTTGTGAACATAGTTTATCAATTTGATGTTAATACAAATAAATACATTGGACTGCACTGAGAGAAAGAACCAAGGCAATACACAGCACGATAACGTAATTCGGAACAACTTGCATGTGACGGTAATCGACGATCTAACAGGAGTGCAGGATTTCATTTTGTCGTAGAACTACGTTGAGTGACTGCATGCCTTAAGTCCAGCCACACAATCCCTACCTATGATGCAGTTCTTTTTATGCTGCACTCCGGTCTGCACACATCACTGAATCTTGGATGACTACAATAACACTTGGAAAAGGGTCAGTGCACCAACAGAGAAAGAACAAACTATCTGGTAAAATCAACTATTTTGTCGAGGCCCCTTACTTGCCAATGAAGTTGACGGTAAGAATGCAAAACATTTGTGCAAAATTGACAACAGTACTTACCTGAGTTCAGGGAGTTTGGGAGACAAACTAATGTGGATACAAAACAATCCCGTTGTGTCATATTTATTTACTCATAGATAACCTTAAAATCTCTTTGATGTTGTGCCATGTAGCTCTTAGGAAAGTTTTGGACTTTGCCTTCAATAAAATCACACGATTTCTTCAGAACAAAAATCACACCAACAACCTAGACTCAACCACACAGCGATCTTCAACATCTTGTTACAACAATGAGCCAGTATACCAATGAAGCCCTCAACCCACTGACCGACAGTTGGTTGAGTCACGATGTATGACCTCCCATATGCTTTGTTCACTTAAACTACCTCCATCTAAGTCTGTAGATATTGCCACCAGGAAAAATAAATACTGAAACGGCAACTAAAAAGATTGCCTATGTGATTGTATCTATTTAGTCTTATTTAATATGAAATGAACAAATAGAAAGCATATGATGTAACCATGGCGGATTACAGTCCCAAGTAGGTCCGACATCAGCCAGGCCCCAAGACTTTTCTTCCATTCAATGGCCTGTCTGTCTTACCTAGAACTTTTGAGGCTGCTGTGACATCAGGCAAGCCACTTTATCAATTATTTGTCTATCAAAACTGCAGTGTCCTATATTGGTTTCTCCAGTGGATACTCTTTAGCAGCACTCTCTGAAAAATTTTCACTTCATTTTTATTGCCTTAAAATGCTTTTTTCGGAAGTAGTATTTTTTTTCCTTGGTCGTCCATTCCTTGGACTCGTCCGTTCGCTGATTTCCAAGGGATATCTGCCCTCAAAAATTCAATCTTACGAATTGTTTGTGCCTTAGTGAAACCTTATGTCAGCTCTCCAAAACTTTCTGCAACTATGTTCTCCTGCCTGCCCTAATGACATGGTGCCCTTGTCCCCCCTTCCCCCGCCCTCTCGTCCCTATGCAACAATGGTAGCTTCCTCCCTTCAGGTGGTCCTACAAATTCTAATTTCAGTGCTTAGTTGCAACTGATATATCTTGAGATCTAACACTCAAATCACAAAGCATGTTTTCACAAGGCCCTCTCTAATCAAATTGTATGTACATCATCCTGTGATTGCATATACTAATCACTCTCCTTCATTATTTTAATTTATCTACAGATTAGCTATGAGTGTGCTGAGCATGCAAGAATCTACCTCTGCCATGTCTCAACCTTCTCATATTGTTTTTGAAACATTCATGAGCACTGAATATCGGTACATGATAAACTTCACTTTCTTTATTTCTACGTCATGCAGGTATATTTCATTTTCTCACATTTTCTCCTGCCCCCAACTGGTCACAGTATTCAATTCTGGCCTTTTCATGTCCTTTGCAAGTCTTACCAGTTTTTAGAACTTCCCCCCCCCCCCCCCCCCCCCCCCCCCCCCCCCCCCCCCCCCCCAACTTTTAACACTATATATTTTAAAGAAAACATGCACTGATAGTTACATCATTTTATTTGTCATGAGGATACATATATAAAATTTTTAAGTTAATTCTAATACAACAAATTTCAGTAAGAGTATCTCTTTATGCTATGTATGTAGTGTTATCACAGTTACTTTGTCATACCACTTAACACTTCACATCTAACTTCACCACACAGTTTCACTTGCTAGTGCTGGTGTGTTAACCTATAAGATATGAGGTAAGTGATTATGATCCTCCACCTTGAGATCTAACCCTAGGCATGGGACAAAAGAGAGTATTGCTGTCCACCATGTCTCCCATGACACCTTCTTCCTCATCAACGCCATGGTCCACTCCAATCCCTACTCCAGAGCCATCTTTCTCTAATGTGAGATAGGTTCATAAATCTCAGAATAAAAGCCTCACAATAACACCTGAAGGCCACCATTTTCCACACCATGTAACAAAGTTTGTATTCTAACTACACACAGATTAATTTGTTACACTACTTTTTCCAAATATTTTCAGAATAATTTTAGTCATGACTTCAGTGATGGAAGCTTACCATTATTACTCATTATGATTTACTCTGTCCAAGGAATACCACTCATGACTCCATAGACTTTTCCCTGTCCATTATTGTACTTTTTTGGTTTTCATACACTGAAAATCATACTTTCTTGATTGCATTTGCTACATTTACTAAATCATTGTACCTTTTTATATTTATACTTCTAAGTCCACCTATTCTGGTGCTCCACACTGCTCAGTCTCTTATTTCCTTAGCCAAATACATAAAATATGCAGATCACACACCTGTTTGTGACACGAATCACTAATCTTCTTAACATCAGATTCTTGCCCTTGTGTATATTACACATTCCGCACTGTTACTTTAGTTCCAAGTTACATTTCTATTAGATTTATTCCTCTTGTAACCTATTTAACTTAAAACATAAAAACACTGTTCATACTTGTATATCACAGAGCGTTACTTCCAATATCATGGTTTACCCAGAATTTTGTCTTGTTTTCACTTCATGTCCCCCTTGTTATTTTCTCTGTATTTCAAAACCCTATTCACACTGTTCTACTTTCGGGATTTTACGTTTATCATGATATCTTCATGACATCCTGTATCCAACCATTGACTTACTTCACATATTCTCTTGCATTTCAATAACTTCCTCACTTCTCAGTTGTCTATATGTACATACTGAAGACTACCAACAATAGATTAAACAAAAGGGGAAGAGAATAGAACAAGGAAAGAATGCATTGTTCTACCCGGCTCAAGTACGCACAGTCGCCTCGCTGTGAAGTTTCCCATAGAGCAGGAACCCTCGTACCCTTTTTAATGTGCCTCATCTACCATCCCTTCATCAACTTTCCATGCATCTGTTTCTGGTCCTCCTTCCAGAGGATAACTCTTACATCCTTTTTCTGCTTCCCTTTGAACTCTAAAACGATATAAACTTATATTTCATATTTCTTTTTCGTTAGAACCTTTGGTCCTACTTGGAAGTTCAAAATTGCCCAGAAATGGCTCCTTTTGCTACAAAAATTGTGTTACTACTGCCTTTTCCTAACTAAACTCTGCGTGGACAGGCACCATGAAGTTCTAGCGGTACCGACTGGGCGCCATGTCATCCTCAGCCCACAGGCGTCAATGGGGATGTGGAGGGGCATGTGGTCAGAACATCACACCACTGACCGTTGGTCAGTTTACATGACTGGAACTGCCACCTCCATCGAGTAGCTCCTCAGTTTACCTCACAAGGGCTGAGTACAGCCCACTTACCAACAGCGCTCGGTAGACCGAATGGTCACCCATTCAAGTCATAGCCCTGTCTGACAGCGTTTAACTTCGCTGATCTGATGACTGCCTTTTACTGCATGCTGAGATTTTGTTAGAAAACGAATATTTGCATACTTGGAAATACACATGGTTTATTAGGTACCGGTTCAACACAAAGCACATACAACAACAACAACATACAGAGAAACCACACACATGTGCGTATTACCAACCACTGAACATGAAATACTGACTTTAGTTATTTAGTTATTAAAGAACACCAAAGATGTGAAACACATTAACGATCTTCCTTATTTAATAACTTGGAAAGTCTAATCTTATTACATAAATACTGATATCTAATGTAAAACAGTGGCTTTTTTAGTATATCAGCATGTTGTTCTACAGTGTCTACTTTTGCAACTGTGATTTCATAAGCGTTGACTAGTTCACAGACAAAAAAATGCCTTATATGAATATGCTTCATTCTTCAGTGAAACTCAGGTTTCTGGGGAAGCCAGATAGCAGTTTTGTTGTCAGCCTGCAGAAGTGGTGTTGCCTCCAATTGGTCCATTTCTGTCAGAAGCTTCTTGATCCAGACAATTTCCCAAGCAGCGTCACTGGCAGCCACAACCTCAGCTTCAGTTGTGGCTATGGCAACAGAAGATTGCCTTTTGACTAATCCAGGAAATAGGTGCCCCAAAGTACAGACAAAGGACACCATATGTTGAGAGCCCAGAGCCAAGATCACCTCCAATGTGGTCAGCATCACTAGAACACTCTAAAACCTGCTTCTTAGAATTGTTTTTATATAAAAGTCCATAATTTGTTGTGCCTCTCAAGTATCGTAAGATTCTTTTAACTTTCACTACATCACAATCTGTTGATTTCATGATACAACACTGACAGCATATGCAATGTCAGGGCGTCTCCCACACATCAGAAACATCAGTGCTCCAACAGCTTGGCTGTATGGAAAATCAGAGTTGCGAGGACTTTCTTCTGTATCATTGTCATTTATAATGGGTGTAGTTACAGCCTTGCAGTTCTTCATGTTGAAACGCTCTGGTATTTTCCTGTGTAATGAGTCTGACTTACACATACAGTTCCACGTTCTTGTTGGTCAATTTCCAGACCTAAGAAAAATGATGCAGGCACTGAAGTAATTTTAAACTCTTCTCTTAAATCACTGACAATGTCTTCAAGTTCCTGTTCACTGTGAGCTGCGATCAGACCATCATCAACATAAAGCACAAGGAATATTTTCTTACAGCCTTACTGTCTCACGAAAAGACAAGGATCAGCTTCACTCCTCAGAAAGCCCAATTTAGTGAGATGATTACTGAACTTCTCATTCCAGCAATGTGGAGCCTGTTTCAGTCCATATAGACTTTTCTTCAAGTGACATGCTCTCCCAGACCCATCGTCACATCCTTGAGGTTGTTGCATATAAATTGTTTCTTTTAAATCACCATAAAGAAAAGCCGTTGAAACATCAGTTTGTAAAAGTTTCATGCTCTCACTTGCAGCAACACTTAGTAGTGCTAAAATGGTAGACACTCTAGCTACAGAACTGAAAGTCTGGCCATAGTCAGCTCCTTTCTGCTGCGAATAACCCTTAATCACCAATCTTGCCTTGAATTTATTGACTGGGCCTTCAGCATTTGTTTTGACTTTATACACCCGTCTATTAGGAATGGACCTCTTTGGATATGGTAGGTCAACCACAACCCACATTCTATTTTCTTGAAGAGCTTTTATTTCAGAATCCATAGCTTCCTTCTAGAAATCGTGTTGAACAAACTTCATGGCATCGCTGTCTGTTTCTGGTTCTTGGAAAGATAGTGAGAGGTTCATTACATAATCATTAAATTTTTGTGGACGTCTGAGGGTTAACCAATCACGCAGACATGGTAAAGCTTCTCCACTTGTGACTTCCTGATCTTCCTCCTAAGCGTCTTCATCTACATCCAAGGAACTGCCATCCTCTTCACTCTCACTATCAATACCATTGGTCTTCAGTCTGAGGTGCTGGATCCTGATGATTGAAAACACTCACTGGAAGAGTTGAACTTTTCTCACTCTTCAGTGGCCTCTCCTCGAAGATGACATCTCGTGACCTAATGAGTTTGCACACCTCTCCACAATAAATTCTGTAACCCTCATTGTGATCATATCCAATGAGGACACCTTTCAGTGGTTTTCGGTCCATCTTCCTTCTCTGTTGTTTTGGAACATGAGCATAGCAAGTGGAGCCTATCACCTGCGGATGTTTCAGTCTTGGCTTCTTTCCATACCACAATTCATATGGAGATGTTCCTGGAATACTGGAAGGCCCTGTTCAGATAGAATGTAGGTTGTGGTGTTCACCATCTCTGCCCAAAGTTCCTGTGGAGTGTTTGCATGTGCATGCATTATGGCTCTGGCAGTTTCCACAACTGTGCAGTTCTCTCCTTCACTGCACCCATTTTGTTCTGGAGTGTAAGGCATTGTGAGGCGTTGAATTACACCCTCTTTGTGAAGAATCTCTTTTGCTTGTTTGTTGTCAAATTCTTTCCCATTATCACTCAGAAGTTCCTTGATGGTATGTCCAGCAGCTTTTGCTTCAGCTATGAACTGCCTTAACTTTTCTGCAACTCCAGACTTTTCTTGTATGAAATGTGTTGCTCTAAACTTTGTATAATCATCTTTGAAAAGAATAAAATACCAGTGCCCTGACACAGAAGGTACGTGAAACGGAACACATACATCAGCGTGAATAAGCTCACCTAGTTCTGCTGTCCTCTTTCTGTTGCCAAATGGTAAACGATGAGCCTTGCCATAAATACAGCCTTCACAAAGTTCACTGTCCATTTCCACCTCAATATTTAATTCGCTACAAAGTACAGACTTCACATCGCGCTTGTATGGTTTCCAAATCTTTCGTGATAAAGCTGCAACGTATTGTCTCTGCTAGTGGTGTTAACTTCGCTGAGGGAGCTAGGTTTCACATTTCTTACAGCAAGTTTAAAAAGGCCTACAAAGCAATCACTGTCACCTACCAATCTAGTGACATTATCAATCTTAAGATGACAAAATTCTGCGCTTGATGTGAATTTACTTTCTGGATGTTTATCCTGTGCTGCAAGAACAGAGAATAAATTCTTGTGAATCTGGGGTACATACCATACATCTGTCAAGGTAATTCTGTTCCATTTTCCTCCAACTGCTGCTTCAGAGTCTACTGAGCCTTTTCCAATTGCTTCAATTATGTCCCCATTAGCTGTAGTAACTGAGTGTTTTGTTAGAAAAGGCTGAAATGTTTTGAAACAATTCCTGTCATTTGTAATATGACTTGTTGCACCATTGTCTGTATACCAGTCCTCATTTCTACATTCAGAGTTCATCACAGAAGATGTCACAGAAAGAAGTAGTATATTTGTATCTGTTGTAGCTGGTTTTGGAGGTTTGCCATCTGCTGCCCACTTTCTGCACACTTTAATTGTATGGTTCGGTTTCTTGCAGTAATTACATATTAATTTCTTATACTTCTTTTTCTCCATTGGATTTACTTGCTGAATGACAGCCTTGATGAGTCTGTAGTGAGGGCTTCTTGTTTACTAAAATCACCCTCCATTGTACTCAGAGCTTTTTCATGTGCACACAATTGATTTGTTAAATTATCAATTGTTCTGTCATCTCTAGATGTTAGCGTCCAACTAGATTTAAACGAAAAATAGTCTTCTGGTAGTGTATCTAATATTTTACAAATCAAAAACAAATCAGGCATTTCTGAATTATTTACGATATCTTTAGTAATTTCCTGTTTCAATTAACTCCACAAATTTTTCAGTTTGGAAATGTGTGTCACAATATCATCTTCAGGAGCCTTTTTGTAACTAAAGAACTGCAAACAAAGGTTGTACATTTTGTCCTCAGAAACACCTTCAAATATTTTGTGTAATTCTGTCCACACTTCACATGCTGTATTTAGACGCATTATGTTCTGCAAAGTTTTTTCCGACATATTTGTAGTCAAAACAAGTAGAGCATTGCTGTCTGCTTTGTTAAAAGTTTCTAAAGCACTTTTGTAGATCGCTCTTTGTTCAACCGTAGCACTTTCTGAAATAATACTAGGTTTCACTAAACTGCCTTCCACAAGATCAAGTGCACCAGGAATTCCTTGTAGACAAATACTTATTTTGTATTTCCAAGTGCTCCAATTTGTTTTGCCTTCCACAACTCCGATGTTGATAATTCTCATTGAATCCATCATTGGTTGCGTGGAATTAACAACTTCAAAGACGTCTTCTTGGAGATAACCTTACAAACCTTTCACACAGAGCTACGTTATTATTTTCGTACAAGTGTCCTTTTAACATGCACCTGGGCCCATAACCTGCTGAGATTTTGTTAGAAAATGAATATTTTCCTATTTGGAAATACACATGGAGGTACCGGTTGAACACAAAGCACATACAACAACAACAACAATATACAGAAAAACCACACACAGGTGTGTATTACCAACCACTGAACATAAAATACTGACTTTAATTATTTAGTTGTTAAAGAGCACCAAAGATGTAAAATACATTAACACTGCACGTACATTATTATACAACACCACTCGAAATTTACATCACAACAATTCATATTAAAAAATCAATACCTGTGATCATGTTGACACTGAGTTTCTGAATTCTCTAATGTGTGTAATTCTGTGACCACAACTTTGAACTGCAAGAGTAGTTTGACTTCATGTTGGATCGTTTTTGGACACCATCCCTGTAGCATCATAAATTTTAACGTTACAGATCAGCAGTAGTACTTTGTCCATTTTGCTGGGTGAAGTCACTGAAATCTGTGAACAGCTGTCAACCAATACCTCACTTTCTAAGCCACCTACTGCTACTCTTACAATTGGATTGACATCAGCTGAAATGGGCACCAACTCTCCTCCACAAAACAACTCTTTTATTTGGCTTTTTTTTACCAAACTCAGTCACAGGCATCGAATTTCTATCTTTGCTCTTCCTATTCACCATTGAGCCTGGGAGTCGAAAATCACACTGCATGAGCACTGTCCAACCTAGATGGCAGTTCATATTTGGAATCTCCATCAAATACGAATTTATAAATCATACGAATTTATAAATCATATTACTTCCGTCCGGAGGCACTCTTGCGTTTTGTAATGAACATGCTTGTTTGAATTCTCTCACTTGCAGTTCAGAAGTGCTTGCTTCCTTGCAGTCTTTTATATACTGTTCTGCAGCCTGAAGTTCCCAGACTTGCCACATCAATGAATTTTTACTTCTTATTGTTCCAGTTCCAGTCAATTGCTTTTTGTCAAACTGTCACACCATCCCTATAGTACCAGCAGTGTTTAATTCGTCACTTGTGTCATAATAATAACTGGTGTGTAAGTCCGGTGGCTCTTCACACACACACACTCGGTGGTGCAGGAATGTCTCCCCCACTCATCAGTGTCTCCATTCCTACCAAGTTCACTAGAACTTCCTATCAACTGCCCAACCAAGCTATTCAGCAATCTTGTTCCCTCACTGAGTGCACCTCCTTGCCACCAAGGTAATCTGTGGCAGCTGCTATCCACACTCTATTTATGTTCTTCACTATTACTTAAAACTG
Organism: Schistocerca serialis cubense; assembly: GCF_023864345.2. NCBI lineage: Eukaryota > Metazoa > Arthropoda > Insecta > Orthoptera > Acrididae > Schistocerca > Schistocerca serialis. The sequence goes on along the minus strand of NW_026047471.1, from coordinate 2,620,658 downwards.
GTCATCACAATGATTGATGTTCTGTTGCCTGTCGTGCACATCATCATAAGGGGCACCAGTCTTCCACCTTCCCGCATTTGCTGTGGTATATTTTGCACTATACTGTAAGGGCCATGAGAATATTAGACTCTTTCGAGAAAACGTTCATAATTCTCATAATTGTCATGGAGTGGTGCTACAAGATCTCACCAAACACAGTATGGTAACAAAAGTTTTATACCCTCAGCAACAACTGTACAGCCACCCCCACATCAGTGCTTACAGAATGACTTCATTGTGCCCTGACCAGGTTGATACTAGTCTTCGGTCCAGAAATCTATGAGCAGTTCTTGCTGAATTGCTGTAGACCAATATTCTTTCAAAAATTGGAGCTTGATAACTTGTAAATGATTCACCTGTCTAAAGACATCATCTTTGAACTGCTCTGCTGTAAAAGAAGCAGACAGTGAATGAGTTGTAGAAAAGGTAGTAAGAGCAACTTGACTTTCTGCAAGTTGTATCCCAGGCTGTATCCTCAAAGTCTTATGTGGATGGCCTTAGCAGCAGCTGGTTCCATGGCTAAATAAAGATGAGGACAGCAACCAGGCAACAGTCGGTTACCACTTCACAGGGGGCTAGTAGCACTTGTCCAGAAACACATGGAAGTATGACTTCTTGACATGGCTGGAAGTACGAGAAGGTTGTACTGAAAGATGTTAGGCGATTAGCCAGTTTCATCCATAACTAGTTTCACACTCTTGGGTATTATGGTGCAACTTAATGGTATAAACAGTAACAAACATTATGAGCACATTGAAACAAACAAAAATTAACAAAATATAGGCACTAGTAACTTCACTAGGCAAAAATTACATCATATCATTACCTTTGTCAAAGTATCATTAACCACTAAGCCACATGGCAAGACTAAAATGTGAGTAAGTCCCTCATATAACTATGAAACGTAGAAACTGTAGCTTATATGTTTGAAATCTGTGGTAACAGCTAAAGAGGCGAAACTTCTAAAACGTAATAATTGTTTCCAGTTTAAAATTTGTTTCAGACTTGGAAACTGACTCCTTTTTATGAACTTTCCCTTGTGATATGCACCTCCATCTTCTCATTATGTGTAAGATCTATGTGTTTTGGCATACAACTTGAAATTTGAGATTTCTCTCGTGTGGCATAGGCACCAGCACTTAAATCAGCATCATTGTTGTCCACAGGTGTGCTCGGTTGTCTTGGACAGGCCTAATGTCCCCTGTGACAGGTCAGCCAGCAGTGAGAAAGTCATTAGTATTGGGGTGGACACCCACCTTCCAGGCAACGGGGACAGCTCATCACCGCCGAGGATTTTTTTCCTATTGTGGTGGGCATCCGCCTACTATAAGTGCAGCCAACACACTAGCAGCACCAGGTGCCAACGTCATGGACACTGACAAGACACCACCTGTTGGATGGAGACGCTGTGGCTCTGCTGCTACCACAACAGAAGCGTTACGTCATTGTGAGGCTAAAATCAGTACAGTCAGTAATGTTTGCCTGGCATTTAAAACTGATTTTTGTTTACAATAAACAAATTATTTGAGCAACATGAGAATACTCATTGAGTGTAACTATTGTTTTTTAATAGTTCTCATAAAAAACCTTCACTGGGATCAGTGTAGGGCATCTGTTTTACCTTTGTACTAGAGCGTTATTTACACAGTGGTACATGCATTGGCCTATTCTCTTTCATTCAGCATCTTGTTTCATCAGAAATCTGTCAGCATTGTTGAACGCATTCACTGCCAACTACTAAGCCTATCTGTAGCAATGTATGTTATGTGTCACCAACCTTGCAATTTCTTCATGGCAGAACTCTCAATAGAGATCAGGTTTCCAGAGCTTCATATTTCCGAAGCTATCTTCAGAGAATAACAGTCCCAGATCGAGAGATTATGCCTGAGAAAACAAACTTATAATAGAGAAGAATTTATCTGTGGTTGTCACAGACACAGCTACAAACTAATAATCCTGACTTTTTTCCCATGGAAATCTTAACACTTAAACATCTCTCATGACATACTCTGCCTGAGAAATGGCCACACCAATTTAGTTACTGCAATATGTTCATTCATTTCATGACAGATATTTCTCATGAAAAGTCATAATAAAAAGGAAATAATTTCATGCTTGGCAGAGCTAGTGCACCAGCATACATCATTGGTTCAGGAAATGACGTGTTGCAGTCACCTGAATGGACATCTATCCCTATCAGCCGACTTCCATGATTGGTGGCTGGAGTCTGGTGTGACAAAGTAAACTCTAGAGCACAGTGTTTTGAGCTGGACCACAGCCAACAGCTCTTTTGCACAACATTTTTGGATCTTTTTCTGTTACTAAAAGTCAGAAAGTGAAATACATCATTTTTACTCTTCCATTGCAGCAAATTGATACTTTCAGCTTACAGGGGAATGTAAATACATGTCAGGTATTGCACATCACATAGTAAATATCCACTGCTGTACCAGAACACTATTTCTGGGAAGTTGAATCTTCCCCAATGTGGCAAGAGGTAGTAATAGGTAATGCATCCAGGAACATTGTTGAACATGATTGTTTTTGTGGTGCAGGTGTTAATGGTGGGCAAACACATAATGTTACTTGATCGAACTGACCTCCACGCCCACCTGTCAATGTTATTGCGACACTGTACTTGTTTCCCTCGTTTGCCTTTCTGGAGGTGCATTTGGCACTGGCTTCGGTTTCATTCATATATATTATTTCTCAAGTCAACATCCCTCTTCTTCAAGACATTCTTATTGTACAGAGATGAATGAGGCATCATTAGAAAATCTTGAGCTATCATAGGCAAAAGGGCATCATGGATGCCCAGCATCATACCTGTATTTTGTGAAGCTAACCTCTTACTCAGGAACAAGAGACTCGGTTTTCATATTTTCTTATTACAAATAACTTATTATTAACTGGATAATTTGTAAACAGCAGTGTCACAGATAATAACGGTGACCACTGCAGTAGTCCATTATCTCTGCCCATCGTACAGTTGACTTTTCTAAATGAATATACGTTTCAAAACGACAAAGATATTAGTCATAATCATCATAAATTGTGATTTACGTATTGTTGCTTCGCCCCAACTTGCTTACGTGAAGTAATAAATGCAATCAAAATCCCAAAATACAGTTAGAATTTATTGAGGTCTTAGTGAATACCAGATAAGAAGCGAATTAAAATTGCATTCGCTGTCACTACAAGCAAATTACAGGCACAAAAGTTTAAAAACACAGGATCGTATTTACCATATCCATTCTTTACTTAGAGGCAGTTGCATGCTGCCATTTCAGGACTAACTAAACCAACTAACATTTTTGTATCCCTTAAGGAAAATCAAAAATATAAAGTTCATGAAGCTCTAATTCTTATATGACATATCGTTTACAACGAGGTATTCTAAAGCCCTGGAAGGAATTTCATTCAAATTTTCTGTGTGGAAATATGTAGAAAATGGTGCGTCATAAATTTATGATTATTATTTCGCTTTTTCAGTTTATTTTTAAAGAATTTTTTTTTTTCAGTTCACACAACTATTCTTATCCCAACTACATTCTTATCCCAAATACTGTCATTATTTAAAATTATGAAAGTGCTAAAGTTTTGTACAGGGCCCCTGATGAATAATAATGTCCAGCTGCATCGAACAGCACAGTTGGAGGTTCTCTTGCAGTGAGAGGATATTTGGCGAATGGGCTGGCCTGTCCGTTCTCGTGACGTAAATCCCATCGAGCACGTGTGAGATCCATTAGGGAAATGTATTGCAGCATATCCACATTCACCAAGGACCATCCAACAGCTGTCAATCCTGCTGGCAGATGAATCAAACACCCTGCCACAAAAACTTATTACCAACCTTGCTGTCATCAGTGGTGATCACACATTCCTTTAAGAACCATGTCCCGCTATTTGTAAACCTGGGGACCATCATGAAACGCAGACACTTTAGTGTAATTCTACTTTGAATGAAATTGTTATTTCTGTTCTTCTCATTGCACACTTGTTTCAGTGACCTTCTTCAACACACTGCAGCAATTCTTTCTATGAGTGGCCCACATTTCATTGAACCATATTACTTGGCAGAGACATATCTAGCAAAAATTATGAACTTTTTGTCCATAGGGTTTGCACAACAGCTATATTGCCATGATTTGATACACAAATAACCATGATATTGAAGATACTGCAAAACATGATTCACAATAAGATTCTACGCAGCTATTATGTTTATCTACTCAATCGCAATCATAAGGCCATCTGCAATTATCTAACACAACACCGAGAATAGCCCACACACAGTCATATAGTGATGATAGCTCTACGTACAAGTCCTGCTGTGAGACATGACACAGGAGTATGGCATAATTTTTGTTCATCTCATCACATCTTGATCTGCAGTTATTATCACCATTCAAAATTAATTTTTGTACATAAAATACCTCCTACATGATAGTACATAATTTTATTTAGCAATGTCAGTTGAAGCCACAATAAATCTCATTGCATCTCTTGAGGTAGTGTCACCTTGAGCTACACCTACATGAATACTGTGTAAGCCACCTTTAGGTGCCTGGCAGAGGGTTCATCAAAGCACTTTCACTATTCCTCTACCATTCCACTCTGTAACAGTGAAAGGGAAAAACGAACTTAGCTGAAAAGAGATCACTGCTCTGAAAAACAGTTTTGTTTGAATGAATGGAATCATTAGTCATGTATCATGTCCATCTCTCTCTCCCATAATTTTTGATAATACCAAATGAGCTGCCCTTCTCTGAACTTTTTCGATGTCCTCTTGTCAATCCCATCTGGTAAGGGAACCATACTGCACACAATCATACCCTAGCAGAGGATGGGCAAGCATAATGCAGGCAATCTACTTAGTAGACCTGTTGCATATTTTAAGTGCTCTACCAGTAAGATGAAGTCTTTGGTTTGCCTCCCCCAAAATATTATCTATGTGATCGTTCCGATTTCAGGAACATTGCAGCATAATTATGAACAACACAGGCACTTCAATATTGTAACCATCCATCGACACTTAGCAAGCGACTTTCAGTTAAAAATGTCACCCCTGTATGGCAATATACATAATTAACATACGAATGCCGGTTGTAGATGCATGGTTGACAACATATGGAAATTTGGGTCTGGCTGTGTGTGGCATAATGACAACATATGGAAATTTGGGTCTGGCTGTGGGTCACACTCAGATAGCCTAATGGTAAAGTGATCACTCCCGATAAGTCGGAAATGCTCGGGTAACCTAATGGTAAACTGACAGCTATTAGTAAGACAGAAATCTGCCGCAAGTCTAGGTCCAGCACAAAAAAATTTCATTGTCACTCCATTATACAGCTAATGTTTGTCCATATTTGCAACTACAAATACATTTCATGTACTTGTCTGACTCAGTTCTGTCCTATGGTATAATCTGCAATTTGTTGAAGTTTAAATGAAAAGAAATATTATTGCCACAGAAGTTGAAATAAGAACATTTTGACAAGTTGACAAGTAAATATCTTGAAGAAGCCTCTTCAGGGAGCTAGGAATTCATATACTTACATAACAGTACATGTACTCCATACTGGTATTTCTGGTTCATGATAAAAGTGAATTTATGGTGAATTCATAAATTCACTAACACAATTTAGAAAAAAATGGTTCAAATGGCTCTGAGCACTATGGGACTTAACATGTGAGGTCATCAATCCCCTAGAACTTAGACCTACTTAAACCTAACTAACCTAACGACATCACACATATCCATGCCCGAGGCGGATTCGAACCTGCGACCGTAGCGGTTGCACGGTCCCAGAATGAAGCACCTAGAAACGCTCAGCCACACCGGCCGGCAACACAATTTAGAATTAAATATAATTTTAATATAGATTACATACCACCTCGAGTATTCAGAATGGAGCTTATTTATTCTGGTGCAAAAAGTTATAATTGTTTATAAATTGGCTTATGACTGGAAACTAAAAATATCCAAATATTTGAAGTCAAAATAAAAGAATTTAGTAGCCATTCTATGTGCAGTGTACTCAAGGGTACTGAGTAATATAAATTGTGTTTATGTTTGCAAATATGTAGGCAGCTGGTTGTGGTCTGCATAAAGTTGCTGAAATACTCTGTTTGAAGTGTTAAAATACCAGCTAATTAATGTATGGGAAACGTAGTTCCCCCTTTTTTTTCTTTTTTCAAAATAGTTGTTTCCCTCCTAACAAAAGAAGAAGAGCATAATATTCTAATTCCAAAGAAAGCAGATGTTGATAGGTATGGATATTATCAAACAGTACATTTAATGAGTGAAATACTAACATGAATTATTTGTCAAAGAATGAAAAAACTGGTAGAAGCTGACCTTGGGGAAGATCTGTTTGAATCCCAGACAAATGTAGGGACATGTGAGGCAATATTGACTCTGTGATATTTCTTAGAAGATAAATTAAGGAAAAGCAAACCCACTTTTACAGCATTTATAAACTTAAAGAAAGCTTTTGACACTGCTGACTGGAATAAAATTTTGATAGTACCACAGCTAAAAAACAGGGAGCCAAAGGTTATTTACAACTTGTACAGAAACCATATGTCGATTATGAGTCAAGGGGCATGAAAGGGAAGCAGTGGTTGAGAAGAGAGAGAGATGTGGTTGTAGCCTATCCCTGACATTGTTCAATCTGTGCATTTAGTAATCAGTAAAGAAACCAAAGAAAAATGAGGAGTAGGATTAAAGACCAAGGAGAAGAAATAAAAACTTTGAGGTTTACTAGTGAGATTGTAAATCTGTCAGAGACAGCAAAGAACTTGGAAGAGCAGTTGAATAGAATGGACAGTGTCTTGAAAGGAGGTTAAAAGATGAACATTAACAAAAGCAAAACAAGGATGAGGGAATGTAGTCAGGTGATGCAGATGGAATCAGATTAGGAAATGAGGCATTTAAAGTATTACATGAGTTTTGCTGTTTGAGCAGCAAAATAACTAATGGTGGTCAAAGAGAGAGGATGTAAAAATGTGGATTGGCAGTGGCAAGAAAAGTGTTTCTCAAGAAGAGAAATTTATTAATGTTGAATAAAGATTTAAATTTTAGGAAGTATTTTTCTGGAAGTATTTCTATGGAGTGTAGTTCTGTATGTATGTGGATGATAAACACTTTAGACAGGAAGAAACAGAGGCTTTTGAAATGTGGTGCTACAGAAGAATACTCAAAACTGGATGGGTAGGTCATGTAACCAATGAGGAATTACTGAATAAAATTGGAGAAAAAAGAAGTTTGTGGCACTGCATGACTAGAAGAAGGGATTGGCTGATGGGACACATTCTGACACATCAGAGTATCACAAATTTAATATTAGAGGGAAGTGCGAGGGGTACCTTATAGAGGGAGGCCAAGAGATGAACACAGTACTCAGGTTCGAAAGGATGCGAGTACAGTAGCTATTTAGAGATGCAGAGCCTTGTGTGAGATAGAGTAATGTGGAGAGCTGCATCAAGCCAGTCTTCAGGCTGTGTGTGGCAGAATGCAATAGATTTTCATGGTTTAACCATGGACCATGGACTGTGGTGTTCCTCAGCAGGCCAGAGGCCACAGGCGATGGGTTTCGGGAATTGCAACTGTCTCAATGCAAGTACATTGAACAGTGCAGCATTTTATAGACTTTTTATTTATTCTAGTACATTTTGGCACTTCTAAAGCAGTTTATATTTTAGAAAGTATGGATGATAAGACAAAGAAAATTGTGGCAGTCACTGCAGTTTGTATTCTATGTACCCATGTATTTCTTGAAAAAAAAAAAAGAAGAAGAAGAAATCACACAATACCTCTGGAATAATGGACATAACACAGTGGATAATAACCGACAATAACAAACTTAGTAGAAGCAACATTTTATTGGCAGGCACTTATAATGTTGGTTTACACAACTCTTCCCCACCTTACATATTTTCTTCAAGAGGTTTACTTTTTTCTGAGGTTATTTCGGGAAATAGAGAAGGTATTTTAAATCTGTCTTGCGACTCCAGCAAAGTGCCTATTGTTGTCATCAAATGTGTTTTGCTTTATTGAAGTAAAATAACATCAGTGGTCTTAATGAAACATATATACCATTTTGCTTGCTTTCTCCATCTAAAAACAGTTCATCACAAAAGATGTTGATGTTAGTACTTAACATTTTTGTTCAGAAGTTTAGAAATGCAGAAGTCCTTACATTTTTTATCAACTTACATCTGTCCTTACTCTTGAGATCAAAATTTGTCAGGGAAAAATGCAAAACCTATCTGGAAATCAGAGAAATATCAGGGAATTTCACTTGAGGAAACTTGTGGCAACCCTGGAGAGATATTAAGAAACAGTTGCCTCGATAATTCGACAGTCTACAAATGATTAAAATCCACATAATTCAAACCCCCTTGGACAAAATAGGATATGGGAGGGTGATCGCTTGAGTGGGTCAGACTTCAATATAGGAGGATTCTTTTTTGAGTAGATGATTAATTATGTAACATAACAATTATTTTACCATTGTCATTACACACATGCCTTGACCTTTCAGAATCATCCCCAATAACTTGGATCTTCTATCTGTCTTTAAAATGCTTAAAACAACTCACTCCAGTTTTGTAAAGCAAAACTTTACAATCCAGCAAAACAGTGGTAAAATAATCAAAATTTTAAATACCCTTGTGTGGTTTGCAATGATTAGGCTCATAAATTTCAATAATACATTAAGCAAACACAGTGTTATAATTTCTGCCCCAAGTAAGTTATCCAAAAACATCTCGTCAGAAAATACCTTCATTTACTTCCAAGTTGCAAGCATAATAGATTCAAAAACCAAGAACATAATGAAACACTTAAACTAGAACACTTTGACACCAACAAACAGAATTAATTTCTTCGCCCTCCTAGGCATACGACTTGTATTGCAGTGCTCTGGAGCTTCCTTGGAGCTCAATCAACATGGCCACTGCTTTATACGTGAAATGTTGCACAACACCACAGGCTCAAAACCCAGCCCACTCCTTCACAGTCCATCATTGAGACCAGTGTTACATCAACACTGATTTATAAACTTCTGCAACAGTGCACCGTCATGGAATAGGGCTCCCGATGATGGGGGGAGGGACCCAGGAGCGGCACAATTGAGGGGGCGGACAGCTGAATTGCAGGGATGGCTTCCCACGTGCATCCTTGAATTGCTTGTGAGGGGCAGAGGAAAATGTCCTTTGCAAAACCTGCCTGTGACGCGCACCACCATTGGGTATGCTCAGACAAAGAGTCAGAGCAACAACTTCCATGGGCGACAGTGGCGGCATGACGTAAGCCTCAGCATCCATCGACTCAGGCACCACGAAGTAAGACGACAGCGATGGCAGCTGGAGGGGGGGCCATGGCGGTGACGAGAGGCACCCGCCCAGTGCCGCAGACCAGACCAGTGGTGCAGTCAGGGGTGCCAGCACCATAGGCAGGAGCAGCGGAGCCGCTGTTGGTTGAGTTGTGGGCTGTTGCAACGGAAGCTGCAGAGCATCCAATTCTGCTGGAAAAGAACCAGCAGCAAAAAACCGAGGACGTCACAAATGGATCTGGTTGTGGCGTTGCTTGACAGTGCCAGAGGGACCAGAAATCACACACAAGGCATGGCCAAGCTGACGAAGAACGCGCCCCTGCTCCCAGTGCTGCCTGACAGAGAAAACATGATAGAAAACCAAATCATGTGGCGCCCAGCCATAACAAGGCGAAGCAATCGGAGCGTGCAGCGGTGGGTGCAACACCTGCAATAGCAACCGATGTGTGCAGCCATACAGTGGTTCCACTGGGGAACAGGTGCCATGCAGCTGGGAGAGATATCAATCAAAGGAAGTCCATAGCGCAGGCTTGCAAGAGCGTGTGGCACGCAACTTGTTCATCTGTGACATAAACGTATGCACAAAGTGTTCAACCTTGCCATTCAACTGGGGGTGGTCAGATGGCGAATGCCATTAGCAGCGCAGAACACTTAAAACTCAGAGGACACAAATTGCGGGCCAATGTCGGAGACAATGACTTCAGGAAGGCCCTCAATGGAAGAAATAGACGTCAAGGTCTGAATAGTACTGGCAGATGTGGTACAAGACATAGGTACAACAAAAGCAACGTTGCTGTAAGCATCAATGACTAGCAACCAGTGGGTGCCCCAGAAAGGACCCGCAAAATCAATATGCACATGCTGCCAAGGTGCAGTAGGAGTCGGCCCTGCAAAGAAGCACTGGCGGGGAGCACACTGGTTCTCTGTGCAAGAGCGACAATTAGCAAGCAAATTCTCAATTTGGTTATCAACACCGACGGAAGTGCAGTGATGATACACTAATTGCTTCGTCCGCACTATACCTCAATGACGTATAGTAAGCACAGGATTTCCGACTGCAATCACTAATCCGCATAGCAGACAGAGGCCATTGAGTTCGAATATACTGCAAAACAATCTGCAGAGAAGCATCAGCAGCTGTCATGGAAGCAATGCGACGAAAATCCACTGGAAAACCATCATTGAAATCCTGCGAATCAATGAACATGCTTGGCAATTCTGAAGAATCAAACACTTCGTCAGGACGGACAGGTAGATGAGACAGAGCATTGGCCATAGGCCAAAACAAAATTTCATAATTGCAGTTTGACAAAAACAAAGACCAACGTTGCAACTTTTGTGCAGTATGGGCTGGAACTGCCTTTGACAGGTGAAACAACGATTGCAAAGGCTTATGGTCGGTGACCAAATAGAACATCGTACAATAAATCGTGAAACTTGGTCACTCCATATACAATAGCTAAAGCCTCTTTCTCGATATGACAATAGTTTTGCTGGGCAGAACTGAGCAATTTAGACGCAAAAGTGACCGAGCGATCAACAGAAGTAATATGGTGCAACAGAACTGCTCCGATGCCATGAGAAGATGCATCGGCAGCCAAAACAACTGGTTAGCAGGGATCGGAAGGAATCAAACAGCGATCACTCAACAGAGCAGATTTGAGGTTGTGGAAAGCAGCATCACAGTCTGAAGACCAAACAAAAAGAATGTTCTTACCCCGAAGGCAATGCAAAGGTGCTGCAATGTGCACTGCATTTGGTACAAACCAAACATAATATGTAATTCTGCCTAACACAGACAAGTTCTTTCAAGTTCCTGGGTACTGGAAAGTCCCTAATCGCATGGAGATGTGATGGTGAGTGGTGGATACCCTGTCCGTTAATCATATGTCCTAAATACCGAATCTCGGTTTTAAAAAAATTGCACTTGTTTCTGTTACACTAGAGTCCTGCCTGCAAAAGTACAGTAAATAAGGCCACAAATTCTGCAGATGTTCGTCACGGGTGTGACCTGATACGACAATATCGTCCACATAATTGTAACAACCAGGGACACTGGTGCACAACTGCTGCAAGTACAACTGAAAAAAAGCAGGACCTGAAGTACAACTGAACGGAAGGCGGCGAAACCTGAACTATCCAAGGTGGGTGTTGATCACAAAATATTGGCATGACTGTTCATTGAGCGGAATTTGAAAGTATGTGTCCCGCAAGTCAATCGCGGAAAAGAATTTACCTGCACCAAGCTTAACAAAAATGTCTTCAGGGCATGATAAGGGAACTGTAGCTACCACCGTCTGGGGATTGACTGTAGACTTAAAGTCAGAACAAGTACTGAGATGACCATTTGGTTTTTTGACACACACACTATAGGCAAAGCCCATTGCAAAGCAGAAACTGGTTCAAGGACACCACTGCCTTGCAAATGCTGAAGTTTAGCAGCCACAGCGTCGCATTGTGCATGTGGTACCGGACGTGCACGCCAGAAAACAGGCATGGCATTGTCTCTAACTACAATATGCAATGCAAAGTCTGTGGCATAACCAAGGCCCTCAGAAAAGAATTCAGAAAAATCATCGCATAGTGTAGCCACACTGTCTGCATGGTCACAAGCTTTGATGCAAAGTACATTGTCCTGAAATGCAAGGCCAAAAAGTTCAAATGTGTCCATGCCAAACATGTTCGGAGCATTACTAGAGTGGAGAACATAAAAAGACACAGTTATTGTCATCGCACAATACATGGCTTGCAAACTACACACACCTAGCATTGAGATTTCCTGTTCAGGAAATGCAGTCAGTGTGGAACGCGAACGACGAAGTCGGGACAAACCAAGCAGGTCATACATTGATCAGTTGAGTATAGAAACACACACACCAGTGTCCAGCTATATACAAACAGAACGTCCACAAATGTTCAAAGCCACAAAAAGTTTATTCGCATCATGCTGAATGCGAGAGGAAGTGTCTGGCAAAACTTGTTCATGCACACTACGAGCTGTAGAAGCATGTGAAGCAGAAGACTGATGATGGGAACTATGATCACGGCAGTTTCCATTGCAGTGATGCCCACATGAGTCACGCGAACATGAAACATTCTGAGATTTTGTGTGTCTCTTACTACACACACCTTGCACATGTCCTTTCTTATTGCAAAAATAACACTGTGAATGATAGGATGGGCAACTGTCCTGAGGGTGGGCCAGAAAGCAATTCAGATAAGATTTCAGTTGCTTAGTGGGTGCCTGGTTGGAAAATTGTTTACTTGTGCACAAGCAGCGCGGCGTGGCTCCCTGTGCCGGGGCAGGGCGGGAGGACGTGTGTTGTGCCTCACTAACAGTACACACACCTGAGGTCATGTTGAATGTGGAAGTAGCCCTATGTAGTGTATCTTGTCTGTCTAACAAGTCTACTGCTTCCTGCAAAGATGGGTTTTTAAATCTTAGGAGTTTTTCGTGGATGCGGTGATCCGCCACATTCTGCACTATAGCATCCCGAATCATGATATTCACATAGGAGAGTCCACAGGAGCAATTAAAGTCACAGCTAACCATGAATTATTTGACTGAGTAGGACCATGCAGGGGTCGGAAAAATTTGTAGAGTGCAGCCACCACATTTACACTGTTACAGAAGTGGGAGTTTAAAGCTGCTATCACTTTGGCGAAATTTTTAGTTTCTGGGAGGGTGGTGGGAAACAATTTTATGAGTGCAGGGTATTACATAACACCAACATTGGCAATGAAAAAGGCAAGCTGCTCTGTACCTGGTATGTTGTATGCGGCAAGTTAAGCCTCGAGCTGGTCAATGTATTCTGGCCAGCGTCCAGAGTTCGGATTGATGGCACAGAATGGCGGCACCGAAGGTATCACCTGTGGCACAGGCAGGGGCATCAGAGGTGCCAAGGCAGCTGCAGTTTGTAGTGTGACAAGTCCATTCACAGCAGCAAGCAGTGGCGTCATTTGCTGAGCCTGAAACCATACAATATCGGACAGTGAAGCCTGTTCCTGTTGCGAAGCCATCATTGACACAAAATCATTTCTTAGAGCGAAGAGTGGGACTGCACATTCACTCAGTCACACAGAGATAGCACAAAAAAGATAAAGCAGTGCCAAACAAAAAACATAGGTAAGAGGAGAAAAAAAAAAAAATCCCATACTCATCGACACTTTTTTGTATCCCTCCTGGATAGGCGATGCATGGGTCTGCTCCTGTGAACTGCTTCTGTAATATAAGCTGAGAGTGAAGGAAGCGAGTAGGAGCAGGAGAGCTGAAGCACTTCGGTACTGCATGTAACTTTAACACTTTTAATAGAGTCAAAAACACAAGTAAATATCAAATGCATACATAACTTTGGACAGGGTGAGCACGTAGGTGTGAAGCCATAGTCCATGTCTAATCCTGTGAAGTTAGGATGACTGTTCTATATAATCTCAAAACTAACAAATACTCATTGCTGTCCAAACTCTAATTGAATGTAACTAATACAAAGTCTCAATAGCAAGCTAGCCCATTTGGTAGTAGATGCGATATTTCCAGCCCATCTGCTCTTGATGAAAAAGGGCCAGAAATCAAGATGGCACTCGCTGAGCTGCACAGCATCTGCCAGATGGCGCTGTGGTCAGCATAGTTAGTCTTCTCTCATAGTGCCAACTTACGAGAGCGTGCACCTATGTTGTTACGTCGTAACTATCGACGCCACATTACATAACGTCCAAAACATTGAGAATATTTGTAGTACAATACCACAATATTTTCTCATCAGTATACTAAAACTACATGATACTGTACTGTTTTGTAGACAAACATATATATTAACATAATAGAAATTTTGTAGCAAAGATGATTTATTTTATAACTATTTTCCTTAAATTCTTGCTGACTTTTTTAAAATTTTATATGGCTTACTGTTCAGCTGAAAGCTCTTCACATGTACACTTAATTGTGAACTATGTCCACTCATTTTGAAGGCCCAAACTTTGGCTGAGGTACTGCTGTCAGTGTCCTCAGTTTCACTTTCTCTCAGCACACATATACCTGGAGAACATATCTCATACTTTGAGGTGAAGAAGACATAAGGCCACACAGCCACCTACTTCAGTGAAGTCCTTCATCTCAAAACTGTACCAGCCTGTACAAAAGACTTGTAGTGGCAACCAGACACTGACAGCTGAACAGAGCCCAACCTACAGTTATATATGTACCCTCGAAGCTTCCACTTACAACTGAAACAATGGTGGCTGCAGAACATATTGTGGGAAGAATAATACACCTTCGTGGCAGAGAGAAACAGAAAAAAATCTGTTAAAACAGCCTTACCAATTTCCCAAAACTTGAAACTGAGGATTAAAAACAACAGGCCGGAAAAAACAGGTCCAAAACCATCAGGCTATGTGATTTTCATCCTATCTGACGGATCAGATGATGACCATGTCATAGGTGGTATCAATGTCGATGTCTGCCTTGGAGATCAGCAAGTCCTCTCACCCTCCCTCGTTGCAGACTCCCCACAAAGGAGGAATAACAATGGGAAAACAGCTAGGTGGTATCAATGTCGATGTCTGCCTTGGAGATCAGCAAGTTCCTCTCACCAAACCTCGTTGCAGACTACCCACCAAGGAGGAATAACAGTGGGAAAACAGCAGAAAAACCTCACTGCTAAGGCAGCTCTCACACTAAAGTGGAAAATCAATTGCTTTTGGGCACATGTGGTGGGTCCATGACCATTAGCTCAGGAAAGACCAAAGTGTGTAAGATTTCAACAGGTACATTTTAAGCTATATTTCACCATTGGACTACATGGTTGTGGCTACCACAAAAAATATGATCTTAGGACAGAGAAGGCTGAAGAAGGAGTGAGTATTTTCGTAAACAACACAGCCCTGAACAGAGGGTGGAGCATTCACTGTAGCAATGCAAGAGGGTGGAGCATTCACTGCAGCAATTCATTAGTGTCGTTGATTCCTCTTTGTCTTTCTGTTTGCTCTCCATCCCACATGCACACTGCTCAGTGGAAAGTGGTTGATGACTTTTACTGGTGATCACTTCTTGCTCTAGATTCACCTTCCAGACAGAGTGGTGCCCGGAATAAAACTAGGATAACAGGTGCTATGTAAGGCAAACAGGAAAGGCGTCGAGTTTACAAAAGTCAACCAGAACTAGGTTTCTGGATGACTTTTCTAAACTGTACCCCTTTCCCTAAATCTCTCCAGTCCTTTCCCTTCACCCCTCTTTCTTCCCCTTCAACTCTTCTGCCAGAAGAAGGAGCCACTACCTCAAAAAGCTCATGAAAGTTAAATCTTTTTGTGCATGTATTTCCCTGCCACTGCTTGGAGAGTAGATTTTTTGTCTGTCCATTTACATTTTAATATAATATAATCTTGACAGTAGTAATATAATATTACCTTGCCCTGTGTTCTTCTTTGTTTGGAGACAACTTCGTCATCTTTTGTGCCTCCTCCATCATTGCAACGACATTTATAGCTCTCCAGTTGCCAGTAATGTTCTTAATTTATTTCACAACTGATTTTGGAGCTTAAAATTTTATCTTCAGGTGCCACCAAATAATTATCATAGCACCACCAACCAGCACCCATCTGAACAGCATCTCACACACACATGATCATGAACCCTAGCTGCTGAAGCTGACAGTCTGGATTCAGTAACCAGACTGTGGTCATATGTGTGTGAGAGTTGGATTTGTATGATTGTCTGTGTGCATATATGTCGTCTGTTTCTGATGAAGGCCGTTTTGGCTGAAAGATTACTTGCTGTCAGTCTTTTTGTTGAGCACTGGATGACGAGAAACACATGACAAACAGTGTATAATTGTGCAGTAATATTGACTTGTTGTGGATTATGTCAAGGGGGGACAGCACCTTGAGCGAGGGCACGTTCAAGACGTAGGGGGGGGGGGGGGGGGGCATGAGAAACCTCGACAGGGTGAGACAGGCGACGGTGGAGAGGTCCAAGGGCCCAGTGGCGAGGGCATGATCATAGGTAAGTTCACGTGGGGAGCGGAGTGCGTGAGACACGAGTATAGGGTGAGGTTGGAGGAGAGCTCGACAATTGGAGCTGGAAGCCACTCGATGGAGTGTGTAAGTCCAACGTGGAGGGAGTGGTTGGAGCGTTGTGAGCCACAACAGTGATTGGTGTGGTCGTGGCCTGAAGGGGGTTAGAAGAAGGCTCGGGAGCATGTGGTCACTCGACGGAGTACGTGAGACACGAGTATAGGGTGAGGTTGGAGGAGAGCTCGACAATTGGAGCTGGAAGCCACTCGATGGAGTGTGTAAGTCCAACGTGGAGGGAGTGGTTGGAGTGTTGTGAGCCACGACAGTGATTGGTGTGGTCGTGGCCTGAAGGGGGTTAGAAGAAGGCTCAACATGAGCAGGCTTAAGTCTGCTGAGAGAGACTGTAACAGCTGGATCTTTCATCTGGATGTCATAGGTGTTGGCTGAGTGCTGGAGGACTCGGTACAGGCCGGTATATGGAGGTTGGAGGGGAGCACAGACAGTGTCATCTCAGAGCATGATGTACTCGCAATTGTCCACAGATTTCAGGACGTGAACCTTAGGGCAGGAATGGTCGGTGGGCAGAGGAATATGGAGATTGAATAAGTGGCGTGTGACGCAGTCCACAAAGGAAGGTAAGTCAGACTGAGGGAGAGAAGCAGAAGGGCTCACAAGTTCGCCAGGGAGAACAATGTTCTGGCCATATATGAACTCAGCTATTGCTGAGTAGCACAAGGGGAAGGGCCTCTGTCCATAGAGAGTTGTGGCATCGAAGAGCCGCCTTGAAAGTGCGGTGCCAGCGCTTGACTAGCCCGTTACTTTGCGGGTGATACGCTGTGGTACGGATGTGCTGGATGCCGCAAATGTTACAAATCCCGTTGAACAGGGCCGACTCAAATAGTCTGCCCTGGTCAGTCGTGATGATAGCTGGACATCCGAAACGTGATACTCATGACTTAACGAAAGCTCAAGCAACAGTTTCTGCCATAATATTGGGGAGGGGAACAGCCTCGACCCAGTGAGTTGTTTGGTCGATAGACGAGAGAACATAATGAAAGCCATTAGAGGAGGAGAGAGGGCCGACAATGTCAATATGAATATGCTGGAAACGCCCAGGAGGGATCGAAAAGGCGCCAAGGGAGGGTGAAGTGTGCTTGTGTACTTTGCAGTGTTGGCAGGTGATGCAGGAGCGTGGCCATTGCTGGCAGTCCTTGTTGTCATTTCCCCACACAAAGCGCTCCGCTACGAGGCAGGCAGACGCACGAACATTGGGGTGGGCTAAATTATGCAATGCGTTGAAGACAGCTCAACGGAACGTGGTTGGGATGAGGGGGCATAACTAGCCCGTACTGTCGTCGCACCACATCTCACCAGAAATGCCAGGGAAGGTGGTGCGGATGAAGTGTAGTGAAGAAGTAGAGTCTGAAATCAGGTTTTGTGTTTCCTCGTCGGCGGGTTGGAGGTTAGGCAGTTCACAGAATGGACGGCATCGACTCGTGAAAGGAAATCAGCAACTATATTGTCAGCACCCTTTATGTGTCTGACATCAGTGGTGAACTGGGATATGAAGTCCATGTATCTGAAGCGGCGAGGAGGCGGGTCAGCTGGCGGGTTTGCAATGGCCGCAGCCAGGGGTTTGTGGTCCGTTAAAACATAGAAAGGGCGTCCTTTAATGTCAGTCTTAAAAGGTTTAATCATTTCGTAGACCATGAGCAACTCCCTGTCAAATGCGGAATATTTCCATTGTGCATTGGTGAGCTTGCACGAGAAGAACTGCAGAGGCAAAGTCTGGCCGTTGATTGTCTGGCTAAGGACAGCTCCAATGACAGTATCGCTTGCGTCTGTGGTGATGAAAAGCTGTGCATTGGGATGAGGATGCGCGATGGTGCAGGCCTCAGCAAGAAGATTTTTGAGGGCAGTGAAAGAGTCAGTCATAGCTGGGGTCCATGGAACGGGCCGAAATCCAGAAGTGTTGGTGCCTGCCAAGGTGTCCGTCAGTGGAGCCTGAATCTCCACAGCCCAAGGTAGATGTTGGCGATAATAATTAACTGACCCCAGAAAGTGTAGGAGCTCTTTGAATGACGAAGGTCTCAGTAGGTTTAGTATTGTTTGCACTTTCTCAGGGGGCAGTGAAATGCTGTCAGGAGAGACCCGAAAACCAAGAAAAGTGACAGCAGGTTGATGTAGCTGCAATTTGTCCTGGTTGGTCTCGATGCCTGCTGGTGTGGGAGTGTTCATAACAGTGTGCACATGTCGAATGTTGTCCTCAACGGAGGAGCTGAACACAAGAATGTCATCAAGATACGCAAAGCAGAATTTTAGGTCGAATAGCACTTCCTTGATGAAACATTGCCAGGTCTGGGTTGCGTTTTTCAGACCGAAGGGCATGAATCAAAACTGAAATAAACCGATTGGGGTGATGATTGCTGTCTTCTTGATGTCTTCAGGTGCCATGGGGATCTGGTGGTAGGCCCATTTGCAATCAATGACAGAGAATGTGGTCGCACCTGCGAGGGAACTGGTAAAGTTGGCAATGTTGGGTATGGGGTAGGTGTCCATAATTGTTCATGCGTTTAGTCGACGGTAGTCTCTGCACATGCGCCAGAACCCGTCTTTCTCGGGTGTCATATGTATGGGCGTAGACCAGCTACTGGCAGAGGGTTCAATGACGCCAGAGGTTAGTAGTTCAGAAATATGTTTTTTAAGGTCGGAGTGGGGCTCGGGACAAAGTCAACATGGGTTACTGGACATCGGGGGCCTGGCATGAGGCGAAGCTTGTGAACCGCGCCGTTGGTGATCTACATCTACATCTACATTGATACTCCGCAAGCCACCCAACGGTGTGTGGCGGAGGGCACTTTACGTGCCACTGTCATTACCTCCCTTTCCTGTTCCAGTCCCGTATGGTTCGCGGGAAGAACGACTGTCTGAAAGCCTCCGTGCGCGCTCTAATCTCTCTAATTTTACATTCGTGATCTCCTCGGGAGGTATAAGTAGGGGGAAGCAATATATTCGATACCTCATCCAGAAACGCACCCTCTCGAAACCTGGACAGCAAGCTACACCGCGATGCAGAGCGCCTCTCTTGCAGAGTCTGCCACTTGAGTTTATTAAACATCTCCGTAACGCTATCACAGTTACCAAATAACCCGGTGACGAAACGCGCCGCTCTTCTTTGGATCTTTTCTATCTCCTCCGTCAACCCGACCTGCTACGGATCCCACGCTGATGAGCAATACTCAAGTATAGGTCGAACGAGTGTTTTGTAAGCCACCTCCTTTGTTGATGGACTACATTTTCTAAGCACTCTCCCAATGAATCTCAACCTGGTACCCGCCTTACCAGCAATTAATTTTATATGATCATTCCACTTCAAATCGTTCCGTACGCATACTCCCAGATATTTTACAGAAGTAACTGCTACCAGTGTTTGTTCCGCTATCATATAATCATACAATAAAGGATCCTTCTTTCTATGTATTCGCAATACATTACATTTGTCTATGTTAAGGGTCAGTTGCCACTCCCTGCACCAAGTGCCTATCCGCTGCAGATCTTCCTGTATTTCGCTACAATTTTCTAATGCAGCAACTTCTCTGTATACTACAGCATCATCCGCGAAAAGCCGCTTGGAACTTCCGACACTATCTACTAAGTCATTTATATATATTGTGAAAAGCAATGGTCCCATAACACTCCCCTGTGGCACGCCAGAGGTTACTTTAACGTCTGTAGACGCCTCTCCATTGATAACAACATGCTGTGTTCTGTTTGCTAAAAACTCTTCAATCCAGCCACACAGCTGGTCTGATATTCCGTAGGCTCTTACTTTGTTTATCAGGCGACAGTGCGGAACTGTATCGAACGCCTTCCGGAAGTCAAGAAAAATAGCATCTACCTGGGAGCCTGTATCTAATATTTTCTGGGTCTCATGAACAAATAAGGCGAGTTGGGTCTCACACGATCGCTGTTTCCGGAATCCATGTTGATTCCTACATAGTAGATTCTGGGTTTCCATAAATGACATGATACGCGAGCAAAAAACATGTTCTAAAATTCTACAAGAGATCGACGTAAGAGATATAGGTCTATAGTTTTGCGCATCTGCTCGACGACCCTTCTTGAAGACTGGGACTATCTGTGCTCTTTTCCAATCATTTGGAACCCTCCGTTCCTCTAGAGACTTGCGGTACACGGCTGTTAGAAGGGGGGCAAGTTCTTTCGCGTACTCTGTGTAGAATCGAATTGGTATCCCGTCAGATCCAGTGGACTTTCCTCTATTGAGTGATTCCAGTTGCTTTTCTATTCCTTGGACACTTATTTCGATGTCAGCCATTTTTTCGTTTGTGCGAGGATTTAGAGAAGGAACTGCAGTGCGTTCTTCCTCTGTGAAACAGCTTTGGAAAAAGGTGTTTAGTATTTCAGCTTTACACGTGTCATCCTCTGTTTCAATGCCATCATCATCCCGTAGTGTCTGGATATGCTGTTTCGAGCCACTTACTGATTTAACGTAAGACCAGAACTTCCTAGGATTTTCTGTCAAGTCGGTACATAGAATTTTACTTTCGAATTCAATGAACGCTTCACGCATAGCCCTCCTTACGCTAACTTTGACATCGTTTAGCTTCTGTTTGTCTGAGAGGTTTTGGCTGCGTTTAAACTTGGAGTGGAGCTCTCTTTGCTTTCGCAGTAGTTTCCTAACTTTGTTGTTGTACCACGGTGGGTTTTTCCCGTCCCTCACAGTTTTACTCGGCATGTACCTGTCTAAAACGCATTTTACGATTGCCTTGAACTTTTTCCATAAACACTCAACATTGTCAGTGTCGGAACAGAAATTTTCGTTTTGATCTGTTAGGTAGTCTGAAATCTGCCGGTGGCACGGAAGGCGGTTTGTTTACAATGTGTGGCGGGCGGGGCAGGCGAGGCGTGATCGGGGTGTTCGGAGCCACTCGGCGGATCTGACGGGAGACGAGGCAGCGAAGTGTCCCATGAGTCAACGTGACAAGATGGCCGCTGGCCCGAGGCAGTGGCACCATGGTTGGGTGAGCTCGGTAGAGCTCGTGGGCCGTTAGTGAGTCCATTGCCATGGGTGCGGCCTGTGGCAGCACAGTCGCGGGCGAAATGCTTGGCACGAGTGCACTGTTTGTGTTGTCAGTGGTGGTTGCATGGCGGCGCGCAGGAGCCAAAGTTGCATAGTTTGAGGTGCTGCCCACAAGGGGCGGGGTAGGGGCCGTCGGTTTGGGAACACGTGACGTTCGTCGCGCATGTGCACTTATGTCTGGCCGAGTGTCAAACGCTGCCGTGTTAGGAGGGTGTGGCCCTGCGGAACTGGCAGTACACGTTATGGCAGTCTTGATAGCACAGTTGCAAGGGTAGGGGGGGGGGGGGTAAACCCACGGAGGCTCGATTGCTGGGATTGCAAGCAGATTCGGCAGACTTACTGACCTTGCTTTGTCCTTGCTGTAGTGTCTGTAATTCCTTTGCCGCATCAGAGATATGGAGCTGTGTTTCGTGGAGCCGGAGGGAGAGCTCAAAGTTTTCCTTGCATAGGTGAGTGACATGTTCAAGCTCGACAAGGCACTTGTGGGTGGTTTCTTGTAACGTCGTCGACAGAGACGAGCATGTACAGATGAGATGAGGCCGGACCGATGTGTCAAGGGGGAGGGGGGGGGGGGGGGCATTGCTCAACGGAGCACAGGGGAAGTGAGTCTTGGACGGATGATGAAACACGGTGTTTCGCACTAGGTATGGTGAAAGTTTGTGGTGTTGCAAGAAGTCAATGCCCAGTATAGGTTCATCAATTTCACACACTAAAAAAGTCCACTCAAGTTTGCAGTTTGTGGAGAGTGAGACGACGTGGGAAGTTGAACCCGAGCATTGTAGTTTAGTTGAATTCATGGCTTGCAGTGAAGTATGATGGGGGCAGATGTTCGACGACACTAAGGATGTAGGCAGCAGCGAAACATCGGTGCCTGTGTCCACTAGGAAAAGGTATCCCGATGAAATGTCTTTAATGTAAAGTCATCCACAATTATCTGGTCGTTCCTGGACAGAATGGAGCACCAGGGGGTGCATGTCATGTTGTGCGCAGGAGGTGGCACCTGGACCTACCTGCAATTGGCGTTTGGGAAGTAGCAGGGTAGTTTGCAGTTCCATGCCGCCTCACCAAACCGTGTGTGGAAGTAACAGTACGGGTAGTGAGGTTGCATTTCCTGTGGAAAGTTCATTGCCAGTGGCAGTGGCGGAGGTTAGGTGGCAGCGGCAGTTCAGTTGCAGGAGGGGGCGTGACCGTGGGCAGAGCCAGTGACGTCCCAGTTGCTTGTTTACTGCTTCCCAGAGCGAGTGGAATGGTCGGCTCAGTACGGCCCCAGCTGCATCCGGCCGCAGGGCGATGAGCGTGAACCTGAGACTTGTCAGGTAGGCAGTGGCTGGTGAAATAGAACAGAGATGCATCATGTAGCTTGCGGCAATTGTCATTCTTTGCTCGACAGGTTCAGGAGACCTTTGAGCCAGAGCAAAGGGGATGTGAGGAAATAGTTTACCTGACCAGATGGCGAGGAGAGCTGTGTCAGAGTGTAGATCGGCGCTGACCATGGCACGCAGCCATCTCCAGAGCTGGGAAGGTTTGTCATTGCCTAGTTGCTCGACGTGGAGCACTTGCCGTATTGCTGCCTCAGTTGAGTGTGCAAGCCGACGTAGAACTGTCTTTTTGGCTAGAGTGTACCAAGTAGATGAGTCCGGGGCGTCAACCAGGTCAGCAATCTAGTCCTCCTGGTCATGCAGATGGGTGATGAGGCACAGAAGCATGGTTGACTCGTTGAGTTTGTAATGGTCGAACACTTTGTCCACAATTTTGAACCAGGTTGTTGCTCCGTCGGGATTAAATGGCGGCAGCATTGGTAAGTGTTGTAGAATTTTCGGAAGAACAGGTTGCATTGAATTTGTCGGGGCACTGCCTGAATTGAGCTGTTGTTGCTGTAGTATTCCAGGAGAGTGTGCCTCCAGGGGATGTGACGACGATGGCTGGTCACGTGGCAGCGTGAAGGTGACGCATTGTGGTTGAGCGTGATCCGTCACAATGCGGAACGCCTACATGGGTGAGACACTGTAATGTGTCAATTGTAGTTGCGTGCTCAAAACGTTGCGGGTGTGTTTGGATTGACGCATCGTGGAAGACTGGTGCAGATGAGGCACCGAGATGTGCCGAGAACGGTAGTGGAAGCTCGACTGGAGTCGGCGCGGGGGTGACAGGTGAGAAAAAGTTCAAAGTTTGAGAACACGTGTTAGTCCACGGAAAGGTCGACGTATGATCAGAGCCGGGGCCACCTGTGTTGCAGGGAGGCTGCGGAGGTGCAGGCTGTCCAGAAGCACAGTGTGGGAAATGATGTCGAACGTGGGACGGAATGTGTGAATGTTCACTGTTCATAGTCACTCCACTCAAAACGGTGTGCGGATAAGGTGAATGTCGTGGCACAAAACACTGATGCGTAGCAGTGGGATGGAGGTGGAGGTCAGGCACAGATAACAAGTTATTGTTCCTGTTGCAGGCCGAGGTATCGAAGTAGGATGGCATGTGCTGACGCTGAACCAAGGCAGGCGTGGGCGTGGTCAGATGCTGAGGAGATACACCTGTGAACGAAGCAGTTCCGGCCACATAGCAGGTATTCATGTGGTACTGCACAGATTGCGGCATGGCAAATCGTTGTCTTGGCGGTAGTAAGTTGTCCGTCGAAGCATTTGCAGAAATTGGCATTGGTCCCGCACTGCACGGAGATCCATAAGAGGTAACTGCACAGTCGATGAGGGAGGGCACATGAGGTGGGAACAAAGGCGTTTGATGGCTGGAGTCATGTGCACTCCTAACCTCACCTATTGTTGCAGGCTCAAAAACGTCTGGTGAAATCGGCGGAATCATTGAGTGAAAGGCATCGCGTTGCAGTCCTGGTGGGTGTACATCACTCGCAACACGATGCATGTTGATCACAAAATCCGGCGTTAGGCGCTGGGCCGAAGTCATTGTTCGAATGCTGTGTCGATGTAATACACGTGAAAATAACGGACGCGGAGCTTGCAGACACAGTAAAATGGCGAAAACAGAAGACGTTGCAACTCGGGGTCACCAGTGAGGAGGATTACCGGGTTGGTTGCACGAATAATCACACCCTTTTAGCAATAGTTCATTTATTAACCTTAACACATACAAGGATCACAAATAACTGAACTGAACATGGCAGAACAGCCAAAGATAATGCTTAGAGTCCAAAGATGAATGCATATCGATGTTGGTGTTAATTTCATTGGTGCCACAAATAGTTTACAACACATGACCTGGGATAAAAATTATAGTGAATTAAATGCTGAAGTAAAATTTAATTTATTCCATGATAAAGTCATATAGTTGTTTGAAAACAGCTTTCCTCGTAAAATAATCAGAAAGGACATTAAACATCCAAGTAAAGAAACTTGGATTACTAGACAAATTAAAGCATAATGTGAAAGGAAAAGGGAAATGTATCTGTTGGCAAGAACAGGTAAAGATCCTGCAGTAGTTGCATACTCCAAAAATGACGCAAGGTGACTAAGAAAGTCGTTTCAAATAATAAATGTGCACCTTACATCAAAAATCATTCCAACAACAGACATAAGCCATATGGAATGTAGTCCTATATGGAACATAGTGAAATGAGGGACAGGACAGCAGGCCACAGAACAGGATAACATCATTGTTGGTTCAAATGGAGGGTTTATGCATGATCAGTCCCAGGTAGCAGGTATGTTTTTAATCTATGTATGTTTGCAGATGGGGATATTCAGCTGGAAAATAATTGTTAAAATTCATCGTGGACCTTCATCTGCACAATTCGCTTCACTACTAGTTTCAGTCAAATGAACATTATGAAGCATAAGCTGCCATAAACAGCTGGAAAGTTATACCCTAATAAGGAGTAATTTGAGTCCACCATAGTAGTGAAACAATTTCTTTTCAATAATGGCTGTGTACAATAGTTATTTTTGGAGAAGCAGAGCTCACAACAGAAAGTAACACACTGACCTATTTACATTATACAACATAACATCACAGGTTGGCATTTTCCGTGATCTGTCTAAGATGTTTGATTGTGTACATCACAGTATCCTCCTAGATAAAATAAGGTTTTGTGGAACTGGTAGTATCAGTCAACTGATGGATAAAAAGTTCCAACACCAAGAAATAATAACTGTAGAGTAATGAAATTTCAGGAATACACTTTTCTAGGAAACATATTTAAGTGATTATGTTGCAGGATCACAGGTTAATATAAACAAGAGAAAAACCAATGCAAATGTGAAATGTTGATACAGTAATAACTGACATAACTGCCAGAATGTTGAATGCAAACATGCAAACGTGCATTCATTTTGTTGTGTAGCTTCTGGATATCAGTTTGTTGAATGGAGTTCCATGTCTGTTGTAATTGGTCAGAGTCAATACAGGGATAATTAATGCTGGTTGTGGATAAAGCTGGTTGTCATCTGATTATCTCCCATAGATGCTCGATTGGAGATATACGTGGTGATTGAGCAGGCTAAGGCTACATGTCAACATTGTTTGATGTTTAGAATATTCCTATCTCCCAATTGTGGTGACAGGCACTGCACACATATGAGATTTTATTTCAGTTAACAGCACCCTGTCCAACTCTTTGCTCACTTGTTTCACAGCAGTGTTGACTCAGTGCTGGTCATGATACTGCAGGACTTCCACAAAACTCATGCTTGCGTCTGCAGTTGCTACTCATAGTCATTCATTGATTCTGTCATGAAGTACACAAAGCAAGTGTATACTCAAAATCTGAGTTTTAGGCTTGGTGCGGGGGGGGGGGGGGGGGGGGGGGGGGCGACAGAAAGATAGTAAATGTTAATTTTTGGACAAATGATGAAATAGTTTTGAGATATCACAGTAAATGATTCTGGGAACAGTTTCTGTTAATGAATATTCATGACATATTGTGGCATCTGTCTGCCAGGTTAGGAATGGTGCAGGTTTCATTTGTGGCGATTTTTTGTAGGCAAGAAGAGAGGGGCAACTACTCTCCCCTGCCCCTTAATGGCTACATCATTGATACAAACTATTGCATACACCTGATATTTAGCCTTTCATAATCTAATATGTTTTGCTAGAATCTAGCCTCCAAGACATTCTCTTGTAACCATAATTTTCAGACCTTTAAGTGCACTTATGAGCAGATTATATTGTCACTACCAGAAACTGGATACAGTCAGGCCAGTTCACATTAACCACAGTTCTTTACTTTCCCCCAGTTGTGAAATAAACTGAGCTGCTGGGAAATGGCCTTCTGTTATTAGTTATTCAGATTTATTGGTGTACCTTCAGTGTAATTTATTTACAAAAAAAGTATTACCCATAGACCATGTGGTATGAACATTTATGCATTCAGGGTGTAAATTTGCTATCACATGCTCATTAGAGGCATTAAAAACATATTTATAGTAAAAAATCGCGTTCTAAATTCAGTGAACTTAGGCATTAATCCATTGTAATCAAACCTGAATGTCTTATGGAGCAGAAACTTTAATTTTAAATAGAAAGATGGATATTGAAGAATATTAAAAGAAAGAAGAAAGGTTATTAGGAAAATATTAGGCCCCCAATATTACTGATGGAGAAACTCATAGGCTGAGAAGTAATAAGGAAATAGAAGAATACGCGGACATAAATAGTGACATGAGAAAATGAAGATTTAAATTTTATGGGCACATTAATGGAATGAGATGCACTAGGATGACAAAACAAATAGTAAAACTCAACAAAAACAGAAGTAAGGGCAAAACTGAGCAAATTAAATGGATCACTGCAATTAAGGATGATCTTAAAGTAGTCAGTATAACTCAGGCAGATGTTACAGATAGAAAAACATTCAGACAAAAGATATTCCATAGGAAAGTTTGTCAGAGGGAAATTAGAAAATGGAATGGAACACCATGGTCTGACGAAAGAAAAAGACTTCATTCTGAAAGGATGAAACAAACTTGGACACAAAGAAAGTCCAACCATCAAAAGTGACATTGATTGATTCTACCTCGCATGGTCCTATTGGGTCCATATATGAATAATAATAAATAATAATATTGCTCTTATTAATGTATACTCTTTCATCTGGCATGTTATCATACAACATGAAATTCCCATCCCGTACAGCTTGTGAGTTCAGTAAAAACACACTTATATCCAACTCACAAAAGTTACCTCACTTGCATTTTAATAATTTTTCAGTACACATAGTGGAAAGATATTGTTACAAGCTACTCAAAACTATTTTTTATACTGCATATCATTTTATCAAGTAGATTCTTCAAATTCCAGTTTCTGTGATTCTCAACACATTGTTCATTGACATTTTCTGACACAAAAAAGCCATATATATTCTGCTGGTGTCTCAAAAGGCAGCTGCTGGATTGCAGTCGCATGGCACTAACTTGTCATGGCCGAAAGTTAGTGGCACCAAAACGTTTGAACAAATTCAACTTTTAGTGACACCATTGAAATCTGATAATTTCTCTTGTAGTATTTGTGATTCACTTCAAGTAACACCACTTTAATTACATGTGGAACCCATCTTCAGCCACTGAACACATAATTTGCATTCTTCTCTTAGTTTGCAGTCCATCACTGTTTCTCCTGTGTGTCCATCTGTCAGTGCACAAGTTGTTGGATCAATTTCCTACTTTGTCTGCCAAGATTATCCTTCCTCCGAGCTCTAATGGACATCCTGTCAGGGTACTAGTGCATGGGAAAAAGGAGTTTTGAAATCTTTCAGAGCAAGCTATGATTTTTCTGATTTTATTAGGGCAATCACTTCTCTGTATATAGGTGGGTACCAACAGAATATCTTCACAATTGGAGGAGAAAGTTGGTGATTGAAATTTCATGAGAAGATCCTGCCACAATGAAAAATGCCCTTCTTTTAAAGATAAGCACCCCAATTCACATATCATGCCCATAGCACTCTCTCCTCTATTTTGCAATAATACAGAATCAGCTGCCCTTCTTGAATTTTTTGATGTCTTCCATGAGTCCCAGCTGAGTAGATCCCACACCACACAGCAGTTCTCCAGAATAGGACAGGCAAGCATGTGTAAACAATCTCTTTTTTAGACTTGTTGCACTTCCTAAGTGTTCTGCCAATAAACTGCTGTTCTTGGTTTGCTTTCCTCAAATGTTAAAATGTGTGTGAAATCTTGTGGGACTTAACTGCTAAGGTCATCAGTCCCTAAGCTTACACACTACTTAAACTAAATTATCCTAAGGACAAACACACACACCCATGCCCGAGGAAGGACTTGAACCTCCACCGGGACCAGCCGCACAGTCCATGACTGTAGGGCCTTAGAAAGCTCGGCTAAACCCGCACAGCGGTTTGCTTTCCTTAAAACATTATCTACGTGATTTTTCCAATTTAAGTTATTTATAATTCTGATCGCTAAGTATCAGGTTGGATTTATGGTCTTTAGATTATGCTGACTTATTGTGTAACCAAACTTTAGCGGACTTCTTTTAGTACCCATGTGGATGACTTCATACTTTTTAATTATTTAGAGTCAGTTACCACATTTTACATGATATATATTGTATAAATCATTACACATTTGGTTTTCATCAGCTGAAGACCTTACCTGATGGTAAATGATGGCTTCTTCTGCAAAAAATGTAAAAGGGCTGCTCAGATTGACTCATAAGTCATTTATGTAGATCAGGAACAGCAGGTGATGAATCACATTTCCTTGGGAAATGCCAGTTATTACTTCTGTTTTACTCAATGACTTTCTGTCAGTCACTATGAACTGTTGTCTATCTGACTGGAACTCAAGAATCCAGTCACACAACTGAAGCAATACTCAATAGGCACACAATTTGTTTAGAAGTCACTTGTGAGGAATGGTGTCAAAAGCCTTCTGGAAATCTAAAATATATGTAATCAATCTGACATCTGCTGTTGATAGCACTCATTACTTCATGAGAATAAAGAGCTAATTATATTTTACAAGAACAGTATTTTCTGAATATATTGTAGCTATATGTTAATAAGTCATGTTCTTTGAGGCAATTCATAATGTTCAAACGTATTTTAAATTGGTTCTCCTCAAATGGTTTCTCACTCAATGCAAATAAAACTCATTATATGAGGTTCTGTACATCACAAAGTAATCTCAATGAAATTAACATAAAATGTAGAGATCAACCAATACAGAAAGTTGAAGATATAAAATTCCTGGGTGCTTATATAGACAGCAAATGTAATTGCTCAGTTCACATTCTCCATCTATGTAAAAAACTTAGCTCAGCAACATCTGCATTACGGGTAATTTCTTCAGTGGCTGAAGTTACTCCATTAAGGTTGCCTACTTTGGCTACTTCCACTCATTGATCTCAAATGCTATCATACTCTTGGGGAACCAACCATTTGCAAAAAAAGTTTTCACCATCCAAAAAAAAGCAATCAGAATAATGTGTGAGGTCCATCAAAGACACTCTTGCAGGCACTTGTTTCAAAAGATAGGTATCCTAACAACTGCCTCACAGTACATTTTTTCCTTGCTGACCTTTGTGTGCAAAAATTATTCTATCTACCAAGACAACAGTAAATTCCATGGCTACAACACCAGAAACAAAAACAATCAACATGTCGAAATGAAACATCTCATCTGGTACAAGAAGGAGTTTACTACTCCAGCATTAAGCTGTTCAATGCTCTCCCACTACATATCAAATGTGTTCATACAGAACTGCCAAAATTTAAACAAGTTCTCAAAGATTACCTGACAGAGAAATCTTTTTATACTGTGGGTGAATATTTGAAAGAAAATGTATACCATCACTAAACTTATTGTGTCTAGAACTAGTTCAACTGATTTTATTGAGCATTTGAGCATTGTCACACTTTTTGTAGCAACAGATTGGCTGTACCTGTATTTACTCTTGTAGGCCTAATATCTGATTTAACTTCGTGCTCTTATTTATAACCTTTATTTGAAACTCCCTTTCCTGTTAAATTGTTATGTTATCTAGTTGACATTGTATCTATTGCTGTATTTATAGCATATCTTACTTAAATTATGTAAAATTTGGCATTGAATTGCCCTTGTATCTATTGTAAGTTTAAATCAAAACCTGTAAAATTTGACATGTTCCATGTCCTTGTGATTGACTCACTAACTGGATCTACGGAACATGAAATAAATAAGTAAATAAACATAGTATATGTTCCAAAATCCCACTGCAGATGACTATTTTATATGCCATGCTGGATCACTCCTTTGCTAGCTAGGCTATGGAATAGCTGACAATTCTTGTTACCATTGCTTATACTGTTCTCACTATAACACATGCTAAACAGTTGCAAATCATGGGCCTGTGATTCAATATTTATTAATGACACTGGGCGTTTTCAACGTCTATTATCATCATCTTGCGAAGTTATGATCTGAAGATGGTTGTGAAGAACAACCAAAACTAATCACTGTCCTTTGACTATATATTGAAAATTGTGGCCTTTGCATTAAAAGATTTTACGTTAAAATGTTTTTGTTCAGTAAATTATATTAAGACTGCCACGTCCTCCCTGACATCCAGCTTCGCTAAGAATGAGGCTTATTTCCAGAGTATTTGTACCTCTGAATTTCTAGAGACTTGTAAAAGAGTAATTTGCTATTCAGTATACTACTTGAGTGATCTTTTTCTCCATATTGTAATAAGAATACTTTCCAGATCACTGCAAATGGATATAATACACACTGTGTTTCACAGTACACACTGTTGCCAATTTAGTTAAATGAACTCTCAAAATCTCAGGTATTAAGCCAGGTGGCATCATCCAAATGGTCCAATATTTCAGGAAGCTAACTTGCCATTTTGAGGTGGCCATGGCCATCAGCACCACATACTATCATCTGCCACGAGAGCCTAAAAACACAAGTGAGTTCTTACTTCTTCAACACAATGGTTGAACTTCAAAAATTTTAAGAGATTGTCATTTGTTCAGTAACAGATACAATTAACTTACAGAACGATGGTAATTGTAGTAAAAATCCAAACAGTTCTCTCTCTCTCTCTCTCTCTCTCTCTCTCTCTCTCTCTCTCTCTCTCTCTCTCTCTCTCTCTCACTCACTCTTTCTTCCCCACCCCAACCCGCCACCTGACCACCTCTCTCTCTTGATACTTCCAGTTTTCCCCAGATATTATTCAGTAACACCCATGAAACATGGACCTTGCCTTTGGTGGAGAGGCTTGTGTGCCTCAGTGATGCAGATAGCCGTACCATAGGTGCAACCACAATGGAAGGGTATCTGTTAAGAGGCTAAACAAATGTGTGGTTCCTGAAGAGGGGCAGCAGCCTTTTCAGTAGTTGCAAGGGCAACAGTCTGGATGATTGACTGATCTGGCCTTGTAACATCAATCAAAACGGCCTTGCTGTGCTGGTACTGTGAACAGCTGAAAGCAAGGAGAAAGTACAGTCCTAATTTTTCCCGAGGGCATGCAGCTTTATTGTGTGTTTACATGATGATGGCATCCTATAGGGTAAAATATTCTGGAGGTAAAATAGTCCCCCATTTGGATCTCTGTGCAGGGACTACTCAGGAGGATGTCATTATCAGGAGAAACAAAACTGGCATTCTATGGATTGGAGTGTGGAATGTCAGATCCCTTAATTGAGCAGGTAGGTTAGAAAATTTAAAAAGGGAAATAGACAGGTTAAATTTAGGTATAGTAGGAATTAGTGAAGTTTGGTGGCAGGAGAAACAAGACTTCTGGTCAGGTGAATACATGGTTATGAATCAAATGTGGATAATCCAGGAGTAGGTTCAATAATGAATTAAAAAAAAAAAATAGGAAAATGGATAAGATACTATGAAGAGCATGTTGAATGCATTTTTGTAGCCAAGATACACATGAAGCCCATGCCTACCACAGTAGTACAAGTTTATATGCCAACTACCTCCACAGATGATGAAGAAATTGAAGAAATGTATGATCAGATAAAAGAAATTGTTCAAAAAGTTAAGGAAGATGAAAATTTAATAGTCATGGATGACTGGAATTCGATAGCAGGAAAAGTGGTAGGTGAATATGGAATGAGGGTAAGGAATGAAAGAGGATGCTGCCTAGTAGAATTTTGCACAGAGTGTAACTTAATCATTGGTAACACTTGGTTTAAGAGTCATAAAAGAAGGTTGTATATGTGGAAGAGACCTGGAGGCACTGGAAAGTGTCAGATAGATTATATAATGGTAAGATAGAGATTTAGGAACCAGGTTTTAAATTTTGAGACATTTCCAGGGGCAGACATCAACTCTGACCACTGTTTATTGGATATTACAGAAGGTTAAAACTGAAGAAACTGCAGAAAGGTAGGAACTAGAGGTTGTATGAAGTTTCAGAGGGAGCGTTATGGAACAATTGACAGTAACAGAGAAAAGGAATACCATGGAAGAAGAACGGCTAGTTTTGAGAGATAAAATAGTGAAGGCAGTAGAGGATGAAGTAGGTGAAAGGATGAGGGCTAGAGATACTGGATTTAATTGATGAACGAAGAAACTAAATGTAATTATGTAGAAGCATACACCACTAGGGGTAACATAGATGCTACCTACAGAGAAATTAGAGAGACCTTTAGGGAAAAGGGAACCACCTGTATGAATATCAAGAGCTCAAATGGTAAACAAGTCCTAAGCAAAAAAGGGAAAGCTGAAAGGTGGAAGAAGTACATAGAAGGTCTATACAAGTATGATGTACTTGAGGACAATATTAAGAACATGGAAGAGGACATAGATGAAGATGAGATGGAAGATATGATACTGCGTGAAGAAGTTGACAGAGTACTGAAAGACCTAAGTAGAAACAAGGGCCCAGGAGTAGACAATATTCCATTAGAACTACTGGTAGCCTTGGGAGTGCCAGCCATGACCAAACTCTTCTGTCTGGTGGGCAAGATGTATGAGACAGGTGAAATACCCTCACTCATACTTAAAGCAAAATAAAATAATTCCAGTCCCAAGGAAAGCAATTATTGACAGGTGTGAAAATTACTGAACTATGAGTTTAATTAGTCACGATTGCAAAATACTAACTTAAATTCTTCACAGATGAATGGAAAAACCTGGTAGAAGCCAACCTAAGGGACGATCAGTTTGGATTCCATAGAAATGTTGGAACACACAGGGCAATACTGACCCTATGACTTACATTCGAACATAAGCTAAGGAAAGGCAAACCTACATTTCTAGCATTTGTTGACTTAGAGAAAGCTTTTGACAATGTTGATGAATTATCCCTTTCAAATTCTGAAGGTGACAGGGGGAAAATTCAGTGATCAAATGGCTATTTACAATTTGTTCAGAAACCAGATGGCAGTTATAAGAGTTGAGGGGCATGAAAACAAAGCAGTGGTAGAGAAGGGAGTGAGAGAGAGTTGTAGCCTATCCCAGATGTTACTCAGTCTGTATATTGAGCAAGCAGTGAAGGAAACTAAAGAAAAATTCAGAGCAGGAATTAAAATCCACGGAGAAGAAATAAAAACTTTGATGTTTACCAATGGCATTGTAATTCTGTCACAGACAGAAAAGGACCTGCAAGAGGAGTTGAATGAAATGGACAGTGTCTTGAAAGGAGAATGTAAGATGAACATCAACAATAGCAAAATGAGGATAATGGAATGTAGTTGAATTAAATCAGGTGATGCTGAGGGAATTAGATTTGGAAATGAGACAATTAAAGTAGTAGATGAGTTTTGCTATTTGAGAAGCAAAATAACTGAGGACAATCAGAGTCGAAAGGATATAAAATGTAGACTGGATATGGCAAGGAAAGCGATTCTGAAGAAGAGAAATTTGGTATAGATGTAAGTGTGAGGAAGTCCTTTCTGAAAGTATTTGTATGGAGTGTAGCCATGTATGGAAGTAAAACATGCACCATAAATAGTTTATACAAGATGAGAATAGAAGCTTTCAAAATGTGGTGCTACAGAAAAATTCTGAAGATTAGATGGGTAGATCATGTAACTAATGAAGAGGTACTAATAGAATTGAGGAGAAGAGGAATTTGTGGAACAACTTGACTAGGAGAAGGGATCAGTTGGTACGACTTGTTCTGAGGAATCAAGGGCTCCTCAATTTAGTATGGAAGGAAATTGTGGAGGGTAAAAATCATATAGGGAGACCAACAGATGAATATACTAAGCAGATTCAGAAGGATGTAGGTTGCAGCGGTTACTTAGGCCGGTATT
Organism: Schistocerca serialis cubense; assembly: GCF_023864345.2. Classification (NCBI taxonomy): domain Eukaryota; kingdom Metazoa; phylum Arthropoda; class Insecta; order Orthoptera; family Acrididae; genus Schistocerca; species Schistocerca serialis. The sequence goes on along the minus strand of NW_026047471.1, from coordinate 2,585,989 downwards.
ACACTATCAAATTTCTTTGTCAAAGATTTGATCAAAGATGTGATCAAATATTCTGTCAAATATATTTGACAAAGATCTTTGACGTAGCGCTAGAAGGGGTATTACACTGTCATCAAATTTTTCGTCAAATTTCAAGATGGCTGACAACAACCAGTTATTAACCGCAACAGTTGCACGTACAGCGATTGCATTGTGTGCACATACGGAACAGAAGTGGGGGGGGGGGGGTGGGGGGAGGGGAGGGGAAGGAACCATACATACGAAGTTGACAGTCTTAAATTCCTGGGATTACAACTTGATAATAAATTCAGTTGGGAGGAGCACACCACAGAACTCCAGAACCGCCTTAACAAATCTGTATTTGCAATTCGAGTGTTAGCAGACATAGGCAACATAAAAATGAAAAAGCTTGCATACTTTGCCTACTTTCATTCCATAATGTCATATGGGATAATATTTTGGGGTAAATCCTCAAGTCAAACAAAAGTTTTCAGAGTCCAAAAGCGTGTAATATGTATTAATTGTGGAGTAAATTCACGGACATCCTGCAGAAACCTCTTGAAAGAACTGGGTATACTAACTACTGCCTCGCAGTATATTTACTCCTTAATTAAATTTGTCGTAAATAATATATGTCTTTTTCCAACAAACAACTCAGTTCATACATACAATACCAGGAACAAAAATGATCTGCACAAGGACTTAAAAGGACTTACTTTAGTTCAAAAAGGGGTCCACTACTGCGGAACACTCATCTTCAATAATTTGGGAAACATAAAAAATTTAGTTACAAATAAAGATCATTTTTAAAGGAGCCTGAAAGACTTACTAGTGGCCAACTCCTACTCCATTGACGAAATTTTTAATAGAATCAAATGACGTATTTATTCATACTATTAGTATCGTTATTTCAGGTTTTAAAAAAATTGACATGTTCCACATCCACGAGGATCTCCTCAGCACAGATCTATGAAACGAAAAACTAATCTAATCTGGGTGAAGCCGTGGGTTTTATGATGACACGATAAAAGCATTCAACAAAACTTGCTACGTGAGCTTACAGTGGAAGACGTCAAGTCATACATCAATTACTTAAGAATGGATGAGCATACATTTCTGTATGTGCTCAGTGAAGTGTATCCTCATATCACAAAGCACAATATTCACTTAAGAACTGCTACATCTTCAGAAGACAGGCTCACTGTAACACTCCGATTCCTTGCTACAGGAGAGGGTTATGCTTGGTTAGGTTAGGTCAGGTCAGGTCAGGTCAGGTCAGGTCTCCAATCTTCTTAATCTATTTTTGTATTGAGGGTGCCTCACGTTGTAAATCGCCTCATCAGCTTCATACATCTCTATTAATTTTATAGTTGTCAGCATACACCAATTGTATTTACCGTCAATGTTTATAAAAACACTACAGACGACAGAACGGTGCAGCGATGCTAGTGCTCCATGTGGTAACATGTCACATTGCAGTGAACAGAAGACAAGCGATTTCTTTGATCAAATCTACAGCGAGGTCCTAGATTTGATCAAATATTGGACAACATTTGACAAAGTCCCTATTACACCATCAAATATCTTTGACAAAGATATTGGACAAAGAAATTTGATAGTGTAATACCGGCCTTAGAGCTCAAGATACTTGCACAGGATAGAGTAGCATGAGGAGCCTGTAATCTCCCCCCCTCCTTCCTGATTCCAATTTATTGTCCACTTTAAACAATGTCCAGCAAAGTCTTTTATGAAGGTTTGAAAGGAGCAAAGCTTACAATAAACTTTATAGTGTACTTAGTGTGTAATATTGAGTTGGCTCCCATTCTTCTTGTCTGGGGGTCTGATTCTTGAACCTGAATATTTCACCACAGGTCCTCATAGTTTGTTTGAACTAAATAAATCTTAGGATTATTGTTGCTGCATTTTTTATGGAAATATATTTTCTCATATTTTAGTATATCATACATTATTTTGATTTTTCATGTTAACAATGCTAAAATTACATTGTTCACGCAAATATACAAAAATACTTCTGATCACACCTCAGAGACATGTTTAGGACTCTCACACTGAGTGGAAATAAAAATATTCCAAAGGGCTTACAGTTTTTCTTATCAAATGAGTTTCTATTAGTTTCTGTTACATTATTAATTTCAATTATTATTTCATAAATGAATCCAGAAATAAACATAGTAAATAGTACAGGATTGTGTAATTAATAATAGAAATTTTAAGTGTGCCAATAATTTCTAATTTCAAATGTTTAAAATAATAATAATAATAATAATAATAATAATAATAACATGCACCAATTAAACAATCAGAGGAAAATGAAATCTTAAGACAGCCACCAGAACAAGCACAAATAGAACACGAAGTGACACAGATGTTAGATATAGAAGAAAAATTTCAGCTAACATATATAGAATACAAAGACACAAATACAGACATTAGACCATTCTTGCATAGACCACCAAATAACCCACAAGTCGAAACAACAATAAAAACTATCAACACAATCATACACAACAAAATAAATGAAAACACAACTATGGAAGAGTTACAACTACTGGTTTATATAGGAGCACTCACTACACTAAATATACACACTAGGCAGAGATCAGAACCAACCAACACACAGAAGAAACCCACAAAACCAGCATGGCAATACAGGCTACAGATCAAAATAGAAAAACTGAGAAAAGACATCGGACAGCTAACACAATTTATAAGAAATGAAATCTCGGGAAAAAACGAAAAAGGTTAGGTAAAATCTCACAACAAGAAGTGACAGAGCAATTAGACGAAAAGAAGCAGAAATTACAAGCATTAGCCAAACGACTCAGAAGACACAAAAAAAGTGAAAATAGAAGGAAACAAAACCAAACATTCAACACAAACCAAAAGAAATTTTACCAGACAATAGATAACACACACATTAAAATAAACAATCCACCAAACATAACAGACATGGAACACTTCTGGAGCAACATATGGTCAAACCCGGTACAACATAACAGGCATGCACAATGGATACAAGCAGAAACAGACACATACAAGATGATACCACAAATGCCTGAAGTGATAATTTTGCAACATGAAGTCACCCAAGCAATTAATTCTATTCACAATTGGAAAGCCCCTGGAAAAGATAAAATAGCAAATTTCTGGTTAAAGAAGTTCACCTCAACACATTCACATCTAACTAAATTATTTAACAGTTACATTGCAGACCCATACACATTCCCTGATACACTTACACACGGAATAACATATCTGAAATCTAAAGATCAAGCAGACACAGCGAACCCAGCTAAATATCGCCCCATAACATGCCTACCAACAATATACAAAATATTAACTTCAGTCATTAAACAGAAATTAATGACACATACAACACAGAACAAAATTATAAATGAAGAACAAAAAGGCTGTTGCAAAGGAGCACGAGGATGTAAAGAGCAACTGATAATAGATGCAGAGGTGACATATCAAGCTAAAACTAAACAAAGGTCGCTACACTATGCATACATTGATTACCAAAAAGCTTTTGATAGTGTACCCCACTCATGGTTACTACAAATATTGGAAATATACAAAGTAGATCCTAAATTGATACAGTTCCTAAACATAGTAATGAAAAATTGGAAAACCACACATAATATCCAAACAAATTCAAATAATATCACATCACAGCCAATACAGATTAAGCGTGGAATATACCAAGGAGACTCATTAAGTCCTTTCTGGTTCTGCCTTGCTCTGAAACCACTATCCAACATGCTAAATAATACAAATTATGGATACAATATTACTGGAACATACCCACACTAAATCACACATTTGCTATACATGGATGATCTAAAACTACTGGCAGCAACAAATCAACAACTCAACCAATTACTAAAGATAACAGAAGGATTCAGCAATGATATAAGTATGGCTTTTGGAACAGACAAATGTAAGAAAAATAGCATAGTCAAGGGAAAACACACTAAACAAGAAGATTACATATTGGATAACCACAGCGACTGCATAGAAGCGATGGAAAAAATGGATGCCTATAAATATCTAGGATACAGACAAAAAATAGGAATAGATAATACAAATATTAAAGAAGAACTAAAAGAAAAATATAGACAAAGACTAACAAAAATACTGAAAACAGAATTGACAGCAAGAAACAAGACAAAAGCTATAAATACTTATGCCATACCAATATTGACCTACTCATTTGGAGTAGTGAAATGGAGTAACACAGACCTACAAGCACTAAATACACTTACATGATCACAATGCCACAAATATAGAATACATCACATACATTCAGCAACAGAAAGATTCACATTAAGCAGAAAGGAAGGAGGAAGGGGATTTATCGACATAAAAAACCTACATTATGGACAGGTAGACAATTTAAGAAAATTCTTTCTAGAACGAGCAGAAACTAGCAAAATACACAAGGCAATCACTCATATAAATACATCAGCTACACCACTGCAATTTCATAACCACTTCTACAACCCTTTAGATCGCATAACATCAACAGATACGAAGAAAGTAAATTGGAAAAAGAAAACACTTCATGGCAAGCACCCGTATCATTTGACACAGCCACACATCGATCAAGACGCATCAACACATGGCTAAGAAAAGGCAATATATACAGTGAGACAGAAGGATTCATGATTGCAATACAGGATCAAACAATAAACACCAGGTATTACAGCACGCATATTATTAAAGATCCCAATACCACAACGGATAAATGCAGACTTTGTAAACAACAAATAGAAACAGTAGATCACATCACAAGCGGATGTACAATACTAGCAAATACAGAATACCCCAGAAGACATGACAATGTCACAAAAATAATACATCAACAGCTTGCCTTACAACATAAACTTTTAAAACAACACGTTCCTACATACAAGTATACACCACAAAATGTACTGGAGAATGATGAATACAAATTATACTGGAACAGAACCATTATAACAGATGAAACAACGCCACATAACAAACCTGACATCATACTCACCAATAAAAAGAAGAAATTAACACAACTAATCGAAATATCCATACCCAATACAACAAATATACAAAAGAAAACAGGAGAAAAAATTGAAAAATACATCCAACTGGCTGAGGAAGTCAAAGACATGTGGCATCAGGATAAAGTTGACATCATACCAATTATACTATCAACTACAGGAGTCATACCACACAATATCCACCAGTACATCAATGCAATACAGCTACATCCAAACATATATATACAACTACAGAAATCCGTAATTATTGATACATGTTCAATTACCCGAAAGTTCCTAAATGCAATATAACACATACCGTACAGTTAAAAGGAAGTGATGCTTGATCAAGGTCCGCGTCACTCCATTTTTAACCGGACTTAACGTCTGAGAAAGTGAAGGAAGATGATAATAATAATTTTAACTGTACATTCGGGACTAGTACTTACAAGTTATATCATCAAAACTGCAATATTTTATAAAGTAATTCCTTTTCATAAATTTTAGCTTGAACTATAATACGGTGTGGTACTGTGTATAAAATTATATGGAAGTTTTCAGAAAAGCAGCTGAGATATTATTGGCCCGTCCAAAATTCAAAAAATAATACTGATATCAACAACTACTGTTGAGAAAAAGTATATCTACAGCAGTAGGTGCCATTACAACATGCCCCTCATATAATATAGGAACAATGTGTTTACAATATTTTGTGACCTACTGTAAGGTTTGCCAAATGGTATACAAAATGATGCCAAAAGGTAGAATACAGATCCTCAAAGTTAAATTCCAAAATTACAAGAAAATCTAAGGTTGAATGATCATCATTTCCCTATGAACGTAAGTATAGGTTAGCTTACAAAAAACTGCAAAAGGTATATAAGGAAATACATAGCATCTGACAAATTTCTGCTTACCATAAACAGAGTTCTTGTTGCATACAATTTGTCTATAGTCCAAATAAGTGTGAAACCAGAGTAGTGAAGTGGTAAAATTAACATATGGCAACAATTTCCAAAATTGTGGACAAAATTCACATGAAGTTGCTCAAAACATAAGAAAAATATCTACTATACACGTCACAATCTATACATATATGAGGACAAAGCATTCAGATTTCCAGATCTATGGAACATTCTGTCCCAAAACAAATGATACAAAGTCAAAACTACAACATTACAACACCAAACTAGAAATAAGTGCAGAGGCAACTTGAAGTACTAGAATTAAAAATTGCAAGTTTACATCTATAAAGTTACACCCTCAAAATAATCAAAAGAGAAGAAAAAATTTCAGAGTCTAAGTCTATGATGAGTGAGCCAACTCGAAAAACTCACAATAATGGACACTGCCCAGAAGAACATACTCTATCACAAGTATGAGTATAGCACAAAATTAATCAGCTACATAAACCAGAGAATGTAAGGGTATGATGGTTCACGAAAAGAGAAAATAATGAAAAATATTAGGACCTATGCTTGCGATATGTGGACTGACCAATGAATCCAAATCAAACCGGGTACACGCCAGCAGAAATGTTACAACACTGCAAAACGAATAAAGTTCATAATCATTTATCAATAAGTTCAATAATATATAAAAAATAATTAGAGGAAGCATCTAGCCTCAATCAACAGTTGCACTGTTGCACTGTGTGATACCGCCTCTAGACTTGATAATGTCCTCAATTCAGTACGGAAGAAAGTCAACAAGTTTTCTCACTTACGCTGTGTCCAGGTGAAACCCCTGACGGATTAGGTTCTTTAGAGCCAAAGGAATGCAGGGATATTGATCCCTACATTTTATCTTTTGATCCAGCCAGCCCCAGGCACATTTTCAGTGGTACTAAGATCAAGTTATTTATCTTCCCCCCCCCCCCCCCCCCCCTACCCTCCTCCACCCCAAAGTGTGATTTCAGTGTACTACATCTGCACTTGTGGTCCAGGGCTAGCGTCTTTGGTTAGTAAAAATGATTTCTCTCCCAGGTTCAAATCCCACCACTGCTTAAATTTTGATTAATAATCATCATTGAACAATGAATCTTCTGCATATGAGCCCCTCACAAACTGACCATGTTTCGAGACACCATTTACTCTGCGAATGTCGATATTGCACTCCTGCTGGAGGTGTCAGTCACCGACTTCCAAGTGCCCACCGGGTACGCCACCCATGTTGCTCTTGCCTCCAACACTGGCAGCGGTGTCGCCATCCTCTTACATGATGGGCTCCATGCACAGGACGTCATATACCTCCCCTCCACATGGGGGATGACCCTCACTCTATTTGGCATGTGTATCATTAATATCTATGCACCACCTGACTCTAGTTGCCATCATGACCGACATAACATGCTTCACAGAGAAGATCACACTGTTCTTCACAGGTTCACAAGATGATGTGATGCTTGGTGGGGACTTCAAGTGAACACAAGGGTCTGCCAACCAACTCCAATGGCATTCAACTTGTGCGACTCTCTCAGTTGTCATTGATTGCCTGCAGTCTATGTTGATTTACGAATGAGAACTGTCAAATGGGACTCTCTTCTGTGCCGAATTGAGGACATTATCTTTGTGCAGGTGTTAACGAGTTGCAGGCAATTGATCCAATAGGAGTACAATATCAACATTTGCAGAGTAAATGGTGTCTTGGATCATGGTCAGTTTGTGAGGGGCTCATATGAACAAGATTCATTGTTCAATGCTTATTATTAATCAAAATTTAAGAAGTGGTGGGATTCAAACCTGGGAGAGAATTCGTTTTTACTAACCAAAGACTCTACCCCCGGACCACAGGTGCAGATGTAGTATGAAATCACACATGGAGGGGGGGGGGGGGGCGGTGGCGGGGGGAGGGGGAAGCTAAATAACTCGATCTTAGTACCACTGAAAATGCCTGGGGCTGCCTGGATCAAAAGGTGAAATGTAGGGATCAATATTCCTCCATTCCCTTGGCTCTACGGAACCTAATCCATCAGGGGTTTCACATGGACACGGCATAACTGAGAAAACTTGTTGACTCTCTTCTGTGCTGAATTGAGGACATTATCAAGTCTAGAGGAAGTATCACACAGTGTTAACATAATGTCTCCTGGAACTAGTTATCTGTCTGGTGCTCTGAAGTTCAGATGAGCTGCACTCTGCATAAGTGTGTGCTATCTCTCTTATATCATGAAAGGCCTGTGGCACTACACAGCTATGTAGGAAGCAATGTGCCTAGCAATTTTTGTTCTGGCAATCCTGATGCCATGGTGCAATTTGTATCACAAATATCTTCACCTTTTAACACTTACTGTATCAACATTATAGACAATACAAGGAGGGAAGAGAGTTGTAGTTGGAGGATAGTGCACCTGACTGGTTGGCGACTGTGACTGATTTTAGAATCATGTGAAGGTATACGCAGTAGAAAGCACTATCAGCAGTTTCCATCATTTTCTACAGTTTCTGTTGGAGTGAGACATGAGGCTATGTGTTGGGCAGCGTTTGCCAGTATTACAAGATCTGTTAATTAAGGGCTGTGAAATACATTGAAGCTATTTGGAGCATATTTTAATTATTCAGTTACGTACTTTCGTTGCTCGTAAAATTCAGTGTAATTTTGAAACTATTTACATAATGTGTGGGCAGTGAAGCCATACTTGGTCAGTCGTACACTATATAGTAAACTGAAACAGAAGGTCTTCAACAATGAAACACAAAATATCTGTAAACTAGCTGAGTCCCTCTGATTTCATAACAATTTTCCCTGTCTTGAAAATGGAAATTTGTTTTAATTGCCAATAGACTATTTAAAACAGTTTTTGACTCAAAAATGGTTTCTGGTAATACTTCTTAATTTGGTATCACTTAGTGGTTATTGGTGTACACTGTAATAATAATGTAATACAAGCTATTTGTGGTGTCCTCGGAAAAGTTTAATAAATTTTATTACATGTAAGATCATGACAACAGAAGTGAGCTGGATACCGTATGCAAGACAGCGTGTGTGCATCATAGAGGAGAGCTGAATGGTGTATCGAGAGCAAATAGTACTCCTCAAAGGAGCTGCACACTATTTCCATTTTCGAGGCTGGTCAAACACACGAGCAAGCAGAACACTTGACATGTTACCAATGGTGTGGAGGGTCATTCTTAATGGAATCATACAGAACTTTCCACAACACATAATGTAAGAACCTCGAGTATGATGTAGAGAGATAGTCAAGCACTAAGGTGATCACATGTGATGGGAAGGTTTCAAAGGAATGATCCAGAAAGAAATTAAAGAGGGCTTTGTGCAATCAGAGTCTATTAATAATGTTATAAAAGAGTCATGTAGCTGTAAGTGGGGAGGTTCTCAGTGTCAGTACAGAGCATGCAGGGGGCAGGGATGCTCTGCACCAGCACCCAATGGAGCTGTAAACACTTCATCTAGTGTAGAGAAGATGGTGACAGACTATGGTGGACACACAGCAAATGTAAGCTAAGTAGCACTTTACAACATTCATTGGAATAATGCTGAACAGAGACTGTCTCTCGCTTTCTCAAAAAGTTAGACTAGTGGAATTTCATCAAATACCAGGACCTAGTTATTGCTTGGTACCTGTCACTTGTACAGTGGGTGAAATGGCCTGTGAGTACCAGTGATGCAGTTCCCAGTGTTGATTGATTAGTTAGACCGAGTGGCCAGCAGATAGCAGACTGACTGACAGCCAAACACTTGTCTCTGAGAGAGATCCTTTCTAATACTTATTGAAAGTATCTGACATTCTGATAAGTGGTTTTGGTCCAACACCTCACTGAGCAAATGTGTTCATTATATCAATAAATTTGTTAAAAAAAGCGTAATATCTTGCCTCATCAGCAAAAATTCCTACCAAATCCAAGAGAATTATCAGTCTTCTGTAACCTAGCCCCCTCCAACCAAGTAGATTTTCTCCCTCTCATCTATGCTATAAAGACTCATAGTATAGCAAACAAACCCACAATGATATTAACATTCTGATTGCACTAAGAAAGGTACGGAACCGGTGCCAGGTTGCGATGTATTAAATTAGTACAGACAAGATTTTCTTGACTGCAAGACTATTAAATTTGAGTAGATTATTTATTCCTAGGTACATGACCATGTAGTACCTGGGAACAGATTTTCACAACTGGAGTCACCTTATTCTCTGGAGTGATTTTTGTAATTTCAGGAAAAAGACTGCAACAGGCACAGGGTGAATGCCAACATACCAAAATGGAATAAGGAAATACATTGAACTTCTATTACATTGCTGTATAGATGGGAAAATCTATAAAGAGTGCCAAGGTACAACACTGTCCCCTGGATGTCTGCAGATCTGGTCCATACTGATAGCCACGCGCCACACTATCTTGTCATTCAGCTAGGTGAGCCAAGCCAACATGGTGCAGCCCAGTGATAAAAGTGGAGATGGTTGCTATTTTCTTTTGGTTGCACTAGAGTATTGCCATGATACTGTATCAAGGAGATGCTGACAAGTCCTTGCAAACAATCAAAAACTTGCTTAATTTTATTTGTTTTAGCTGATAATTTTCACTTTGCAACTACCGTTTGTATTAAGAGTGGCTGAATTTTTTGTGGTTCTGATTGAAACTGTATTTCATTTATTACCTACAACTGCAGGTCACCTCTTTCTTATATAAGGTTTCTTACTTTTAGCTACCTCCAAATTATTCCAAGACAGAACATTTAACTTGGTTATGGAAGGAGCCAGATGCACTCACCAAGAAATAACATGTACAATATTTTACAAAATTTTATTTCATCAGATAGCTCTAATTAAAATGGCCATCTTTAAAAAATAATGAGGGATAACAATTATTTCATGTTGATGATAAGCAATTCATCTGTACCTGTAAAATATTTTTATTGATCAACGTCTTGCATGACAGAAGACACTATAAACTGCCATGGATTCAGGATCTTAGCCGTACCATCAGATGTATCTGAAAATCTATCAGTAGAGCAACATCATGACCATGCTCAAAGAACTAGTATACAAACAACTACCATAGGTGGACCATCAAATAACATCCCAAATTGTGTCTTCGAAGAACCCCAACTTTCAGCTGTGGCCTGAGAAAATTCCTCTTATCACAAAATTGTCACCAGGAATGCATGCAGCCAAATGCTGACAACAGCGCACCTGTGCGACCCATGGGGCTATGGAAGAGTATCTCAATCTATGTCATAAATTAGTCAAATGTATGGAAACAAAGATTAAAAACAAATGTTTGGAATTTAAGGTCATCCCAAAGTATGTAGATGCGGTGTTCAGACATTCGAAGAAACAACAACCCGTATATGCTAAGAGTCTGAAGTTGTGATGTTTATGTAATGAAATCAATTAATTATACAAGAAGAAACCTTATGTCAATGTAGCCTGCTTCCCGTAGGCGCATGGATCAAACAAGCGTACTGTACCTGCTTCTGACTTCCTGCATTCCTGGTCCCAATCTTCCTGCAAGAGGCATTTTCCAAGGCCATGATGAAAATTTGGGGTTCTTTGCAGCCACAGTTTGGGATGTTATTTGATGGTTCACCTATGGTAGATATTTGTCTACTTTTTGTATGGATGTGGATGTGTCCTACTACTGCTGTATTTCAGATATGGCTGCTGATGAAGCTAAGTGCCCAAAACCATGGTAGTGTATTGTGACTTCTGTCGTGCAAGACTTCGATCAATAAAAATATTTTACAACTTTGACAGATTTATTTGTCATGAACAGGTTTCAGAAGACTTGTGGATGTCCCAAAAATAAAATTTATAACAATAATTGCCCTTTAATATGTGCACAACATAAACATTAAAATAAAAAAAATTCCTTAGTAAAATCTAACTGCTCATAACAGCTTCCAAATAACCTCAGATTCCAGCCTCCCAAAATCACAGTGGGCTGTCTCAAACAGGTTAATTATGATACACACAGAATCTCATTCTTCAGTAATCTAAAACACATGTAAAAAACAGTTACAAGATACGTCTTAAAATGAAAGAAGTCAGTAAATGCTTTACACTCTAAGGAAAGGAGAACACTTTCTTAGTAATGTGATCTGAAAACCAAGTATCAGAACCAAAATATCTCTTAAATCAGATGCCCCATTGATTAAAATGGTAATCTTAACTATGACTTAAACAACAAGATTTTACCAGGCATTAAAAGATTAAAACAACTTTGTCACAACATCATTTCAGAAGCACCTTGCTTGACATGAATCACAGGTTAGCCATAATCTCTTTCTTTCTGTCTCTCTCTCTAAAGGGAACAAATCACTAATCCTAATGAAGAGCATAACTGTCAATCTATATCAACTTTCAAAACAATTTAAAGGAGAAATATTTTGTTACAAAGAGTAGACCAATAAACATCAACATTAGTACCCAAAACGTAACGCCACTCAGCCAAAACCAAAATGCAGAAATCAGGGAATTGCTTGGATATAGAATATACCACTCACAATATACAACAAAAATGAATGCTCACAAACACCTTGAGACTCCTAAGGGGCTAGAGCAGGGTGACACTCTATTTTGGAACCTATATTCATGTTTTTTTTTAAATAAAATAAGAAACAGATTATAAAACTTTCTTTGGACCTTTCTTGTACAGACTTAAAATTGTATAATGAATTTTTAAAGAAAAAACTTGCGCCCAGAGGACACTGCACAACATCGATGAAAGGATCTCTGAATGCCACAAATTCCAACCTAGAACAAAATTTCAAAAGCTACTTTGAAACTGACATAGTACACAATACATAGGGATATCTTTTTGAAAATTGTTTTAAACTAACTGACGGCACTCTGGAAAGGTATGGTGTAATTGCATGTATATTCCACTAGTTATAGCTCCAACCAATGTGGAAAATGTTGTTTTAAAAAAAAACAAGTGTTTAAAGTTTCAACATATCTTTTTTAATAATGAAACTGAACAAAACTTTAATTGACAATGCTAGCATTGTACAAGTTGGTTTTTTTTCCACTGATGTAGAAACAATCTCATTTTGTCACATTATATCAATTAACTGGCATCCACTTACAAAAATCATATCCTTTTTTTTGCATCATTGGTATTACTTTTAGAACCTTTGTTATCTGTATAATTAACTTTGTTTGTCATTTCCAGGCACTCACATTTTACTTTGTATAGAAAAACGAGCAAAATGACAAGTTAAGCAGACAACGGACAATTACGTGCTCTCAGACTGTTTACCAAAATGAACCATGTTACAAAGAGAAATCACATTGAGAACAGTATTTTAGTCGATAGTAATGCCATATGTGGCACTATCTACAAATACCATGACCCCTGTTCCGTCAGTAACTGTTGCTGTGTTACATCAGTTGCACATGAGCACTCAGATGTGCGAGACGGCCATGCAATAAATCACTGTTTTAACGTATGTTAACATTTATGATACATTTTATACGAATGAATCTTAAAAACAGACTCTCTGGGGAACATTTTAAGCAAATTGAAATTAGGCTAAAAAGAAAATTTCTACTCTTGTGTACCCCCTTAAGTGAAATGAATCAGTTGCTTACTTTCATAACAAGGCTTACAAATATTTGTGTATCAAACAGTAACACTCACTGATCATTCATCTGCATGATCCTTCTGTCTTCCCACTGTGAAATCCCACAGGTAATATGATGACATTGTGTCAATTTATCAGATGATACTAGCCACACTCGTTGCGCCCATTGTCCTGTAACTGAAACAGGCAGCTCATTTGAGTGTGTGCACACACACCTGCTCATTATCTCGATGGTGAATTAGTTGAGCCGGCAAGCATAACACCTTCCAGACAATGCTCAGTTTAAACTCCAAAGTACTGCTTGAACTCCACATCACATGCAGATGACCTTGTGAACATCTACCATCAATTCTGCTGCAGAGCTTTCGTTAGAGGTATCACCGTGTGTCATCTTCACATGTGAACAGTTCCCCCGCTGTCCCACAAGACTCACTCACTCTTGCATACGGTGGAAGTGCCAAGACCATGAACCAATGCACATACAGGGCTTTAAAGCCTCATTGCATAATGCCGCCACCGCCTGGAAGGCCGCTGGGGTAAGCATTACCAAGAGACGCGGTCCCGATATCTTTGAATATCAGTAGTGGACAGGATCATTCATCACCTTTTAATACAAAACCTTTTATTTATTTTCATAAAGCGTTCTCACTGTACTAATCTGTTACCACCAGAAGTTGCTTTCATTGAACAATGCTTTTTTGTCGACTACTTTCGGCAGGAAGTACCATTTTCAAGTCAACGTATGAATACATTGTAACAAAAAATCATGGTAATTAACATTTATTTCGTTGATCTTTATTAAGGAGATGTTGCAGTAAGGGCAGCCCATCCAGCAGCAGACGTGAGGGGACAGTACCAGCTCTGGTCCTCTCTACTGCTGCTGTCAATCATCAACCCAGAATTAGCAGACATCGCGGCAGACTCTCTCGCTGCCAATGCTGACCACATCAGTGAGCCGTCATCAAGATTGTGCAGGGCCTAGGCCCTGCGCATCCGCCATCTGGTACAACTGGGTGAGCCGATGACGCTGGGCGAATGCAGCCCATTCCACCCATCCACCGTGGACGAGCCACCAGGAGGAGCAGGGAAGAAGATGGGGTGGGACAGAGTGCACTCCGCACTGCGAGAATGCCTCTTGTGCCAGCCAGGCGCCGCCAGCCACGCACGGCCAAAGTAAGGGCATTCCATCGCTACGTCACAGCACGCGGCGCTGTGCTAGCAAGACTGGTGCAGCCCGGAGCTGGTGTCATCGCTCCGAGGACTCGGGGAAGGTCATTGATATCACCAAGCTCAGCCAGCCTGTGTTACATGGGCCACATTGTACTTGGCAGGAATAAAGGTGTCATGAATTAATAATGTTTCTTTCACATTTCTGACGTGTCCACAGTCATTTCCTAGCATCCTGACAAGTGGAGAGGTCACCGCTTGGCCTCCAGTCCACCGCAGGCGACCGGGACCACCTGGGCACCTACAGATTTGGTGTCAGAAGTCCTTGCGCCCACCGCCTACAGGTTTGGTATCAGATGTGTTCGAACCGTCCATTACAGCACTGGCCTACAGATCAGGTATCTGGAGTCGTCAACACCGCCGCTGCAGGACTGACACCACAGAGTTGCGGTCAGAACTGTCGACTCTATGCAGACTTGTGGTAAGTCCTGTTGTTGTTGTTGTGGTCTTCAGTCCTGGGACTGGTTTAATGCAGCTCTCCATGCTACTCTATCCTGTGCAAGCTCCTTCAGCTCCCAGTACCTACTGCAACCTACATCCTTCTGAATCTGCTTAGTGTATTCATCTCTTGGTCTCCCTCTACGATTTTTACTCTCCACGCTGCCCTCCAATGCTAAATTTGTGATCCCTTGATGCCTCAAAACATGTCCTACCAACCGACCTCTTCTTCTAGTCAAGTTGTGCCACAAACTTCTCTTCTCCCCAATCCTATTCAATACCTCCTCATTAGTTACGTGATCTACCCACCTTATCTTCAGCATTCTTCTGTAGCACCACATTTCGAAAGCTTCTATTCTCTTCTTGTCCAAACTAGTTATCGTCCATGTTTCACTTCCATATATGGCTACACTCCATACAAATACTTTCAGAAACGACTTCCTGACACTTAAATCTATACTCGATGTTAACAAATTTCTCTTTTTCAGAAACGATTTCCTTCCCATTGCTAGTCTACATTTTATATCCTCTCTACTTCGACCATCATCAGTTATTTTGCTCCCCAAATAGCAAAACTCCTTTACTACTTTAAGTATCTCATTTCCTAATCTAATTCCCTCAGCATCACCCGATTTAATTTGACTACATTCCATTATCCTCATTTTGCTTTTGTTGATGTTCATCTTATATCCTCCTTTCAAGACACTGTCCATTCCGTTCAACTGCTCTTCCAAGTCCTTTGCTGTCTCTGACAGAATTACAATGTCATCGGCGAACCTCAAAGTTTTTACTTCTTCTTCATGAATTTTAATACCTACTCCAAACTTTTCTTTTGTTTCCTTTACTGCTTGCTCAATATACAGATTGAATAACATCGGGGAGAGGCTACAACCCTGTCTCACTCCTTTCCCAACCACTGCTTCCCTTTCATGCCCTTCGACTCTTATAACTGCCATCTGGTTTCTGTACAAATTGTAAATAGCCTTTCGCTCCCTGTATTTTACCCCTGCCACCTTCAGAATTTGAAAGAGAGTATTCCAGTTAACATTGTCAAAAGCTTTCTCTAAGTCTACAAATGCTAGACGTACGTTTGCCTTTTCTTAACCTTTCTTCTAAGGTAAGTCGTAAGGTTAGAATTGCCTCACGTGTTCCAACATTTCTACGGAATCCAAACTGATCTTCCCCGAGGTCGGCTTCTACCAGTTTTTCGATTCGTCTGTAAAGAATGCGTGTTAGTACTTTGCAGCTGTGGTAAGTGCATGAGGCGACTTTTGTTAATAACTGTGGATGCACGTTCTTTGTTGGGAGTGCACTTTGTGAGATCTGCAGAAACAGCAAATTTATCTGAGTTTAAGGGAAACAGTTGGGAAACGTACTTGGTACCAGTCAGATGTACTGTGTGTAGTTGAATGGGGCATGGGGTGCCATGCACAAAGTTTGTACCAGTAGAATGTTCAATTTCTAGAGGGTTTGGTCATGCAGCACACAATTGTAGAGAGTGTCGCTGGGCAATAACAAGGTGGAAGGATTAATTTTATTTAGTTTTGTATTGTGAGTCTTGTTTGTCTTCTTGTGTGTAGTGCTCAACTGTGACAAGGAGTTGAGTAGCTAGTGTAGTTGTTGTTTTGAGCAGTAAATTCAGTATAGAGTAAGTTGTTGGTAATTTGCACAGATCATGCCGGAAACAAGATCTGTTAGTACTGAAGTGAGTATAGCTTACGGAGCAAATCTCAAAATTGTTAGAAGAGAATGCGCAGCATAAGCTACGTCATGTAGAATTAATGTTGCAAATGGAGACCTTGCATTCAGCATAAAAGTCGCAAACGGGTTCAAGTGATTGCAAGTCATTAGCAATGTCCAACCTTGCAATATATCCTTCAGTAGCTAGCCTGATCACACCTTTCTCGGGTAAAACAACAGAGAATGTCACAGCATTCATTAACGATGTTTTGGCAACAACTGCAATGAGCAATTGGTCGGACGTAATTACGTTATGTATGGCAAATTTGCGACTTGCAGGGGAAGCCAAGACGTTCGTGATGTACCGTGAGACGCTTAGTAAGGTGAGCATGTTTGAAGAGTTGGCTGATGGGTTATGACTAAGATATCATAAGCAGAATAGTGCATGATTTTTTTGGGAGAAGTTAGCTAATTTGACACAGAAGGTCAATGAGACAGTGGAGTCTTTTTCAGATAGGATACGGAAAATTAATTTGCAGACCTATGAATTATTGGGTAATCCTGATGTGGATCGTGTATTACTACAAGAGGCGGAAAACAGAGCCCTCAATGTATTCCTCAGGGGAATTCCCGCAGAATTTTCTCATAGGGTTAGGACGGAGAATTCTGGGTATTTAGCTGCAGCACTGCATATTGCAATGCATTTTCAGGAGATAGACATTGCAACAAGGGTTCGAAATGATAAACGCATCTTTGCGTCGGAGAGGAATTGTTACTGTTGTGGCAGGAAAGGTCACGTGAAGGCTCAATGCAGACAGCCGCAGTGCTATGCTTGTAAACGCTACGGTCACAAGGCGAATGAGTGTCATAGTAAGCAGAATGGTAACGGGAATAAACAGGAAAAAGCGTTAAACGAGAACGGGAGTATTTTGTCCGTCGAAAGACATTCCTGGTAAGCTGAAGTATGGTGAAAACTAGTACAGAGATGGATTGTTGCTTGATGGGTGTTGTAAGGAATAACAGATGTAAGTGTTTGATTGATACAGGGGCACATGTATCTGTTACTATTCTAGACCTCATGTGTAGGAGAAGTCTAGGTACTCCTAGGTATAAATTACGTGGAGTGTAGCGAATAATGAGTTGCAATCATTGGGTACAACACTGCTCGTTTTTAAGATTGGAACTGTAGAGTTCGGAGAGCAAATGGAGGTGTTGCCAACTGTGGGACAAGGTTATTCTGTGATTCTTGGACTGGACTTCCTTGATAAACACCATGCCAAAATTAGTCTTTCACAGTGTACAGTTGAACTTAGTGGGAACTTGTTTTCAATGGGTACAACAGCTGTAATTGTTTCTACATCGCGAGGTGCATCCGTTGCTAAGATGTCACCAATTGAACCGCGTACAAGGGCATTAAAGATGATTACGAAAGTCAAAGAGCCTTCAGATACAGGTAAGTTAGTTTGGTTGTCAGTAGGTATCAATGTACCACAGCAGAGACTATGTGTGGTGGAGCCACTGCAGAGCGATGAAGCATTGGATGAAATGCATTGTTTTATTAGGAGGAGCGTTGCGCACATAACGGATATAAATGGGGAACTGATGATCCCGGTCAGTGTAGATAATTTTGGGGCAGATGAAATGGATCTCCCAAAGGGTTTAGTGGTAGCAAGTATGGAAATACTCAACAATGAGGATATAGGTGAATCCCAAGGTGATTATAACGTTAAGCATACCATCAAGGCATCTGTACTACATGATAAAATTCGTCATTTGGAGAATGGTGATCGGAAAGCTATGGAAGCTTTGTTATTAGAGTAATTAGATTTGTTTAATTCAGAAGGCCCATTACTAGCAACTCCTGTTACACAGCACCATATACTGACTGGTGATAGTCTGCCGGTCTATAGAAAACCGTACAGGATAGCAAAACACCTACAACCACTAGTGGAAGAATTTATTAATCAACAGCTAAGGGATGGTATTGTAAAGAACAGTGAAAGCCCGTGGTCTGCCAACATAGTGGTAGTTCCTAAGAAGTCATTGGATGGTACTAAAAAGTATAGGTTTTGTTGTGACTATCGTTTTTTGAACGCACGAACTGTAACAGATGCGTATCCAATACCGAACATCACGGAAACATTGGATAACCTAGGTCGGTGTAAATATTTTTCGACACTAGATCTAAAGAGTGGGTACCATCAGATAGAAGTAAGTCCCAAGGATAGACCGAAGATGGCCTTTACAACAAGCCTTGGTCACTGTCAGTATCGTAGAATGCCATTTGGGTTGAAAAACGCTCCTGCCTACTTTCCAGCGTCTGTTAGATGGTGTGCTTCGGGGACTGAAACCGAAGATTGCTATGGTATACCTCGATGATATTGTTACTTTTTCACGTAATATAGAAGAGCATGTGGAATGACTGGACGAAGTATTTAGTAGGCTAAGAGCGGCACATTTTACGCTTAATGTTGAGAAATGTCAGTTTGCTCAGACACAAGTGACTTATCTTGGGCATATTATCAGTCAGGATGGGATAAGAACAGATCCTCATCTAATGTTGGCTGTGCGTGGTTTTACAGTACCACATACCACTAAACAAGTTCAGCAATATGTCGGTTTATGTAATTACTACAGATGATACGTAAAGGGGTTCGCGGAAATTGCACATCCATTAACAAGACCGCAGTTTGAAATGCAGGATGGGTTGCTTTGCAGGAAGACGAAGTGTGGACTACGTGTCGTAGTACCGGAGTGACTGAGGAAAGAAGTGTTGAAACAAGTGCACAACCATGTATTGTTGGGTCATGGTGTTAAAAGAATGACTGATAGACTGGTAGCTGAAAGGTTTTGGTGGAAGACACGTCGCAATGATGTAGAGCAGTATGTGCAAAATTGTATACTGTGTGGGCAGAGAGCACATTTAAGTCCAGAAAATTCAGTTACAGAGACTACCTTAAGCGGATCGTCCGTTCGCATTCATCGGATTAGACATAATCGGAGGATTTAACAAGACCCAAGCGGGTAATTGATACGTATCATTTTTCCCGATACCTGGTAATGGTAGCTATTCCAGATCAGAAGGCAAGAGCTGTTGTGCAAGCCTTAGTAAATAACTGGTTGCCGAAGTATTGTGTGCCTGATACTATAGTTACAGATCAGGGTAGTAACTTTATGTCGGAGCTGATGAAGCAGTTATTCTGTTTATTGAAAGTTAAGGAATTGCGGACAAGCCCATTTCATCCTCGGTCGAATGGACGAACAGAACGGGTTCATAGGATGTTAGTTAAGATGATTAGTCATTACGTAAATTCAGAACACATGGATTGGGATGTATATTTAAATCTTTTGACAAGCGCATATAATGTGAAAGTTCATACAGGAATGGGGCTCTCTCCGTATGAGGTAATTTATGGTCGGAAAATGCCATCACCATTTGATGTGCTCAACCTGCAGGTGGGTTTACAGGATGAGTCAGTGAAGAATTTCGCCAAGAAATTGAGAGAGATTTGGCAAAGGGTACGGCGTGCTAATACTAAAGCTTTGGAGAAACAAGAGAGTATTGGGCAAAGAACAGGTAAACTGCTGCAATACAGAATTGGTCAGTGGGTACTGTTGGCTAATCCTTATGTTCCGAAGGGTAAAACAAAGAAGTTTTTGACAAAATATTCTGGACCGTATCAGGTAAATGAAATAGTGTCTCCAGTGAACGTAAAGATGCAGTTACCAACCAAGTCGTCAGTAGTTCATGTGAGTAGGATTAAGCCGTTTAAGGGCACAGTGGATGCGTTATCGCAGATTTCTCTAGTAGTAACAAAGAGTGTGAGGTTACCGAAGCTAAAAGAACAGCAGAGGAATGTTCCTTACACACTTAGGTCTAGAGATACGTAGATTAAGTGTCCTTGGGGAGGAACATGTCTTATTTATTGTTATTAGGTAATAGGGTATGTGTTGTTTTTACTTGTCATTTGTGTGTTTTAGACGTAGTAAGGAAGGGAGCGATTGACATGGCTTCCTTTTCCTTTAGGTGCCATGCCAGGATGTGGCCTGGAAAACTTTTCGTCAGTCTGGTATTGCTACACTGTTGCAGACGAGAGGTGGTGCAGGTGCAACCACTAGATAAGGGAATTTTGTTTGCAAGACAATTAGATGTGGTATTGTCAAGCCGCAGGTGGACAATTGTGTTCACGTATAATATATGGGGAGTGAGGAATGATGTACGGGCACTACAGGATAGGTTTACGGTGCTACAGGCGGCCACTAAGAAGGAGGGGTTGTTTCAAGACATATGGAACGAGTATCAGGAATTGAGGCTCTCATACAAAAAGCTGAGAAGGCAGCTGCAACAAGTAATGGAAGTGGTCCCGCAAACCCTTGTTCGCAGGAAACGAGGGTGGTTGGTTGCAGGGGGAAAATTGCTGAAAACAGTGTTTGGAACCATGGACGAGGAAGATATAAGGAGCTTAAATAGTATGGTGAGGGAGGTGCAGGAGTTGGCGGAGGAGACAAAGTCGAAAGTGGATTGGCACACGACACGTATAGATAACATGGAGCAGGGGATATTGAATGTCACTAGAACAGTGCAGGAGTTGACATCAGACCTGGAACGGTATGCAGCAAATACCAGGAAAGTGTTGAATGGGGATATAGAGGCTATACAGGCGAGATTGAGCTGAATAGACGGGAAAGTATAAGTAGCTTTACTGAGGGCATTAGCAGACAGGGTGGATGATGCGCGTGTCGAATTGGAAGCGTTATATGAAGCTATGCATCACGCAGTGCATGGGCAATTGAGTGCCCCTTGTTAGGTCCAGATCAGCTGCTGAAGGCGTTGCTGAAAGCACAGAAAGAATTCTCAGAAGGAGTGCGTCATGTTGTGCCTCCGGCGAAGCGGAATTTACTGTTATTGTATCTCATGTCTAAAGTGAGAGTAATTACAGATCAGGCAAGTATACATGTAGAAGTGCAAATACCAGTGATGGGTATCAATTCTCAGTACCAGTGTTATACTGTACACCTGTATCCAATTAGATGGGGTGCACTTGGAAAGTGGGTGCAAGTGCAAACTCGGGAAGTGTTGCTAGTGTCAAGACGGAGGAGTGCTCATGTGGTAATGTCTACGGAAGATTTGACAGACTGTTTCAGGGGAAGTGTTTTTATTTGTCCAGCAAAGGAGGTGGCATCCCACAATCATTCATGTGAGATGCAGTTGTTCTTGGGGAATATGGGAACCTTAGAATGCGAAAAGATGATGTTACTTCCGAGATCGAAATTTCAGAAAGTTGTGGAACATTGGATATACTCTGTGTTCGAACTAGAGACCGTAGTTGCCACTTGTTACAGAAATGGTAGAGTGACTGATATATCAAAGCTTGAATTTCAGGGCAGTGGGTTATTGATTAATGGCACTGGATGTGAAATAGTGGGGAAGCATTTTCACCTACCAGCTACTTTCATGGGTACAACAATGATTAACATGTCACAGCCTACCTTGTATTATCCAGAGGAACCACCACACATATTGCCTTGCCAGAAGCTAACATTTATTAATGAGTCCTTGAATCCCACAATGCTACAACCTTTAGATAGCCTGATTATCTCAGAAAAAGAGCAGATCTCAGTTAATCAACTACTGCACACGTGCAGCAATATCGGGAGAAACGTAAGCAAAACACAATTATATTTAGTGTGTCAACGACAAGCATAATCTTAGTTTTAGTGTTTATTTGTGCAACTTACTTTTATATATGGAAAAAGATGTCTCATTCTGAAATAACAACCGTACATCAAATACCTATGGGATGGATTGGGAATAGTGGAACATAATGTAAATAGATAACCAATGATAAGATTGGAATCAGTATAAGTGTAAATAAATTATTAGCGAATAAGAAAAGTTTGACAGTGTGGAAGGAGTAGTTGTAAGTTACCTGTTGAGAATAAGGAAGTATGGTGTCCACAACCAGTAAGTCCAGAATTGTAAAATTCGGGACCAATTTTCTTAAAGGAGGGGGATGTGTAGTGTTGCGGAATAGTAAAGAGTTGGAAACGTGGAACATTGTCAAAGTTTCGTTGCCTATGCCGAGAGCCAGAGGCAGTAGGTTAGCCAAGAGGTAAGAGGATTGCACATGTATCGGAATGTGTCGTCACGCAGGGGCAGTGGCCGGGTTACACACAACAGGCGAGAGAGAATTGCTTAGCACGCGGGTTTGTGTTAGACAGAGATTTTCGTAGAGTGTAAGACAGAGGTATAGCGTCAGCTGTACTGCATTTCATAACTTTGCGTAAGTCTGCCATGAAAACATGTAACTCTGTCGCAAGAACACCTAAGGGGCCAGTACAACAGATGAATCAGCAGTATAAGTGGAACGAATGCGTTCACTACAAACGAGCATGACGTCAGTACGTCGCTCGTGCTTCCTTTAAATACGCCAGCTTTGATAGCAGTTAGACTTGCCATTAGATGTGCACTGTGTTGCTGCATAGCGCTCAGCTCGGTGATCAACATGTTAATCTTTATTAAGGAGATGTTGCAGTAAGGGTGGCCCATCCAGCAGCAGACGTGAGGGGACAGGTTGCCACTGTCAATCATCAACCCTGGATTAGCAGACATCGCGGCAGACTCTCTCGCTGCCAATGCTGAGCACATCAGTGAGCCATCGTCGAGATTGTGCGGGGCCTAGGCCGTCACAACCGGGTGAGCCGATGACACTGGGGGATTGCAGCCCATTCCGCCCGTCCACTGCAGACGAGCCACCAGGAGGAGCAGGGAAGAAGACGGGGTGGGATAGAGTGCACTCTGCACTACGAGAATGCCTCTTGTGCCGACAGCACTGGGACCCCAACCCGGATCCTACTACGTGCAGCGACCTGCTGTCTGCCGCCGAGCCGGCCGGCCAGCCAGGCACTGCCAGCCATGCACGGCCGAGGTAAGGGCATTCCATAGCTACGTCACAGCACGCGGCGCTGTCCTAGCCAGGCTGGTGTGGCCCGGAGCTGGTGTCATCGCTCCGAGGGCTTGGGAAAGGTCGTTGATATCACCAAGCTCAGACAGCCTGTGTTACATGGGCCACATTGTACTCGGCAGCAATAAAGGTGTCATGAATTAATAATGTTTCTTTGGCGTTTCTGACGCGTCCACAGTCATTTCCTAGAATCCTGACAACTGGGGAGGTCACCACTTGGCCTCCAGTCCACCGTAGGTGACCGGGACCACCGGGGCACCTACAATACTGAGATATAGTGACTTTGGTGACAAGGGAAGTTTCATTCTCATGCTCATAAAACCAGTCCTGGACTACACGAATAGTGAGAACAGGGGACCTGGTGTCTTGCAACACAGCACTACTAGATAAGGGAATTTTGTTTGCAAGACAATTAGATGTGGTATTGTCAAGCCGCAGGTGGACAATTGTGTTCACGTATAATATATGGGGAGTGAGGAATGATGTACGGACACTACAGGATAGGTTTACGGTGCTACAGGCAGCTACGGAGAAGAAGGGGTTGTTTCAAGACATATGGAACGAGTATCAGGAATTGAGGCTCTCATACAAAAGCTGAGAAGGCAGCTGCAACAAGTAATGGAAGTGGTCCCGTAAACCCTCGTTTCCTGCGAACGATGCGGGGGGAAAATTGCTGAAAACAGTGTTTGGAACCGTGGACGAGGAAGATATAAGGAGCTTAAATAGTACGGTGAGGGAGGTGCAGGAGTTGGCGGAGGAGACAAAATCGAAAGTGGATTGGCACACGATACGTATAGATAATGTGGAGCAGGGGATATTGAATGTCACTAGAACAGTGCGGGAGTTGACAGCAGACCTGGAACGGTATGCAGCAAATACCAGGAAAGTGTTGAATGGGGATATAGAGGCTATACAGGCGAGATTGAGCTGAATAGACGGGAAAGTACAAGTAGCTTTATTGAGGGCATTAGCCATGTGATGTACTTGATCAGCTATACTGGTCACATAATCCGTAGCATTAATGAGGCCTTGCAAAGTAATCATAGGGCTCTTAAAATACCATGATACGGCTGCTCATATCATCACCAAATGCCAATCATGTTTGCTCCTCAGGTAAGTTGGAAAGAACGTGAAATGAGAGCCACCAGACAAAATGACATTTATCCGTTCCTCCATAATCCAGGTATTATGTCTTTGGCACCACGTGTTCCTGCTACGGGCATTTGCATCACTGATGAGTGGTTTTGAAATTCTAGCTTGCCCACTAATTCGTATGCTCTTATATTTCTTCAAAATCCTCTTGAAACACCATACGTCACGATCACTCAACACACACTTTTGTCCACGTTGTGACTTAGCAGAAGGCGTTTTTCCACTTTCCCTGTATTCGGTGCAAAATATCTTCAATATGGTGCCTCTTGAAACACCAAACACATCACCTCTTTTGGTTTACGGAAGTACCCACCATAATAGCACCAACAATGTTCCACCATTTGAATTCATTTAGCTCTGACATAATGCACCAGGCTGTGAATCTTGTAATGAATTGAGGATATTGCACAGGTGCAGTTCGTGATCAAATACAGTATTGTAGTCTGCAGGCTTTACTACAATCTGCATTTGTGTTCAAATATGCATACCTCGGAGTGTTTCCATATTAAGCTCTGTACATTCTACACTTCACATAGCATCAAAGGTCTGTCACAGTTGTATGACATACATCAATAGGAGACATGGATGATTAGAAGACTTATGACAGTCCCAGTGATCAGACATAATACATGCTGGGCATGAGAGTGAATACCAACGTAAGACCATCACATAACCATCTGTCAAACTGTTGAACTATTTCACTTAAGCCATATTGAAATCTTACCGAGGACTTGATTCATCTGAAACTGTTTCTCACACAAGTGGAATAATTTTCACAGACTTTCAAATAGGTGAAAGAATGATGTGTGTGTTTGCAGTTTTTCCCACTGATACCAACATGCTAAGCACTTGCGGACATGTACCATAAGACATGATGTGGATGCCTCCAATTTTCTAATGTGTTACATCAGTGAAACTAAACACTTTAACAGAAGTCACACACATGAAAGATAATTTCAAAAAGATGCAGAAGCAAAGAAGTTACAAAATATATTTTAATCCAGACTATAATCCAGATAATTTTCATTGCCTTCACAGTAAATCCTGGTTACTCAGAAATGTAGCATCCTGTGGGATTAAACTGGGAGTGGAGAAAGCACAGCAGTAAACAAAAAAAGTTTCTGTATGGTGTATCAACTTAGTATTCATAGCTATTGTCTGCTAGGTACAAAAAAACTATCACTTAATGAAGTTTTCGACCCTTCATTCATGAAGATATGGTGTAAAATTACATGATAAACACAAGAGAGAGAATTGTCTTCACATCGTAGCTGAGATGAAACATAGGTATAGGCACAATGAATTTTGTACACTGAAGAAGCATTCTATTATACTATCTGCATCATACTGCCGAACATTTTCCTAACGTGACTGAACCAGTCAGACGACATGCACATCCGGAACTGTGGCAGTACTGAATGACGGCAACACATGTTCCTCATTGTCTGCTCACACTGCCCACATGATTCAGATCTTCTGCGGGAAAACCAGCCATCAGTTCATTTTAATTACATGGGGAACAAGAGTAATGTTGTTGTTGTGGTTTTCAGTCCAGAGACTGGCTAGATGCAGCTCTCCATGCTACTCTATCCTATGCAAGCTTCTTCATCTCCCAGTACGTACTGCAACCTACATCCTTCTGAATCTGTTTAGTGTATTCATCTCCTGGTCTCGCTCTATGATTTTTACCTTCCAGGCTGTCCTCCAAAACTAAACTGGTGATCCCTAGATGCCTCAGAATATTTTCTACCAACCGATCTCTTCTTCTAGTCTAGTTCTGCCACAAATTTCTCTTCTCTCCAATTCTATCGAATAACTCCTCATTAGTTATGTGATCTACCCATCTAATCTTCAGCATTCTTCTGTAGCACCACATTTCGAAAGTTTCTATTCTCTTCTTGTCTAAACTATTTATCGTCAACATTTCACTTCCATACATGGCTACAGTCCATACAAATACTTTCAGATAAGACTTCCTGACACTTAAATCTATACTCGATCTTAACAAATTTCTCTTCTTCAGAAACGCTTTCCTTTCCATTGCCAGTCTACATTTTATATCCTCTCCACTTCGACCTCATCAGTTATTTTGCTCCCCAAATAGCAAAACTCATTTACTACTTTAAGGGTCTCATTACCTAATGTATTTCCCTCAGCAGCACCCGATTTAATTTGACTACATTCCAATATCCTCATTTTGCTCTTGTTGATGCTCATTTTATATCCCCCTTTCAAGACCATTTTGTTCAGCTGCTCTTCCAGGTCCTTTCCTGTCTCTGACAGAATTACAATGTCATCAGTGAAACTCAGAGTTTTTATTTCTTCTCCATAGATTTTAATTCCTACTCCAAATTTTTCTTTTGTTTCCTTTACTGCTTGCTCAATATATAGATTGAATAACTTTGGGGATAGTCTACAACTCTGTCTCACTCCCTTCCCAACCACTGCTTCCCTTTCATGCCCCTCGACTGTTATAACTGCCATCTGGTTTCTGAACAAATTGTAAATAGCCATCTGATCCCTGTATTTTACCTCTGCCACCTTCAGAATTTGAAAGGGAGTATTTCATCAAATTGTCAAAAGATTTCTCTAAGTCAACAAATGTCAGAAACATAGGTTTGCCTCTCCTTAATCTATTTTCTAAGATAAGTTGTAGGGTCAGTATTGCCTCATGTGTTCCAACATTTCTATGGAATCCGAACTGATCTTCCCCGAGGTTGGCTTCTACCAGTTTTTCCATTCATCTGTAAAGAATTTGTGTTAGTATTTTG
Source organism: Schistocerca serialis cubense (assembly GCF_023864345.2). Classification (NCBI taxonomy): domain Eukaryota; kingdom Metazoa; phylum Arthropoda; class Insecta; order Orthoptera; family Acrididae; genus Schistocerca; species Schistocerca serialis. Next base: position 2,558,176 of record NW_026047471.1, on the reverse strand, counting down.
TAGCCGTGGCTTATCAAACTGATAGTTTGGTAATTTTGACATCTGTCAACACCTGCTTTCTTTGGGATTGGAATTATTATATTCTTCTTGAAGTCTGAGGGTATTTCACCTGTCTCATACATGTTGCTCACCAGATGGTAGAGTTTTGTCAGGGGTGGGTCTCCCAAGGTTATCAGTAGTTCTAATGGAATGCTGTCTACTCCCGGGGCCTTGTTTTGACTTAGGTCTTTCAGTGCTCTGTCAAACTGTTCACACAGTATCATATCTCCCATTTCATCTTCATCTACATCCTCTTCCATTTCCATAATTTTGTCCTCATGAACATTGCCCTTGCATAGACCCTCTGTATACTCCTTTCACCTTTCTGCTTTCCCTTCTTTGCTTAGATCTGGGTTTCCATCTGTGTTTCTGATATTCATGCAAAAGTAATAACAGAACATAAAATGTATGTGAGAGAATATCATATTAAATCTTTATTCTGTATTTTTCATGATATTTTCTAGACAATTGGCTCTCAAGTTTGAGACTAGACTCAAACAAACGTAGTCACTTCTAACTATAACAAAAATAAACTTTTTTGCTGGTCATATGAAATTGATCTATAGTTTAAAATATCATGCTAACTGAACACTTAGAATTTGCTACTGATGTACCATCACAAAGTCGTCATTGTGAGAGTACACTTGAGATTAAAATGACATAGCGTCGGAAATTTCATCAGTAAGAACAATTGTGTTCATCAGTGTTTTGAAATTCAATAAAAGACTGCCGCAGAAACCATTAGATGGTGATGGCTTTAACACCATGAATTTTCCCGGATTTTATAAAACAATATGTAGTACAAAACTCTGGTTTCTGTTTTGCAGATATTGCCATATAGTTGTAGAAAACTGAACAATCCTCTCACCTGGCTCCTATCTTTCAGGCACTGCCTATCAAATATAATTCAAGCTGAGGAGATGAAAGACTTTGGTGATGGAAGCCACAGGGCTTCAGTTCTCCACTAAGAATAGGTGTGTATGAATTTTAATCATATGCATCGTCTTTTTAATGTACAGAATATGAGTCTGGGAGACACCATTCTCAGTTTCAAAGTATTGGTGCTATTCCTCAGACCCACATTTTATGAGAAACAAAGCTAGTTAATAAACGTAAAATTCTCATTTAAAAAAATTTAAGGTTCTGAGTGTTTTGAATTCCTCTGTGGCAAGACAAGAGGTACAGTCATGTTTTCCCTCTTATTGCTTTTTAAAGCCTTTCTTCAACCCCAGGTGCACCACCACTGTGTGACTCTGGATCAACAAAGACCTTATCTAACAATGTTACACAGAGTCTGTGACGGGGGATTAGGCAAGATACATGCACTTGTAGAACGAGCCATACATTTAGCATTAAGTGCCAGAGCTGGCGAGCCATCACTCTTCCCTCTATGAAAGTTCCAACATGCATATAATATGAAGATGATCCAAAAGTTATTTGTATTTAATCTAGTTCCTCGAATATCAACTGGACATGTCTTCATAGATTATGGAGCAGGAACTAGACCCTTTCGAATTCAGACAAACAAACACCACACAAACTTAGCCATGACTGAGATGAATGTCCAAATCCATAGATGGCATTAGTATCCCCCATGGCTATTCTCTCACAGCTTTTAAAATAATTAAGATTGTATTTGAATTTGACAGATTACAACAAATATGATGTTCCACATTATGTATTTTAGTTATTTTTCAGCAACCAGACAGATTACGTGCTACCACTTTGCACCTCAGAAGAACACTTTTATGCTAGCATGAGAACGAATGATTGGGCATACAAACCAGCGAGATGCGCCAGGGGAAGACTTATTACTAGGCAATAGTGGACATCTTTCCAATCTGTCTAAGAGAATGGAATGGAACTAACATTATGCAATGTCCCATAACACATGACCCTTTCCAGCATGAATGAGATATGCTGGTTTGTGGTGTCTGGGAGATACCTGTTGCTGTGAGCAACATTTTGACAGATTCCATTCTGTATTCAGAACAAGAACACAAATTTGTCTCAATGCTATCCTACCATCTGTTTGGGAAGCAATGAACTGAGTGTCCAAAAACTCTTTCAAGTTTTGCATCTTATCTAGTGTTCCACGTAAACTGTTAAATACAACGAGATAGCTGCAATGTTTTATGGAGTAGGTGATTATTGAAACTTCTGGTTAACACAGCTTAGACACTAGCTTTCCCAGGATAGCTACTAGGCATAGAGTGAAGTCCCACTACGTGCACTGATCTCTTTACAGAAACGTACAGTCCTCTCTGTCTGGCAAGAGGAGTAGTTGGCACTGGGGACTACATCGAGCCATTAGTGACATCATCTTCCCAGTACGGCTGCTCCCAGGCACTGGCTAAACCACAGTCTTGCCTGTCACCTCTGTACAGTGCACTCACTTGCCAATGCACATGGGATCCTTTTTTCATGAGGGGGCCTGACGCCTTTGTGAGCGAACTACATGTCTTAGCTTTTTTTACAGTCCCTATTCTTGTTTTACGTTTCTTTTGTAAATCCTTTAATCAAAATACTTCACACACAATTTAGCATCTGCAGGTCATACTGTATACATGTATCTTGTATCATATCATATATTAAACTATAAATGTTGGCAGCACCAAACGAGGTGATTCCATGATTAGCATACTGGACTTGGATTCTGGAGAATGACAGTGCAAATTCCCTTCGGCCATCCAGGTATAGGCTCTCTGTCATTTCCCTAAATCACTCCAGGAAATGCCAAGATGGTTCCTTTGAAATGGCCATGGCTAATTTCCTTCCCATCATTTCGTGGTCCAAGCTTGTGCTCCTTCTCCAATGACCTCACTGTTGACAGGCCGTTAAACTCTGATCTGCCTTCCTTTCCATTGGATTACAACAAAAACATTGGGATGGGAATGATACACTCTCATGCATCCTAAATTAAAATCCGTCGTCTGTCCATGCATGTGGCAGCTGGTTTCAAGAAACAACATACAGACTTCTTACAAGAACCTTACAAATATTTTCGCACATAGAAAACTGTAAATGCTGCTAAATTTCACAGACTTGTCTTGAGTGTAATCTAGTATGCTAGTGTTGTAGAAACTCTATGGACTACACGTAAAACTTTGGCAGTTAATACCTGCTCCTCTATGTTTTGTAAGATCATTTGATTGTTGCACCTTTTTGCCATTACTGTGTTGATAAGTCTTTGAAATAGCTTGGATCTTCTCTATCTCTTCTATCAACCCTATCTGGTATGGATCCCACACTGCTGAGCAGTATTCAAGCAGTGGGCGAACAAGCGTACTGTAACCTACTTCCTTTGTTTTCGGATTGCATTTCCTTAGGATTCTTCCAATGAATCTCAGTCTGGCATCTGCTTTACCGACAATCAATTTTATATGATCACTCCATTTTAAATCACTCCTAATGGGTACTCCCAGATAATTTATGGAATTAACTGCTTCCAGTTGCTTACCTGCTATTTTATAGCTAAATGCTAAGGGATCTATCTTTCTATGTATTCGCAGGACATTACACTTGTCTACAATGAGAGATTCAATTGCCATTCCCTGCACCATGCGTCAATTCGCTGCAGATCCTCCTGTATTTCAGTACAATTTTCCTTTGTTACAACCTCTCGATACACCACAGCATCATCGGCAAAAAACCTCAGTGAACTTCCGATGCCATCCATAAGGTCATTTTTGTATATTGTGAATAGCAATGGTCCTATGACACTCCCCTGCGGCACACCTGAAATCACTCTCACTTCAGAAGACTTCTCTCCATTGAGAATGACATGCTGCGTTCTGTTATCTAGGAACTCTTCAATCCAATCACACAATTGGTCTGATAGTCCATATGCTCTTACTTTGTTCATTAAACGACTGGGGGGAACTGTATCGAATGCCTTGTGGAAGTCAAGAAACACGGCACCTACCTGTGAACCCATGCCTATGGCCCTCTGAGTCTCGTGGACGAATAGCGTGAGCTGGGTTTCACACGACCGTCTTTTTTGAAACCCTTGAGATTCCTACAGAGTAGATTTCTAGTCTCCAGAAAAGTCATTATACTCGAACGTAATATGTGTTCCAAAATTCCACAACTGATCGACGTTAGAGATATAGGTCTATAGTTCTGCACATCTGTTCGACATCCCTTCTTGAAAACGGGGATGACCTGCGCCCTTTTCCAATCCTTTGGAACGCTACACTCTTCTAGAGACCTACGGTACACCGCTGCAAGAAGGGGGGCAAGTTCCTTCACATCCTCTGTGTAAAATCGAACTGGTATCCCATCAGGTCCAGCGGCCTTTCCTCTTTTGAGCAATTCTAATTGTTTCTCTATCCCTCTGTCGTCTATTTCTATATCTACCATTTTGTCATCTGTACGACAATCTAGAGAAGGAACTACAGTGCAGTCTTCCTCTGTGAAACAGCTTTGGAAAAAGACATTTAGTATTTCGGCCTTTAGTCTGTCATCCTCTGTTTCAGTACCATTTTGGTCACAGAGTGTCTGGACATTTTGTTTTGATCCACCTACTGCTTTGACATAAGACCAAAATTTCTTAGGATTTTCTGCCAAGTCAGTACATAGAACTTTACTTTCGAATTCATTGAACGCCTCTCGCCATAGCCCACCTCACACTACAATTCGCTTCGCGTAATTTTTGTTTGTCTGCAAGGCTTTGGCTATGTTTATGTTTGCTGTGAAGTTCCCTTTGCTTCCGCAGCAGTTTTCTAACTCGGTTGTTGTACCACGGTGGCTCTTTTCCATCTCTTACGATCTTGCTTGGCACATACTCATCTAATGCATATTGTACGATGGTTTTGAACTTTGTCCGCTGATCCTCAACACTATCTGTACTTGAGACAAAACTTTTGTGTTGAGCCATCAGGTACAATTTAATCTGCTTTTTGTCACTTTTGCTAAACAGAAAAATCTTCCTACCTTTTTTAATATTTCTATTTACGGCTGAAATCATTGATGCCGTAACCGCTTTATGATCGCTGATTCCCTGTTCTGCGTTAATTGTTTCAGATAGTTCGGGTCTGTTTGTCACCAGAAGGTCTAATATGTTATCACCACAAGTCAGTTCTCTGTTTAACTGCTCAAGGTAGTTTTCAGATATAGCACTTAAAGAAATTTCACTGGATTCTTTGTCCCTGCCACCCGTTATGAACGTTTGAGCCTCCCAGTCTATATCCCGCAAATTAAAATCTCCACCCAGAACAATAACATGGTGGGGAAATCTACTCAAAATATTTTCCAAATTATCCTTCAGGTGCTCAGCCACAACAACTGCTGAGCCAGGGGGCCTATAGAGGCATCCAATTACCATGTCTGAGCCTGCTCTAACCGTGACCTTCACCCAAATCATTTCACATTTCGGATCTCCATCAATTTCCTTCGATACTATTGCACTTCTGATCACTGTAAACACACCTCCCCCTTCACTGTCCAGCCTGTCTCTGCGGTATACATTCCAATCTGAGTTTAGGATTTCATTACTGTTTAACTATTGTGGCGCAATGTGAATTTGCCATGTATGCACTGATCTCCCTGCAGAGACACAGAGTCCTGCCTCTCTGGCAACAGGAAGGGATTCCAGTGGGGGACTGCAATCAGCCATCAGTGCGGCTGCTCCCACGCACTGGTAAACCATGTATGGGCACTCAACTGTGTTTGAGCATGGGACCATTTTTGGGCAAGAAGGCCCATCAGTATGAGGTGCTTGTGGTTTATGGCCCTCAGTAGGCCACACTTTGGAAGAGAAAATCCGATTTGATAATGACAGGGATGTACATAACTCAGCTTTGGGTATGCCCTTTTTATTAACTGAGCACGCTGATTGTGTCAACCCCTTAACATTTTTGTTCATCGATTTGACTTATTTCCAGTGTTGAGTAGGGTCATTTAACTTCAATATACAGCTGTTTTCTCCAAAATACACATTCTCATTTTAGAAGTTGTCAAATATTTCTACATGGTTGCATTTTTTCATTTCCTTCATTTGCCGGTTAATTTTCTGCTCGTATGTCATGAGACCTATAATTAATTGTAATCATATAGTCTGCTGAATCAGATAAGCAACTAATGATGCTGATTCATGTCTAAAGTCTCAGTTTTCCACAAAGACAGAGGTCAACCAATGTAACTTCATGTCATTCATATTAGGGGCACGGGCTGTTGGAACCCATGTCTTGCTATGTAGACATCAGTTTCCTTAATCATAAAACCCACAAGTTAGGCCAACTTTTACAAACTCTTTGAATTTCATCCAGACTTCAGCAGCAGATGCTTTTAATAGTTCCCACAACAAAACTCAGTTTTAAAATCTGGTAGAAAATCCAAAGAGATTCTAGTCGCATTTTAAGTTCACCAATGACAATATACAATCAATACTTTCACTTTGTGATAACAATGGTAATGTTACTGATGGAAGCACCACTAAAGCTAAGTTACTAAATACAGTTTTCCAAAATGTCTTTGGCAAAGAAGATGAGGTTAATATTCTAGAATTCGAATTAAGAACTGCTGCCAACATGAGTGTCTTAGTAGTAGATATCCTCGGTGTAACGAAACAACTTAAATCATTTAGGAAGTTTTCTGGTCCAGACTGTATCGCAATAAGATTCCTTCCAGAGTATGCTGATATAATAGCTCCTTACTTAACAACCATGTAAAATAGCTCACAACGCGAAAGATACATTCCTAAAAATTGGAAAGTTGTGTTGGTCACACAATTACTGAAGAAAGGAAGGAGTAATCCAATGGCTTACAGGTCCATATCACAGACATAGATTTACAGTAGGACTCTGTAACATATACTGCATTTGAAGGTTACTGTGAGGAAAACAATCTGCTGACACACAGTGAGCACAGATTCAGAAAATACTGTTCTTGATAAACACAACTATGTCTTTATTCTCACAAAGTAATGAATGCTACCAACAGGGAATCTCAAGTGTTGTTTCCATATATCTAGATTTCCAATAGACTTTTGATACTGTTCCTCACAGGTGGCGTCTAAACAAATTGTGTCCCTATGGAGTATCGTCTCTGTTGTGTGACTGGATTTGTGAATTCCTTTCAGAAAGACTGTAGTTCAGATTAACTGATGGCAGGTCATAGTGTGAAACAGTGGTGGTTTCTGGTGTTCTCCAAGGAAGTTTCATAGGCCCTCTGCTGTTCCTAATTTTTACAAGCAGTTTAGGAGACAATCCGAGTAGCCCTCTTGGGCTGTTTGCAGATGATAGTGTCATTTAGTGTCTAGTAAAGTCATCAGAAGACCAAAATCAAGTGCAGAATGGTTGAGACAAAATATCTCTACAGTGCAAAAACTAGCAATTGGCCCTAAGTAATAAAAAGTATTGACATGATTACTAAAAGGAATCAGTTAAATTTCGGTTACACTATAAAAGAGACAAAATTGAAGGCTGTCAATTTAACTAAGTAGTTACAAATGACTTAAATTGTAATAATCACATAGATAATGTTGTGAGGAACAAACCAAAGACTGCATTTTTTCTGCAGAGCACTTAGAGGATGCAACAGCTCTGCTAAGGAGACTGCCTAACTACGCTTGTTCATCCTCTGCTAAGAGTACTGCTGTGCAGTATAGGATCCTTACCAGATGGTATTGACGGAGGACATCAAGGAAGTTCAAAGAAGAGTGGCTCCTTTTGTATTATTGCAAAATAGGGAAAGAGTGTCATGGATATAATATGCGAGTTGGCTTGGCAATCATTAAAACAAAGGCATTTTTCACTGATTTGAGATCTTTTGACAAAATTTCAATCTACAACATTCTCTCCAGTGTATGAAAATATTTAGATGACACCCACCAACAGAGGGAGAAATGGTCATTGTACCAAAATAATAAAAATAGAGCTCGCATGAAAAGATTTAAGTGTTCGATTTTCCCGTGCACTGTTATATAGTGAAACATTAGAGATGGCGTGTGAAAGTTGTAAACTGAATGCTTTGAGCCAGTACTGAAGTGTGAATTCCAGAGTAGTCATGCATATGCAGAATATCATTTGGGGTGAATGGAGGGTTGGGTTTTTAGCAGACACCCTGGTCAGTTACTTCCTTTTTTCTGTTCATTGAAGACTGAAAGTCTTTCTTGATGCAATAGTGGAATGATGGTTGATATTTTGCATCACTGAAACAGTAGGAGCATTGTATTCCAAATCTCAGCCTCCCCATCAGTTTCTATTCAGCTCAAAAGGAGATATTGAATGGCATTCATTTTACCTGTGGGCAAGTATCAGACTCTGAAACTGAATAAATAAATACATTTAGATTTACAGCAGGTTGACTGCTGCGACTAGCATTGTTACTTTTTTAAAGAATCTGTCTGCCACATCAAACCTTTCCTCAAACTATTTCCTCAGAGGTTCTAGACAAAAATTCATTAAAAATAACTTAGCTCTGGAGAAGATGAATAAGGCTCATCCATATGGACTCGAGACTATTTTTTACACTGGATATGAAAAAAAAATGATATGGTGCTATCATGAAAAACTTTTAAAACAAGCAAACACAAGAAAATGTTTCTACATACATAAGCACTGCGTATGAAAACTTAGCACAGTTTCTTGCTCATTTATATGGTGCTCTTGGTTTTCTCACAGCACACTGCATGTGGATCATAGCTGATTTAATTAGAGGCCTAACCTAATCAAACAATATAAACTTAATTTGGCACAGAAATATGTTGCATATCTGATTGCAAATACACTTACATGAAGGGTTAGGGCACAGAGTAACGCATGTTGACATTATAAGATTCTGTTCAATTTAAGTGGTTTTAATCAAATCATTGATACTCTAGACCCAGATAAGTTTCAGACAAACAATATCAATACATGTTCAATTTGCAGTTCAGCCCTTATATGACATATTGTTTATGATAGTAGTATTTTTGGTTTACCAGTAGTATAATTTAAAAAGTTTTGTAATCATTACCCATAAAGATCTAAGTCCATTAAAAATTAAAGTTTTCGCCATATCATGCAGTACTCCACTGAACTCAAGTCATCAAGATGCACAGTTTGATTTCATCATGTACTTTACTTTTATCACTTCTATATGTAATTTTCATAAATAATATATTGTCACTGGAAAGTGACATTTCACCAGTCAGCCACATATCTATAGCTGGCTCAAACACCACAATCCTTTCAGGAATTTCAGTCCACTTCCTGTAGTAGCCTAGCTTCGTACTCAGCATTCCTATAGTGATCAAGTGTATGGAACTCCACCTTTTCCTGTGTTGGTCTTCCACACCAAGCCAGGAGGCAATCAGGCTTCTAAACTCAAACATACTCCTTCATAACAACAAAAACCCAATTCTGTAATGTTTTAGGATTCGTGATAGTAACTCATATGATGCAGATGCTAACTTTGAGCCTCCTTTTCAAGCCAATGGGAGACAAGAGTGAACCACCACTGCAAGGACTTTATCTAGGACTTATAGCATACCATCTACTAATCAAGCATGAATCTTTACACTCTAAATATGGCCAGCAATGAACTTTCAAACAAGTATTTGTTGCTATGAGTAATTTAGTAGAATGGAATACTCATCCCATGTTTAGCAACCCTCCATGTAGAATGCAGGGTGTAAATCTCTCTTTGCAGCCTGAATAATCATAATTTTTGTAATCCAGGCTTTCTAAAAATTAACACCATTTTACATCTCCTTGGTATTTATTGTGAATTTCCTCCACTCCACAACAGTAAATAACAAAACTCTCAACAACTAATATCTCTCACCTCCTGCCTCTGCAGCTGACAGACATAAACATATTCTTAATAATCAAGTAAACAAAATAGTAATTATTGAAACAGTCAAATACAATACTTAAAGTTAAAAAAATTAATTACAATAGTTCTTGCTGCAACAGTTATACATCAAACAAATTGCCAGATAGATATTCTGTGGTTGAAATTGTGAATTTTGTATTTTAGAGTGTAAAATAATCTTTTAATTCTGACCCAATAATGCAAAGTATAAAATATTGATCTTATTCTTAATTACAAATTGGCTTTTGTTGATAATGTTTTCATGAACTCCAATGTGTTGCTTGATATCCATAAATAGTAATGATTGTCTTGGATTTTGTGATTTTCTGCACAAAATAGTGTTTTATGTTGGATACGATAACTGAAAATATATAGTGATGATTTCCTTTTTAATTAAAGTTCAGATGTTGTAGTTAACATTTCCTTAAGATTCAAATACATTACTTGGTATTATCGTTAACTTGTTTCTTTATTAAATAAATAGGTTGTATCAAAATATGAAACTATGTTGTTTGTTTAAAATTTGCTCAAGAAATTACTTTCGAAGTACCACTCTGTTACTTAATTAGCTAATCAAAGCTTTACAGGTGTCATTATTGTTGCAATGATGGATATAATTTGTTGTAATACACTTACGTAAAGTATACAGTGATGTGAGACATTTGGTATCAGGTCGTATGCTAATGTGTGGTGCTGTAATATTCAGTTGATGTAACTTGGTTTTTCCCAACACAGACTGAATGTGAGATTTCTATTTTGCGTCCTAATTTTAACATGGAATTGACATTGGCACTGTTGAAATATAAATATGTTGTTGATTAACATTATTAAAAGTGCATCTTTGGTTTCGGGATTGATATACATTCTACCTGTGTTCTTTCCCACTCCTCCCAAAGTGGTATTCCACCATCCACCACAGCTAAAAAATATCTTGCTCCATCATTATTCTACTTTAAATACAACCCATCTCCAAATGGATTCTGTTCCTTCAAAAAACCCAGGTGCAAGATCAGTTCTAAGTTCTTACCTAGCACATAACTTCCCATTATCTTCCCAGGCATACCTTATCCTACCTGAGGCAGAGCCACTAGTGTGGCAGTCATACACCAGCTGTACTGTAACTTTTGCACTGCCTTTGAAAAAAATTATACTCACAAAACTGCTGAGAGCTGCTGATAAATAATTCATTATTTACTATCAGTTTTGACTTTCTGGTTATCTTCACATATCACATAATTAACATTTGGTAATTTTATGGGGTGCAAATCACTGAGTGAGTCATTGCCACTGTGTAGATTAAAAACTTCTGTTCAGAACAATACTGTCATATAGAAGAAGGTATACTTAGATGAATGATGAACTCTAACTTCACTTAATGAAGGTTTATTCAGCACTTCTACATATAAGAGTGGGGAGAGGACTGCCTCCAGCTAGAACACATACAGTATATGTACAACTACAGAACATTCCAGTACAGTGATACTTGACATTTGTGGATACTTCTAGAATGTACTCTAACCGAATATAGAAATTAAAATGGTACAATCCAGATGAGTTATGAACTCAGCACCCTCCTTTCAACAGTTTAGTATCATAACCACTACACCACAGTACTACTCAGCTTGTTCTGTGATATTGCTCCCTCCTTAAGAGAACTGCATCTCTGTGTTACATTGTCCTAGTCCGGGAACGAGTCATCGATACTGCACACCCTGACCCTCGATTACTGATGCTTACCCTGGCGGTGATCTTCTTAGAACTTCTTTTGCCACTCTGCTGTTCATCATGTTTCTGCTTGTTGCCTGTCACCATAACTTTGAATTTACCCTGGGTAGCATGATCCTTGTAGAAATTTGAAGGGCCTGGACCGTATCTCTGATCTTTCTTAATCTTGCGTCGGGGTCAAAATCTTCAACTTCATAAGTAACATCAGACAACTGTCTTACAACATTATAAGGTCGAAATTAGGGCCTGAGGAGCTTCTCAGAGAGACCAATCTTCTGAACCAGAGTGAAGATCCAAACGAGGTCACCAGGCTGGTAGACAACAGGGCGGTAGCTCACATCATACCTTCAGCGATCATTTTCTTGAGCCTGCAACATGCAGAGTTGAGCTAACTGCCAAGCTTCCTCAGCTCTGGTTAACACCTGGCTGATGTGGTCATCGTCCACACCATAAGATGTAATGGAAACACAATGTCCATTGTCATAGTCGCCTCACGCCCATGCACCAGGAAAAATGGCGTAAATCCTGTGGTGTCTTGTTTTGCGGTGTTGTAGGCAAACATCACGAAAGGTAGCACCCCCTCCCAGCTGCTCTGCTCAACATTAACAAACATTGATAGCATGTTGTCCAAGGTCTTATTAAGGCATTCAGTAAGCCCATTAGTTTGCGGATGGTAGGCAGTCATCATGTGATGATTAATGTTACTGACAGCTTATCTCTGTCACAAGATTCGATTGAAAAACTTTCTCTTGATCTGTAATTAATGACCTTGGGTCACCATGTTTTAATACAGTGTCTTCCACAATGAATTTGGCTACCTCGGATGCTTCAGCTGTTTTCACAGCTTTTGTAATGTTATAGTGTGTCAGATAATCAGTGCAAACAATAATCCATCTATTTCCACTAGCAGACGTTGGAAATCATCCAAGGAGGTCAATCCCAACATGCTGGTAAGGTGTTTCGGCTGGTGGAATTGGTATGAGTTGGCCAGATGGTTTCTGAGGAACTTCCTTTCTCCTCTGGCACTCTCTGCAATACGATACATAGTGACGGACACTCCTAAATAAACCTGGCCAGAAAAATCTCTTGCGGATTCTATCATATGTCTTAACAAATCCTAAATGTCCAGCCTCAGGTGTGTCATGGAATTTCTGTAGAACATCTGAGCACATGTGTTCAGGAATCACTGGTAGCCACCTCTTTCCAAATGGATCAAAGTTTTTCTTGCAAAGTAATCCATTAACTACCTTAAATTGTCCTTTCACATCCTCTGATTGATTTAGGGCAAGCATAATTTGAGATATATTGGCGTCCTCCGTCTGCTAAGCAGAGAGATCCTGAAGTGTAGTGAGACAGTCACTATCTTCACCAAGCCTTGATGGTCTTGCACAGGGTTTCTTGAGAGGCAGTCTGCATCTTGGTGTTTTCTTCCACTTTTGTACACTACGGTAATGTCATACTCTTGAAAACATGGTGCCCACCTGGCGAGTCGTCCTGTTCGATTCTGTCAACCAACAAAATGAATGATGGTGTGTGACAACTGTGAATCCCCTTCCATAGGGATACTGTCAAAATTTGCACATGGCCCAGATCACAGCAAGTCATTCTCTTTCTGTAGTTGAGTAGTTTCTCTCAGTTTTTGTAAGTGCCCTAGAAGTATAGGCTATAACCTTTTCTTTTCCATCCGAAATTTGCACCAGAACAACACCAAGCCCATAACCGCTGGCATCTGTGTGTAGTTCTGTAGGTGCTCTCTCATCATACAGACCAATTACAGGGTCAGTCTTCAGAGCTTTTCACAGCACATTGAAAGAATCTTGTTGAGCACCACCCCAGATAAATTTAGCATCAGCTTTTAACAACTCATGGAGTGGCCTGGCTTTGATACAAAAGTCTTTGATAAAACAATGGTAATAAGAATATAATATGAGGAAGCTTCCCACATTTCTAATACTTTTAGGAATAGGAAATTCCATTATAGATTTCACCTTTTCTGGGTCTGGCCACACACCGTAGTTTGACACTAGGTGTCCAAGTATTTTGATTTATTTTGCTCCAAAGACAGACTTTCAGTCTGCCTTGTTGGAGACACTTACAAACAGCCCTCAGTCTTTTGATATGTTCATCACATGTCTCTGAGTACACTATAATGTCATCTAAATAACAAAGACAAATCGTCCACTTCAGGTAACGTAGAAGGTTATCCATCATCCATTCAAAAGTTGCTGGTGCATTACACAAACCAAATGGCATTACCTTAAACCCATACAGGCCCTCAGGGGTGATGAATGCAGTTTTCTGATGATCAGCCTCATCTACTTCAATATGCCAGTATCTCGGGTACATGTCCATGGTTGAGAAAAACTTAGCCTCCTTCAGACCATCTAGTGTATCATCAATTTTTGGAAGAGGGTAAACGTTCTTTTTAGTTATCTTATTAAGCTTCCTGTAATCAACACAAAAGCACCAACTGCCATCCTTCTTCCTGACAAGGGCCACTGGTGATGACCATGGGCTCTGCGAAGGTTGAATGAAGTCATTTTTCGTCATTTTCTCTATCTCATCGCAAATTATTTGACGTTCAGTTGCTGACACATGGTATGCTCTCTGGCTTATTGGTTGATAGTCTACAGTGCTAATCTGGCCGTTCAAACTTCTTGCATGTAATTCTTTTTTGATGCATTGTCTCAATATACTGGCACCATTGTATAAAGTCGTCTGCTGTCGAAACCTCCTTCAGGAGTAGGGCTTGATACATGTCCTCAGCAACACCCTTCATGATATGTGCAACCTTATCTTCCTCCTTCATTCTAGGATCCACTATTTTACACAGCTCGAAGCCGTCTTGAATGTAGGATGCAGTAGTTTCTTGTGGATGCTGTGCCCAGCACTTTAATTTATCATCAGCCTTGCCTTTCTGTCACTGTGTGTCACTGAAATACTTGCGCAGTTCCACCTGGAATACTTCACAGCTTGTTAACTTCTCCTCGTTGTTCTCATACCACTGCTTGGCAGTACCCTCCAAGTAGAAAAATACGTTAGCCAAACACACAATGTTATCCCATTTGTTAAATTTGGCCAAACGCTCATATACCTTCAGCCACTTGTTTGGATCTTGGCCATCATCACCAGAGAACCCAGAAGGATGTCTCATGTGGTGGCACACAGTCGCTGTCATTGTAATATCCTCTTCTTCTTCTGTCTCCGGTAGATTGCAATCTGTTGAATATGGCCCAAACTCAGGTTTCTCGCCACATTAACGGTGGCTCTGTTGTGGCCTGATGGGAGCAACTGTGTCGTCACAAGTTCCAATACCCAGCATCTCCATCAGAATAATGTCATGTAGAAGAAGGTGTACTTAGATGAATGATGGACACTTACTTCACTTAAAGAAGATTTATTCAGCACTTGCACGTACAAGAGCTCAGAGCCTTTGGCCAAAACACATACGATGTAACTTACCAAATGAAAGCATTGGTATGTTGATAGAGACACTAACAAACACAAACACACACACAAAATTCAAGCTTTCGCAACCCACAGTTGCTTCATCAGGAAAGAGGGAAAGAGAGGGAAAGACAAAAGGATGTGGGTTTTAAGGAAGAGGGTAAGGAGTCATTCCAATCCCGGGAGCGGAAAGACTTACCTTAGGGGGAAAAAGGGACAGGTATACACTCGCACACACACACATATATAGAACATTCCAGTACGATGATTCTTGACATTTGTGGATACTTCTAGAATGTACTCAAACTGAATATAGAAATTAAAATGGTATACTGCAGGTGAGTTTTGAACTCAGCACCCCCCATTCAATAGTTTAGTATAATAACCACTACACCACAGTGCAAGTCAGCTTCTTCTGCGAAAAAGTGATTAAAAGTGTTACTTGAAAGCAGACTTGTTCTGTGATAATTATAACTAGAATTCTGTAAATTCAAAGCAAGAAGCAGTAATAAGAGAACTGTGGTATTAACAATGGTTTCTTCCCATAAAGTAGAAGCTTTCCAGCTAATCTTTAATGTTCATCTTTACCTGTGCCAGCACAAATATAACTTAATAGTTTGATAGGTAATTTTCAATAAGTGTGCAGTGTCAATTTCTCATGTACTTTTGTTGTTTATGAGCACCTCAAGTTGTTTCACAACTGTGAAAGTTTTATTTCAGTACAGCATGTATAAACACAATGAAAAGAATGAATGGCCTAGTAAGCAATGACACATTCACTTCATCTGTCAACCTCAAGTAAAAGCATGTGCCTTTGTTTCAAGGTATCTTTCTTCAGCATCTAGTGTATCCTACATGGTTTTTCCGTGATCTCTCTCAGCTCTGCATGTTGCATTAAGTGTTGGAAATTCCAGCACTTGCAAGTGAAATGCTACTAAGTAAACAAAATGAGTAGCAGACCAGAATCCCAAATTCAATGCCCCTGATCAAAATGACACTAATAGGTTATCAACTTTATGTGACTTCACACATGAATGCATTGCTGCTACTGGGATGCATGCTGTTAGCATCGGTGTAGGGCACTAACTCTGAATGCATAACCATGTAAGAAATTTCAAAAGTCATTCAGTGCAAGACAAGCACATCTGTCTCTCAGAGAAGTGAAAGCCTTAACTAATTTCATTGTATACCACATCCAATATGACCTCTGTCTGTGGCAGACACTGCATTTTTGCAAAGCCTCAGAGAAGCAGCAGTGGTGTGCATTAATAAAAATCAAACAACCAATGTTCGTAAAGTTGTTGATGATGCTAATTTCTGTCTCATTAAAAAAATAGTGAGCAATGAGGCTCTGAAATAATAAAAACCCATTTTGCAGAGAATAGATTCTTAATTATTATCATGGCCTCTGTGACCAGCTCTCCAATGAAACACAATTGGGTGGTTTGAATCCTGTCTATGCTGACAAGTTTCCAAAGATCAGTGAGTTTTATCCAGTGAAGGTTTTGATATAAGCAATCATTGGTATCTAGTGACTCATTACAGAGTATTTTCTTTTGCATGCTGTTCCAGTTGCCTTTGTCAAATGTTCTACAATAAATACATTCACAGCAAAGCTAATGCATCTACTGTGGAAAATCTTAAAGGCTTGTAAAGAAACTGCCAAAGTTGTCCTGTAGTATTTGCTGATGTCAACATGCATAAATGCATTCTTGCTGTATCACCCATATGCTTTTATTGTACACTGCTCAGGTTTGTCTCATGTTTTGTTCCCAGCAACCTTAATTGTGTAAATGTAGTGACACAGTGAGATTACATTTAAAACATACAGTTGTATAATATATACCTCATATATTGGGACATGGAGTACTATTGATGAGGGGCACAATGACACAATGAAGAGCTGTTCCTGCACCAATTTCTTCTTTATGTCAGCACCTATTGGTAACTATTATTTGAGGGATAGATGTTATAGGCCTTATGACACATGTGAGAATGGCCTGCCTTGGAGAGGACATAATGAATTCTCACTGTGCAGGAGAGCAAGAACTGATCTGAGAGTTGCTGTGGAGTAAGGCTGTGTGCCAGACCAGTACGTGAACCTGGAACTTTTGCCATTTGTGGGCAAGTGCTCTACTGACTCAGCTATGCAAGCACAACTCATGATGGCCCCTCATAGGTCCATTTCCAACAGTACCTCATCTCCTACCTTCCTACATGCTATATGGATCTTGGGTGTATAGAGGCAAGAAGACATATATGGTCAAGTTTAAAGCAGTTGGCTGCTGACAACTAGCATGCTGCACTGGTATCGCCTCCAGCGCACCATTTGGAGCTTGGCATTGTCATATCCCACTGTTATCATTTCCGCTGCCCAAAGCTTTATGACTGCTAGTTTTCAAGAAGTTAACTTTTACAAACAGGAAAATTTCAGCAGTTTCAACAAGTTTAATGTAACACTGGGTGTGTTTAAAAATAAGAACAGATTT
This sequence comes from Schistocerca serialis cubense, assembly GCF_023864345.2. NCBI lineage: Eukaryota > Metazoa > Arthropoda > Insecta > Orthoptera > Acrididae > Schistocerca > Schistocerca serialis. Next base: position 2,540,678 of record NW_026047471.1, on the reverse strand, counting down.
TTACTTATTTACAGACATAAGAGAATTTACACAGTATGTGAATTAAACAAATTTTTGTTTCATGCTTGTTAAGAACTAAAAACTGACCTTCTCTCGGTTATTTTGTGAACATATTTTATCAATTTGATGTTAATACAAATAAGTACACTGGACTGCACAGAGAGAAACAACCAAGACAATACACAGTACGGTAACATAATATGGAACAACTTGCATGTGACGGTAATTGACAATCTAACAGGAGTGCAGAATTTCATTTTATCATAGACCTACGTTAAGAGACTGCATGCCTTAAGTCCAGCAACACAATCCGTACCTATGAGGCAGTTCTTTTTATGCTGCACTCCAGTCTGCACACATCACTGAATCTTGCATGACTACAATAACACTCGGAAAAGGGTCAGTGTACCAACACAGAAAGAACAGACTATCTGATAAAATCAACTATTTTGTTGAGGCCCCTTACTTGCCAATGACGTTGACATTAAGAATGCACAACATTTATGCAAAATTGAGAACAGTACTTATCTGAATTCAGGGAGTTTGGGAGACAAACTAATGTGGATACAAAACAATCCCATTGTGTCGTATTTAGATACTCATAGATAACCTTAAAATCCCTTTGATGTTGTGCCATGTGGCTCTTAGGAACATTTTGGACTCTGCCTTTAATAAATCACATGATTTCTTCAGAACAAAAATCACACTAACAACCTGGACTCAACCACACGGCCATCGTCAACATCCTGTTACAACAATGAGCCAGTATACCAATGAAGGTCTCAACCCACTGACCGACAGTTGGTTGAGTCATGATGTATGGCCTCCCATATGCTTTGTTCTCTTAAACTACCTCCATCTAAGTCTGTAGATATTGCCACCAGGAAAAATAAACATTGAAACGACAACTAAAAAGACTGCCTATGTGGATGATGTAACCAAGGCAGATTACAGTCTGAAGTAGGTCCGACATCAGCCAAGCCCCAAGACATTTTCTTCCATTCAATGGCCTGTCTGTCTTACTTAGAACATATGAGGCTGCTGTGACAGCAGACAAGCTACTTTATCAGTTATTTGTCTATGAAAACTGCAGTGTCCTATATTGTTTTCTCCAGTGGATACTCTTTAGCAAAACTCTCTGAAAAATTTTCGTTTCATTTTTACTGTCGTAAAATGCATTTTTCGGATGTACTATTTTTCTTTCCTTGATTGTCCTTTCCTTGGACTCATCTGTTCACTAATTTCCAAGGGATATCTGTCCTCAGAAATTCAGTCTTACTAATTGTTTGTGCCTTAGCGAAACCTTATGTCAGCTCTCCAGAAACTTTCAGCAACTATGCTCTCCTGCCAGCCCTAATGACGTGGTGCCCTTGTCCCCCCTTCCCCCTCCCTTTCCTCCCTATGCAACAATGATAGCTTCTTGCCTTCAGGTGGTCCTACAAATTCTAATGTCAGTGCTTAGTTGAAACTGATATATCTTGAGATCTAACTCTCAAATCACAAAGCATGTTTTCACAAAACTTACTGTAATAAAATTGTATGTCCATCATCCTGTGACTGCATATACTTATCACTTTCCTTCATTATTTTAATTTATCGAGAGATTAGCTATGAGTTTGCTGAGCATGCAAAGTGGAAGAATCTACCACTGCCATGTCTCAATCTTCTCACATTGTTTTTGAAACTTCCATGAGCTCTGAATATCGGTACATGATAAACTTCTCTTTCCTTTATTTCTACATCATGTAGGTATATTTTACTTTCTCACATTTTCTCCTGGCCCCAACTGTTCACAGCCTTCAATTCTGGCATTTTCATTTCCTTTACCAAGTCTTACCAGTTTTTAGAACACCCCCCAACATTTAACACCATATATTTTAAGAAAACATGCACTGATAGTAACACCAGTTAATTCCAATACAACATATTTCAGTAAGAGTATCTCTTTATGCTATGTATGTAGTGTTATCACAGTTACTTTGTCGTACCACTTAACACTTCTCATCTAACTTCACCACACAGTTTCACATGCTAGTGCTGGTGTCTTAACCTATAAGATATGAGGTAAGTGATTATGATCCTCCACCTTGAGATGTAACCCTAGGCATGGGACAAAAGAGAGTATTGCTGTCCGCCATGTCTGCCATGACACCTTCTTTCTCATCAACACCATGGTCCACTTCAATTGCTACTCCAGAGCCCTCTTTCTCAAGATGTGAGCTAGGTTCATATATCTCAGAATATAAGCCTCACAATGACACCTGAATGGTACCATTTTCCACACCATGTAACAAAGGTTGTTTTCTAACTACACACAGATTAATTTGTTATGCTGCATTTTCCAAATACTTTCAGAATAATTTTAGTCTTGACTTTAGTGATGGAAGCTTACCATTGTTGCTCATTATGATTTACTCTGTCCAAGGAATACCACTCGTGACTCCATAGACTTTTTTCCCTGTCCATTAATGTACTTTTTTGTTTTTCATAGACTGAAACAGATACTTTCTTGTATGCATTTGCTACATTTACTCAATCACTAGATCTTTTTATATTTACACTCCTGAGTCCACCTATTCTGGTGCTCCACACTGCTCAGTCTCTTATTTCCTTAGCCAATCACATAAAATATACAGGTCACACACCTGTCTGTGACACAAATCACTCATCTTCTTAACATCAGATCCTTGCAATCGTATATATTATACATTCCGCACTGTTACTTTAGTTCCAAGTTACATTTGTATTATATTTATTCCTCTTGTAACCTATTTTACTTAAACCATAAAAACACTGTTCATACTTGTATATCAGAGTGTTACTTCCAATGTTGTGATTTACCCAGAATTCTGTCTTGTTTTCACTTCATGTCCCCCTTGTTATTTTCTCTGTATTTCAAAACTCTATTCACACTGTTCTACTTTTGGGATTTTACATTTATCATGATATCATCATGACATCCTGTATCCAACCATTGACTTACTTCACATATTCTCTTGCCATTTTAAAGACTTCCCCACTTCAATTGTCTATATGCACATACTGAAGATTATCAACAATATATTAAACAAAAGAGGAAGAGAATAGAAGAAGGAAAGAATGCATTGTTCTACCCAGCTCAAGTACGCACAGTCGCCTCACTGTGAAGTTTCCCATAGAGCAGGAAACCTCATACCCTTCTTAATGTGCCTCATCCACCATCCCTTGATCAACTTTCCACGGATCTGTTTCTGGTCCTCCTTCCAGAGGATAACTCTTACATCCTTTTTCTGCTTCCCTTTGAACTCCAAAACAATATAAACTTATATAACTTATATTTCATACTTCTTTTTCGGTACAACCTTTGGTCCTACTTGGAAGTTCAAAATTTCCCAGAAATGGCTCCTTTTACTAAAAAAATTGTGTTACTACTGCCTTTTCCTAAGTAAACTCAGCATGAACAGGTGCTATGAAGTTTGAGTGGTACCAAAATGGGCGCCTTGTCATCCTCAGCCCACAGGCATCAATGAATATGGATGTGGAGGAGCATGTGGTCAGCACATCGCACTCCTGACCGTTAGTCAGTTTACATGACCGGAGCTGCTACTTCTCCAACAAGTAGCTCCTCAGTTTGCCTCACAAAGGCTGAGTACACCCCACTTACCAACAGAGCTCAACAGACCATCCAAGTTCTAGCTCACTCTGACAGTGTTTAACTATGCTGATCTGATGACTGCCTTTTCCTGCATTCTGATATTTTGTTAGAAAACGAATATTTGCATACTTGGAAATACACATGGTTTATTAGGTACTGGTTCAACACAAAGCACGTACAACAACAACAACAACAACAACATACAGAGAAACTACACACAGGTGCATATTACTAACCACTGAACATGAAATACTGACGTTAGTTATTAAAGAACACCAAAGATGTAAAATACATTAACACTCTCCCTTATTTAATAACTTGCAAAGTCTAATCTTATTACATAAATACTGATATCTAATCGAAAACAGAGGCTTTTTTAGTATATCAGCAAGTTGTTCTACAGTATCTACTTTTGCAACTATGATTTCATAAGCACTAAATAGTTCACAAACAAAGAAATGCCTTATATGAATATGCTTCGTTCTTCAGTGAAACTTGGGATTCTGGGCAAGCCAGATAGCAGCTTCATTGTCAACCTCCAGAACTGGTGTTGCCTCCAATTGGTCCAATTCTGTCAGAAGCTTCTTGATCCAGACAATTTCCTGAGCAGCTTCACTGGCAGCCACAACCTCAGCTTCAGTTGCGGATATGGCAGCAGAAGATTGCCTTTGACTAACCCAGGTGATGGGTACCCCAGAGTACAGACAAAGGACACCAGATGTTGAGAGCCCAGAGCCAAGATCACCACCAATGTGGTCAGCATCACTAGAACACTCTAAAACCTGCTTCCTAGAATTGTTTTTATATAAAAGTCCATAATTTGTTGTGCCTCTCAGGTATTGTAAGATTCTTTTAACTTTCACTACATCACAATCTGTTGATTTCATGATACAACACTGACAGCATATGCAATGTCAGGACGTCTCCCACACATCAGAAACATCAGTACTCCAACAGCTTGACTGTATGGAAATTCAGAGTTGCAAGGACTTTCTTCTGTATCATTGTCATTTATAATGGGTGTAGTTACAGCCTTGCAGTTCTTCATGTTGAAATGCTCTGGTGTTTTCCTGTGTAATGAGTCTGACTTACACATACAGATCCACGTTCTTGTTGGTCAATTTCCAGACCTAAGAAAAATGATGCAGGCACTGAAGTAATTTTAAACTCTTCTCTTAAATCACTGACAATGTCTTCAAATTCTTGTTCACTGTGAGCTGCAATCAGACCATCATCAACATAAAGCACAAGGAATATTTTCTTACAGCCTTACTGTCTCACAAAAAGACATGGACCAGCTTCACTCCTCAGAAAGCCCAGTTTAGTGAGATGATTACTGTACTTCTAATTCCAGCAATGCAGAGCCTGTTTCAGTCTGTATGGACTTTTCTTCAATCAACATACTCTCCCAGACCCATCATCACATCCTTGAGGTTGTTGCATATAAATGGTTTCTTTTAAATCAATATAAATGCTCTCCCTTGCAGCAACACTTAGCAGTGCTCTGAACGTGCTCTGAATGTCTGCTCATAGTCAACTCCTCTCTGCTGCGAATAACCCTTAATCACCAATCTTGTCTTGAATTTATTGACTGAGCCATCAGCATTTGTTTGACTTTATACACCGATCTATTGGGAATGGACATCTTTGCATATGGTAGGTCAACCACATCCCTCGTTCCATTTTCTTGAAGAGCTTTTATTTCAGAATCCATAACTTCCTTCCAGAAATCGTTTTGAACAGACTTCATGGCATCGCTGTCTGTTTCTGGTTCTTGCAAAGATATTGAGAGGTTCTTTACATAATCATTAAACTTTTGTGGAGGTCTGAGGGTTAACCGATCACACAGACATGGTAAAGCTTCTGCACTTGTGTCTTCCTGATCTTCCTCCTGAGGGTCTTCATCTACATCCAAGGAACTGCCATCCTCTTCACTCTCACTTTCAATACCATTGGTCTTCAGTCTGAGGTACTGGATCCTGATGACTGAAAACATTCACTGGAAGAGTTGAACTTTTCTCACTCTTCAGTGGCCTCTCCTCGAAGATGACATCTCGTGACCTAATGAGTTTGCACACCTCTCCACAATAAATTATGTAACCCTCATTGTGATCATATCCAATGAGGACACATTTCAGTGCTTTTCGGTCCATGTTCCTCCTCTGTTGTTTTGGAATATGAGCATAGCAAGTGGAGCCTATCACCTGCAGATGTTTCAGGCTAGGCTTCCTTCCATACCACAATTCATATGAATATGTTCCTGGAATACTGGAAGGCCCTGTTCAGATAGAATGTAGGTTGTGGTGTTCACCATCTCTGCCCAAAGTTTCTGTGGAATGTTTGCATGTGCATGCATTATAGCCCTGGCAGTTTCCACAACTGTGCAGTTCTCTCTTTCACTGCACCCATTTTGTTCTGGAGTGTAAGGCATTGTGAGGCGTTGAATTACACCCTCTTTGTGAAGAATCTCTTTTGCTTGTTTGTTGTCAAATTCTTTCCCATTATCACTCAGAAGTTCCTTGATGGTATGTCCAGCAGCTTTTGCTTCAGCTATTAACTGCCTTAACTTTTCTGCAGACTTTTCTTGCATGAAATATGTTGCCCTAAACTTTGTACAATCATCTTTGAAAAGAACAAAATACCAGTGCCCTGACACAGAAGGTACTTGAAACGGACCACATACATCAGCGTGAATAAGTTCACCTGGTTCTCCTGTCCTCTTTCTGTTACCAAATGGTAAACGAAGAGCCTTGACATAAATACAGCCTTCACAAAGTTCACTATCCATTTCCACCTCATTATTTAACTCGCTACAAAGTACAGACTTCACATGGCGGCTTGTTCTGGTTTCCAAATGTTTCATGATAAAGCTGCAACGTATTGTCTCTGCTAGTGGTATTAACTGCGCTGAGGGAGCTAGGTTTCACATTTCTTACAGCAAGTTTAAAAAGGCCTACAAAGCAATCACAGACAACTGCCAATCTAGTAACATTATCAATCTTAAGATGACAAATTTCTGCAGTTGATGTGAATTTACTTTCTGGATGTTTATCCTTTACTGCAAGAACAGAGAATAGATTGTTGTGAATCTGAGGTACATACCATACATCTGTCAAGGTAATTCTGTTCCATTTTCCTCCAACTGCTGCTTCAAGGTCTATTGAACCTTGTTCCAATTGCTTCAATTATGTCACCATTAGCTGTAGTAACTGACTGTTTTGTTAGAAAACGCTGAAATGTTTTGAAACAATTCCTGTCATTTGTAATATGACTTGTTGCACCATTGTCTATATACCAGTCATCATTTCTACATTCAGAGTTCATCACAGAAGATGTCATAGCAAGAAGTAGCATATTTGTATCTGTGGTAGCTGGTTTTGGAGGTTTGCCATCCGCTGCCCACTTTCTGCACACTTTAATTGTATGGTTAGGTTTCTTGCAGTAATTACATATTAATTTCTTTTTCTTCTTTTTCTCTGTTGGATTTACTTGCTGAAATGACAGCCTTGATGAGTCTGTAGTGAGGGCTTCTTGTTTACTAAAATCACCCTCCTTTGTACTAAGAGCTTTTTCATATGCACACAATTTATTTGTTAAATTATCAACTGTTCTGTCATCTCTAGATGTTAGCATCCAACTAGATTTAAACAAAAAATAGTCTTCTGGTAGTGTACCTTATATTTTACAAATCAAAAACAAATCAGGCATTTCTGAATTATTTACGATGTCTTTGGTCATTTCTGGTTTCAATTCACTCCACAAATATTTCTGTTAGGAAATATGTGTCACAATATCATCTTCAGGAGCCTTTTTGTAACTAAAGAACTCCAAACAAAGGTTGTAAACTTTGTCTTCAGAGACACCATCAAATATTTTGTGTGATTCTGTCCACACTTCATACACTGTATTTAGATGCATTATTTTCTGCTAAGTTTCTTCCAACATATTTGTAGTCAAAACAAGTAGAGCGTTGCTGTCTGCTTTGTTAAAAGCTTCTAAAGCACTTTTATAGATCGCCCTTTGTTCAACGGTAGCACTTTCAGAAATAATACTAGGTTTCACTGTCCTGCCTTCCACAACATCAAGTGCACCAGGAATTCCTCATAGACAAATACTTATTTTGTATTTCCAAATGTTCCAATTTGTTTTGTCTTCCACAACTCCGATGTTGATAATTCTCCTTGAATCCATCGTGGTTGCATGGAATTAACAACTTCAAAAACGTCTTCTTGGAGATAACTTTAAAAACCTTTTGCACAGAGCTACGTTATTATTTTTGTACAAGTGTCCTTTTAACACATACCTGGGCCCATAACCTGCTGAGATTTTCTTAGAAAAATAAATATTTGCATATTTGGAAATACACATGGTTTATTAGGTACCGGTTCAACACAAAGTACGTACAACAAGAACAACAATATACAGAAAAACCACACACAGGTGCGTATTACCAACATTAGCACTGCATGTACATTATTATACAACACCGCTCGACATTTACATCACAACCATTTATATTAAAGAATTGATACCTATGATCATGTTAACACAGTTTCTGAATTCTCTAACGTGTGCAATTCTGTGACCACAACTTTGAACTGCAAGAGTAGTTTGACTTCATGTTGGATTGTTTTTGGACACCATCTCTGTAGCACCAAAAATTTTAACGTTATAGGTCAGCAGTAGTACTGTGTTCATTTTGCTAGGTGAAGTCACTGAAATCTGTGAACAGCTGTCAACCAGTACCTCACTTTCTAAGCCACCTACTGCTACTTTTACAATCGGATTGACATCAGCTGAAATGGGCACCAGCTCTCCCCCACAAAACAACTCTTTTATTTTGGCTTTTTTTTACCCAACTCAGTCACAGGCATCGAATTTCTATCTTTGCTCTTCCTATTCACCATTGAGTGTGGGAGTCTAAAAGCACACTGCATGAGTGCTGTCCAACCTTGATGGCAGTCATATTTGGCATCTCCATCAAATACGAATTTATAAATCATATTAGTGCTGTCCAGAGGCACTATTGTGTTTTGTAATGAACATTCTTGTTTGAATTCTCTCCCTTGCAGTTCAGAAGTGCTTGCTTCCTTGCAGTCTTTCATATACTGTTCTGGAGCCTGAAGTCCTCACACTTGCCACATCAACGAATTTTTACTTCTTATTGTTCCTGTTCCAGTCAGTTGCTTTCTGTCAAACTGTCACACTATCCCAATAGTACCAGTAGCATTTAATCCGTCAGTTATGTCATAATAATAACTGGGGTGCAAGTCAGGTGACTCTTCACATACACTCAGTGGTGCAGGAATGTCTCCCCCACTCATTAGTGTCTCCATTCTTACAAAGTTCAATAGAACTTCCCATCAGCTGCCCAACCAAGCTATTCAGCAATCTTGTTCCCCCACTGAGTGCACCTCCTCTCCACCAAGGTCACCTGTGGCAGCTGCTATATACACTTTATTTACGTTCCTCACTATTATTTGCCAGTTTTCTACTTAAAATTGGTCATCAGAATGATTGAAATTCTGTTGCCTGCCGTGCACATCATCATAAGTGGCACGAGTCTTCCACCTTCCCACAGCTCCTGTGTTATATTTTGCACTGTACTGTAAGGGCCATGAGAATATTAGACTCTTTCAAGAAAACGTTCATAATTCTCGTAATTGTCATGGAGTGGTGCTACAAGTTCTCACCAAACACAGAATGGTAACAAAAGTTTTATACCCACAACAACAACTGTACAGCCACCCCACATCAGTACTTACAGATTGCCTTCATTGTGCCCTGGACAGGTTGAACTAGTCTTCGATCCAGAAGTGTATGAGCAGTTATCACTGAATTGCTGTAGACCAATATTCTTTCAAAAATTGGACCTTGATAATTTGTAAATTATTACAGTACTTAGTTACATCATTCATCTGTCTAAAGACATCATCTTTGAATTGCTCTGCTGTAAAAGAAACAGACAGCAAATGAGTTGTAGAAAAGGTAGTAAGAGCAACTTGACTTTCTGCGAGTTGTATCCAAGGCTATATCCTCAAAGTCTCATGTGGATGGCCTTAGCCGCAGCTGGTTCCATGGCTAAGTAAAGATGAGGACAGCAACCAGGCAACAGTCAGTTACTGCTTCACAGTGGGCTAATAGCAACTTGTCCAGAAACACATGGAAGTATGACTTCTTGACATGGCTGGAAGTACGAGAAGATTGTACTGAAAGATGTTAGGCGATTAGCCAGTTTCATCCATAGCTAGTGTCACACTCTTGGATATTATGGTGCAACTTAATGGTATAAACAGTAACAAACATTATGAGCACAATGAAACAAACAAAAATTAACAAAATATAGGCACTAGTAACTTCACTAGGCAAAAATTAATTTATATCATTACCTATGTCAAAGTATCATTAACCATAAAGCCACATGACAAGATTAAAATGTGAGGATGCCCCTAATATAACTATAAAATGTAGAAACTGTAGCTTATACGTTTGAAATCTGTGGTAACAGCTAAAGAGGCGAAACTTCTAAAATGTTATAATTGTTTCCAGTATAAAATTTGTTTCATACTTGGAAACTGACTCCTTTTGATGAACTGTTCCTTGTGATATGCACCTCCCTCTACTCTTTATGTGTAAGGTCTATGTGTTTTGGCATAAAACTTGAAATTTGACATTTCTCTTATGTGGCATAGGCACCAGCACTTAAATCAGTGTCTTTGTTGTCCACAGGTGTGCTCGGTTGTCTTGGACACTCCTAATGTCCCCTGTGACAGGTCAGCCAGCAGCGACAAAGTCATTAGTATCAGGGTGGACACCCACCTTCCAGGCAACGAGAACAGCAGCTCATCATCGACGATGTTTTCTTTTTCTATTGTGGTGGGCATCCGCATACTATAAGCGCAGCCAACACAGTATGAGCACCACGTGCTGACGTCACGGGCACAGAGAAGACATCACCTATTGGCTGGAGACGCTGTGGCTCTGCTGTTACCACAACAGAAACATTACATCACTGTGAGGCTAACATCAGTACAGTCAGAAATGTTTACCTGGCATTTAAAACTGATTTTTGTTTACAGTAAACAAATTATTTGAGCAACATGAGAATACTCATTGAGAGTAACTTATCATTGTTTAATAGTTCGCGTAACAACCTTCACTGAGATCAGTGTAGGGCATCTGTTTTAGCTTTGTACTGGAGCATTAGTTACACGACGATACATGCATTGGCTTATTCACTTTCATTCAGCATCTTGTTCCATCAGAAATTTAACAGCATTCTTGAAGGCGTTCACTGCCAACCACTTAGCCTATCTGTAGCAATGTATGTTATGCGTCATCAACCTCACAATTTCTTCATGGCAGAACTCTCAATACAGACAAAGTTTCCAGAGCTTCATGTTTTCGAAGCCATCTTCAGAGTATAACAGTCCTAGATTGAGAGATAATGCCTGAGAAAAGAAACTTATAATAGAGAAGAATTTATCTGTGGTCATCACAGACACAGCTACAAACTAATAATCCTGACTTTTTTCCCATGGAAATCTTAACACTTAAACATCCCTCTTGACATATTCTGCCTGAGAAAGGCCACACCAGTTAAGTTACCACACTGTATTCATTCGCTTCATCACAGATATTTCACATGAAAAGTCAAAATAAAAAGGAAATAATTTCATGCTTGGCAGAGCGAGTGCACCAGCATACATCATTGGTTCAGTAAATGACGTGTCACAGTCACATGACTGGCCATCGGTCCCTATCAGCCGACTTCCACAATTGGTGGCCAGAGTCTGGTGTGACATAGGCAAACTGTAGAGCACAATGTTTTGTGCTGGACCACAGCCAACAGCTCTTTCACACAACATTTTTTGATCTTTTTCTATTACTGAAAGTCAGAAAGTGAAACACATTATTTTTACTCTTCCATTGTAGCAAAATGATACTTTTAGCTTTTAGGGAAATGTAAATACATGTCAGGTATTGCACATCACATAGTAGATATCCACTGCTGTACCAAAACACTATTTCTGGGAAGTTGAATCTTCCCCCAAGTGGTGAGAGGTGGTAATAGCTAATGCATCCTAGAACATTGTCTAACATGATTGTTTTCATGGTGCAGGTGTTAATGGTGGGCAAAGGCATAATGTTATTGCGGCATTATACTTGTTCCCCACGTTTGTCTTTCCAGAGGTGCATTCGGCACTGGCTTCAGTTTTATTGATATATATTACTTCTCAAGTCAACACCCCTTTTCTTCAAGACATGCTAATCGCACAGAGATGAATGAGGCATCATTAGAAAATTTTTAATCGTTTCTCATACTGCATACCGGTTTTGTGCTAAGACTTACTATTTGTCGAAAATTTTGAACTATCGTAGGCAAAAGGGCATCATAGATGTCCGGCATCATACCTGTAGTTTGTGAAGCTAACCTCTTACTCACGAACAAGAGACTCACTCTTCATTTTATCTTATTACAAAAAAAAAAAATCGTTCAAATGGCACTGAGCACTATGGGACTCAACATCTTAGGTCATAAGTCCCCTAGAACTTACAACTACTTAAACCTAACTAATCTAAGGACATCACACACACCCATGCCCTATCTTATTACAAATTATGTCTTATTAACAGGATAATTTGTATACATCAGTGTCATAGACTATAACGGTGACCACTGCAGTAGTCCATTATCTCTGCCCGTTGTACAGGTTGGCATTCCTGTATGAATATGCCTTTCGAAATGACAAAAATATTAGTCACTGCCAACATAAATTATGATTTACGTATTGCTGCTATGGCCTAACATGCTTACATGAAGTACGAAATGCAATCAGAATCCTGAAATACAGTTAGAATTTATTGAGGTCTTAGTGAATACCAGGTAAGAAGCGAATTAAAATTGCATTTGCCGTCACTATAAGCAAGTTATGGGGACAAAGTTTCAAATCGTATTTACCATATCCATTCTTTACTTACAGGCAGTCGCATGTAGCCATTTCAGGACAAAATAAATCAACCAACATTTTCTTATCCCTTAAGGAAAATGAAAAATAAAAAGTTCATGAAGCTCAAATTCTTATACAATATATCATTTACAATTAGATATACTAAAGCTCTGGAAACAATTTCGTTCAAATTTTCTGTGTGGAAATATATAGAAAAGTGTGCGTCATAAATTTATGATTATTATTTCACTTTTTTGGTTTATTTTTAAAGAATTTTTATCAGTTCACAAACCATCTGTATCCCAACTACATTCTTATCCCAAATACTGTCATTATTTAAAACTATGAAAGCACTTAAGTTTCGTACAGGGCTCCTGATGAGTAATAATGTCCAGCCACATTGAACAGCTCTGTTGGAGGCGCTCTTGGAGTAGGAGGATATTTGGCAAATGGGCTGGCCTGTCCCGTGACGTAAATTTCATTGAGCACGTGTGAGATCCAGTAGGAAAACGTGTTTCAGCATATCCACATTCACCAATGACCATCCAACAGCTGTCAGTCCTGCTGGTAGATGAATCAAACGCACTGCCACAAGAACTTTTTACCAAACGTATGGTCAGCATAGGAGGACGCAATAGAGCATGCACTGTCATCAGTGGTGATCACACATTCCGTTAAGACCCATGTCCCGCCATTTGTAATACCAGGGGACCATCATGAAATGCGGACACTTTAGTGTAATTCGACTTTGAATGAAGTTATTTCTGTTCTCATTGTGCACTTCTTTCAGTAACCTTCTCTAATACACTGTAGCAATTTTTTCTATGAATGGCCCACGTTTCATTGAACCATGTTACTTGGCAGAGACACATCTTGTGAAAATTATGAACTTTTTGTCCATAAGATTTGCACAACAGTTGTATTGCCATGACTTGACACACAAATAGCCAAGATATTGACGATAGTGCAAAACACCATTCACAGTAAGACTCTACACTGCTATTATGTTTCCATACTCAATCGCAATCACAAGGCCACCTGCAATTATCTACCACAACATCAGAATAGCCCATACGCAGTCAGATAGAGATGATAGCTCTACGTACCGGTCCTGTAGTGAGAGATGACACAGGAGTATGACAAAATTTTTGTTCATCTCATCACATCTCCTACACGATAGTACATCATTTTATTTAGCAACATCAGTTGAAGTAACAATAAATCTCATTGCACCTCTGAGGTAGTGTCACCTTGAGCTACACCTGCACGAATACTCTGTAAGTCACCTTTAAGTGCCTGGCAGAGGGTTCATCAAAACACTTTTACTATTCCTCTACCGTTTCACTCTGTAACAGTGAATGGGAAAAACAGACTTTGCTTAAAAGATATCACTGCTCTGGAAAACAGTATTGTTTTAATGGCTGTAATCATTAGTCACGTAACATGTCCATCTCTCTCTCCCCTATTTTTTGATAATACCAAATGAGCTGCCCCTCTCTGAGCTTTTTCAATGTCCTCTGTCAATCCCATCTGGTAAGGGTACCATACTGCACAGTCATACCCTAGCACAGGATGGACAATTATAATGTAGGCAATCTCCTTAGTAGACCTGTTGCATCTTCTAAGTTCTCTGCCAGTAAAATGAAGTCTTTGGTTTGCCTCCCCCAAAATATTATCTATGTGATCATTCCAATTTCAGGAACATTGCATCATAATTATGAACAACACAGGCACTGCAATACTATAACTTTCCACCAACAATTAGCAAGTGTCTTTCAATTAAAAATGTCACTATTGTATGGCAATATACATAATTAACATATGAATGCTGGTTACAGACGCATGATTGACAACATACGGAAATTTGGGTCTGGCTCAGATAGCCTAATGGTAAGGTGACCACTCGCGATAAGTGGGAAATCCGCATTTGAGTCCTGGTCCAGCACAAATTTTCATTATTGTCATTCAGTTATACAGTTGACGGTTGTCCAATGTGTGCCTGTTCCTTTCCACATGGATGCACATCTAAAGGAACATTGCATTGTACTTCAGAACAACAAATCCACTGCAGTATTTTATTTATCCACCAATACTGGGCTAGTGACTTTCAATTAAAATATCTCTCCTGTACGGGAATATACATAACAGATGTACAAGTGCAGGTTGGCGACATACATGGAGAATACACAGGTAGCTAATGGTAAACTGACAGCTATCAATAAGCCAGAAATCTGTCACAATTCTAGGTCCAGCACAAAAAAAATTTTTGTTGCCACTCCATTATACAGCTAATGTTTTTCCATATTTGCAACTACAACTACATTGCACGCACTTGTCTGACTCAGTTATACAGTTGACGGTTGTCCAATGTGTGCCTGTTCCTTTCCACATGGATGCACATCTAAAGGAACATTGCATTGTACTTCAGAACAACAAAGCCACTGCAGTATTTTATTTATCCACCAATACTGGGCTAGTGACTTTCAATTAAAATATCTCTCCTGTACGGGAATATACATAACAGATGTACAAGTGCAGGTTGGCGACATACATGGAGAATACACAGGTAGCTAATGGTAAACTGACAGCTATCAATAAGCCAGAAATCTGTCACAATTCTAGGTCCAGCACAAAAAAATTTTTGTTGTCACTCCATTATACAGCTAATGTTTTTCCATATTTGCAACTACAACTACATTGCACGCACGTGTCTGACTCAGTTCTGTGCTATGATATAATCTGCAACTTGTTGAAGTTTAAATGAAAAAAAAAATATGATTGCTACAGAAGTTGAAATAAGAACATTTTGTCAAGTTGACAAGTAAATATCTTGAAGAAGCCTCTTCAGGGAGCTAAGATTTCATATACTTACATGTCAGTCATATGCTCCATACTGGTATTTCTGGTTGATGATAAAAGTGAATTTAGGGTGAATTCATAAATTCACTAACACAATATTAGAATTAAATATAATTTTGATATAGATTAAATATAAATCTCTAGTTTTCAGAATGGAGCTTATTTATTCTGGTGCAAAACGTTATAATTGGTTATATATTGGCTTATGACAAGAAACTGAAAATATCCACATATTTAAAGTTGAAATAAAAGAATGTAGTAGCCATTCTATGTGCAGTGTACTCAAGGGTACTCAAGAATAAATATTGTGTTTATGTTTGCAAGTATGTAGGCAGCTGGTTGTGGTCTGTATAAAGTTGCTGAAACACTCTGTTTGAAGAGTTAAATTAAAACACTAGCTAATTAATGTATGGAAGAAGCAGTTCCCTTTTCTTCTTTTTCTTTTTTCAAAGTAGACATTTCCCTCCTCATTATTATACAAATTTTCATTCTCCTTCGATTTGGTCATGGGTATGTTGTCGCTGTAAAGGTTATCAACTTCCCTTGAAAGTTTTTTGAGCTCAGTGAGCAGCCAAACTTCAGGATTATCCCTGACATAACATTTGTAGCAGTTAAGACTGGAATCATATGACGATACAGTTTGATACACTGCCAAATATGGTACGTGTTTTTCTGTAAATGTGACGTGTGAGGCTGTAGGGTTACCTCCACAGTGCGTCACAGGAGCGAGGAGGCATTCAAAGTTGACATACACTACAAACAGGCATTGCTCCTGGCGGTGAGCATTCTTAAACATTTTGAATTTGTTTTCCTCAGTAGGTGTGATAGCACCTGCCGGTCCATTGGAAATGCGGTCTGCTAGGTACGCCACTAATAACTTGTCTGAGGAGAAATAATTCAGACACCTTAAGAAAATACACTTTTTATGTTACTTTTTCGACAACTGGCTGTAAAGGGGTCGAGACATGTCTTTGATCCAAACGTAGTGATAATTATCACCTTCAGAGAAGATCAGCATGTTCACATGCAGCTCACGCTCACCTGCAAATTTTGAGAAATGGAAGAGCCTGGCAACAATGTTCTTGTCTCACTCATCTGACTTGCTTTTCTTCTCCAGGCCATAAACATGAACCAATATTCCAGTATTTTGTGCCTCAAATTTATGTATGTCCTGCATCTTGATGGGGAAATCGATACCATCAAAGTTATAACACCCACGAATATTATCACCTACATGGTGTGTACTGGGATACTGAGGATGATCTATGTAATTGTAATTTCTCTCACAAGCCAGGACTGATCATGCGAAACAAACCTGGTTGATTTTATTTTCAACATTATTGCATGCTCTCTTGTTAGCTATATCTTTAGGGAGCTTGATATAGCTTGATTCTCCATTTACCAGATCATAGACATCTATATGGATGTCCAGGTGTAGTATTCAGCTGAGTGCTTTAGCTGACCCTCCAACCTCCATCTCGGAAAACCGGGCCAGTATAGCACTCAAGGTGGATTTACGAAGCCACCCGGCAATTGACATGCCCCGTATTTTCATTCTGCGCCCACCCTGTTGATGATGGTGTTGGGGAGGGGCCAGTCGGTATTCACCAATCCATTGGCCTTTACGCCGATTCTGACAAGGCTCATATGATGATGATGATGATGATGATGATGCAGGAGGATGCTGCAGTGTTACCAGGTCAGACTGATGGGAACAGCCAGGCTGCGGTGATGGTTCTCAATGCTGTTGTTACTGCTGCTGCTGCAGAACTGACCCAATAACTTGAGAGGTGGTGGCTCGTTGCTTGGCTCATGGACGCCAGAGCGGTGGTGTTTTGGGCAGCGGTGGCTGCAGTTCCCTCGCGGCAACTAGCGGCATCCTTATAGGTGATGCGTGCCTTATGGGGCGCCGCTTTGGGGATGAAGAAGATTTAGCCACCATTGGTATGTGCGCCATACTGTGTTGTGGCTGCGAAGACGGGACTGCTGTAAAAGAAGAAATAAAAAAATAATAGTTAAGTATATTGCTTACCGCTGCTGGCACAGTGAAAGAAAGAATACTGACGATCTCAAGGTTATAAGCAGAGTGAGTGATTACATTTTTCGCTCTGGCTGCAAGGCATTAACACCTCATCGGAAATCTCCACCACACCCTCAAAGAAGTCATCATCATCATCATCATCATCATCATTTAGCAGGGCCAGATTACATCCTCCTCTGGTTCAATGACCCTTTGTCTGTCCCATTCAGGCATATCACTGTCCTTGTCAGAATCGGCATCAGGCAATTGGTTTGTCTTGCTCACAACAACAAAAAGCAAAATGCATAAATTGAAAAAAAAGTATGAAATAAGAAGATTTTGAATCACTACTATACAAGAACAAATTACAAGGAAAATTATACTCATATGGCAATGCTAGCTGTGAACCCACCATGGATGGCTGGACGTTGAGAGTCTGACAAGGTCCAGCCCCCTCCTGTCTCTCCTCACACTCCAAGATAAATTCCTGGAGCTGTACTATAACAAGGAGACGGAATTAATAAAGCAAATTTAACATACACACAAAAATTTACACTCAAAATACAACTTATTTATTCAGTTGGTAATCCTGTCTCTAGAACTCTATGCCTCTTGCCGCTACACTCTTCATCTTGGAGAATAAAACACACGCACACACAGAGGTGTGTGGTTGGTTGTGGATTTATACATTCCTGGAAATGGAAAAAAGAACACATTGACACCGGTGTGTCAGACCCACCATACTTGCTCCGGACCCTGCGAGAGGGCTGTACAAGCAATGATCACACGCACGGCACAGCGGACACACCAGGAACCGCGGTGTTGTCCGTCGAATGGCGCTAGCTGCGCAGCATTTGTGCACCGCCGCCGTCAGTGTCAGCCAGTTTGCCGTGGCATACGGAGCTCCATCGCAGTCTTTAACACTGGTAGCATGCCGCGACACCATGGACATGAACCGTATGTGCAGTTGACGGACTTTGAGCGAGGGCGTATAGTGGGCATGCGGGAGGCCGGGTGGACGTACCGCCGAATTGCTCAACACGTGGGGCGTGAGGTCTCCACAGTACATCGATGTTGCCGCCAGTGGTCGGCGGAAGGTGCACGTGTCCGTCGACCTGGGACCGGACCGCAGCGACGCACGGATGCACGCCAAGACCGTAGGATCCTACGCAGTGCCGTAGGGGACCACACCGCCACTTCCCAGCAAATTAGGGACACTGTTGCCCCTGGGGTATCGGCGAGGACCATTCGCAACCGTCTCCATGAAGCTGGGCTACGGTCCCGCACACCGTTAGGCCGTCTTCCGCTCACGCCCCAACATCGTGCAGCCCGCCTCCAATGGTGTCGCGACAGGTGTGAATGGAGGGACGAATGGAGACGTGTCGTCTTCAGCGATGAGAGTCGCTTCTGCCTTGGTGCCATTGATGGTCGTATGTGTGTTTGGCGCCGTGCAGGTGAGCGCCACAATCAGGACTGCATACGACCAAGGCACACAGGGCCAACACCCGGCATCATGGTGTGGGGAGCGATCTCCTACACTGGCTGTACACCACTGGTGATCGTCGAGGGAACACTGAATAGTGCACGGTACATCCAAACCGTCATCGAACCCATCGTTCTACTTTTCCTAGACCGGCAAGGGAACTTGCTGTTCCAACAGGACAATGCACGTCCGCATGTATCCCGTGCCACCCAACGTGCTCTAGAAGGTGTAAGTCAACTACCCTGGCCAGCAAGATCTCCGGATCTGTCCCCCATTGAGCATGTTTGGGACTGGATGAAGCGTCGTCTCACGCGGTCTGCACGTCCAGCACGAACGCTGGTCCAACTGAGGCGCCAGGTGGAAATGGCATGGCAAGCCGTTCCACAGGACTACATCCAGCATCTCTACGATCGTCTCCATGGGAGAATAGCAGCCTGTATTGCTGCGAAAGGTGGATATACACTGTACTAGTGCCAACATTGTGCATGCTCTGTTGCCTGTGTCTATGTGCCTGTGGTTCTGTCAGTGTGATCATGTGATGTATCTGACCCCAGGAATATGTCAATAAAGTTTCCCCTTCCTGGGACAATGAATTCACGGTGTTCTTATTTCAATTTCCAGGAGTGTATATAGACTGAGGCGACCAGTGAGAGAGCTTCATTTGGATGGGTAGATAATGAGAAGCTTTTATGGAACATCACTATTTCCTGGAAGGGATTGATGCGACCATTGTCTCTCTTTCCAAATAACAAGAATGCTTTTATGATTAACAGTGTTTTCAAAAGCATGCAGGGGCATGATGAATGATTTTAACAGTGAGAATGTTTACTGTCTCTGAGACATGTTGAAATCAGGACATCACGATTTCCAGGAAGGGAACACGTGATGTGCCATTAGGACCATCAGTGAGAATGCAGTTGGTATTATTCCGAGCTATTTTCGTAACCAGGTCCTGTTAGAACAAGAATTTCCATGCAGGCAAGCTCAGACATCACGAAAGCTCTTACAACAATAGCGACTGTTAACTGTTTCTGTGACACTTTACGATTTACGTGCAGGGACTGATATGTAATGGATCAGCTGCCCTGTTAGAATTGCTAGGAAGAATGTATCCTGTGTTATTCTGGGAAGCACTTCAAAAGGTTTCTATAGCACGTCAAGAGGGAGAGTTGGCTGTTATTTACATAGACATTAGATGTCAGTATGACACAGACAATCGTTTAGCTGCGCCTGCACGGGTGAACTGCTAGAGAAACATCTCACAGTGATGCCTCAGTCACGGTGGCTGGGTAAACACGTATGTAGCTGGAGGTGTCTTGTATGTGGGACAGATGTCCCGTTAGGATCACTAGGAAGAATGCACACTGTGCTATTGTGGGATATTTTCATAAACAGTTACTGAAAGCACTGCAACAGATTTCTATAGTGCATCCAGAGGGAGATTTGGCTGTTATTTACATAGACTGTCAGTGTAACCCTGACAATCTTCTAGCTGCACCTGCGAACGTGAACTGCTATGCAAACATCTCTTGCTCGGCACTGGACCTGCAGCTATGCATCAGCCACAGTGGCCAGGTAAATATGTGTTTTGACAGGAATTTCGCAAGTGTCATTTATGAAAGGGATGCCAGAACCTAAAGCTTGCAGGACCCGAATGGACACCAATTGGCCCATCAGCTGATGGTTACATCGTCACTTTGCAGGTCAGGCCATACTGGTGCACAAGCGCATTGGACCTCTGTAGGGAACAATTCACTGATATACTGCAGTCGAATTTCTTAACAATAGTTTGAAAGTGATTTCACGTGCAGTGAGTGGTTGCGCACTGCATTATTTTCAGCTGTTTAAGTGTTGTGAGCATGTGGGCTGAGTTCAATATACGCATTGACAATTTTATGTGTAGTGAATGTGTCTGTTGCATTATTTTGTGAACAGGTCTGTAGGCTGGGCAATGCATTATTTCAACTGTTTATAATTAGTGAGCAAGTCTGCAGAGCGTTTTACATGCATTACTTTGACAATCTATGAGTTGTGTGTCTGTACATCAATATACTGCATTATTTCCATGATTTATATGTATTTTGCAGCTCTGTATGCTGTGTATTGTGACCCCAAACACATCAGTGTAATAAATAAACTCCGTGAAATCCATCCCTAAATAAATTGTTCCAACTTCCCACTGAAAATAAATAAAGTACAGTCTTTCCTCTCCAGCAGCCCAGTGCAGGATGAGTCCTTTTCCCGGCAATTCCATGGAAGAGGTGGTGGTCCAATGACTTAGGTTAGTGGAGGTAGCCCAAGTGGCCTATTTTCCTGCCAAACTTTTCCAGCAATTTTCTTAGGTACAGCATTTTATGGGGGAGAAGGGGAAAAAGGTTAGGTTAACGGAGGTAGCTCAATTGACGTACTTTTCCCACAAAAATTTGAACGTCCCACCATGATGTCATTACAATGTTGCCATATCTATCGCCGCCATTTTGAATAAATTTGGCAACAGTGCAGAGGGGATGACGCCGCCCTTGTTCCACTACTGGTGAAGTGGTAGCAAACTATAATTGCAATTGGGGGGGGGGGGGGGGGGGGGGGAGGTGGCTAAATTTCCCGTCACATAACCACATTTAAACTTTTAAGACACTTTCTGGTGTTGTTGCTCTAGTAAGACCTCTGCTAGTTTCCAACCTCAACTTTCCTCAGCTGGAACTGGTTCTGCATCTCTCATCAAAGGGACATTAAACACCAATATTTCTTCCTGTAGTAGCGGTGTGTTTACAGCTATCATGCTTAAGTGTTGTACACTTTTCTTTCATATTAGTGTAGCATCCCACATATGTTCAAAAGTAATATGCAGGACTGTTATATTTGTAGTTTCAGTAGCTAAATAGCACACTACAGGTGCAGACGTCATGGTATCGACTCTTGGGCAGAACTAAGAACTTTTTTCAGTGACTTTGTTGTAACGGCAACTGGAACAGTCACAGGGTTGAAGTGACGGAAACACAGTGGGACCCGCGGAGCAGCCCGCGAATAACAACACAATGGGAGAGAACAGACACGACCAATGAAGGACCTCACGACAACAACAAGAATGGACAACAGAGTCAAGAAACCAAGAAAAGACAACCACGTCCACTCGTAAAGAAAACACGAAAGTAAATACGCTGTCTAATGCGAGGCGATATATCCTGAGACGTATGCATTGTTAGACTGGCAGGCTGAGCTTTTTTTTTTTTTTTCTTTATTGAAATTTTACACCTTATACAAGGTGGGCTGGCAGCAAAACAGTACGCCGCTCTTCAGCCACAGGCAGTACAAGAGAAAACAATGGAGACACAGAATGAACATAACGTTGTTGTTGTTGTGGTCTTCAGTCCTGAGACTGGTTTGATGCAGCTCTCCATGCTACTCTATCCTGTGCAAGCTTCTTCATCTCTCAGTACTTACTGCAACCTACATCCCTCTGAATCTGCTTAGTGTATTCATCTCTTGGTCTCCCTCTACGATTTTACCCTCCACACTGCCCTCCAATGCTAAATTTGTGATCCCTTGATGCCTCAGAACATGTCCTACCAATCGGTCCCTTCTTCTTGTCAAGTTGTGCCATAAACTCCTCTTCTCTCCAATTATATGCAATGCCTCCTCGTTAGTTATGTGATCTACCCATCTAATCTTCAACATTCTTCTGTAGCACCACATTTCGAAAGCTTCTATTCTCTTCCTGTCCAAACTATTTATCGTCCATGTTTCACTTCCATACAAGGTCACACTCCATACAAATACTTTCAGAAATGACTTCCTGACACTTAAATCTATGCTCGATATTAACAAATTTCTCTTCTTCAGAAACGCTTTTCTTGCCATTGCCAGTCTACATTTTATATCCTCTCTACTTTGACCATCATCAGTTATTTGCTCCTCACATAGCAAAACTCCTTTACTTCTTTAAGTGTCTCATTTCCTAATCTAATTCCCTCAGTATCACCCGACTTAAATCAACTACATTCCATTATCCTCGTTTTGCTTTTGTTGATGTTCATCTTATATCCTCCTTTCAAGACACTGTCCATTCCGTTCAACTGGTCTTCCAAGTCCTTTGTTGTCTCTCACAGAATTACAATGTCATCGGCGAACCTCAAAGTTTTTAATTCTTCTCCATGGATTTTAATACCAACTCCGAATTTTTCTTTTGTTTCCTTTACTGCTTGCTCAATATACAGATTGAATAACATCAGGGAGGGGCTACAACCCTGTCTCACTCCCTTCCCTACCACTGCTTCCCTTTCGTGTCCCTGGACTCTTATAACTGCCATCTGGTTTCTGTACAAATTGTAAATAGCCTTTCGCTCCCTGTATTTTACCCCTGCCCCCTTCAGAATTTGAAAGAGAGTATTCCAGTCAACTTTGTCAAATGCTTTCTCTAAGTCTACAAATGCTAGAAACATAGGTTTGCCTTTCCTTAATCTTTCTTCTAAGATAAGTCGTAAGGTCAGTAGTGCCTCACATGTTCCAATATTTCTACGAAATGCAAACTGATCTTCCTCAAGGTCGGCTTCTACCAGTTTTTCCATTCGTCTGTAAAGAATACGCGTTAGTATTTTGCAGCTGTGACTTATTAAACTGATAGTTCGGTAATTTTCACATCTGTCAACACCTGCTCTCTTTGGGATTGGAATTATTATATTCTTCTTGAAGTCTGAGGGTATTTCGCCTGTCTCATACATCTTGCTCACCAGATGGTAGAGTTTTGTCAGGACTGGCTCTCCCAAGGCCATCAGTAGTTCTAATGGAATGTTGTCTACTCCCGGGGCTTTGTTTCAACTCAGGTCTTTCAGTGCTCTGTCAAACTCTTCATGCAGTATTTGTCTTCATCTAAATTCTCTTCCATTTCCAGAATATTGTCCTCAAGTACGTCGCCCTTGTATAGACCCTCTATATACTCCTTCCACATTTCTGTTTTCCCTTCTTTGCTTAGAACTGGGTTTCCACCTGAGCTATTGATATTCATACAAGTGGTTCTCTTTTCTTCAAAGGTCTCGTTAATTTTCCTGTAAACAGTATCTATCTTACCCCTAGTGAGATAAGCCTCTACATCCTTACATTTGTTCTCTAGCCATCCATCCCTGCTTAGCCATTTTGCACTTCCTGTCGATCTCATTTTTGAGACGTTTGTATTCCTTTTTGCCTGCTTCATTTACTGCATTTTTATATTTTCTCCTTTCATCAATTAAATTCAATATTTCTTCTGTTATCCAAGGATTTCTACTAGCCCTCATCTTTTTACCTACTTGATCCTCTGCTGCCTTCACTACTTCATCCCTCAGAGCCATCCATTCTTCTTCTACTGTATTTCTTTCCACCATTTGTGACAATTGTTCCCTTATGCTCTCCCTGAAACTCTGTACAACCTCTGGTTTAATCAGTCTGTCCAGGTCCCATCTCCTTAAATTCCCACCTTTCTGCAGTTTTAATCTACAGTTCATAACCAATAGATTGTGGTCAGAGTCCACATCTGCCCCTGGAAATGTCTTACAATTTAATACCTGGTTCCTAAATCTCTGTCTTACCATTATATAATCTATCTGATACCTTCTAGTATTTCCAGGATTCTTCCATGTGTGCAGCCTTCTTTTATGATTCCTGAACCAAGTGTTAGCTATGATTAAGTTATGCTCCGTGCAAAATTCTACCAGACGGCTTCCTCTTTCATTTATTTCCCCCAATCCATATTCACCTACTATGTTTCCTTCTCTCCCTTTTCCTACTACCGAATTCCAGTCGCCCATGACTATTAAATTTTCGTCTCCCTTCACTACCTGAATAATTTCTTTTTTCTCATCATACATTTCATCAATTTCTATCATCTGCAGAGCTAGTTGGCATATAAACTTGTACCAAAAATCTTGTTCCTCCTGCCACTGAACTTCACTAATTCCCACTGTATCTAACTTTAACCTATCCATTTCCCTTTTTAAATTTTCTAACCTACCTGCCCGATTAAGGGAACTAACATTTCACGCTCCGATCCGTAGAATGCCAGTTTTCTTTCTCCTGATAATGACGTCCTCCAGAGTAGTCCCTGCCCGAGATCCGAATGAGGGACTATTTTACCTCCGGAATATTTTACCCAAGAGGACGCCATCATCATTTAACCATACAGTAAAGCTGCATGCCCTCGGGAAAAATTACAGCTGTAGTTTCCCCTTGCTTTCAGCCGTTTACAGTACAGCAAAGCAAGGCCATTTTGGTTAGTGTTACAAGGCCAGATCAGTCAATCATCCAGACTGTTGCACTTGCAACTACTGAAAAGGCTGCTGCCCCTCTTCAGGAACCACGCGTTTGTCTGGCCTCTCAACAGGTACCCCTCCATTGTGGTTGCACCTACGGTACAGCTATCTGTATCGCTGAGGCACGCAAGCCTCCCCACCAACGGCGAGGTCCATGGTTCACATAACGTAACGGTGGACAAATAACAGTAGATGCAGTAACGAAAAAACACGAAGCCGTTCACACGCAAAGAAAAACAAAGAAACTGTTAGCACTGTACACAAACACTGATGATTAAGACAACACACGTGAATGATGGAGCGTAGGTGGCGAAAAACACTGAAGCACAAACACGACGGTACACACACACAACTGATGGAGATGACCTTCAAGCGCACTAATGTTGATGTGACATCTGCGAGTTCGGGGACCTGCCAAAAGGTGACAAAGGGTGGGGAGAGGGGAGAGTGGAGATACCAGTGGCAGAGGAGATGGGGGGGAGGAAAGAAGGTATAGGGGGTAGGGGAAGCCTGGGGGAGGAAGGGAGGAGGGAGAGAAGAGAGAGAGGGTGTCCTAAGGAAAAAAACACAGGAAGTGGAAGGGGAGGATCAAAGTTGATAGGAGAGGTAGATGGAGGGGATGAAGGCATCATCAGGGACGGGGAGCTGGTGAGGGGGATCAAGTTTACGGGAGGCGTAGAGGATCCGCATCCATTTGAGGAAAAGGAGGAAGTGTGGGAACAGAATAAGGCCGTCCTTCCCTAATCCTATGAGACCGATGACCTCGCTGTCTGGTCTCCTTCCCCAAAACAACCAACCAACCAACCTTCACCTAGGTCTCTTCTAGTCTCATCCTAAGAATAGTAAAACAGCTAAAACCATCAGACAGTGTAGATGGCATATTGTGTAATGTTCTAAAGAAAGTAATATACTGTGTTGTGTATCCCTTAACATATTTTATAAACAGTATATTATCTTAATGAGCTAAAATTGCCTTACCGGATCTAACTCCCCCCCCCCCCCCCCCACTACCCTCTCCTTCATGGTAACCAACCCTTCCCTGACAACCTTAGTAAGGCCAATCACTTTGCCTCCTACCTCTCTGATATCTTTACCATCCCAGACGATCCCCAGTTTGATTACTTCCTCTTCCCAGATGTCCACGATCGAACTGACACCTCTGTCCCTCCCCTTGCTCCTGGTTTCCAGTACTTGGACAACATTGCACACAACAAACTCAATGCCCCCATCACTACTCAGGATATCATCACTACGCTCCACGCGAAATGCAACACCGCTCCCAATCACGATCGTGTCACCTATCGCCACCTTCGTGAAGTTCCTGCCTCCTTCCTCTCCACCCTGGCCAGGCATCATAATGTGGTCATGTCC
Organism: Schistocerca serialis cubense; assembly: GCF_023864345.2. Lineage (NCBI taxonomy): Eukaryota > Metazoa > Arthropoda > Insecta > Orthoptera > Acrididae > Schistocerca > Schistocerca serialis. Next base: position 2,514,079 of record NW_026047471.1, on the reverse strand, counting down.
ACTGGCTACCACCCCAACCTGTGGAAAACCTCCCATATCCTGATGTTCCTTAAACCCAACAAACCGCCATCCGCTGTCTCCTCCTACTGTCCCATCAGCCTTACCTCGGTCTTCAGCAAGGTCCTGGAATCCATCCTTACCCGACGCATCCACCAGCATCTCCGCCACCACCGCCTCCTTCCCATTACCCAGTGCGGCTTTCGGCCGTCCTTCTCTACCGATGACCTTCTCCTTCACCTCACACATCTCCTCTATGAACAGCTCAACTCCCGTCACTCCACTATCTTCCTCTCCCTTGACCTTGAACGCACCTATGACTGGGTTTGTCATTCTGGTCTCCTCTTCAAGCTCCAACCCTTCACCCTTCCTATCAACTACGTCTGTCCTTTCTTTCCCAACGTCCTACCTACGTCACCATCCATAACATGGATTCTTACACCTTTTTCCCCTCGGCCGGTGTGCCCCAAGGTTCCGTCCTTTCCCCTCTTCTATACCTTTTGTATACAGCGGACATGCCGCTGTCTACACCCCCCATCCACCCTCTCCAATACACCGATGACACCGCCTTCCTTGCCCTCGCCCCCACCCTGCAATGCTCCCAACACCTTCTCCAATCCCATCTTGACCAGTTCACTGCTTGGTGCAACCAGTGGTTGCTGAAGGACAATCCTTCTAAGACCTAGGCGATCACTGTAGGCAAAACCACACCTTTCTTCCGTCTCCTCGACTTCTATGTCAACATTTATGGCCATACTATCGCCCTCACCCCCACCCTTAAGTACCTTGGCGTCACCCTTGACCATCGCCTCTCCTGGACACCCCATCTCTGGACAATCCAAGCCAAGACACTCTCACGAGACTGTCTCCTCAAGCTCCTCTCTGGCTGCACATGGGGTCTGGGCCCCTCCACCATCCTCCACACATGTAAGTCCCTCATCCGCCCTATCCTCTGCTACGCCAGTGTCGGTTGGTCACAGCCAGTGTGCTCCCTGCCGCCGTTGGATAAGCAGCTGCCAGCAGCAAGTCGTATACTCTTAGCTCACTTACTTGTTACATAGTTTAATTCTTAATTTCTTTGCGAGTTTTTGGGCACTTGCTTTGTTTAATTCATAAATTTCGGGCGTATTATAGTATTTGAGAGTTGTAGCATCGCATTTCAGTTCCTGAATAGTGTAAAATCTCCTTCTGCCGCCAAGCAGTATGTCAGCAGTGCGCAAGTAGCAGCATTACTGCATTTGCTAGGCAGTCTTGTATTTTAAAAACTGTTTAAATTTTGTGTCGAACTGTTTGTGCTCTCTGTAGATTAGTTCAGACGTTCTTTGCACAACAGTATTTAGCATGGATAGGGACTGTGACTTCTGTGTTCGTATGTGGGCTGAGTTGGCATCCCTTCGCCCCCAGCTTCAGGCAGTGTTGGCTTTGGTCACACAGCTTGAGGCTGTTGCCAATGGTCATCACTGTGGGGGTCCGGATGGGGGTTTGTCAGGGACGGCCAGCACACCCCACGCATCCCCCGATCAGACTATGGCTGTGGCTGCCCGTGATACTGCCCACATTGAGACTGACCCCTCACCCGTGGTAGAGTGGGAGGTCGTCTCGAGGTGTGGCAGGGGGCGAAAGACATTCTGAAGGGCTGAACGGAAGGCCTCTCCAGTTTGTCTGACGAACCGGTTTCAGGCTCTGTCTCAGGCTGATACTGATCTCCGGCCAGACATGGCTGCTTGACCTGTTCCAGAGGTTGCCCCTCAGTCTGCAAGATCCAGGCGGTCGCAGAGGGTGGGGTTACTGGTAGTTGGGAGCTCCAACGTCAGGCACGTAATGGGGCCCCTTAGGGATATGGCAGCAAGACAGGGGAAGGAAGCCAATGTGCACTGTGTGTGCATACTGGTGGAGTCACTCCAGATGTGGAAAGGGTCCTTCCGGATGCCATGAAGGGTACAGGGTGCACCCATCTGCAAGTGGTCGCTGATGTCAGCACCAATAATGTGTGTCACTACGGATCAGAGGAAATCCTCTCTGGCTTCCGATGGCTATCTGATTTGGTGAAGACTGCCAGTCTCACTAGCGGGATGAAAGCAGAACTCACCATCTGCAGCATTGTTGACAGGACTGACTGCGGACCGTTGGTACAGAGCCGAGTGCAGGGTCTGAATCAGAGGCTGAGACGGTTCTGCGACCGTGTGGGCTGCAGATTCCTCGACTTGCGCCATAGGGTGGTGGGGTTTCAGGTTCCGTTGGATAGGTCAGGAGTCCACTACACACAGCAGGCGGCTACACAGGTAGCAGGGGTTGTGTGGCATGGACTGGGCGGTTTTTTAGGTTAGATGGCCTTGGGCAAGTACAGAAAGGACAACAGCCTCAAAGGGTGCGAGGGAAAATCAGGACATGCAAGGACCAAGCAGCAGTCGGTATTGCAACTGTAAACTGTCGAAGCTGCATTGGTAAAATACCAAAACTTCAACCGCTGATAGAAAGCACCGAAGCTGAAATCGTTATAGGTACAGAAAGCTGGCTGAAGCCAGAGATAAATTCTGCCGAAATTTTTATAAAGGCACAGACGGTGCATGCAACTGGTGGTGGAGTGTTTGTCGCTGTTAGTAGTAGTTTATCCTGTAGTGAAGTAGAAGTGGATAGTTCCTGTGAATTATTATGGGTGGAGGTTACACTCAATAACTGAGCTAGGTTAATAATTGGCTCCTTTTACCGACCTCCCGACTCAAGCATTAATGGCAGAACAACTGAGAGAAAATCTGGAATACATTTCACATAAATTTTCTCAGCATGTTATAGTCTTAGGTGGAGATTTCAATTTACCAGATATAGACTGGGACACTCAGATGCTTAGGACGGTTGGTAGGGACAGTGCATCAAGTGACATTGTACTGAGTGCACTATCCGAAAATTACCTCGAGCAATTAAACAGAGAACCGACTCATGTAGATAACATCTTGGACTTACTGATAACAAACAGACCTGATCTTTTCGACTCTGTAAACACAGAACAGGGAATCAGTGATCATAAGACCGTTGCAGCACTCCTGAATATGGAAGTAAATAGGAATATAAACAAAGGGAGGAAGGTTTATCTGTTTAGCAAGAGTAATAGAAGGCAGATTTCAGACTACCTACCAGATCAAAATGAAAATTTCTCTTCCGACACTGACAATGTTGAGTGTTTATGGATAAAGTTCAAGGCAATTATAAAATGCATTTTAGACAGGTATGTGCCGAGTAAAACTGTGAGGGATGGGAAAAATCCATTGTGGTTCAACAACAAAGTTAGGAAACTACTGCGAAAGCAAAGAGAGCTTCACTGCAAGTTTAAACACAGCCAAAACCTCTCAGACAAACAGAAGCTAAACGATGTCAAAGTTAGTGTAAGGAGGGCTATGAGTGAAGCATTCAGTGGATTTGAAAGTAAAATTCTATGTACCGACTTGACAGAAAATCCTAGGAAGTTCTGGTCTTGCGTTATTTCAGTAAGTGGCTCAAAACAGCATATCCAGACACTCTGGGATGATGATGGCATTGAAACAGAGGATGACACACGTAAAGCTGAAATACTAAACACCTTTCTCCAAAGCTGTTTCACAGAGGAAGACCGCACTTCAGTTCCCTCTCTAAATCCTCGTACAAACGAAAAAATGGTTGACATCGAAATAAGTGTCCAAGGAACAGAAAATCAACTAAAATCACTCAACAGAGGAAAGTCTACTGGACCTCATGGGATACCAATTCGATTCTACACCGAGTACGCGAAAGAACTTGCCCCCCCTTCTAACAGCCATGTACCACAAGTCTCTAGAGGAACTGAAGGTTCCAAATGATTGGAAAAGAGCATAGGTAGTCCCAGTCTTCAAGAAGGGTCATCGAGCAGATGCGCAAAACTATAGACCTATATCTCTGACATCGATCTGTTGTAGAATATTAGAACAATGTTTTTTGCTTGCGTATCAAGTCATTTCTGGAAACCCAGAATCTACTCTGTAGGAATCAACATGGATTCCCGAAACAGCGATCGTGTGAGACCCAACTTGCTTTATTTGTTCATGAGACCCAGAAAATATCAGATACAGACTCCCAGGTAGATGCCATTTTCCTTGACTTCCAGAAGGCGTTCGATACAGTTCTGCACTGTCGCCTGCTAAACAAAGTAAGAGCCTACAGAATATCAGACCAGCTGTGTGGCTGGACTGAAGAGTTTTTAGCAAACAGAACTCAACATGTTGTTCTCAATGGAGAGACGTCTACAGACGTTAAAGTAACATCTGGCGTGCCACCGGGGAGTGTTATGGGACCATTGCTTTTCACAATATATATAAATGACCTAGTAGATAGTGTTGGAAGTTCCATACGGCTTTTCGCGGATGATGCTGTAGTATACAGAGAAGTTGCAACATTAGAAAATTGCAGTGAAATGCAGGAAGATCTGTAGCGGATAGTCACTTGGTGCAGGGAGTGGCAACTGACCCTTAACATAGACAAATGTAGTGTACTGTGAATTCATAGAAAGAAGGATCCTTTATTGTATGATAGCAGCTACTTCTGTAAAATATCTGGGAGTATGGGTGCGGAACGATTTGAAGTGGAATGATCAAATAAAATTAATTGTTGGTAAGGCGGCTGCCAGGTTGAGATTCATTGGGAGAGTCCTTAGAAAATGTAGTCCATCAACAAAGGAGGTGGCTTAAAAGACACTCGTGCGACCTATACTTGAGTATTGCTCATCAGTGTGGGATCCGTACCAGGTCGAGTTGACAGAAGAGAGAGAGAAGATCCAAAGAAGAGCGGCGCGTTTCGTCACAGAGTTATTTTCTAAGCCTGATAGCGTTACGGAGATGATTAGCAAACAGAAGCGGCAGACTCTGCAAGAGAGGCGCTCTGCATCACAGTGTAGCTTGCTGTCCAGGTTTTGAGAGGGTGCATTTCTGGATGAGGTATCGAATATATTGGTCCCCCTACTTATACCTCCCGAGGAGATCACAAATGTAAAATTAGAGAGATTTGAGCGCGCACGGAGGCTTTCCGGCAGTCGTTCTTCCTGCAAACCATACGCGACTGGAACAGGAAAGGGAGGTAATGACAGTGGCACGTAAAGTGCCCTCCGCCACACACCGTTGAGTGGCTTGCGGAGTATAAACGTAGATGTAGATGTAGATGTATGCCCACCCTGCCTGGATCTCCGCCTTTCCTACCTTTTACAATTCCCTTCAAATCCTTGAACGTCCTGCTCTCTGCCTCACCTATCGCATCCGTCTCCCCTCCCCCACGCAGATCCTGTATGGCCTTATTCTGTTCCCACACTTCCTCCTTTTCCTCAAATGGATGCGGATCCTCTACGCCTCCCGTAAACTTGATCCCCCTCACCCGCTTTTCTCTCCCATCCTCTCCCACCCCCTCCGCTGCCGCGCCTGTATTCCCACATCCCACCTGCTCTCCATCTCTCCAGTCTCCTTATCCTCTCCCTAGGTGGCTTCCACCAGCTCCCCGTCCCTGATGATGCCTTCATCCCCTCCATCTACCTCTCCTATCAACTTTGATCCTCCCCTTCCACTTCCTGTGTTTTTTTCCTTAGGACACCCTCTCTCTCTTCTCTCCCTCCTCCCTTCCTCCCCCAGGCTTCCCCTACCCCCTATACCTTCTTTCCTCCCCCCCATCTCCTCTGCCACTGGTATCTCCACTCTCCCCTCTCCCCACCCTTTGTCACCTTTTGGCAGGTCCCCGAACTCGCAGATGTCACATCAACATTAGTGCGCTTGAAGGTCATCTCCATCAGTTGTGTGTGTGTACCGTCGTGTTTGTGCTTCAGTGTTTTTCGCCACCTACGCTCCATCATTCACGTGTGTTGTCTTAATCATCAGTGTTTGTGTACAGTGCTAACAGTTTCTTTGTTTTTCTTTGCGTGTGAACGGCTTCGTGTTTTTTCGTTACTGCATCTACTGTTATTTGTCCACCGTTACGTTATGTGAACCATGGACCTCGCCGTTGGTGGGGAGGCTTGCGTGCCTCAGCGATACAGATAGCTGTACCGTAGGTGCAACCACAATGGAGGGGTACCTGTTGAGAGGCCAGACAAACGCGTGGTTCCTGAAGAGGGGCAGCAGCCTTTTCAGTAGTTGCAAGTGCAACAGTCTGGATGATTGACTGATCTGGCCTTGTAACACTAACCAAAATGGCCTTGCTTTGCTGTACTGTAAACGGCTGAAAGCAAGGGGAAACTACAGCTGTAATTTTTCCCGAGGGCATGCAGCTTTACTGTATGGTTAAATGATGATGGCGTCCTCTTGGGTAAAATATTCCGGAGGTAAAATAGTCCCTCATTCGGATCTCCGGGCAGGGACTACTCTGGAGGACGTCATTATCAGGAGAAAGAAAACTGGCATTCTACGGATCGGAGCGTGAAATGTTAGTTCCCTTAATCGGGCAGGTAGGTTAGAAAATTTAAAAAGGGAAATGGATAGGTTAAAGTTAGATACAGTGGGAATTAGTGAAGTTCAGTGGCAGGAGGAACAAGATTTTTGGTACAAGTTTATATGCCAACTAGCTCTGCAGATGATAGAAATTGATGAAATGTATGATGAGAAAAAAGAAATTATTCAGGTAGTGAAGGGAGACGAAAATTTAATAGTCATGGGCGACTGGAATTCGGTAGTAGGAAAAGGGAGAGAAGGAAACATAGTAGGTGAATATGGATTGGGGGAAATAAATGAAAGAGGAAGCCGTCTGGTAGAATTTTGCACGGAGCATAACTTAATCATAGCTAACACTTGGTTCAGGAATCATAAAAGAAGGCTGCACACATGGAAGAATCCTGGAAATACTAGAAGGTATCAGATAGATTATATAATGGTAAGACAGAGATTTAGGAACCAGGTATTAAATTGTAAGACATTTCCAGGGGCAGATGTGGACTCTGACCACAATCTATTGGTTATGAACTGTAGAGGCACACATCCGCGAGACTGGTAGGCCAATAGCAATGCGCATTCGGGAGCAAGAGTGTTATATTCGTCTAGGGCAACACAACAAATCCGCAGTGGCAGAACACTACCATGACTGCGGAAAAGAAATAAAATTCAGCGAAGCGTGTGTGTTGGCCAAGCAGCCAATTATGACGAAACGCAATATCAGAGAGGCCATCGAAATACTCAAACACCGTAACAACATGAACAGGGAGGATGGACTCAGGCTTGCCCCATCCTGGCTGCCAGCAAACACAGGCCAACAGACCGCACTGTCAACACGAGGCACGAGCACTAGCGGCGAGTAACTGCCGCCGCGCGTCCGACGTCCACCAGTTGGTAAACAGCAGCCAACTTCTCATTTGACGGTGGCCACCAATCATGGTACATAACACAAGAGCTAATGGACAACAGAGGTCACGTTCTACCTCCACCGCAATAACCTGTTAAAATAAAGTTCCCTCTCCTTCTTCCTTTAGTGACCAATAAACTAACTACCTTTTAAAATTATGGCGTAATGGCATGCGCAGTGAACACTAACAACAAAATATAAAGGACACTGTATAGCTAGAATGCACCATTAGACCCAGAAGAAGGCCGCTGCAATCGTGGCCTAAACGTTGGCTTTTCTATAGCAGCAGTAGTTTTACATTATGACGCGGTACCAAACCCAGAAAACTTTTATGTCGACTGACTCCGGCCGCGGAAGCCTACAAAATTATAAACTAATATCGTGTTTCATAATAGAATGTCCTTCTTTCTCAACTGATTTAACAGAATCATTGAATTTTTGGGGACACATTAATTTTCTTGTTTCTTTCATTTTTAGCAATACCATTTATTAGTTTCCACACAGCATAGCACTTATTGGTGGAGTTCTCAATACTGCTGGAATTGTGTGCATTTTTGGCTTCCACAATGGCATTTTTATACTCATTCCTATATGTAAGATAGACTGATCTGGTATGGTCATTCTTCAGACTTTTATATACATTTGCAACAGCATCACTTGGTTTTTCAAATTTGTTATTTGTTCACTATACCATGGATTTTATTTAGTTGTGCCCTCGATTTGAAGCCTTTGTCAATTATTTTGCATTTCTTTAAGAGAAAGCTGTCATTAAATTGTGTCAAAAATGCTGTAAAGAACTTTTCAAATGTTAACTTTGTTGATAAATCATTATATAAGCTATAATGTGTATCACTCTAACACTGGCCAAACCAGTCTCTGTCTGCAAGGGACTCACAAAACCCGACAATTTTATAATTTGTGACAGGTCTGGTGATTACAGCTTTTGGGATATGCCTTGCAATATTACTCTTATCAGCAGAAAATTTAGTTTTACAATTTAAGGATACAGAATCATGGGCCAAGAATAGAAATACTGTCACATCACATGAGTCTTCTGTAGTTTCAAAACTGACAAAAATGTTGTCAAGTCATGCTTCTCTTGTGGGTTCATTATTGATAAGGTATAAATTGCATTGTCTTATAAGATTTTTCAGCTCAGTGACACTACATTTGTGTGTTGTTACATCAAAATCTGTATTCAGATCTCCACCCATTACAACATCACAATACAACTATTTTGGCTTTCTAAATACATGCAACAACATGTCCAGTTTTTCTAGAAATACGCTGATGGTACCCTTAGGTGTCTTGTATAGGGATATTACTACTAACTTAAAACTATCAACGACTATACCAGTAGCTTCAAAATTCTGTTCATCACAGAAATACTCTCCATCCACCCTACTAATGGAGCAACTGAGTGACTGGTTAAAATAGATTGTTATACAACCTCTTCTATGCAATTTTCTACAGTAACTATTTGCTGTATTATAGTTATCAAGTTTCACAACTGTAAGTTCACCAACAGTAGCCCAATGTTCACTCAAACAAAAAAATCAAATTTATTATCCAGGCAAAAAGTAGGCTACTCCCAAAAAATTCTTTATCTTTTATTCCTTGAATTTTTAGGTAGCAAATTTTAATCTCAAAATTGTTATTCCCTTCAGACTGAACCTCTTTGGTGAGAAACTACAGTATCTGTTGCACTACTTATCTACTGAGCCTCTTCATCTTGCTGCGTTCCACTAAAAAATCGTTTAGACAGAGAGGAGGCACTGTTTTCTGCTTACCCATAACAGCTGACACATTTTCTTCAACTGCATTTCTGTTCCCTTCTCCTGATGGTACTGTTACTGGAGAAACTTTTTTTATGGCTTGTGTAAGGAAGGGTAAACTGCCTGGGAAAAAAGCAGGAAAGTTAAAGGGGGGAAGCATTGCCATGAGTGATAAAATACCAGTGGTTATAGGATTCATAAAAGACCCTTTTTAGAATAGGGAGGACAGAAAGAAACCAAGTTTTAAGAGAGGTTAGGATTGAGAAAAACCTTCAGTTTCAGAAAGAAACCGAAAGACATAATTGTAGCTTATTACATCAGCACAAGCAGCTATTGGTTAAGAATTTTCAACAATCAGCAGAAATTTCAACTCAGTCAATGTGAAATGTCAGCTATCTTTATTGCATCAAAATATTTGAGGACTGAGAAATAAAATTAATAAATTAATTCTCTGCATAAATGAATTAGAGTCCTCAAACTCAGCTTACATAATCTGCCCCTCTGAACATCATGTGACCACTAGTATAGAACTTCTAAGTGTTACAGGATTTAGGTTAGCATCTGACTTTTGTAGAGCAGAAATGGAGAAAGGAGGAGTTGCCACATTCATCAGGAACTGTCATAAATTTAAGAACATATACATTCATAAATTTTGCCTAGAACAGCATATGGAAACATGTGCAAGAGAAGTAGAATTTTGCTCAAAAATCCTTCATAATATTACGTGTATATCAAGCCCCTGCAGCTAACTTTAATCTGTTCATAAACCACCTTGACGCTGTACTGACCCATTTAAGAACCAAAAACAAAGAAATAGTGGTTGCTGGTGGCTTCAATGTAGATTTCCTTAAAACCTCTTCCAATAAGAACTTATGTGAGTTAGTATCACTATCATTCAACTTCATTCCCGCTGTAAGGTTCCCCACTAGGGTAGCCAATTACTCACAAACAGCCATTGATAACATCTTTATAGAAAAGTCCAATGAACAAAATTATATTAAAAACCAGTAGTCAATGGCCTCTCAGACCATGACATGCAGTTCCTTCTGCTAAATGTTAATACTGCACAGGATATAAAATCTGTTAAATCTGTGCTCAAGATGGTAATCAATAAGCCAAAAATTGATTACTTTTGGACACTCCTCAGAGACATTCACTGGAGTGATGTTTACAGTGCTCATGGCATGAGTGAAAAATATAACACTTTTGCTAATAAGGTGCTTACATTATTTGAACACTGTTTTCCCCCAAAACTAATCGAGGTTAGAGCAAAGGCTACAGAGAAGCCATTCATTACTCAAGGAATAGAGGTATCTTGTAAAACAAAAAGAAAACTGTATCCGTCAATCCAAAATAGTTCTGATGTTGATGCTATAGCACATTACAAGAACTACTGATAAATATTAAAGACTGTAATATGGACATCAAAGCAAATATATTACAAGGAAAAGATAGTCATATCAGATAACAAAATAAAGGCAATATGGGATATAGTGAAGGAGGAGACTGGTAGAATCAGACATGAAGAGGGACAAATAGCATTAAGAGTAAATGATACGTTGGTGACAGATGTGTATAGTGTTGCAGAACTTTTTAACAAACATTTTATAACTATTACTGACAAGATGGGGTTGTCAGGTTCTGTAGATGCTGCTATGGAATACTTCAGACCAGACATTTCAAATAACTTACAAAATATGAATTGGACCCTCACTACCCCAGCAGAAGTAATGTCCATCATAAAGTCTTTAAAATCAAAAACTTCTAGTGGGTGTGATGATATCAACAAAGTTAATCAAAGAATGTGATTTTGAGTTAAGTAACATATTAAGCTATCTGTGTGACCAGTTGTTTATCAATGGAATATTTCCTAAATGGTTGAAATATGCTGAAGCTAAGCCTCTGTTTAAGAAGGGAGCTAAAGAAATATCATCTAATTTCCATTCAATTTCACTTTTGCCAGCATTCTCAAAAATTTTAGAAAAGCTAATGTACAATTGGCTAGATAACCATCTTACCACAATTAACATACTGTCAAGGTCACAATTTGGATTTCTAAAGGGATCTGATATTGAGAAGGCTATCTACCACTTACAGAGAAAATGTACTTAATTCATTAGACAAAAAATTACAGGCAAATGGTATATTTTGTGATCTGTCAGAGGCATTTGATTGTGTAAATCACAATATCCTTTCTAGTAAATCAGAATATTATGCTGTAACAGGAAATGCTGCAAATGGTTCAAATCTTATATATCTGGCAGGAAACAAAGGGTGTTATCAGCAAAGAGACATGTATTAAGATACCAGGCATCATCCAATTGGGAACTAATAACATGTGGTGTCCCACAAGGTTTCATCTTAGAGCCCTTACTTTTTCTTGTGTATATCAATGACCTTTCATCAGTAACATTACCAGATGCCAAGTTTGTTATGTTTCCTGATGATACGAACATTGCAATAAATAGCAAATCAACTGTAGCCTTAGAAAAATCAGCTAATAACATATTTGTGGACATTAATCACTGGTTCCCAGCCAATTGCTTGTTACTAAACTTTGAAAAAAACACATTACATGCAATTCAGAACTTGTAAAGGAAGTCCCACAAGTATATGCCTAACATACGATGACAAGCAGATAGAAGAAATGGACAGTGTTGAATTCTTGGGATTACAGCTTGGTAATAAATTCAAGTAGGAGGAGCACACCACAGAACTGCTGAAGCGTCTTAAGAAATCTCTAATAACAATAATAATAATAATAATAATAATAATAATAATAATAATTTTATTGTCATTCGGCCATTACAGCAATAGACAACGTCATATACATACTAAAATACAATTAATAGTTTGAAAGAAACAACAGGTTTCTTGTTAACATTATAGTATTATATTACAGTTGATAAATTCTCTTATGTCATAGAATGGGTGGAGGACTAGCCAGTCATGAATTGTTTGTTTGAATAATTGTTCAGGTAATTCTTGAACAGATTGAGGAAGTTTATTAAATAATTTGTACCCCATGATTTCGTAGCTGTTGAGTGACTTTGACAACCTGTGGTAAGGAATATAGAGGCACCTATTCCTTCTTGTATTGTGGCTGTGTACATTTTCTCTGGTTTTTGTTTCTGGTAATTTCTTCTTCGTATAAATTAGAACATAGTATATGTACAAGTTTATAACAGTCATGATTTTCTGTTCACAGAACAATGGTTTACAGTGTGCCTTATATGCAGAACCTGTAATTATCCTAATAGCTTTTTTTTGCAGTATTAATATGTCATGGACACAGCTAGAGTTCCCCCACAAAATAATCCCATATGTTATTATACTCTGAAAGAATGAAAAATAGGATGTTCTAACATATTTTTCAGGAACACAATCCATAAGTCACCTTAACAGGTAAATAACTCTAGACAATTTACCACTAATATATTGTACATGTTGACCCCAAGATAATTTATCATCAATGTATACCCCCAAAAATTTGACATAACTTGGATCGTCTGACAGAAGCTTGTCTCTAAGACTACAGACCATCTGCTGTGTTTTGTTTTCATTCAGCAGGAATCCATTTGCCTTGAACCAATAGGATGCTTGGTCAATTGTCTTTGCCGCACAAGTTTTAAGGCTATTGAAATCCTCACTAGCATGAAGAAATGTTGTATCATCTGCATACAACACAGTGGTGGACTTGATAAATGACGGCAGATCATTTATCATTATCAGGAACAAAAAGGGGCCCAGCACAGATCCCTGCGGAACACCTACCTTGACTTGCTCTATACTCGGCATTTCTCTCCCTACACAAACAACTTGCTTACGATTCTGAAGATATGATTTTATTAATTTAAGGCTGTTATGTCTAATGCCATAGAATTCCAGTTTTTCTAAGAGTGGCTTATGCTTTACACAGTCAAAAGCTTTGCTTAGATCACAAAATGTGAGTTGAGCATAGCCCTTATCCTCAAACACTTGACGTAAGTATTTGACTACAAAGTCTATAGCATCCACAGTAGACAACTTTTTCCAAAAACCATACTGAGATTCACTAATTATTCCTAATTTTTCAAAATAGACAGATAGCTGTTGGTAAATTACACATTCCAGTATTTTAGAAAAAGCTGGGACTATGGAGATTGGTCTGTAACTGCAAGGTGCGTCCATATCTCCCTTTTTATATATTGGAATTACCCTAGCCACTTTGAGTTCTTCGGGAAAATATCCTTCAGATATGCATTTATTTATACAGAATGTTAAGGGGTACACAATATAGTCTATTACTTTCTTTAGTAAATTACAGGATATGTCGTATATATCTACACTGTCTGAAGATTTCATCCATTTTACAATGCTTAGGACATGACTAGGTGAGACCTCGGAGAACATAAACGTACCTGTGTCTGTTGGTGTTCTGCAAACATTTTTAGAAAGTAACTCTGATGAATTGATATCAGGTTTGATTATAGTATTTCCTACATTTTCAACAGATTTAATAAAGAAATCATTGAATTTTTGGGGACTTATATTAATTTTTTTGCTTCTTACATCTTTAGCAACATCATTTATTAATTTCCATGCAGCTTTGCACTTATTTGTAGAATTATCAATGGTATTGAAATTATGTGCTTTTTTGGCTTCCACGATGGCTTTTTTATACTCATTCCTGCATTTTATATAGGCTAATCTGGCATGTTCTGTTTTCTGATTGCTACATATATTGTGCAACACCATAACTTGGTTTTTCATACTTGATAATTGTTTAGTGAACCATGAATTTTGTCTGTTTGTAGCCTTGTTTGTAAAGCCTTTGTCAGTTAATTTGCATTTCTTTATGGGGATATTGTCATTAAATTGTGTCAGAAATGTTTTAAAAAATCTCTCAAATAATAGTTTCCCTGACAAATCAGCACTAAGACTATAACTTGTGTCACCATGACATTGGTTGAACCAGTCTCTCTCAGCAAGGGACTTACAGAGCTGAACAGTTTTGTCATCTGTGACAGGCCTGGTGATTATAACTTTTGGGACAGGCTTTGGAATATTACTATTATCAATACAGAACCTACTTGTATAGTTTAAAGATACAGAGTCATGATTTGAAAATGGAAACGCTGTAACAGCACATGATTCTTCTGTAGTTTTAAAGTTGACAAAAATATTGTCAAGACATGCTTTATCTCTTGTGGGCCTGTTATTGATTGAGTGCAAATTGCACTGTCTTAAAAGGTTTTTCAACTCAGTCACAGTACGTTTATGTGTTGTTATATCAAAATCTGCATTCAGATCTCCACCAATTACTATGTCATAATGCAACCATCTGGTCCCTCTTAGTACATCTAACAGCATGTCCAATTTTTCTAGAAATACATTGATGATACCCTTAGGTGACCTGTAAAGGGATACTATTACTAACTTAAGACTGTCCATAACTATACCAGTGGCTTCAAAGTTCTGTTCCTCACATAAATAATCTAGGTCCAACTTAACAATGGAGCAGCTGAATGACTGATTAATATATATTGCCACACCACCTCTTATATGCAGTTTTCTACAGTAACTATTTGCTACATTATAGTTATCAAGTTTGACAACTGTAAGTACACTCTCAGTAACCCAATGTTCACTCAGACAGAAAATATCAAATTTGTTATCTAGTCCAAAACTGTTTACAATAAATTCTTTATCTATTAGTCCTTGAACATTCAGATAGCAAATTTTAAGATCATAATTGTTGTTTATTTTAGATTGAACGTTTTGGTGAGGTGTTGTGAAATTTGTTACACTACTTATCTCCTGGGCTGCTTCATCCTGCTGCCTTCCACTAAAAAATCATTTAGACGGACAGGAGGTGCTGTTTTCCGTCTACACGTAACACTTGATGCTGCTTCTCCTACTGCAATTCTCATTTCTCCTTTTAGAGGCACTATAGTTACTGTTGCTGGTGAAACTTCTGCTGTTGATGCTACTGTTACTTCCTTTTCCACTGCTGCTACTGATAATTTGCACTGCGAATTGTGTCAGACATAGGAGATATAAAAATGAAAAAGCTGGCACACTATGCTTACTTTCATTCCATAACGTCATATGGGATTATTTTTGAGGTAATTCATCAAGCCAAGCTAAAGTTTTCCAGGCACAAAACCATGCAACAAGAGTTATATGTGGCTTGAACTCAAGAACATCATGCAGAAGCCTGTTTAAGGAACTAGGGCTACTAACTACTGCTTCCCAATATATTTATTCCTTAATGAAATTTGTCATTAAAAATACATCACTTTTTCAAACCAACAGCTCAATTTTAATCTACAGTTGCTTCATTTTCTAATGCTGCTACTGAGAATGCCACTGGTGACAGTGATGCATCACATGCAGGTGCTGGTGCTGATGCCATGTTGAGTGGAGGAACTGATTTCAGTCTTACAAGACATTTATTTTAATAATGTTAATAATTTAGTAAAAAGCACAATGTTATAGTAAATTTCTAATTCATTAATTAAGTTACTTTAAATGATATCTTTCATCTCTATGGGGGGGATCTGTGATGGAACATGCTATTCATTAGAAAAACATGTTTCGCCTCTTTGCCACAACAAGATGAAAAACATTCATGTAAAAACATTGTTTAAGTAGCTAGAAAATCTCCACTGTGAGCACCAAGAAACTACAAGAAGGTGACCATACAAAAACAGTCAAGGTAAAGCTCGTGAACAACATAAAGATGACAGATCATTAGTGAAGTTGTTGATTCAGTTACAACACATACCAGAGCCTTTTAACATTACAGTGGTGCACAGGCACATTTAGAACATGGGAAAATCACAGTAGCTTTTGAGCTTCTGCTCTTACACACATACACACACACACACACACACACACACACACACACACACAGACAGACACACACACACACACCTATCAAATTTGAAAGAGTTCATCATTTATACAAAAGGTGCGGATACTGAAGAAACTGTGGCAGTTATTGGTGGAACTTGTTCAGCTGTTGCTGGCATGAGAAGAAATCTCACAAAAAATCAATTTCTGAATCTTCTTGGCAGGATACACATTTGGAGATAATTACTGCATTCCACTGTGACTGTGACACCCACAAGTGCAAAGCCCGTAAACAAGGTGATTTTTTTATATAGGAAAATGTTGACAACTGTAAAATGAAGATATTCTGTTGGTAGTTATTGCTTTATACATCAACAAAGAATATTATTGAATCATGAGAAAGGTGGAGATCAATACTCAAGAATGAGTTGAAAAGTATATAGATGATGCAGATTTGGAAGTAGGTGTTCAGTTCAGGAAGAAAGAGCAGAGGCTATCCTTCTCAAAGACCCAGATTATCAACAAAGTCCATCTTAAAGAGATGAGAGATTTAAAGTGCGTCCTGGTTAGGAAGGATTTCTCTAGGAGTCCCATAAAGATACTGGAATAATTAAACAAAACAGGGGTGAAATGAAATGAAGTCCCATGCTTCTTTACAGAGCGTAGGGGAACGATGCGGGAGACCCGCACCGCCTTACTAGGCAAGGTCCTACTGGAGGTGGTTTGCTGTTGCCTTCCTCCGACCGTAATGGGGATGAATGATGATGATGAAAACGACACAACAACATCCAGTCATCTCGAGGCAGGAAAAATCCCTGACCACGAGGGGCGGACAAAGCAGGGGTACACTGATATAATTTCTTGTCTTGAAAAGTATGTATTTGAACTGATATGTTAGAGAATGGTGTTTATGGCATATTCAGTATGACAGGACTTTTAAAAAATGAATGGAATTGTGAATTCAAGAGAGGTTGGTGCCATCCATGAACACCACGTGTTCCTTAACCCTCAAGCAGTGGTGTCAGTTTTTGTTAACATCAGTGGTCACATGATTGACACTGTCACACGGTCTCTAGAGGCAAAAAACATACTGCTTGCTACTGCAAAAAATTAATGTTATTTTGATTTTTACATACATAAATTTTAATCATTTAATTTCTAACACACATCATAATCTCACATCACACTTGGCCTACATTGATTTCGCAGTGCATACTACTTCTACAACACTAATTGTACTATATTCGGGTTATTTATTAGATTTGTTGTTGTTTGTTATTATATACACAAATTTTACTCATCCTGTTCTTCCAGATCATCCACTGTGTTACATGCACACTTTTCACACACAGTGGAAGAATACTTTCTGCACACAACCATATTACACTCACAACAATGAATTATGATAACAACATTTCCTTTTCTACAACACATAATGCAGCAACTCTTTTTTTTGTTTGGAGACTCTTCCAGCTCTCAAGGTTCTTCCAATTTATAAGGTGCCAAAAATATTTTGAGGTCATCTGGAAGCGTAGGAGTGTAGGCTGGTGTAACTAAATGAGCTTCCATAAGTTGTTAAGATAGCTGTTTCAAAAATATCCTCCTTGGTTCTCTTGGGTTTCCTGCATTGAACTGAACCAATATATGGACATGGGTGCCAGCAATATTTAGTGAAGCAAACCATAAAGGCATTGTCCATTTTCTAGTTACAGAGTATTTACTACACATCTGGTTAACTGTGTCAGCCCATCCCTTTATAGTGTTGTAGTACATGATAATGTGTAGTTTATCGGTTCCTTCATCAATTGCACCTTCATGTGCTTGGAGCTAGGTAGAACGACATATTTATTTATTTATTTCTGGAACATCTGACACAATTGTGATATCCTTTTGGTATCCAAACAGTGAAGACCCTACACTCCTAAATTTCAGCAGTAGGAATTTCCTTTTCTCTCTCTCTCTCTCTCTCTCTCTCTCTCTCTCTCTCTCTCTCTCTCTCTCCCTCTCTCTCTCTCTCTCTCCCAGAGTTCCAACACAAGTGATGTTTTTGTACAAAAGTGAAACTGTCAGTGAATAACTAGTATATTAAATATAAAAAATAATATTCTGAATATTCCAATTGGTTCCATTCACATTTTCTACAAGTCAATGCCCAATATCATATGATTTGTTTGACACCTTGTAAGGGCCATCTGCTTGTGTTGCACAATATAACTCAACTGGTGCTGCGCAGAATGTTTTGGCATCGAAAATAGAATGTCAAGTCGTACTTCACTGGTTTGTTATACATGTATTGAACAAATGAACATCTTCCTCGAAAAGGTGTCAGCATCTCAACTACAGCTGCAAACTCTCCCAAACTATAGATTTCCTTACAACTTGTAACAAATTTATCCAAATATGACCTGATCACTGATAATTTATCTTTCTCAGATTTTTATGTTCTTATCACTTCTGAGGGGAAATAAGAACCATCTGTATAACATACAAGCTCTGAGAATTATCATTCCATTGCCATCATTATTCCAAAGTTCTTCAACATTTGTTTCATTTCAACCCTTCAAGCCAATAAAAGTAAGGGGTCCAACAAGAGCACAGATCTCTTTCTTTGAAGTCCCTTTTACACAGCTCTCTTTAGAATAGTTGATTTGTGATACCAGGTTTCTAATATGGAAGTTGGTGTATTCCACAAGTAAATCAATCATTTATGCACTAGTAATCTTGCTGAATACTGTCAGTTCCTGTGTGATATCCTTAGCCAGCCTGTTTGGAAAAGGAAGGATTTTTATTGTATTTCTTGAGGGCAATGTTGCTGTTCTGGCTATAACACTTTCCTTGGACTGTTTAGTTTTATCATCTTTACTAACAAAAGACGCACAAATAAAATCTACGTTGTCATCACCAACATTGTCTTCTTCATGATGTTGCATTTTATCTTCTTCAAGATGAATGTGTTCATTTCCCTCCAAAGGATCTGCTTCTATTTCTAATTCACTTCTGTGACCACTAACTCACATTTGTTCTTCCTGCCTGATGGACCAGTCAAATTAAGAATGCTTGCGGTCATTGGAACATTCATTTAGAACCTTTTCAATTTCCTCTTCTGATAATCCTTTTTTGAATGGAGCCCTAAAAGTACAAGCAAAAATGAAACTCATTTTATATGGAAAGATTTCAACCCATAAAAATGGTGGTACAAATAATTAATACGAAAAAAAAAATTACTTATATTACCAATCCTGTGATTGACTTCATAGACCAAACATAGCACAGACAAAAATAAGTAGCAATTATTGCCAATGTCTTCTTGATACATCTCTGGCAACAATACAGATGGCAAACAGAGGTCCAACAGTCCAACAATGAGTAATTCGAATTCAGAGCAAAACTAGGAACTCTGGTTGACTTCGTCAACTAATTTGACCACTTTTGTTTGTACTTCAGTTGTGACCATGTGTGCCTGTAAGCTGAATATTAATAAATTTCTATGTATCATTAGAAGTATAGTTTGCATTTGTGTTTTCAATATCCTATCACATGCTGTGGGAACATCAAGCAAATGAAAGCACTTCTGTGGTTATCCTGGTGACCCAGCACATGATTTAATCTTTGCTGTAACCATCTACAAGTCAATGGATTATCTCTGTGTTGTTGTTGCTTTTGTCGTCTGTATGTGTGATGCAATGCTGATGCATGAATATAATAATTATGAATGATTTATCCACCTTGAAGCTGTACTGGCCCATTTAACAACCAAAAACAAAGAAATAGTGGTTGCTGGTGATTTCAATGTAGATTTCCTTAAAGACTCTCCCAATAAGAACCTATTTGAGTTAGTAACACTATCATTCAACTTAATTCCCACAGTAAAGTTCCCCACTAGGATAACCACTTGCTCACAAACAGCCATTGATAATATCTTTATAGAAAAGTCAAATGAACAAAATTATATTACAAAACCAATAGTCAATGGCCTCTCAGACCATGACATGCAGTTCCTTCTGTTAAATGTTAATACTGAACAGGATATAAAATCTGTTAAATCTGAGCTCAAGAGGGTAATCAGTAAGCCAAAAATTGATTATTTTAGGACACTCCTCAGAGACATTCACTGGACTGATGTTTACAGTGCTCATGGCATGAATGAAAAATATAACATTTTTGCTAATAAAGTGCTTACCTTATTTGAACACTGCTTTCCCCCAAAACTTACCAAGGTTAGAGCAAAGTCTACAAAGAAGCCATGGATTACTCGAGGAATAGGGGTATCTTGTAAAACAAAAAGAAAACTGTATCTGTCAATCCGAAACATTTCCAATGTTGATGCTATAGCACATTATAAGAAATACTGCAAAATATTAAAGACTGTAATACGGATGTCAAAGCAAATATATTACAAGGAAAAGATAGTCATATCAGATAACAAAATAAAGACAATATGGGATATAGTGAAGGAGGAGACCGGTAGAACCAGACATGAAGAGGAACAAATAGCATTAAGAGTAAATGATGCATTGGTGACAGATGTGTATAGTGTTGCAGAACTTTTTAACAAACATTTTATAACTGTTACTGAAAAGATGGGGTTGTCAGGTTCGGTAGATGCTGCTATGGATTACCTTAGACCAGACATTTCAAGTAACTTCCATAATATGAATTTGACCCTCACTACCCCAACAGAAATAATGTCCATCATAAAATCTTTAAAATCAAAAACATCTAGTGGGTATGATGAAATATCAACAAAGTTAATTAAAGAATGTGATTCTGAGCTAAGTAACATATTAAGCTATCTGTGTAACCAGTCGTTTATCAGTGGAATATTTCCCGAATGGCTGAAATATGCTGAAGTTAAGCCACTGTTTAAGAAGGGAGATAAAGAAATAGCATCAAATTTCCGTCCAATTTCACTGTTGCCAGCATTCTCAAAAATTTTCGAAAAAGTAATGTACAGTCGTCTTTATAACCATCTTATCTCAAATAACATACTGTCAAAGTCACAGTTTGGATTTCTAAAAGGTTCTGATATTGAGAAGGCTATCTACACTTACAGTGAAAATGTACTTAATTCATTAGACAAAAAATTGCAGGCAACTGGTATATTTTGTGATCTGTCAAAGGCATTTGACTGTGTAAATCACAGTATCCTTTTAAGTAAACTAGAATATTATAGTGTAACAGGAAATGCTGCAAAATGGTTCAAATCTTATATCTCTGGCAGGAAACAAAGGGTGTTATTAGGAAAGAGACATGTATCAAGCTATCAGGCATCATCCAACTGGGAACTAATTACATGTGGGGTCCCACAAGGTTCCATTTTGGGGCCCTTACTTTTTCTTGTGTATATCAATGACCTTTCATCAGTAACATTACCAGATGCCAAGTTTGTTTTGTTTGCTGATGATACAAACATTGCAATAAATAGCAAATCAAGTGTAGTCTTAGAAAGATCAGCCAATAAAATATTTGTAGACATTAATCACTGGTTCCTAGCCAATTCTTTGTCACTAAACTTTGAAAAAACACACTACATGCAGTTCAGAACTTGTAAGGGGTGTCCCAAGAGTATATGTCTAACATATGATGACAAGAAGATAGAAGAAGTGGACGGTGTTAAATTCTTGGGATTACAGCTTGATAATAAATTCAACTGGGAGGAGCACACCACAGAACTGCTGAAGCGTCTTAACAAATCTCTGTTTGCAATGCGAATTTTGTCAGACATAGGGGATATAAAAATGAAAAAGCTGGCATACTATGCTTACTTTCATTCCATAATGTCATATGGGATTATTTTCTGGGGTAATTCATCAAGCCAAGCTAAAGTTTTCCGGGCACAAAAACGTGCAGTAAGAATTATATGTGGTGTAAACTCAAGAACATCCTGCAGAAGCCTGTTTAGGGAACTAGGGATACTAACTACAGCTTCCCAATATATTTATTCCTTAATGAAATTTGTCATTAAAAATATATCACTTTTTCAAACCAACAGCTCAATTCATGGAATCAATACTAGAAATAAGAATAATCTTCACAAGGATTTAAAGTCACTTAGTCTTGTACAAAAAGGTGTGCATTATTCAGGAACACACATTTTCAATAACTTGCCAGCAGCCATAAAAAGCTTAACAACCAATGAAATTCAGTTTAAGAGAAGCCTAAAGGATTTATTGGTGGCCAACTCCTTCTACTCCATTGATGAATTTCTGAGGAAAACCAACTGATTTGTATATAAGTACAACATAACTTCTGCACAATTTCAGTGCAGTAATGTGTTCACTGAAAATTTGTGTGTGTGTGTGTGTGTAAGTATAATCTAACTTCTGCACCATTTCAGTGCAGTAATGTGTTCATTGTAAATAAATATTACAGTAGTTGTATTACATGTTTCTTACCTTATAAATAAATATAAAACTTTTTTATTTTAAATTCAGTGCAATAGTATTTGTAAAATGACTCTTAGTGTTCATTAAAAAATGACGATCATTCCACTTGGGACCTGTGGAATGGTACATTAGCTTATTTGTTTTAGTTTAAATATTTGTCATGTATTGTTGTTTTTCTGACATGTTCCACATCCTGGAGGACCTCCTCACTACGGATCAATTGGAATGAAAGTAAATCTAATCTAATCTAATCCAGTGCTAGGGAAACTAAAATAAAAAGATAATTACAATGCATGTAAGTTTGAGATGAAACTAATTCTAGTGAATGAAAAATTTTGGACCTATGTCCTGGGGCAAGTGCTGCAACACATGCCTTAATCTTCATTCTTTATTAATCATTGACCATATATACAATGTTCTTGAGTTCTCATACATAATATAAATGCACTTAATTACACACACAATTATAGACATTTAGAGATGCATTTTAAATTTTAACATATGCTCACAATCTGTAAATCAAAAAATTCCTTCACATTACAAAATTGATTTTCAGCCAACCATTTCTACAATTTCCTGTGAAATACTTTACAAGACATGGACTATGCTGAGTGTGGTACTTTGTTAAGGATTTCTGTGGACCTGGCTCTGGGCAAATAAGGTGTTTTTACCAATCTGTGTCTTGGAATATCCATTTTAATTTTTCTCCAAGTGTTGTGTTAGTCTATATCTCCTGTTATTTGAAATTATTCTACATTTAGTTTAATGTATAGTGATGAACAATATATATACATATTAACAGAATAAACAGTGATCTCTTGGTGCAGCCCTGCACATTTCACTTAGGACTTTTTTATATCTTCAGTATATCACTTGTATATAAAGAGTCCCCCCCATACCAGCAGTCCATATGAAATGTGAGAATGAAACAGTTCAAAATAGATTAATGTTAAATATTCTAAACTAAATCTCTCAGTATGCTCATTAGGTATGTTACCCTAGATATTCTCCTATTTTCTATTCAGTTAGATGATGTAAAATTAAAGGCCCTGCAGTGTTACACAGAAGTTTGGTAGAGGAGAACCATTTCCCTACAGTGTCTAATTATTCAAGGGACATATATATTTGTACCTACATCTACATGATTACTCTGCAGTTCACAATTAAATGCCTCACAGAGGATTCTTCAAGCCATCTTCAGACTATGTCCCTACCATTCCACTCTCGAACAGTGGATGGGAAAAATTAACACACAAATCTGCCTGTATGAGCTCTGATTTCTTTTATTTTACTATGATGATAATTTCTCCCTCTGAAAGTTGATTTTCCAGCAATTACTGTGTACTGTGACGTTTCTGACAAGAAATCATGAATGCAGTTACACAACTGAAGTGATAATCTGGTACTCCATACGCACACAATCTGATTAGATGTCACTTGTGAGAAATGGTGTCAAAAGCCTTCTGGATATCTAGAAATATTGAATCAGTTTGAGATCCCCTGTCAATAACATTTGTTGTAATACTGATATTTCTTGATGAGTTGCAATTATCATTGTGTCATCAGTATGGCAGCTAATAGATTAGGAAATATGATGTGGCAAAGCATTGATTGCAATTATGAAAAAGAATGGTCCTAGAACTGATCCCTATGCTAGCCCAGTCTCAACAATTTTCACCACACAATGTCTGTGTCTCACTGAGACATATTATTTTCTGTTACTTAACTATGAAGCTATTACATTTATTACATGTGGGAAACATAACAAAGGGAAACAAAGCTTGGTATGTCCTCAAAAACCTGCTTGCTGATAAAAACAAAACTAAATGGATGAATCTTTGGAATGCTTTGTTGCACACTACATTATCCAGATCTGAAGAAAGTCTTCAAGGTTATGTAATTCTTATTTTGTATATAACCAACAAAAGTTAAGAGCATAGACAAACAAATTTACAATGAACTAATTCCATTCAGTATGCTGTGAAGCTTACCAGAAGTTTATCTACATTACCAGAGGGGCAATTATAGAGTCCAGTACAATAGATGAAAATTTCATATCATAAAAGCAGCTTTACAACGAAAAACAAGAAAATAAAAAAAATAAAATGCTTTAATTGCTGGAGGTATGGTCACTTCAAGTCTGATTGTTCCCACAAACAAGAATCATCAAAGGTCAATTCCAGATGAGAAGAAAAGTCATTGTTTTTTTTACTTGATGTGTCAGAGTTAACAGGAGTGAGTGGATCATCAATTTCAGAGCATCGTCAGACACGACTTCAAGAAAGGGATGGTTTCAAAGATTTTGTACCAGAAAATTTCAAATAAAAAATTGTGAAGAGAAGTGAAATGCTAGTGCCAATTCATCAGGTATATCTTCAATCAGCAATGATATTCCAATCTGTAGCTTAGCCACTAATTTGTTGCCAGTTTCTACTTTGATTAAGAAAGGCATAAATGTTGTTTTCATGAAGGTGTATATAAGAGATTCAAAAGGTATGAGCTACTGTTTCTGGTTCAGAAACAAATCACATTTATAGATTAAAACATGTTGAACTGGTTTCAGATAAGCATGCTCTTCTTTGTAATCTACCCCATCTTTCCTAGCTGTTGCTATTGTTCACCAATGTGCAAAGTCTTCTCTGAAAATTTGACAGGCGTAAGATCAAAATAAACTTTTTAGTTTACTTATCTTTTCTTGAAGTGTTGACTCCAGTTGGTCTTGTCTAGGGGTCTGATTCTTGAAGCTGAAATTCTCACATTTTAGGTTCTCATGGTTCAATTGATCTAAATAATTTTGAAGATAGTTGTTACAGAATTTTTGTTTTTGTGTTAATGTACTTTGTCACATTTTTGTATATAACACAGTGTTTTGACTTTTCACATCAACAAAACCGATTTTACATTGTTCATCCAAAATACAAAAACAGTCTGTTCACATCAGAGGCATGCTTACTGCTACTTCACTCTGCAGTCGTAACAATATTCGAAAGGGTTTACTATTTTTCTTGACAAATTAATTTCTATTAAGTACAATTACTATTTTATAAATGAATTCAGAAACAAACATAATAAACAGCACTAGATTGCAAAATTAATAATAAAAATTTTAAGTATACCAAATAATTCATAATTTTCAAATGTTTCTAAAAGAAAATAATTTTAACTGTACCTTCAGAGTTAGTAGATATTGATTGTAACATCAAAAGTAAAATAATTCCTTTCCACAAATTTTATTCTGAAATATAACATATTGTGTACAGAAGTATATGAAATTTTTCAGAAAAACAGCTGAGATAATATTGACACGTCCAAAATTTGAAAAATATTACTGGTGTCAACTATTACTGTTGCAAAAAAGTAATGCTAGAGGAGGATGGCCCATTACAGTCTGTTAGTAAAATTAATAACATGGAAGACTTACAGAATTCTAGACATGGCCATGCTACAGTTCATGCTAGACTTAAGTCATGTTCAGAGGGTGTAGGCACTAGGTTGGAGTTTTGTGATTTTGAACTTGTTAACAAACATAAATTAAATCATGTGTGCTTGGTAAAAAGTCTAAATTCTTATTTCCTGAGGCTGGAGGGGAATGTGCATTTGAGGTGCTTGGCTTGATGCATATGGATTTATGTGGTCCCATGGAGCAAACATCACATACTGGGGCTGAGTACATACAGGTACTAGTGAGCGATTATTCCAGGACATTGTGCCAGTTTCTCAAAAGTGAAGATCAAGCATTAGATTTTAATTTTTTTTTTTTTTTTAGTTTAAAACTTTGACAGAAAATAGGATTGATGCAAACATCAAAGCTGTTAGATTTGACAATGGCAATGAGTTTGTAAACTCTAAATTGGATTAATTTCCAAGAGAGAGTTGGACTGAGCCTAAGATTAGTGTCCTCCATAGTCTAGAAGAAAATGGTATTATGGAAATAACTAACAGATCAGTTTTTGAGATGACACAGTGCACATTGTTTGATTATGATCTACCTAAGCACTATCAGCCACTGGCTTGCAGCACAGCTTATAACATATCATAGCATTATAGTTTGAGTTGTGATGTTTGCGGTCTTTGTCAGTAACCACATAGTATTCCAGAAGTGATATTGTATGGATAAGTCAAAAGGTGACCATGTTGTAGTCTACTCACTGGTCAATTAAATTCATAAAATAACTGATCAGCCAATCTGCATTCCCATTCTGTTATTGTCTTTGACCAAGAAAATTCAGCTAAAAGGTATCTGCATTATGCTATACTAAAAAAACTGTTAATTACCAGAAATACTTAATATGTTGCTTATTACTTACTGCAAACCCTGACACTACAGAATTAATAATACAATCTTTAATTACTTTTGAGATAGAACTCTCAAAATATAAATATTAGTATTTATAATGTGTAATGTACTCATTTTCTTATCTGGAGTGGCTGTTAATAGAGATGGCATACACTAGCACTTGTTTTGGCGATAAATTGAGCCTGAAGCTTCATGACTTTTTCCAAGGAGGAAATTATGCAACAAATCCCAATGACATTATGTTTCATTCATGCCAATCCACCCAGATATGATAAGCAGACATTATGAATGACAATAACAACACTCAACACCCAATAACCATTCAAATTGTCATAAAAATTACAACAATTAAAAAGTCAAGAATTATGGGATGTTTCCAAAAGCTGCATAGCTGTATGAAGGTGCTTCATTCTTAACTACCATTTCCCATCACTATAGATGCATCTTCAGGTTTACCACTTGATTCACATCCTGCAATTCAGCCTTAACTTCCACACTGGATGGGTAAGCTTGGACCATCCAAACTTCATAGAAGTTCTCTTGCAACTCTTGCAAGACCAGTGCTCCTCATTTGATCCTCTTTTTTAATTGAAGCTCATTCAACCTGAGTTACTATTTATATATTTTTTCAGAAAGCTGTTCCACTATTATTACACAAAACTACATTAAAACGGGTGCATTATTACAAACTGTTATGAACGTGTGATGCTATAGAGCAGAATCAACTAGATGAATACTCTAAAACCACTGAAAATGGAACTAAATGCTCATATTATACAGACGTTTCTTTTGTCTACTCATAACCATTCCTGGAAATAATAACTAAGACCAGACCATTTGATTCAGAGGCAATGATGAATATAGTTATTGCTCATGCTACAACTTGGAGTAGTGGAACATCAGATCACATCCAACACTCTTTCAGTACCTAATTGTCTAACATTCAACAACCAAGTACTAAAAGAGTTCACTGGTATAAATATTAAACACAATAGAGAGAGAACTGATCCTTGTGCCAACGCCATGCTGGTTGTCCTCAGTTTGATAGTGCCCTTATAAGAAAATGTTATTAACCTCCTCCAGGGACAGATGGCTGCAGATGAGTAAACTTCATGGTCTCTGCAAGTTTCTTGGGGTTTGAGCAAAAACAGATAACAAGACTTCGTTGCACACATGATTTATGTTTATATAAAACACCGTTAAATATTTAGTTATGGAATGACACAACTGTATGTCCACTAACAGATGTGCCCTGCCCATGCCAAAAACCTAGTTGAAAGTTGGGTACGATTTAAAATGCTCTATGTACCATTATAAATGCTTTTTAACCAAACTTTCCAACCTGGACAACATTTCCTCCATCAATAGGTGATGTGCCCGTGTGAAGGGGTGTCCATCTATAGCATTTATGATCCACTGAATTTGTTACCAGATTGTCATTATTGTGCTTTGATGGTTTAACTTATTACAGTATTCTGCCCACTTGAATCTTTCCTTTTCTTTAAGTTTTATTTTCACTCATGCCTGGCATGCTTTAAGGGGAATGAAGTTTTCCACTGCACTGGCATTTTGTACACTTGTAACACTTCTTTGCTTTATGAAATGACTCCTTGACATTCCTCAAACCACAATGGGGCTTACCTTTCATGTACTTTGCATGTCATGTGTTATGCATGGTATCAGTGTCACTACTGCCATCCCAGTGACTTGTACCAGTTCTTTGTGGTTGCCTTCGACATCTCTGGATTCAGTGTATGACATGAGTTCTTTCTCTGCCAGCTTGTGGTATTTTTCCCAATTGCCGCTTCTTATATTTCAGATTTGTGGACTATAATGTCGACAGTAATTTCTACCATACCCATACCCTATGCCTATTGGAAAGTGATCTGAATCCCCAGTATCTTGCAGAACCTTTCATGTGTTGGGTGGCGTCAACTGTGGAGATGCTAGGACCACATCTACTGCTGAATGGGCTTCACCTCTCCTTGACATACCAGTGGCAGAACAATCATTCAGGACTTCTGAGTTATTGTCATAAATTGTATCAAGCATTAACATGCCCACCTGGTCTGTTATAATGCTTCCCCATGCTTTATTATGCTCACTGAGGTCTCTCATAATAATTACTTTGTAGGAGATATTAGCCATCAAATTACGGAAGGCATGTGTGGTGTCACTAAGTTGTGGGACTCTGTATGTAGCACAATAGACATTTCAATGTTTTTTACTTGTGATCTAATAGCAGATCTCTGAAAGAGGTCATTTCCAGTGTCTATAGTAAGTTAATTAAAGTACTAATCATTTTTTATTTTTTATACCATCTCCCCCAAATCTGTCTTCTCTGTTTATGCATACCATATTATGAGGAGTGTTCAATACATAATGCAACACTTTTTTTCTAAAAGCATGTTGTTTTATTCACAATTTCAATACATCATTTTATTCCCCAATCTTTTGACTACAAAATCCTATTTTATAATATAGTCTCTGTTCCATGTGATGGCCATAGACCACCATAATGGGAGAGGTTGTATGGCTGCATGGTACCACTCTACTGGTCACCGTCTTAGCCAATGTCTTACTGCATCAAAAACCTCCCCATCATCCACATACTGCTTCCTGCAGACTGCATCCTTCATTCAGCCAAACAGATGGAAATCAGAAAGTGTGAGATCCGGGCTGTAGGATGGATGAGGAAGAACAGTCCAATGAAATTTTGTGAACTCCTCTTGCTTTCACAGACTTCTGTTAGGCCTCACATTGTCAGAGAAGGAGAAGTCCATTTGCATTTTAATGGTGGCAAACACATTGAAGTCGTTTCTTCAGTTTCATGAGGGTAGCAAAATACACTTTTCAGTTGATTGTTGCACCTTGAGGGAGGACATCAGGACTGGGTTAACCCATGTGGAGGCCTGGGGCTAGAAAAAATGTGTGGATCCTGCTTACTTCATGTAGGCCTAATTCCTTTCTGTGAAAGTACAATAAGAAAAGTAAAAGAATACATATATTTTTATGACATCAACCATGCCATCAGGAGATGATATTATGCCTAACAGAACTTTGCAATTGCATTTTTAAAAAAATCACACAACATTACCCTATTATATAAATGCAATAAATAGAAAATGAGTATCTGAAAAATTTCTTTTCCTGAATATTTTGTCCTGGCAGAGTCCTCTATCATATCCTGGAAGTCAAGAGAACTAGACACCTCATGTTCAACTGATAACAAGGGGAGAGTGAAAATGCATTCTTGTTGCACTATAACACATAATTTGTTCTTGATAAGGGCTAATTTGGAGAATCCCCTCTCAGATACACAATTCACAATTGGTTCTCAGGGTAAATTTGGTAAGAAATCCTCACTTTTGGAAAAACATCCCCAAGATCATTTTCAACCATTAATTCATATAATTCATGTTCATCTGGGCCTTCTGCATCATATATGTCCTACAAGGACATTATATATTGTATTATGAGACCAAGATGTTTGTGTGTTTGATTACATTGTTTTATTACAACAGGCCAATTTTGGCACGATTGCCACCATCAGATTATGGTCTTGATGTCCATGTGATATCACTGTCTTGGTTGCTGTCACTGTTGTATAAGTTTGCTCCCTTGACATTGGTGGAGCTATAGTAGATGTTAAACTCTAGCTGGAGCAGTTATTTCTGAAATTTCCAACTATGGAAGTTTATGTCATAATGATGTTAACTGATGAAATAAAATTTCATAATTGTAAAACCTCATAAATAACTGCTCCAGTTGCAGTTTAACACCTACTATAGCTCCACCAATGTCAAAGGAGCAAAATTATACATTAGTGACCGCAAATAAGACACCAATGTCATATGGCCATCAAGACCACCTGATGTACAATAACCTGATAATGGCAGTTATGTCAAAATAGGCCTATTGTAATAAATAATATATAATTGAACACAGCAGCTTCTTGGTCTCATAGCACAATACATAATGCCATATAGTTTGACTGCTGAAATGTTTAGCAGCTTTCTTTTAGAGAACTCTTCAAATATTCACTAAAATAAAGAATTTGGCAAGAAAAACTTTCTTCATTGAGATTACCTCAGTATTTTTTCTGAAGTTTAGACTTTTCTGTTAAGAGTTCTTTAGCTTTGTGCTTTACTATGTATTTGTTGAAGGTAGGAAAAGACTGATTACTTCGCAATACATTTCTTTTCACTTTTAAGTTTTGCTTGCAGTTTCACAGCAACTGCAATAAGTGGCACATAAAATTTATCATGTCACTAAATTATTCTGATTTTTCTCCATCAGGGACTCTTTGTATTTCGAATTTCCTTTTGTTACTATATTCTTGATATAAAAGCTCACTTGACCTGCTAGCTTGGTTTCCTTGTTCATATTTCTCTTTCTGTTTGGCTTACATATGGACCACATACCAATTTCAATGCTTCCTGCTTTGTTCTTCTTTCTTCTTCCTACAGTATTCTTTCATCTCCTCACTACGTATCTTTTTCTCTTCTCAAACCGTTTTCAGCCATCTTCTTCTCCCAACTGCCTTGGAATCCTTTCATCTTAAAAATCTCTCTTTCTGTTGCATCCTTTTCACTTATGCTGTTTCTTTCCATATCTTTCCTAACTTCTTGAATCCAGCCTATCATTGACTTCTTGTCCCACATATATTTAAATATCTGTTTGGTTAACCTGTTGTTGTTCATTCTTTATAAATGCTTAAAAAATATCAATTGAATCTTCTGTAGTATTTCAGTTACATTTTCTTTGTTGTGATACACTTCTTCATTACTTCTTCATTTCCATACCTCTGAATTTCTTAGCAGACCAAGTATTTTTTGAATCATTCTTCTTTCTAGGACCTCAAGTTTGTGTAATTTGTTATTTAGTATTAAACATTCACTTGTATAAATACATTTTCGTTTCACTACTGTGTTGTAGTGTTGTATTTTCAAATTCTTAGACAAATACCTTTTTCATAAATATTCCTTGTTATACCATATGCTCTCTCTGCATTTTATGTACTCTTTCTTTTGCAGCGAATTGTTCTAAGCCATTTCATTGAATAATTTTTTCCAAGTATTTGCATTTATTAATCCTCTTTATCTGTCCAAAATCTGCTACAAAGAATTCTGGAGCAGTTTTTACATTTATCATAAATTTTATTATTTCTAGAGAAGTTCTTAAACCTACTTTGTTGGCTATTTCTTCTAACAGATTGATTGGTACTTCTGCATCTGTTAGGTTTCCAGAAACAATGGCAAAATCATCTGCAAATGATAGACAGTTAATTTTAATACCTTTGTTCTTAGTCCCCAGAGTTACTGGTGACATCTTATATTCTTTTAGTTTTTGTTTCCATTCTACAACTATTTTCTCTAAGAGGCTTAGTAATATTGTTGAAAATATCTTATAACCCATTGGCTACAGATATATACCTATGGAGTTATTCACATTATGTTTATCACCTTTCTCGTGCTTAGGATGAATAAGAGCCACATTCCAGTCTTCTGAAATCTTTTCAATTTCCCATATTTCTTCAAACATGACCTGAAGATTAGTTATAAATTTTGGTTGAGATTATTTTCTCCGTAGGCTTTGCTAGTTTTCGGAATATGTATTGTTCTTTTTATTTCTTCAGCTGTAGGTGGGGGATCCGCCTCTGTGTTTTTTTGAAGATCCAGGAATTCTAGTTTACAGTACAGTTCTTCACAGTTCAAGAGCTGTTCAAAGTGCTTTTTTAGTATTTCACAGTTCTGGGTATTGCTTAGGCCTATTTTACCATTTTCATCTCGAGCTAATACTTGGAGCTCAATAGCCCCTTAGATCATTTTTAAACATCTTATTAATCTAATTTATCACTTTTGCATTATAATGTACAGGGTTTAGGAAACAAAATAAGATGCTTTTGAATCATTTATCACAGGACTATCTTCACATGTAGTATAAGTTACGGATCAGCAGTAAACAGTGGACAACAACCAATATTGCAATTTAGAAGGCTACAAACTAGATATGTTCTACAGTAGAACACATAATAAAAGTGGTGGTGTTGCCATCTACCCAAGAAATTATAAGTTTGTAACCACCACAGAAAAAGTGCTATGGGGGAACAATTTCTGTGTTGACAAAGGTTTCACAATGCTTAAACTCACATTTTGCACTGTTCTTTTCTATGTCATAGGTGTATATACATCCCTATCCAGAAATTATTGATGCTTTTTCTGAAATCAACTGATGGAGTTTTAAGTAAATCAATGTCAGGTAGTAGAACTGTACATCTTGTCATTTCGGGAGATCTGAACATCAACAATTTACGTGACGGTCAGGAAAGCAAACGTTTTACAGATTGCGTCCTGTCTTACAGGGCTAAAGATCTTCTTGGATTAGTATCCATCAGGATAGCTAACACACATAGTAGTTTAACTGATCATGCTATCACAAATTATGACCACATCATCTCAACAGATGTCATAAATGGTCACCTCCCAGATCATTTAGGCTGAATAATGGTCCTAAAATGTAACACCAAATTCAAACCAAGAAAAATGTATGAGCACAGGCAAATACTGTCTGCAAACAACATTGCTACACTAAGACATAATTTAAGCCAGAAATCATGGGAATCAGTTATTACTACCATTAGGATCAACAACAAACAGAACATGTCCACAGAAATTCTGACTGAGGACATAAACAGAGCCATGCCATTTAAAAAAGTGAATGAACAGAAAAGTCAACCTTTAAAATCAAAACCTGTGCTGTTGGATTTTAAAACAAAAGATTTGAAAGAAAAAGTGGAAAACATGTATAGCTTACACAGAGTGACTAACTCAGAGTAACATAAAGAATTCTACAAGCAGTACAAATATAAATACCACAATGAAGACTGGAGCTTAAATGCAGAAAGAATCAGCCAACAGATATGAGGTTCAGATAATGGTTCAAAGACTTGCTGGTCAGTTATACATAAAATCAGAAGCAAACTAAAATTAATAATGCACAGTTAACTATGAATAATAAATATCTCTGATCCCCCTCTAGTTAGCAATATTTTTAATAATTCCTTCATCGAAAATTGAAAATGATGTCTCTGTGAAACAGGAAATACAGGAAACATCTGAGTTCTGTAACAAACAGAACTGCAGTAAATCACCCTCAGTAAGCACATATGACATTCTGTAGCTTATTGATACAAACAAAAAATCAGCAATATTAGATGAAATTTAACCATATATATTGAAGCAATGGAAACATGAACTAATGAAACCACTAGTTCATCTACTAAACTGTGTTCTAAAGGATGGGGTGTTCCCTGACAAGTTGAAAAAGCATTTACAGAACTACATACCCATTGCCCTAATCTCAACTTTCAGCAGGCTGTTAGAGAAAATAATATTAAAAAAGTCCTGGTACATTACAACAATGCTGACATATTAGGTGATTTCTAGCATGGTTTCAGAAGAGGTCAAACTACCACATCAGCAGCAGTACTATTTTCCCATAATATACTTGAAAAAATAAATGAGAAACCTTAAGCAGCAGGAGTATTCCTGGGCCTCTTAAGAGCTTTTGATAGAGCACATAATGATGTGGTCTTATCAAAAACTGTGAAGAGTGGTGTCACTGGAAAACTCATGCAATTGCTAGAAATATATTCAAAGGGTAGACAGCAGTGCATGGAGATTATACACTCTAATGAAGAAATACTGGAGAGGAGAAGGTCAAGTATAAGCAAATATGTTTTTTACGTTCCACAGATCTCCATTTTAGGTCCAGTTCTATTCATATGCTATGTAAGTGATTTATCAAGTTCTCTTGACAATAAGCAACTGATCACCATGCATGCAGACGATACATCTGGTGTCTGCTGTGCAGACAGTGAGCCCAGCCTAGTTGAAGAGATACATTACTTTATTGAAAAGACAAGTGCTCACATTGAAAGAGACAACCTAAATGTAAAAAAGAAAAATCTAATATTATTCACTTTAAACCAAATGGTACAAACAGACAAAATACTGTGATTGATGAAATTCTACCAACAACATTGTGAATAATCAGGTTTATGCATAGATGATTGACTTTCATGGAAGCAGCGAGCTGATTACATCTGTAAAAAATAAAAGATTATCACCATATCTTAATTCTCAAACCCTAAGGACTGTGTATTTTGGATTAGTGTACCCTTTCTTGTTTTATGGACTACTACTGTGGGCTGGAAGAGGCCTAACTAATATGAAAAGGGGTTTCATACTGCAGAAGCGAGCGTTGAGGATCATCGCAAAAGTAAAACTGGGAACTTCTAGCAAATTCCTATTCATTATACACAATAGTCTCACAGTTTATGCCATTTATATACAACAACCTAGAACCTCTAATCCTAGTGAAAGAAGACACTAAGATTACAAAAAGGAACATAGATATTTCCAACTGTGAAATATGGCATAGAAAAGACTTTCGTATGGTTAACAAAAGATTTTTTGCTTTACCAGCAAAAAGCCCCTATGTCAAATATGTTTTTCATAATTTGTAAGCAAACGAAGTTAATGTATTGACAGGGGATACTTTCAAAAAGTGAGTCAAGCAGTGGCTTATCCAAAAATTCCCTCATAACTTGAATTTATCAGGAATTATAATTTAATAAGAAATAATGTATTCACAATGAAATTTTCAGAGTGTGCACCGATATAAACTTTCTGGCAGATTAAAACTGTGTGCTGGACCGAGACTCAAACTCAGAACTTTCGCCTTTTGCAGGCAAGTGCTGTACCATCTGAACTATCGAAGCACGACTCATGACCTGTCCTCATCGCTTTAATTCTATGAGTATCTCGTCTCCTATCTTCCAAACTTCACAGAAGCTTTCCTGCAGACCTTGCAGGACTAGCACTCCTGGAAGAAAGGATACTGCGAAGACATGGCTTAGCCACAGCCTGGGGGATGTTTTCAGAACGAAATTTTCCTTCTGCAGTGGAGTGTGCGCTCATATGAAACTTCCTGGCAGATTAAAACTGTGTGCTGGTCCAGTACTCGAACTTGAGATCTTTGCCTTTCGCAGGCAATGGCTCTATCGTCTGAGCAGCCCAAGCACAACTCACGACCCCCTGTGAGGATGGGTTGTGAGTTGTCCTTGGGTAACACAGATGCAGGAGAGCTTATGTAAAGTTTGGAAGGTAGGAGACGAGGTACTGGGGGAATTAAAGCTGTGAGGACTGGTTGTGAGTCATGCTTGGGTAGCTCAGATAGGCCAGCACAGTAGCTCAGCATGTTCAGTCAGTGTGTTAGCTGCCCTCTGCAACGAAAAAAAAAAGTGAACGGATCAACGATGGGTGACATACGACACCTACCCCAAACAAATGCAGTGAACAATATCAAACAAAATGAGAATTACAGGGAAAAAAATGGTAGAGCAGTTGCCCATTAAACTCTGAGTTTGAGTCTCGATCTGGGACACAGTTTTAATCTGCTAGGAAGTTTCAGAAATAATGTAAACTAAAAGAAATTGTAATTGTAAAATCTTTATACTTAGTTTAAAATGCACATGCATGTAAAACTACGGTACATGTTATGAACAATAAATTGAAATTTGCAGTTTAAGTTGATCAAGGTACTCAGTCTTCCCAGAATGTTTCCATTTCTTCCACTGTTTTATTCTTTCTGCAACTGCCTTTTTCACAGATTTCATTCCAGCAGACTTTCTTCTCATTTTTGTTGATTCAAATTCATTCTTCACTGCCCTGTTGATTTCTTTAGATAATTGTTCCAATTACTCTGATTTAGCTATTTTAATTTCTTCTTGAAAATGTTTCATTACCACATTTGTGTCGTTTGTGATGTTGAGCCTGTCTGCATTATATTTAATCAACTTTTGCTGTCTCTTACCCTTTTTATTAGGGATAAATTTCAGTTTAATTTTAGTCAGGTAATGAACAGAGTAAAATTCCCTGCTTCTTGTTACATTTACGAGTTCTTTAACATTACTTTGAGAAATATCCACATGATCTAACTGGAACTTCTGTAGTACTAGACTTGGAGATATATATGTTTTTGCTTTACTTAGCAATTTTTTTAAGAAAGTTGACATTAACTTCAACAAAAATGTTTTCCAAAGATTCATTAGTCTTGCATCGTTTTTTTTTTTTTTTTTTTTTGCTCATTCATGGGTTGGATACTCTCCTACGATTTTTAAAATAGCTTTTTGCTTTCCCTACATGTACGTTAAAATACCCCAGTAAAATCACAATATTTGATTTTGGAATTTTTTACATTTAGTCTGCCAAAAGTTGCCAGAATGCTTCTACTTAACTCAGATTTATCTTAAATGTCATCATTAAATACAGCTTGGACGTTAACAAAGATATACTGTTTATTTTTGCATTTCACTGTGAGAAGAGAGTGTTTCTCAACTGGATTTGAATTCTGTAACGTCATCTACTAAATTTTTATGAGTATAGAAGCTGATACCAAGTATTGGTATGCCTTTCATAATTTTTGCAGTTGGTTTACCCTTAAAAATTCTATGATTTTTGGTTTCTGTAGCAGTTTTGTCCAAAACTCACGTTTCTTGTACTGCTGAAACTTGTATTTCATGTTTATCTTAGGGAATTTTCAGTTCTTATTGTTTACCAGTTTTTACATTCAAGATGGCTGTAAAGATTTTCTTTTGAACTTAAGTTTGGAATGACACCGAGGTTTCTTAATCTCGTCCTTACTGCACATGTTGGGGCTTCCCAAACTCTAGGTCCCTAAGCACTGCATAAAGCAAATGGTGGATACCTCTTTTGAGTTTCCAACTGGGGTAGTGCTTACTTTTACCAGCCCTTCCATTCTGCAATTGAAATTGTATGTTGTACATGGCAGGAAATAAATTCCAAGATAAGAACGGATTGTTAGTCCAAAATGATTTCTCATGGTTTTCTCCATTAGGTTCTTCCACTCTCTCTGCTGTTGGGAATTAGGATTCCTTTCTGCCTTTGAGACTGTTGACCGGTTTCACCTGTAACCCTAGGTGGGGGCCTCAAAGGATACTACCATCCAGAGCCAGATGGATTCAAGTTTTTTTATGGGGTATATTCCTCACCCTCTTCTTTCCTCATAACTTGCGAGATGAGGCCTCGAGAATGGGAATGGCAGTCGCAGAGTTAGCCTGGTTTTCATGTTCATTAAAATTTTCACTAACATGGCTGAAAAATGGAATCAATGATCGCGACACATGATACCCGCTAATTAAATTCAGTCCAAGCCATTGCAAATATTTGTTAGTTTTGTCCACTCAAGGCAACATGGCATCGCAGAAGACAGCTAGTACTGCTTGCTGTCTTCAGATTTTTCAAAAGCGATTCTGCCTCATTTCTTGTCGCTGCATTTTCTTGTTCTCAATAATTTCTTTAAAGAACACATAAACGGCATAGAAATTCTGTCGAATAGCTGATATTGCTTCCTCACAGCATGACCATCTAGTATCACACAATATCTTAAGTCACTCATTCTTCCTCACAAGCATGTGCCAATGGTGAGTACAAACTACAAAAAAGCCATATAGTCATTGAATAACTTGGAAAAAAAACAGCTGTTTCTGACGATTTCTCAGCACTGTTTGGAACACCAGGTTTAACAGGTATCAACACATGGCACATAGAAAGCTAATTAATTCAGTTCCTTTATCTTTGCACTTAAACCTGAATATTTCCCACTCGTGTTACTGGCAACGACAATCTTCTGTCCTCATACGGTACTGTATTCCCAAAAGAGATCTAGGTAAACTTTCCTAAGACTTTCTCCTGTGTGTCTGTGTTGGGAACAAAACATAGAAATCTTCCTCATAAACTCTTCCCTCGAAACAATACCGTCTACAAGGGCTAGCTGATCTTCATGTGCTGTGTCTACTGTTGAATATACAGCTAATCTTTAGAATTTTGCTGTTTGAATTTCGCCAACTATTTTACTCAATACCTTGACTCCCACAAGACCAATGAATTCTTCATAATACCGGTAGCCTTGGAAAAATATGACTGATGGCAATGACCTTTCGAGCAACGCTCATGGATGTGTTGTTTCAAAAACGGGTCAAAATGAGCAATTAATTCAAGGAAACCTAAATAGTTACCATTATTTTTGGTCCAAAAAATTTTGTTATCACTATGAAAAGCAAATCCTCTTATTTCCAAATGCTTAACTACCTCTATCAAGCAGGGAAGCACTTCTTGCCAATAATTTTCCTCGGTTTAAATCGTATGCTGCAGTTCACTGTCGATACGGCACGTCTCTCATTCTTCCATGGTAGAAGCCACGTCACTGAATTTTTGGGATGAATAGCATTGTTTTCATGAGATGTCACTTTTTCTACCTCTTTCTTCCAGACATAAAGCCCACAAATTGAAAATGGAGAACACATATCATCTAAGTCAATGCTGTCACTGAATAATTTATGGAAAATACAAAACACATTTCTTGTAGATTCGGAATACTACAGCCATTTCCTTTCATTTTTCTCTCCATTTAGCAGTTTTCTAAAGAACAAGGTGTTGGGTGAGTACATTTTTTGTGATTTATAGACACGTTCGGATTTACTTAGATCATCTAAATTGTTCTTAACATAGTCTAAACCATTCGCTAAAATCAATTCCACCAATGATTTTTCACATTTTTCCATTTCGCCGAATGTTTCTACAATGTTGGGCACTTCACTAATTCACTGTAAGTTCTGTCTCCGAATTCGATTTTATGATCGCTTAGTTCAACATTCGCTTTCATTGCCACCTCAATTACAAAATACTGCCCGACTACAATTTCAGTTTCACCGGGATCTGTAAAACACTCCTTAGAAGAAATATATACCAATGTAAAAGGTACCGGTTCAGTACAGACTTCACTGACGTTACCAGTGGGGCAATTTTTTTTCGTAAGACTATGCAGTCACTTGTGGCAGTTTCTTCATAAATGTAGCTCCTTCTTTCTGGGCTTTTCTTTTGCTCGAATTAACAATTCAACTCTCCAACAATAGACGAGGAATATAAGCAACGAACAGAAGAAGGAAAGGGCGATACGTGAATGGTGAGTGCATCACACAAAACACAAAAGTGTTTGAAGTAACTTGCCTATTGTTAAGGTCAAAAATTCTGCTCGAATACACGCATACGGAGTTTATAAATAGATGGAACTTGTTGACATGAAAGGAATGTTGCGCAACTGCGCAGTAACTTAATTTTTCACTGGATTTGGACTGGTTATTCTGTGACTACATGAGACTGCAAAACATTTCTGTTCAACGAGAAAATATGAATCATAATTATCATGTACTATATTCGACGTTTTGTTTTAAACTGATTTATGATAGTTTTTTAAGATGGTGGTTGTAACAAACAAAGAAATTTGTTTTATATTTTAGGGTCTTATTTTATCCCATGGTGATGGTTGTATCTTGAATGATTCTTATTAGAGAGCCAGATGAGGAAGATCAGAGTGGAGGCCCCCCGTCCACATGGAGTCCTGGGTCTAGAGCCCCCCTTTTCCCTTCCCTTAATCTGGCACTGGAGGGCATAAATTAGAATAACTCATTCAGCACAGAAGACTGTAACCATGACTTTACCAGTTGAAAGTTAGACTTTGAAATTTTTCTACGGAGCAGAGGTGGTGTAGCACCACTCAACGGGTCACCATTTCGTTTCCAGTTAAAATTGATGAGCCCATGTTTCATCGCTTGCAATGATGTTCGAGAAAAACTGGCATGGCCAGCCTCATAACGTGCAAGTGACTTCACACAGATCGTCCTTCATTGCTCTTTATGGTCTTCTGCTAGGTAGCAAATAATCCACAGAGCACACACTTTTATGTACCCCAACTGGAGGACGAGAGTACTAGGCTACCAACAGAGCCATCCAGTTGTGCAGAGAGTTTGACTGTTATCCATTGATCACCTCAAATGAGAGTGTCTGCACATTCCAACATTGCAGGAGTTGCAGCCGGCTGGCACGCAGGGGATTGGGCATGTTTGCACAACCTTGTTATGATAACAGACTCAACACCCAATGACTCACTGTTCTTTTGTTCCAGGTCCCCATAGATATTCTGCATGCGACCATGAATATCTGCAGTGCTCTGGTTTTCCACAAAAAGAAATCAGTGACAGCTCTCTGCTTGGAATGCACATGCATTACAGACACTATTTCGAAGGCTATGTATAGTGCCGCCACCATTCACAAATTCATGAAACTATAGGAGCTGAAGTGGAAATATTCGACGAAGTTGCACAACAAATTCCGCATTTTTTAACCAAAACCGGCCGAAAAAATGTGTTGCATTACTTACCGAACGCACCTTCATCTCCGTTATATAAAGTGCCAAAGAAACTGATATAAGTATACATATTCAAATACAGAAATATGTAAATAGGCAGAATACGTCATTGCGGTCGGCAGCGCCTATCCAAGAGAACAAGTGTCTGGCTAAGTTGTTAGATCGATTACTGCTGCTACAATGGGAGGTTATCAAGAGTTAATCGAGTTTGAATGTCGTGCTACAGTTGGCGGACGAGCGATGGGAAACACCATCTTCAAGGCAGCGATGAAGTGGGAATTTTCCCGTATGACCATTTCACGAGAGTACCATGAATATCAGGAATCCGGAAAACATCAAATCTCCAACTGCAAAAAGGTCCTGCAAGAATAGGATCAATGACTGAAGAGAATCATTCGAAGTGATAGAAGTGCAACCCTTCCGCAAACTGCTGCAGATTTCAGTGTTGGGCCATCAACAAGTGTCAGCGTGTGAACAATTCAATGAAACATCATCGATATGGGCTTTTGGAGCCAAAGGCACACTCATACACCCTTAATGACCGCATGACACAAAGCTTTATGCCTTGTCTTGGCCTGTCAACACTGACATTGGACTGTTGATGATTGTAAACATGTTGCCTGGTCGGACGAGTGTCGTTTGAAATTGTATCGAGAGGATGGACGTGTACAGGTATGGAGACAACCTCATGAATTAATGGACCCAGCCTGTCAGCAGAGGCTGGTGGAGACCCTGTAACGGTGTGGGGAGTGTGCAGTTTGAGTTATATGTACCCTGATATGTCTAGATATGACTCAGATAGGTGACTCATACGTAAGCATCCTGTCTGATCACCTGCATCAACCCATGTCCATTGTGCATTCCGACTCACTTCGGCGATTTCAGCAGGACGATGTGACACCCCACACTTCCAGAATCGCTACAGAGCTGCTCTCCTTAGTTTAAACACTTCCGCTGGCCGCCAAACTCCCCAGACACGAACATTATTGAGGAAATCTGGGATGCCTTATAACATGCTGTTCAGAAGAGATCTCCAAGGCCTGCAGGATTCATGGTGTCAGTTCTTTCCAGCACTACTTCAGACATTACTCAAATTCATGCCACATCGTGTTATGGCACTACTGTGGCGTGCTCTCGGGGGCCCTACACGATATTAGGCAGGTGTATCAGTTTCTTTGCCTCTTCAGTGTAGAAGTTATGTACTGTTCTTATCCTAGTTTCTGCCAATCCCATAATATGAATTTTATATTCCATTTGGAAATAAACCAGATTTTCCTATTAGAGCAGGCCAAATGAATGTTCCATAACATAACTCTGTCCAAATGATTACTGTCCATTATTTTGTAGGAGATTAACGGAATGTGCCTCACTCACTCTCGCAACATGATGTTTCGAATCCTTTTGAACTGCACCCAACTGCACCATGCTAATGATAGACATACACTTGCGATATAAATTATCTATGATGTTTGCGCTAACAGATGACATGGGTCAGAATGGTTTATGTACAGTCAGGGATATAGGGACAGGCACATTGTAGTACAAACCTCTGAGCACTGACCGCTGATTGAGTTCTCTGGTTCTGACTTGTTGTTGAGTGGGACAAACTGTGGGGCTGGCTGAGTCTATGGTGCCTGCATTGCAGGTGCAAATGTAGCATCTGGTACGCAAGCCAGACACGGTCATATGGGACAGTGTTTGTAGAAGTGGACTTGGATTAAGGCTGCAGTCGTAGCGGCTCCGATATCGCT
Source organism: Schistocerca serialis cubense (assembly GCF_023864345.2). Taxonomy (NCBI): domain Eukaryota; kingdom Metazoa; phylum Arthropoda; class Insecta; order Orthoptera; family Acrididae; genus Schistocerca; species Schistocerca serialis. The sequence continues at coordinate 2,471,427 of NW_026047471.1, read as the reverse complement.
GGATTCTGCCGACGATCGACATCGTCTGGAGATGGCCGTACTTTCCAAATCAGTACGTACGCCACTATGTGCACGATCAAACTAAAACTGATTCCTTCTCCTGAATGTACACATTTCGAATGGCAATCGGTGAAATTCAAATCAGTTTGTTTCCTTTGGTCAAATCGGCCGATATCCTCGCACACGAGCTATGGAGCATGAGAAACTGCCAAGAGAGAATGACTTTGTGGCATCCTGAGGATGAAAATATCATAATCGGCACATAGTTCGGAATCTATGGACTAAAATCGCAGGTTTATTCGAATCCTCATATGCAAAATCGGTATTGGAAATTTTAGGAATAGATTATAACCTCAAAAATGTATTTTTTGACGTGAAGAGGGTGGCGTATCTTTTATGCTCATAGCTACTGTACTGGATCTTTCTTGTGGTAGGATGTCATTAGTTGTCTACAAATTATTATTACTGCTTACTGGCGTTTCATGCCAGTAGGTTAGTGATGCTGTTAATATGAAGTGGTTTGAAAATGCAGTGTACGGTAAGTATTTCCACTTTTAAGTGCTTCACTTTTTCAGAGTACCTTATGCTACACCTTTTACTTGTCTTTCACTCGTGTGTAAAACGACAATCACTAATTGATGTACGTCAGCACAACTTCAAATAAATACAGCGACACAGTGTGTTTATAATTAGCTTTTCAAGGTCACCACGAATTATCTCGAGTATAGAACAACGTTTCTCCCGTCATCTCATATATTCATAAAACTTGTCTGGTTATTCCAATAACTGAGGACAGAAAGCATAGTACTTGCCACGTTCTTTACGATTCACAAAAGCTCATTCCCATGCATTCGGTGTCTCTTTAATAGCATAAGCTGCTACGCAGCACTTGTATCCACAACACAGAGGCGTCGTTGTATCCACCCCACCTTAAGAGATTAAAATCTAACCCACATCATACATAGAATAGATTCTAACCTAACCTTCTTGACCTTGACAAAAAAAGACGGAAGAGATAAGACGCACTATGACCACACTGTCGGCCGATGTTATTGGGTAACATCTGGCGACCGTTGTCTGTGTCACTGTGACGCAGACTACGGCTGCTTTCACACTGGCGACTTCGTTGTGGCGTTTCAGCCACGCGGTTCAATCGCAGCAATGGGCGACTACCGCACTTTTGAGCAGCGTGGTCGAATTGCCAGACACGCAACTGTACCACGCAGCAGAAGCTCTGTGGCAAGAGCTGTCTGTATGCGTCTGCTACTTAGCGACGAAACGGACTCTGATGAGAAAGTGTTGCTTTTCGTTTTGTTATTGAAAAGAAAACACAGGCGTCAGCGACATCATCCAAAGTACCGGATTCATCCTATGTTAACTACTGGAGAAAAACATGGACTTTTTTTATAATTTATAAGAAATTGAAAGAAAACTCTAAAAAATGCTTTAACTGCTTCAGAATGTCTGTGACGTCTTTTGATCAGTTATGTGCTGTGCTGAGGGCTAACAAAATAAAAGAAAGTACGTAAATGAGAAATAGTATATCATCAGATGAAAGACGAATGATTACTTCAAGGTAAATAAAATGCCTTTTTTACATATAAATTTATGTTTAAAGTAAATTCGACAATAATTTTTTTCGATGAAATACTTTAAAACAGCTTCCTAAAATCTACGCTACCCAGAGAATAAATCAGTGGTCACTGATGAATCAGGTGATATAGGTGAAAGTGATTTGATGTACTTGGACATGGATTGGAAGCATGAACAGTTATGGTGTATTTGAATATATAGGTACTGGTATGTGTGAAGTGATCTGAAACTTACAGTTTTCTGGTAACTGTAAGACCTGCTGTATTACCACAAAACTGACATTATTTCAAAATTGTCCTTCATCTTTAAACGCTTTGCCACAGATTTCAAATCATCTAATTATGACAGTAGAAAATGATTAGCAGGGTAATCTCCTTCACGGTTTGATGAATTTTCTATTTCTTGATGTTTGCTGCAAGTACCTGAAACAGTTTCTCCCCTTCTGTCATCCCTTGTCCCTTACGGGAACCGGAGGCAACTCCACCCTCTACATGAGAATCATTTGCCACGTCAGTACGAACAATACCTTCTTCCACCTCTGCTGGTTTGTTGGCAGTTACAGGTAATAAGAAAGTTATTGTTGTTGTTGTGGTCTTCACTCCAGAGACTGGTTTGACGCAGCTCTCCATGCTACTCGATCCTGTACAAGCTTCATCATCTCCGAGTAACTACTGCAATCTACATCCTTCTGAATCTGCTTAATATATTCTCCTCTTGGTCTCCTACAATTTTTACCTTCCACGGTTCCCTCCAATATTAAACTGGTGATCTCTTGATGCTTCAGAATTTGTCCTACCAACTGATCCCTTCTTCTAGTCAAGTTGTCCCATAAATTTCTCTTTTCCCCAGTTCTATTCAGTAGTATCTCCTCATTAGTTACGTGATCTACCCATCTAATCTTCAGCATTCTTCTGTAGAACTACATTTCGAAAGCTTCTATTCTCTTCTTGTCTAAACTATTTGTCCTCCATGTTTCACTACCATACTAGGCTACACTCCATACAAATATTTTCGGAAAAGACTTCCTGACAGTTAAATCTATACTCGATGTTAACAAATTTCTCTTATTCAGAAACGCTTTCCTTGCCATAGCCAGTCTACATTTGTATCCTCTGTACCTTGACCGTCATCAATAATTACACTCCCCATGTTGCAAAACTCATCTACACTCATGCTTATAAATTAAGGATAATGCTGATACGTGGTGAAACAACGCTCTGGTGAGCGGTTTGCGGGTTTAAATCACCACGGGGTATGACAATACGGTGCATTTGACCTGCGGTCGTCGCACGATGGCGCTGGCAGCAATCCACATACGCAGAGTTGTGTTGGTGCATGTCAGATTACGGTGCAGCGAATAAGTGCGCAGACGCTTTCAGACGTGCTAATGGTGACTGTGTGTTGAAAATAGCTCAAATAACAGATATTGATGATGTTATGAGGGGTAGAATACAAGGGCGACTGGAGGCTGATCAAACACAGCAGGTCGTAGCATGGGCCCTCCGTGTGCCACGAAGTGTGATATCAAGATTATGGCAACAATTCAAGCAGACAGGAAACGTGTCCAGGCGCTACAGTACGGGACGTCCACAGTATACGACACTACCACAAGGAGACCGATATCCCACCATCAGTGCCAGCAGATGGCCAAGGATTACTGCAGGTAGCCATGCTCGGGACCCTACTGCAGCCACTGGAACAGTTGTCTCCAGACACACAGTCTACAGACGACTGAACAGACATGGTTTAGTCGCCCAGAGACCTGCAAGGTGGATTCCACTGACCCCTGGTCACAGGAGAGCCCGTAAAACGTGGTTTCAAGAACACAGTACGTGGTCATTGGAACAGTGGTCCCAGGTTATGTTCATAGACGAGTCCAGGTACAGTGATTCTCGCCGGGTTTTCATCTGGCGTGAACTAGGGACCAGATACCAACCCCTTAACGTCCTTGAAAGGGACCTGTATGGAGATCGTCGTTTGATGGTGTGGGGTGGGATTATGATTGGTGCACGTACACCTCTGCATGTCTTTGAAACCCACATTCCTCGTGATGGATGATAACGCACGGACCCACAGAGCTGCCATCGTGGAGGAGTGCCTTGAAACAGAAGATATCAGGCGAATGGAGTGGCGTGGCTGTTCTCCAGGCCTAAACCCCATCGAGCACGTCTGGGATGCTCTTAGTCGACGTATCGCTGCATGTCTTCAAACACCTACGACACTTCGGGAACTCCGACAGGCACTGGTGCAAGAATGGGAGACTATACCCCAGCAGATCTGTGTCGTGTGTGTCCCCTATGTGCCTATGCTATTAGCGTCAGTTTTGTGTAGTACCACGTTGTGTGACGCAAGATTCTGCAATTATCCTTAATTTATGAGCATGAGTGTACTACTTTAAGCATCTCTTTTCCCAATCTGATACCTTCAGCATCACTCGATTTAATTCGACTATATTCCATTATTCTCGTTTTGCTTTTGTTTATGTCCATCTTGTATCTTCCATTGACTTATGGCTTGCCATAACTGTAACACTGTTAGTCAACTGCGCCGAACTGTGATTTCTACCTTTCTCAGATACTGTATTTACGCGAATCTAATGCACACCTTTTTGTTTACCATATGCATTAATCAAAACTGGGTTGTGCATAAGAATCGTCGGTGCATTACATTCGAGTACCAACCTGAATCCGTCGTTCAGGGACAAGATCATTGAAATTTACGTATGGTTCCTTACATCTCAATGCATTGTTGTAATTTTCAACTTACGTTTTTGTTGGGCTATTACTGCGTAGTGTGTTCGCATTAGGTAGTCACGAAATGGAAGGCAAGCACGGAAGAATATCGTATGATACTACTATAGAGCGTAAAGTAATTCCTTATGCTTAAAAATACGGTAACAGGAGGGCGGGACGAGAATTCGATGTAGCTGAGAGTAACGTTTGCTTTTGGAAGAATTAGAAATTGGCATTATTTGCAACTACCAGTACTGGAAAGAAATTCACTGGTCCTCACAGTGGAAGACATCCTGACGTTGAACCAATATTTTTGGAATTCGTCCGTGGAAGGAGGAAAAATGGACAATCTGTAAACTAATTACGCCATAAGAAACAAAGCAAAAGGAGGTGGCTGCAGTTCCTAATATACCGAGGTGAGAGCTTCAGGCTAGTCGTGGATGGGTTGATCGCTTTATGAAAGGGGCGGGCTTATCTCTGCGATGCCGTACAACGAAAGCTTCCACAAGATTTTGAGGAAAAAAAATCAAGAATTTCAGCTCTATGTCACCACACTTCGGCAACGAAGGAATGTTTCGATGAGCCAAACAGGCGACTTTGTTGATACGCCAGTTTGATTTAATATGCCACATGATTACACGACTGATGAAAGGGGACAAAAGACGTTACCATCTAGGCATCGTGGTGTGAAAAAAAGCACGTAACTATAACGCTGGCAGTCACAGCAGATAGGCGAAAACTTCCTCCTCTCTTAATCTACAAGCGGAAAACAAGTCCCAAGGCTTCTAAAAATGAAAAGCTGTTCCCTGTTGACGTCATTGTTCGAAATAAAGAGAAGGGACACGTGACAAATTCTAACGCGAAGCTTATGAGAGTTACAAACTACAATTAATGCTATGTCTATACGCATTTCGTGGTCATCTTGCTGATGACGTAAAAAAGAAGATGCACAGTCTAGGCAGTGATCTGTTATTATTCCTGGAGGAATGACTTTTGTGTTAAAACCATTGAACGATAGTGTAAGTAAAGCTTTCTGAGGCTACTTTCAGGAAGAGTGCAAGACATAGTTTTGCAAACCAAACTGTAAACTGACTCCGATACGGAAAATTAAGATTGCTGCACCCCACATTATTGCATGCTTGATTTCGGCCTCATGGAGAAAAATCAAAGCACCAATGATAGTAAACTCATTCGAGAAATGCTGCATTTTATATTCTCTGGACGGTCATGAAAATGATGTGCTCTGGAACGAGGACGACGGGGGAAAGAGTAAATGAAACTGCTTCTGATGTAGACTCCTCCGAAATGATGATATTAGTGGATAATGATGAGTAACGACCGTGATTTATGATCTATTTGTTTGTATGTCATGTAGGTAATCAATTTAGGAAATATTTTTTAATAATGACTGTGTCACTTAAGAATGGGTGGTGGCTTAAAATTGTTGTTTTGATGCTTCATGTATACATCCACTGACGTGTAAATAAACGGAGCCTACTAGTGATAAGCCAACAAACTCTTTGTTTACAACTTTAACTTGGGGGGTGCATTACATTCCACGGTGCATTAGACTGGCGTAAGTACAGTATACTGATAATGGCGTCCTGTATTCCGGGCATAGTCTCTCGGACTAGTTTGCCTACTGACATGGGGTGCAGTCGGGTTACGCTCGGAGTTACTCGGAGCTTGAGAGTTCTCTTGAGTGAATACATATTAGTGGGTGTCGTGTCGATTCCCAATTTCGTTCTTTTTGTGTATTCTTGCGGTATGTTGCTTCTACAAGTTATCAAAACTCCTAGGATTGGTACATTGACTTTTTCCGTAACCCCCAAACTGCCTCGATGTTCTTGATCGTCAATGTTGACAGTAGTTTTTACACTGACAAAAAGGTTGGTTTCTCGTACACGTGCTACAACAGAGTTAGTGCTCTCAATGTTGGTTACTTTAAGCTGCGACTTATTGTTGACCCTGACGCCATTTCCTTAGCTAACAGTTTTCTTACCACGGTATATGTAAGCATCTGTTTCGGGTCCACTGCTAGCCCACCTCGTTTCTTCGGTATTACACACAAGTGTGCAAATGTTCACCGTCTTCATCCACATCTGTTGCCGCACTGACATCTTTCAGTCCTGTATTGTCCTAGTGAACATAACACTCATTTATATCGTTCGAAATAATGTTTCCCATCGCTGATAACACATTGTCTTCTGTAACTATGTTTAGCACTAGTCTTCCAATGTCAGTTTCCATGACGCAGTAGTCGTAAGACCTAAAACCCCCTCACAGTTACAGATGGCTTCCTTAGTGTATCGGAATACCAGTATTTACACTGACGAAGAGTATTCTGCTCCTCTAGTGACAAGCCAGGAAATACCACAAACGCAAACACTGAGCAGTATGCCGGAGCACTTTATTGCTCCGACGTCGTCACAATAGATTGTAGGCACAGACGTGAAAATACACTACTGGCCATTAAAATTTCTACACCACGAAGATGATTTGCTACAGACGCGAAATTTAACCGACACGAAGAGTGTGGTGTCACCGCCAGACACCACACTTGCTAGGTGGTAGCCTTTAAATCGGCCGCGGTCCGTTAGTATACGTCGGACCTGCGTGTCGCCACTATCAGTGATTGCAAACCGAGCGTCGCCACACGGCAGGTCTAGTCTAGAGAGACTCCCTAGCACTCGACCCAGTTGTACAGCCGACTTTGCTAGCGATGGTTCACTGACTACAGACGCTCTCATTTGCAGAGACGACAGTTTAGCATAGCCTTCAGCTACGTCACTTGCTACGACCTAGCAAGCCGCCAGATTCAGTTACTATGTCTTCTGAACAGATAATATTGTGACTCATGAACTGTCAAAAGCGACGTTCATCATTAATGGATTAAAGTTAAGTATCAAACTAATTACGTCCGCTTTCTGAATTCTAATTCCTTGTCATGTTCCAGACCTCACGTCAGTATAGTCCTTCACTCCTCACGCCAGCCTGCGTGAGCTAAAACACGTGCATTTCGGCCTCTACTAGTAACACGGTGTTGGCTCTTCTGCCAACACAACAAAGAGGATGCTGTGATATGCAAATTATTAGCTTTTCAGAGCATTCACACAAGGTTGGCGCCGGTGGCGACACCTACATCGCGATGTCATGAGGAAAGTTTCCAACCGATTTCTCATACACAAACAGCAGCTGACCGGCGTTGCCTGGTGAAACGTTGTTGTGATGCCTCGTGTAAGGAGGAGAAATGCGTACCATCACGTTTACGACTTTGATAAAGGTCGGATTGTAGCCTATCGCGATTGCGGTTTATCGTATCACGACATTGCTGCTCGCGTCGGTCAAGATCCAATGGCTGTTAGCGGAATACGGAATCGGTGGGTTCAGGAGGGTAATACGGAACGCCGTGCTGGATCCCAACGGCCTCGTATCACAAGCAGTCGAGATGATAGGCATCTTATCCGCATGGCTGTAACGGATCGTGCAGCGACGTCTCGGTCCCTGAGTCAATAGATGGGGACATTTGCAAGACAACAACAATCTGCACGAACAGTCCGACGACGTTTGCAGTACCATGGACTAGCGGCTCGCAGACCATGGCTGCGGTTACCCTTGATGCTGCATCACAGACAGGAGCACCTGCGATGGTGCAGTCAACGACGAACCTGGGTGCACGAATGGCAAAACGTCATTTTTTCGGATGAATCCAGGTTCTGTTTACAGAATTATGGTGGTCGCATCCGTGTTCGGCGACATCGCGGTGAACGCTCATTGGAAGCCTGTATTCGTCATTGCTATACTGGCGTATCTCCCGGCGTGATGGTATGGGGTGCCATTGGTTACACGTCTCGGTCACCTCTTTTTCGCATTGACGGCACTTTGAATAGTGGACATTACATTTCAGATGTGTTACGACCCGTGGCTCTACCCTTCATTCGACCCCTGCGAAACCCTACATTTCAGCAGGATAATGCACGACCGCATGTTGCAGCTCCTGTACGGGCGTTTCTGGATACAGAAAATGTTCGATTGCTGCCCTGGCCAGCACATTCTCCAGATCTCTCACCAACTGAAAACGTCTGGTTAATGGTGGCCGAGCAACTGGCTCGTCACAATACGCCAGTCACTACTCTTGATGTTCTGTGGTATCGTGTTGAAGCTGCATGGCCAGCTGTACCTGTACACGCGATCCAAGCTCTGTGACTCAGTGCCCAGGAGTATCAAGGCCGTTATTATGGCCAGAGGTGGTTGTTCTGGGTACTGATTTCTCAAGATCTATGCACCAAAATTGGTAAAAATGTACTCACATGTAAGTTCTAGTATAATATATTTGTCCAATGAATACCCGTTTATCATCTGCACTTCTTCTTGGTGTAGCAATTTTAATGGTCAGTAGTGTAAGATTATTAGGTACTTATTAGCGGATAAGTTCAAAGTTATCATCATTACGCGCAACGAACATAATTCTAAGTTACCAGGTCTTGTGCAGGTGATGAAATCGAGGAACTAAAAACAGAAGCAACAGAGATTTGAGTAACAGTTAATTTGATTAACAGGGGCAGAGAGCCACACTCCATATCATTTCTTAGAGTAATATTCCCTCCGAGAGCATGAAATCATTACTAAAATCTACTCAGTACGTGAGCTTTCGTATGACCTAATCAAGCTCTTCCATTTCTATCCACATTCTCCCTGCATATCTGCAATGCCACTCGCCTTCCCAATATTCATCCCACATTCTTCATAACACTCCCTTGCCGTGCACCTGCGTCTCAGTCCCTCACCAAGGACAGATTTTGTTTTTATAAATGCTTTTCTTTACTTTCAATCGTTTTAATCAAAGAATTAAGAGTCGGAACTTCAATACTACTAACCCCTTCCTCTCCCTCCCTCCTCCGCCACCCTCAGGGGGAATACAAATGTCAGATAAAGGGCCAGTGTGTACTTGGTGGTATTATCTTCCGTCGTGTACTCACTACATAATTATTTTTTGGCCGGTGATTTAACGCAATTGAAGTGATCGGCAATTAAAAGTGACGTAGGTCTCTCCTAACACGTTAAGAATTCCATTTTGGTACAGTAGTTTTCGTTTCTTGAATGTTAGATTGCCAGCAGGTGGAAGGGCGATGACAATTTTCGTATCTCCTTTTGTACGCTCTATATCATTATCAGAACGTATTTTAGTTGAATGCTTTCTTCTGCCTTAACTGCAGTGGCTTTGTTTGGAAATTGTTACCACAGTTCTGTATCTTCTCATAGTGAAGTGCGTCCTCATCTAGATCTCGCGACGAAATCTCGTACTGTAACAGACAACGAGGTGGGTGTAGTTGTAATACACTGTAATGGCATTCGGGGGGAAGGCGGCTTTACCATTCACACAAGCACATTTAGATTTATGAGGATTACGTTTAAAACTTTTAATGCAAATTCTGGGATGGTTGCTCTAGAAAGACGTCAGCCAGTTTCCACCCTCAACTTTCCTCAGCTGGAGCACGTTCTTAATCTCTAATGGCTCTCTCATCAACAGGACGTTAAACACTGAGCCGGCCTGTGTGCCCGTGCGGTTCTAGGAGCTTCAGTCTGGAACCGCGTGACCGCTACGGTCGCAGGTTCGAATCCTGCCTCCGGCATGGATGTGTGTGATGTCCGTAGGTTAGTTAGGTTTAAGTAGTTGTAAGTTCTAGGGGACTGATGACCACAGATGTTAAGTCCCATAGTGCTCAGAGCCATTTGAACCATTTAAACACTGATGTTACTTCCTGTGGTAGCGCTGTACTTACAGCTGTCACGCTTAAGTGTTGTTGTAAACATTTCTTTCGTGTTTTTGTGCATCTCACACACGTTTAAAACTAACATGCGGACCAGTGCTACATCAGTAGTTTCAGTGGCTAAGTAACAGTCATGAAATGCGGATGTCAGGAGTTTAACCCTAGATCAGTACTAGGAATTTTTTTCTGCGACTTGCCGTTCTTTCATCTCTGGCAATTATTTCCTAATGTGAAAAATGACAAGGTGCACTGCCGTTCGAAGTTCTCGTTGTAGGTACATCCCCTCTCATCCCTCCTCAAACACCAGCGCCAAGGACAACAACAACAGCAATCTCCGATAATCATTTAAAAGTCGAGCCAGTTAAAACTCAGAGGGAGACAATGGCGTGCTGCTGTATCCATCGTGTCAGACGATGGCAATGGAATACGGCTAGCACGCTCAGCAGAGCAGCGCTGAATGCTGTGTGCAACGGTGAGAGAGGAACGAACGCTGCAAGCCGCTCCACGCCTCTCTCGGTGACCAACCACCAGCGACCAGCCGCCTGTATCTGCGCTGCCTCAGCCTTTGGCAGGCGGTTTAGTCGCGCCTGTCCGCCTTCAGTTTCGCCTGCCTTCAACCTCCAGTCTTGAATGTAGCTACACAGTGATTATATGGTTCTCTTTTGGATTGCAGTTTCGACTTGTTTTCCCAGCCATTGACGTCTGTTCTCTATTTTGAATTCTCGACCGTACATTGTCATTTCGTGCAGTCTTCAAGAAGGGTCGTCGAGCAGATGCGCAAAACTATAGACCTATATCTCTTACGTCGATCTCTTGTAGAATTTTAGAACATGTTTTTTGCTCGCGTATCATGTCATTTCCGGAAACCCAGAATCTACTATGTAGGAATCAACATGGATTCCGGAAACAGCGATCGTGTGAGACCCAACTCGCCTTATTTGTTCATGAGACCCAGAAAATATTAGATACAGGCTCCCAGGTAGATGCTATTTTTCTTGACTTCCGGAAGGCGTTCGATACAGTTCCGCACTGTCGCCTGATAAACAAAGTAAGAGCCTACGGAATATCAGACCAGCTGTGTGGCTGGATTGAAGAGTTTTTAGCAAACAGAACACAGCATGTTGTTATCAATGGAGAGACGTCTACAGACGTTAAAGTAACCTCTGGCGTGCCACAGGGGAGTGTTATGGGTCCATTGCTTTTCACAATATATATAAATGACTTAGTAGATAGTGTCGGAAGTTCCATGCGGCTTTTCGCGGATGATGCTGTAGTATACAGAGAAGTTGCTGCATTAGAAAATTGTAGCGAAATACAGGAAGATCTGCAGCGGATAGGCACTTGGTGCAGGGAGTGGCAACTGACCCTTAACATAGACAAATGTAATGTATTGCGAATACATAGAAAGAAGGATCCTTTATTGTATGATTATATGATAGCGGAACAAACACTGGTAGCAGTTACTTCTGTAAAATATCTGGGAGTATGCGTACGGAACGATTTGAAGTGGAATGATCATATAAAACTAATTGTTGGTAAGGCGGGTACCAGGTTGAGATTCATTGGGAGAGTGCTTAGAAAATGTAGTCCATCAACAAAGGAGGTGGCTTACAAAACACTCGTTCGACCTATACTTGAGTATTGCTCATCAGTGTGGGATCCTTACCAGGTCGGGTTGACGGAGGAGATAGAGAAGATCCAAAGAAGAGCGGCGCGTTTCGTCACTGGGTTATTTGGTAACCGTGATAGCGTTACGGAGATGTTTAATAAACTCAAGTGGCAGACTCTGCAAGAGAGGCGCTCTGCATCGCGGTGTAGCTTGCTCGCCAGGTTTCGAGAGGGTGCGTTTCTGGATGAGGTATCGAATATATTGCTTCCCCCTACTTATACTTCCCGAGGAGATCACGAATGTAAAATTAGAGAGATTAGAGCGCGCACGGAGGCTTTCAGACAGTCGTTCTTCCCGCGAACCATACGCGACTGGAACAGGAAAGGGAGGTAATGACAGTGGCACGTAAAGTGCCCTCCGCCACACACCGTTGGGTGGCTTGCGGAGTATCAATGTAGATGTAGATGTAGATGTACCCTGGCGGCACTAGCCGAGTACTTAGTTGTATTGCATCTACTGCGTTCAATGAATTCGGCGTGCACCGATATGGTACATACCATCTCTGACAGATCCATGAGCCTAGGAAAGTACCGTGTTGAGTGTACTGCCGACTTTCTTATCTTCCAAGACGACAACAGCTGTGTTCATAGGGCTGAATGTGTACGGTACTGCCCTGTTTTGATGAACTCTCAGACACCCCACAACTCCTCAACTGGTCCGCTAAATAACGCGATATCAGCACCATTGAAATCTCTGGGACTATTTGGATCAACAGATTAAGCGTACTAATCAACATTCCTGCATTTTGGTACCTGTACGGAATCTGATCAATGAGAGTTTTCAGCCAGACATGACATAACTGCGGACGCTTGTTGATCCTCTTCCACGCTGTTTTGAGGGCATTTCTAAGAGTAGAGGCGGAGTCACACGGTTTTAGCGTGACGTTTCCTGCAGTGACTAGTTATCTACCTGATGTTCTCAAGCTCTGCTGAGCTGCACAGAGCACAAGTGCGTGGCCGTCAGCAGGACGTCACGAAAGGCCTGTGCCAATGCATGGCTTCGTAGGAAGGAACGTAGCAAGTAATTTCCATTCTGACAATCACTTCAGATATCTTCACCATTTATCACTCGTTATATCATTACTATATCAAAATGATTCCAATAAAAATTTTTCGATTCATTACTGATTTCAGAGTTTAATGCCCTATATGAAGCTGCTACTGTCACATCGCTGACAGTTCCGCCCACGTCACGATTTTTACAGAGTGAGTGATTTCCTGTAAGTTTTTTCGATACTCCTCCTAATAAGTATTTACAAATATGCAGTTCTGGAATATGTTCAACTTAATTCTATAGGTTTTCTCGTCCTTAATCTTGACTCTCTAAAATGACCATTCATGAATTTCCTAGGCTCAGCACCTCATAAAGGCTGCACTAAAGGCTAACTTCGCTCTCGTGTCTCCTCTATCAATTGATACGACCAGTGCATCGACTTTTGTTCCTGTGATAATTTTACTTGCTGGGGTTCTACATTCTCCAGCAGCTCCGTTGCGACGCACATGGGTAGTAAATACAACTATCAGACAACCACGCCCGCGAAATGCATCTTTCAATAAATGCGTATTCTATTTATACAAAAGTTTAGGTGTATTTTTTCTGTAGGTCTGGAATGATTGTAGTACTCTTCCTGCGTAATATTTCATGTAATATTATTTCCTCTTCAAGTTTACTAAAAAGCGTATATTAGGAGTTTCATTCACTTCAGCACATTATATGGCATTACCTCCAGTCAATTCTGTAGTGTCAGGTGTAGGGGTAGGTTAATCTTCTGATCGCTCAACGAATAAAGAAGCGATTCGTATTGATAGTCTATCCTCACTTTTCAGATATCCACGTTACTTCATACTCTTATGTAATATAACAGAGTGGTCTAATGGAATACCTATTCGTGATCTACTGAATGTGAGTGACCTGACGCAAGAAAATAGTCAAAAGCTTAGAAAAGCCAAACCACGTTACAGAACAAATGTAGATATAGACTGTGTTATATTTAATGTCATAATGAGATCTATTAACTATATCTATAGTACACTTCCATCGTCCACGAGGCATGATTACAGAAATACGAAATAGCTGAACGGGGATACCCAAACGCAGGTGGGAAACATGCGGTTCACGGATACAAATGTCGTGTCTTATCTCTCCAGCATACCTTACAGTGATGGGAGGAAACTGCGTACAATCATCTATTTGAGTCAGAGAACGCGAGCGAGCCTGCTAATTTTTGCAATATTGCACTCCTGAGTCTACGTCCTCATCTGGACCTGACATGACTTCTTGCAAGACAAGGTGAGAGACTTCCCACGTGTCTGGACAATTTGAGTGCGTCAGAATGAAAATCCGAAACTGTATTAGTGACGCGCGTATAATTTATCATTTTAATAATTTTCGTTTGAACAGTTTCACAGGCTGTCATCCTTTATTTATGACGCTGCAGAAAAGCTAGTAGTGAAAAGGTCGCAACCATTTTGGGTCAGTTTCCGTTATGTTCTTTTGTGCATTCATCAATATGGCCATTTCGTGCTCGAATGGACTACCTAACGAATACCACATCCTTTTGCATTTATTCATAGCTACTGATTCACAATGTGGTATTAATACGGTACGTAGCGGAGAGATAAGCTTATTATTCAGTGTCAACAATAGCTTCTTTCGAAGAGGTGCAACCGAGGAAACGTCATAGTTGGTACAGAATCGCCGAAATGGAGATTGCCAGCGCTGTCGCGATTGCTCTTTTCGTGATGTATAACGTGATTGGGTGGTAAGTTGCATCAGCACTATGCTTGAGACGCCAGTAGCTCAGTTCTTAAACTTAACTTGACAATTTCGGCATCAGCGACAGATGAACAATAGAAGTTGGCTCCACAAAGCATCTTCCACATTTTGGAGTAGATTTCTTAACGACGGTTGCTGCTATGGATACGTTCCTGGTTTTCTAGACACGTGAAATTAGTAATAAATCGAATATGTAAGAAACTTCAAAGATGATTTGTGTAGTAATAAGTCGGGTGTGTAAGAAACTTCAAAGATGATTTGTGTATGTGCGTCGAAATTAACAAGGATTCGAAACGATTAGAAGTGAAGTCTCGCAGTTTTCTAGCCACACGTTTCCATATTTAGTGCTATTCCTTCTACAATGCGTGTAACGTATTTTCCGCATCTGGTTAGAATGTTTGTTGCATAACAGCTTCACAATGCATCATGCGAAGAGTGTATCTGCAGTACTATATTTTCTTCGCTGTTTACATTCCAGTTTCCTGCACATCGAGTTTTAAAGATGATTTAGTTGCAGGCAGCCATAGAGTTTTAATGGTCGTTCCGAAAAAATAAAAGTAGATAATTAATTTATTCTGCGAAAGTAGAGGAGAGTGTTGTGTCTGGATGACAGAGCATCTACGAACACATATTGTATCCTGGTCGGCGTTTTAGTTTACCGAGTGATTTTAGAATCGCATGAAGGAATACGCAATAGAAAGCGCCGTAAGCAACTTCCGCCATTCCATTTTCTGCAGTTTTCGTTGTTAAAGAGACATGAGATTTTGTGTTGTGCGGCGTTTGTTAGTATGACGAGTTCAGAATATTTAAATGCCATGTAACACTTTGAATCAATATGCAGCATATTGTTAATTATTTAGTTACAGAATTTTATTGCAAGTAAAATTCAGTATATTTTTCATACTAGTTGCATAACACGTGGACGATTGAGCCACATTTCGTTGGTCTTGAAATGGCAGGAAGTTTTCTCCCATGACACAAGTGTTATTTTTAATTGTGCCTATTTAATGTCTTAACAATTTTTCCTGTCTTCAGAACGGAAATTTGCTTTTATTTCCAGTAGGTTCTGCTTCAAAATGTTTTTCACTTGTAAGTAGTTTTTGAAATCACTTCTCATATCACTTACTGATTCTTGGTATGTAGAAGAGCAACAATCGAACACACAGACTATTAC
Organism: Schistocerca serialis cubense; assembly: GCF_023864345.2. Classification (NCBI taxonomy): domain Eukaryota; kingdom Metazoa; phylum Arthropoda; class Insecta; order Orthoptera; family Acrididae; genus Schistocerca; species Schistocerca serialis. The sequence continues at coordinate 2,455,713 of NW_026047471.1, read as the reverse complement.
ACACAGTACTGACAGGATTTTCTCGAGTGCAAGACTTTTAAATTTGTCTATAATGTTTGTTCCTAGGTAGATGACCGTGTTTTATCATGGAACAGTTTTTCGCATTTGGTTTTTCAATTTTGGAAAACCGTTACTTTCCCTGAGTGGTTTTTGTAGCTTCAGAAACAGACTGCAGCAAGCATAAGGTGAATGCGAACGTTTCAAAATGAGTACGAAAATACATTAAACTCCTATTACAGGGCTGGCTCCAGGTGATAGAAAAGTGTTCCGGGGTAGAACAGTGCCCCCTGTACGTCTGCAGGTCTGGTTGACACTGATAGCCACGCGCCACAGTACCGTGTCACGCCGCTACGTGAGCGAAATCAACATCTACATCTGTACTCTGCAAACCACCGTGAAGTGGATGGCAGAGGGTACGTCCCACTGTAACTCGTAATTAAGAGTTGTTCCTGTTTCTTTCACGTATGGAGCGCAGAGAGAATGGCTGTTTGAATGCCTCTCAGTATGCAGTAATTATTCTAATCTTATCCTCACCACCCATATGCATACGTAAGGAGTTGTAGTATAACCCAGAGAAATAATTTAAAGCCTGGTCTTGAAACTTTGTTAATAGACTTTCTCGGGATAGTTTGCGTCTGTCTTCAAGAATCTTCCAGGTCTACGACATGCTTTACCCACGACTGAACCTATGTGATAATTCTAGTTCATATCCCTTCCAAGTATTACACTCAGGTATTTGTATGAGTTGGACGAGTCCAACGGTGACTCATTGATATTATAGTCATAGGGCAATACGTTTTGTGAAGTGCAAACTTTTCCATTTCTGAACATTTAGAGCAACTAGTTAATCTGTGCACAACGTTGAAATCTTATCTTACATTTCCGAACATTTAGAGCAAGTTGCCAATTAATATTGCGCAGCCTACTGATAAAAGTGGAAATGGGCGCCATTTTCTTTTGGTTATCCTAGTTAAGTGCTACGGTACTGCAGTTTCTACCAGGATGGCAGACAAGTCGATGTAAATAATCAAAAAGCTGAGTGCGTAACTTTATTTGTTCTAAATGAAATTTTAATTTCATGACTAAACTTCGAATTCAGTGTTGCAGAACTCTTTGTTGTTCCAACTGAAATAGTGCTTATTTTGTCATATAGTATTGAATTTCATCAACTTTTATCCTTATATTAGAAAACTTTTTACTTCCTTAAAACTTGCACCATTGCGCTAAAAAATCCCAAGAAACACATGTTATCACCACAAGTACAGTTTTCAAGTTGAAGTAAAAACGCGTTGCAATAAACAGATCTTGATAGTTTACAGTTGTTTTGGTGAAGAAACTTTACATCAAAACTTTCTCTACTGCTGTTATGCAGAGGGTGCACAAAAATATGGAAACACCAAAAACACAACATTGCCATGACAGCTGTGGCGTAGAAAACCGTTGGCATTCAAAACAAATTCGAATAGTCTCGGATTGGACAAATACAGGTCCTGCGTGGTTTGCAAGGAAATGTTATACCATACTTTCTGGAAAATTGTGCCAATTTCAGGTAATGACGATGGAGGTGGCTAGCGTTCACGCACTGTTCTCTCCAAAACAGACTACAAAGACCCAATAATACTGAGACCTGATGTCTGTTGTGGCCAGAGGAGATACGAAAATTCATCCTCGTCGTGGACGATGCGGGCTGTGTGAACAGATCCCTGTCCTCTTGAAACGCAACATCACCTCTGGGGTACAAACATCGTACTACTGGATGGACCTGATCAGCCACAGTAGTCACACAATCCCTGGCAGTAATACGATCTTGCAGAGTACCAATTGGGCCCTTGGAATACCACGATATGTCGGTCCAAACCACCACCGAGCCTCGGGCATGAACTGCCGTTGTGATGTTAACTCGACAAGAAGTTGGAAACAGTGTGAAACAAGGCTCAACCGACCAAACGACACACTTCACTTGCTCTATACACCAGGTATTATGCCTTTAGCACCACATTTACTTGTCACTGACATTTGCATCACTGATGAGTGGTTTTGGAATTATATCTCCCCCTGCAATTCCGAACTTTTAGAGTTCCCTTCATGATGTTTTGTTGCTAACAGGGTTCGCGAATACGACATTCAGCTCTTTAGTGACTTTGGCGTCTGTCGTCCTCTTAATTTTCGTTGAAATAACCTTCAATGACCCTCCTTCACTATCACTCAACACACACACATACTTTTGCCCTCGTTATGGCTTGGCGGCTGATGATTTCCCCTTTCCCTTTATGCGGTATAAATTTTCGATACGGTGCCTCTTGAAACACCAAAAATCTCGGTTACGAATGACCGAACCATTCAAGCACCAACAATTTGCCCATGTTCGAATTCACTTAGCCCTCACGTAACGTACTCACAACTACAGCGAACACTGTTCTGGCCACGTCTGACATATTGACGAAAAATGTTGAGGAAATTGCGCTGGCGCCGTTCGTGGTCAAATACAACATGGCAAATCTCCAGGCTTTACTAGCATCTGCGTTTACTTTCAAACAGTTATTTCTCGATCTCTTCAGATATTTTTGTCCAACCCCTGTATATTACACACATCGCACAACAACACAGGCCTGTCAGGTTGTACGACGTACATCCATAGGAGACATGGACGATGGTAAGACTTAGTCGTATGACATGCTCAGGGATCAGACATAATACATGCTGAGCATGAGAATGAATACTGATGTAACAGTCTCACGTAGCAATCTCTCACAATTGGACTGCACTGAAATGTTACCAAGGACTTGATTCATCAAAAACTATATCTCACACTCGTGGCAATGGTTTTCACCGTCTGTCGAAGAGACGACAGAACGTCGTCTGCTTTTCCATTTTTCACTCATACCATTACGCTGATCTGTAGCATAAGACATGATGATGTAAATATCTTCGATTTACTAATGCGATACATCCGTGAAAAACACATTAACCGAAATGACAGAGTCGCCTCGTCGAACAATCAAGTTAGATAATTCCAAAACAAGACCCTGAAGCGAAGAATTTATGAAATAAATATGAATTCCAGACTATTTTCGTTGCCATCAAAGTAAATATTTGTCCTAACAAATGTGACGTCCTTGGGTATTAGAAAACGGAAGGGAGAACGTGGAGGAATAATGATAAAACGGTTCGGTAGGCTGCATCCGCTCAGTATTTCCAGTTGTCGTCCTCTAGGTACAAAAAAAACTTTTACTTAATAACGTTTTCCACACTCATTTCACACCGCGTCAGTGTAAAATACGCTACGGTCGCAGGTTCGAATCCTGCCTCGGGCATGGATGTGTGTGATGTTCTTAGGTTTGTTAGGTTAACGTAGTTCTAAGTTCTAGGGGACTGATGACCTCAGTAGTTAAGTCCCATAGTGCTCAGAGCCATTTTTTGAGTGTAAAATACCACAAGCACAAGACATGGAATTTTTTCGCATCATATCTCAGACGGAACATGGGCAGTCTCTCGATAGATTTCGAAGTATGAGAAGCATCTATTCTAACACCTGTATCGTACCGCCAAACGATTTGCTAACGCTGCTGAATTCGGAACAGTCAGAGTGGACATTTGGATCGGCAGCGCTGAACGGTAGTAACTCGTTCGTCATTGTTCGCCCGAACTGCCCAGACAATTCAGAACTTTCTGCAGGGAAAATCAGCACTAGAAGTGCATGGGGGACAACAGTAATAACAGAAAAATGTGCATAACATGTGTAAGATCTTTACATTTTATGTGTTTTTTTTCTAGTCAGTTCGCCTTAACTTTTGAAAATAAACTCAGACCAACGTACTCGCTTCTAACGATTTCGGGAATCAAATCTTTAATAGTCGAAAAGGAATTAAATATAAAACATCGTGGTCACTGAACATTATGTTAGAATCTACTGCTGAGGCACTGTCGCAAAGAGGTCAGTGTGAGAGTACACTCGAGTATAATATGACACAGCTGTCACCGAAAGTGTCATCTGTAGGCAGCAAGAAAAACTGTGTTAATCGTTATTTCGAAATTCGATAAAAATTGTAGCAGAAATCATTTCATGGCAATGGTCTTAACACCATACTCTTTTTCAGGCTTTATAAAACAATAAATAACAGAAAGCTCTCATTTATGTTCTCCGAATATCGCTGTATAGTTATGGACGACTGCACGATCTTCTCGTTTGTCTCCGGTCTCTCGGGCATTACCCATAAAACGTAAATGAAACTGAGTAGAGGAAAAACTTTGGCGTCGAATGCCACAGGGCTTTCATTCTCCGGTGAGAAGAGTGTAGGTGTTAATTTTAATTTTATGTCATCTTGTTAATTTACTTACATTGGTACTTGGGAGACACCATTCTCAGCTTTAAAGTATCATTGCGACTGCTCAGACTCTGATCTGACGAGAAATCTAGTTAGTTATCACTCCAAAAACCATGAAAACGAAAACGTTAAAGGTTCCAAATATTTCGTAGTGCCTCCGTTACAGGACAACGGGTAAGACAGGTCTTCCCTCTTTTCGTTTTACAAAGCCTTTCCTCGGTTCCGGTTGGACCTCCGGTACGTGATCTATCGACCGGCAATATTTTATCTAACAGTGTTATAAACACCCCGCTATGAGACATTAGGCGCCTGTAAAACAAGCCAGGCACAGAATTAGCTGCCGAAGCTTGTGAGCCATCACTCTACAACATACGAGAGATCCTGAGGGTGCAATCAATACTTACTATAAAAACAGATGCACGTATATGTGTACGAACGTATATTCAATATACTCTTCCTATACCACTGGTCGGATTAAAACGAAACTTGTTACACATATCACTTTCTCTCTGGAAAGATTTTCTGTGGAGGTAAGTACCTCCTACGTATAAAAGGGGTGGGGGTGCAAAACCAGAGGAACCCATCTCATCTCAATACCAGTTACTTTTGTCATCCAGAATTTGAGAATGAGAACACTTACAGACTTGCAACAAACTTTATTTATAATTTCATATCTTTACGAAATATTTTCTTGCTGACGAAGTGAAAAACGTTTGTCTCTTACTACATTTTCGCTGTTCGTGCAATAAGACTGCTGCATGAAGCATTACATTTTAATTTATCGTATCTTTATTACTAGCTGTATCCACATGTACCACAGGTCGTACCATCAAAATTGTGTCATTTTACAGCACATAGTTCAGGAGATGTGACGTCGAATACTGAGACGCACGAAAAACTGGCGCGTCATGCGCGACGTTTTATTTATTTTGTTTTTTGCTTCTAACTACATTCAAACTATTCAGATAGTGAAGGGAGACGAAAATTTAATAGTCTTGGGGGACTGAAATTCCATAGTAGGAAAAGGAAGAGAAGGAAAAGTAGTAGGTGAATATGGAATGGGGGTAAGGAATGAAAGAGGAAGCCGCCTGTAGAATTTTGCAGAGAACATAACCTAATCATAGCTAACACTTCTTTCAAGTGTCATGAAAGAAGGTTCTATACGTGCAAGAGGCCTAGAGACACAGAAAGGTTTCAAATAGATTATATAATGGTAAGACAGAGATTTAGGAAACAGATTTTAAATCGCGAGACATTTGCAGGTGCAGACGTGGATTCTGACCACAATTTATTGGTTATGAACTGTAGATTGAAACTGAAGAAACTGCAAAAAGGTAGGAGTTCAAGAAGATGAGAGCTGGATAAACTGAAAGAATCAGAGGTTGGAGAGAGTTTCAGAGATAGCGTTAGGGAACGATTGACAAGAACACTAGGTAAAAGGACGAGAGCTACTCGAATTCCTTGGGTAACAGAAGAGATACTGAATTTAATTGATGAAAAGAGAAAATAGAAAAATGCAATAAATGAAGCAGGCGAAAAGAAGTACAAACGTCTCAAAACTGAAATATTCAGGAAGTGCAAAATGGCTAAACAGGGATGGCTAGAGGACAAATGTAAAATGTAGAGGCATATATCACTAGGGGTAAGATAGATACTGGCTGCAGGAAAATTAAAAAGACCTTTCAAAAAAAAGAGAACCACCTGTATTAATATCAAGAGTTCAGATGTAAAACCAGTTCTAAGCAAAGAAGGGAAATCAGAAAGATGGAAGGAGTATACAAAGGGTCTATACAAGGGCGATGTACTTGAGGACAATATTATGAAAATGGAAGAGGACGTAGATGAAGATGAAATGGGAGATATGGTATTGCGTGATGAGTTTGACAGAGCACTGAAACAGCTAAGTCGAAACAATGTCCCGGGAGTAGACAACAATCCATTAGAACTACTGAGAGCCTTGGGAGAACCAGCACTGACAAAACTCTACCATCTGGTGAGCAAGATGTATGAAACAGGCGAAATATCCTCAGACTTCAAGTCACGGCTGCAAAATACTAACACAAATTCTTTACAGACGGATGGAAGAACTGGTAGAAGCCGACGTCGGGGAAGATCAGTTTGGGTTCCGTAGAAACGTTGGAATATTTGAGGCAATACTGACCCTACGACTTATCTTACAAGATAGATTAAGGAAAGGCAAACCTACGTTTCTAGCATTTGTAGGCTTAGAGAAAGCTTTTGACGATGTTGACTGGAATTCCCTCTTTCAAATTCTGAAGGTGGCAGGAGTCAAACATGGGGAGCGAAAGGCTACTTACAATTTGTACAGAAACCAGATGGCAGTTGTAACAGTCAAGGGGCATGAAAGAGAAGCAGTGGTTGGGAACGGAATGAGACAGGGTTATAGCCTATCCCCAATGCTATTCAATCTGTATAGTGAGCAAGTAGTAAAGGAAACAAAAGAAAAATTCGGAGTAGGAATTAAAATCCATGAAGAAGAAATAAAAACCTTGAAGTTTCCCGATGATATTGTAATTCTGTCAGAGACAACAAAGGATCTGGAAGAGCAGTTGAACGGAACGCACTGTGTCTAACATCAGCAAAAGCGAAACGAGGATAATGGAATGTAGTTGAATTAAATCGGGTGCTGCTGAGGAAATTAGATTAGGAAATGAGTCACTTAAAGTAGTAAAGGAGTTTTGCTACTTGGGGATCAGAATAAGTTATGATGGTCGAAGTAGACAGGATATGAAATGTAGACTGGCAATGACAAGGAAACTGTTTCTGAAGAAGAGAAATTGATTAACATCAAGTATAGATCTAAGTGTCAGTAATTCGTTTCTGAAAGTATTTCTGTGGAGTGTAGCCATGTATGGAAGTGAAACGTGGACAATAAATAGTTTATACAAGACGAGAATAGAAGCTTTCGAAATGTGGTGCTACAGAAGAATGCTGAAGATTAGATGGGTAGATCACGTAACTAATGAGGAGATACTGAATAGAATTGGGGAGAAGCGAAATTTGGGGCACAACTTGACTACAAGAAGGGATCGGTTGGTAGGACACGTTCTGAGGCTTCAAGGGATCACCAATTTAGTATTGGAGGGAAGCGTGGAGGGTAAAAATCGTAGAGGGAGACCAAGAGATGAATACATGAAGTAGATTCAGAAGGATGTAGGTTGCAGTAGGTACTTGGAGATGAAGCCCGCACAGGATAGAGTAGCGTGGAGACTGCATCAAACCAGTCTGTGGACTGAAGACCACAAAAACAGCTCTGTTCACATTACATTTCACAGACTGTAGCCACATACACCGCTGAATGTACCTGCAATATTTTATTACTGTACAGGACCTAGTTCAGGGGATACGACATCGTAAGTATTGAACTGAGTGAAAATGAAACTGCAGAGCGAAATTAGCTAGAGGTAGAGGCGAAAAATGTGTACAAACACGTGTGATATATGTTAAATATCTATCTGTGAAATACTTTTGACATGTGTGTGCGTGGTTAAATCCAATGGTAAAAATTTCATCCTAAAGACCTGAAACTACATCAACCAGTTTGTTACATATGTTAGTTGCGATCTACATGCAAAAACTGTGTATGTGTGTGTGTGTGTGTGTGTGTGTGTGTGTGTGTGTGTGTGTGTGTGTGTATGTGTGTGTGTGTGTGTGTGTGTAGGGGGGGGGGGTGAGAGGTGAAGAGATAAGAACCACCATCCTCCTGTTGGGGTGAGATGGAGAGGGGTGGAGGTGATGGACAGAGGGAGGGGAAAGGAGGGGATGGACTAAAGGAAGAGAGGGGAAAAAATACATACCCAGGACACGCTGGGTACTCAGCTTATAATATAAATTCCTTCAGTCATTAGTATTTCCAAACATCATCTTGACATGCCTTCATGGATTATGGAGTGGCAATGAGACATTTTGGGATCCAGCATCACTGGAAACAAGTATCAGTTATTTATGAGAACCCAGACAGTGCAGTCAGGAATACCAGTGAGGGTAATGTGGTACTGCAGTGTTTCACTACGTTACATGCTACCATCTCACACCCTTAAAAGAGCTTCTATATGCCAAGGCGTGAATGAGTGCTTGGGGATAGAAATAAAAGAGTTACGTCAGGTAAAGCTTTATTACGAGGAAGTGGTGGACACCATTCCAATCACTCTGAGGGAAAGGAATGGAACTAACAAGACTGTGAACAAGGCCTGCTTCATAACGCATGGTCGTCTTCGTTATGGATAGGATTCAATGGTTTGATTGATTCCATTGTGTATCCAGAAGAAGAGCACAAATTTGTCTCGATAGTACACTACCCTCTGTTCTGGGAAGCAATGAATTTAATGTGCAAAACCTGTTAAATTTTTATATGTGTCCTGTCCTCCCACCTAAACTGATAAGAAGAACTAGAATTCTGTAACGTTCTTCGGAGTAGCTGATTAATAGGTACACCTCCTTAGCGAACGAACCATATTTCTTAGTTTTTTTGTACACTTCCGATTGTTTTTTTACGTTTCTTTTGCAACCCTTTCAATCCCTACCTTCATGTCTACATACCTGTTTGTCAAGATAGCCACCCTAGTGACTAACATATTCCTTCCAACGAGAGACCATGTTGTTAACAGTGTCAGCAAAGCGGGAAAGTTGACACGTAATACCTCAATGGATACTGAGACATAATAAAATATTCGGAGGCATTACTTTTCAACACGCCGTTGTTTTTAGCATCTGCATGTCAGATTGTACGTACGCGTCTCCTATCGTATCATGTTATTAAACCATAAGTGTCCGACATCATCGAACACGGTGGCGTAGTTATTAACGGACTGGATTCGCACCCAGAAGAACGACAGCTCAAATACACGTCCCGCCATCCAGGTTTAGGTTTTTCGTGATTTTTCTAAATCTCTACAATCGCTACAGACAAATGCCGGGGCTGTTCCTTTGCAAACGGTACGGCCGATTTCCTTTTCGCACCTAAGCGTGTGCTCCTTTCCCAGCGACCTCATTGTTAGCGGGACGTTAAATTCTAACATTCCTTCCTTTTCTTATGACACCAAAAACATCCATCATCCATGTAACAAATGGTTTCAAGAAACAACACACGGACTTCTTAAAAGAACACTGCAAAAATTCTCGCAGACAGAAAACCGTAGATGCTGCTAAATTTTGCAGACTTGCCTTGAGTATAATGTAGTCGGCAAGTGCCATAGTTACTCTATGGGCTGTCGGTCCACTTTCTGACGGTGCCTTGCGCTATCTGGTGACAGAAACGCCCTTGCACTTTTTTTTTTAAGAATTCTGAAAGCGAAAGTTGTTTCGTTGTGTTTATATATCTTGTTGATGGCTTGTGCATTCTTGGATGCAGTTAGAAACATAAAAGAAAGAACTGGATATGGCCCACTTCAAAATTCTTCTTCCACTTTCTAGATTACATAAATTAAAAACAAGCTATACATAACTAACATTAGTTTGGTTATCAACCAGCAAGAAATTTCAGCTTTACTGGTTACTGAATTTGTATGACGTCCTATTCAATTATGTGGTGTAATAGTTACGGATTTGTACAGTCGATTTGAGGTAATTCAAATGACAGGTCTTGTTACACACTAAGGCAGTTAGACAGTAATGGCGATAATTTATACACCGAAGAAGCAATGACAGTAGTAAGAGAAAGTTTCAAGAGTGAGATTAAAATTCAGGTTGAGAGAATATCAGTGGCGAGATTCGCTTATGGCGTTGTTATACTCAGTGAAAGCGACAAAGAATTAAGGGATCTGTTTAATTTGAGACACAGTCAATTGATTACAGAATGCAGATTGAGTGTGAAACGAAGAAAGACGAACGTAATGTGGAGTGGCAGAAATGAGTTTAGTGACTAATCTAACATCAAAATTGAGACCACGTAGTAAACTAAGTTAAGGATTTCTTCTACCTTGGAAGCAAAACCACACATAATGGACGAAGCAAACAAGGCATGGAAAGCAGGCCAACACAGACGAAGAGGGTAATCCTGTCCAAGAGAAGCCTGTTAATATCAAACATCAGCGTTATTGTGGGGAAGGCATTTCTGAGACTGTACGAATGATAACTAGGAATTCGGCTGGGAAGATTTGGGATCGGATCACCGTAATGGAAGGATGGGGACCCCATATAACTGCTTCAGCGTTCATCATCTTTAATACATAACTTTCTTTTATTAAAGTCAAACAAGTTTAAAAACACAATCAACAACAAAATTGACTGAGGAGGCTTTAGAAAAATGCCACCAATTACGAGCCACCAGTCATTAACTATACGCCAAAAGTACAGAATTTTAAAACAACTAACTACAAAAAAATGGCTCTGAGCACTATGCGACTTCACTTCTACGGTCATCAGTCGCCTAGAACTTAGAACTAATTAAACCTAACTAACCTATGGAGATCACACACATCCATGTCCGAGGCAGGATTCGAACCTGCGACCGTAGCGGTCGCCCGGTCCCAGACTGTAGCGCCCAGAACCGCACGGACACTCCGGCCGGCAAAACTAACTACAGTTATCAAAATTCACTCAGCAGTTTTTTTAAGTACAGCAGCAAATATGTACCCCCTGTCGCTCAGTAGAGGGCAAGGATACAGAATTTTATAAACAATTAACAGTCAATGAATAGTTACATACAGTTAACTATAATTTTCTTATCAGATTTTAAGCAAATGATTTTTAATCAGCTGTTATTAATTATGAATCCACTGTCATTCAGCAGACAGCAAATGCAGAATTTTAAAAATAGTTAACAGTCACTGGATAAACAGCTACAGTTGGCCAAAATTCACTGATCAGATCTTAAGCAAATGACTTATAAACAGCTGTTATTAATTATAACCCACTGTCTTTCTGAACACACACAAGGAACAGGATTTTAAACCAGTTAACAATCACTGAATAGGCAGCTACTGTTAACGAAAATTCACTGATCATATTTTAAGTAAATGATTACTAAACAACTACTATAAATTATGAACTCACTGTCGTTTAATAGACAACAAAACACAGAACTTTAAAAAAATTAACGGACGCTCAGTAGGTATCTACGATAAGCCAAAATTCACTGAGCAGTTTTGGACCAAATTACTTTTATACAGCTGTTATTAATTATGAGTGGTGGTAGCATAAAGTCCACAGGACAGGGAAAGTGGGGGGGGGGGGGGGGGGGGAAAGGGGAGGAGTCAGAGGTAAGGACAAATATGGAAGTTACTTATCTTGAACGGGATGGTTGCCGTCCTTCCACCCCTTTAGCGTCCAAGACACCGGACCGCCTTCACTAGCGTCGAACCGGACAGAAACCGCTTCGCAGCGCAGTTGATAAACGACAGTCAAAATAAGACTCGGTGCTTTCACAGGAGCCGATACGTTCTCTCGTGCTCCATCCAGAACTCCAAACCCCTCGCGATCCCGGCCAACTCGCTCCACACACCACACATACACACTGCCCAAAACCTTCCTGCTTCGCAGCTTCTGTCCCCACCGATGGCGCAAGCCGCGTATCTCCAAAGTTATCCGGACAAAGATACTCGACGAGGGGCTAATCGACTGAAGATCGTGCCCATACGGCTCATTATAGAACGGTGTTGAAAATTAAATGAACTGATTAGATACGGAATGAACTGATTTTCTCCAGAATCAGTGAAGAAAACAACACATGGAAAACACTGACACCATCAAGGGACCAAATGACAGGACATGTGTTGAGGCATCAGGGAGTAACTTCCCTGTTACCAGGGGGAGGTGTAGAGGGTTAAACGTAGAGGAAGACAGAGTGTGTAATAAATCCAGCAAATAATTGAGGAGATATGGTGCAAGTGCTATTCTGGGATGAAGAGGCTGGAAGAGAAGAGGAATTCATGGGGGGACGCCACAAGAAACCATGACTTTCGTTTGACGAAAAAAAAAATAACAAAGAAAAAAATAGGAAATTGGAATAGTGTATAGCTGTGACGAAAAACAAAATTGTTTGATGGTTATATTTTTTAGACTAGCTTTCAAACCGAGGTTTCAATTGTATTGATAACAGCATAACGGAAACTCCTGATAAACGAAGATCAGACAGTATCTTTCCCAGGATAGCTACTGTGGCACAGTGTGAAGTTCGTCTACATTCTCTGCAGAAACGCAAGTCATGCCTCTTCGGCAAGAGGAGTACATGGCTCTGAGGGACTAGTCAGCCATCAGTTATATAATCTTCTAGTGCGGCTGTTTGCAGACACTCAGACAAAACCACGTCATTGTCTGTCACCTCTGTATAGGGCACTCACTATCCTCTGCGAGTGGGATCCTTTTTCGGTGCCAAGGCACACCAGCACGCGGAGCTTGTGATGTACGACCCTCAGTAGTCCACGCTTGGGAAGAGAGAACCCGATTTGCTCAAGAGCGAGGGTCATAATTTGACATCAGGCAAGCCATCTACATTAGCTAAGTACATAGCTTGTATCAACGTTTTCGTTCATCATCCCGTCTTGTTTCCAGAATTGGGAGGGAACACTTAACTGCAATATTAAGCTCTTTTTTCGAAACACACATTCTTATTTTAGAAGTTGTCAAACGTTTCTAAGTGGTTACAATTTTTCATTCCCTTCTATTCCTGATTAATTTTCTACGCGTAATTTAATTTAACCATATACAGATTCAGATAAGCAACTAGTGATGCCAGTTCACATACACAGTCTCAGTTTTCCATAAAATAGAGAAGAATCGATTACACTACCTGTCGTTCGTGTTTAGGGAGACGAGCATTGGAAACCGCGTCTCGCTATGCAGACTTGAGTTTCATTAACCGAAAAATCCTCGAGATTGACGAAATTTTACTGAAGCTCGGAATTTATCGCGGACTTGGAGACGATATTAATAGTTTCCACAACGAAACTCTGCTTCAAAATATGGCAAAAAATCCAAAGAGATTCTGGTCATACGTTAAGCACACCAGCTTAAAGACACAATCAATACTTCCACTTCGCGATAGCGATTGTAATGTTACCGGCGACAGCGCCACTAAAGCGGAGTTACTATACATGGTTCCCCGATATTCCTTCCCCAAAGAAGACAAAGTAAAAATTCCAGAATTTCACTCAAGACCTGCTGCCAACATGAGTAGCGAACAAGTGGCGTAGCTACTCAATTCATTTAATAAAGGCAAGCCTTCCGGTCCAGATTATATACTATTTAGATTACCTCCGGGATATGCTGATACACTACTGGCCATTAAAATTGCTACACCACGAAGATGACGTGCTACAGACGCGAAATTTAATCGACACGAAGAAGATGCTGTGATATGCAAATGATTAGCTTCTCAGAGCATTCACACAAGGTTTGCGCCGGTGGCGACACCTACAACGTGCTGACATGAGGAAAGTTTCAAACCGATTTCTCATACACAAACAGCAGCTGACCGGCGTTGCCTGGTGAAACGTTGTTGTGATGCCTCGTGTAAGGAGGAGAAATGCGTACCATCACGTTTCCGACTTTGATAAAGGTCGGATCGTAGCCTATCGCGATTGCGGTTTATCGTACCGCGACATTGCTGCTTGCGTTGCTCGAGATCCAATGACTATTAGCAGAATATGGAATCGGTGGGTTCAGCAGGGTAATACGGAACGCCGTGCTGGATTCCAACGGCCTCGTATCACTAGATCACTAGCAGCCGAGATGACAGGCATCTTATACGGATGGCTGTAACGGATCGTGCAGCCACGTCTCGATCCCTGAGTCAACAGATGGGGACGTTTGCAAGACAACAACCATCTGCAACAAACAGTCCGACGACTTTTGCAGCAGCATGGACTATCAGCTCGGAGACCATGACTGCGGTTACCCTTGACGCTGCATCACAGACAGGAGCGCCTGCGATGGTGTACTCAACTACGAACCTGGGTGCACGAATGGCAAAACGTCATTTTTTCGGATGAATCTAAGTTCTGTTTACAACCTCATGATGGTGGCATCCGCGTTTGGCGACATCGCGGTGAATGCACATTGGAAGCTTGTATTTGTCATCGCCATACTGGCGTATCACCCGGCGTGATGGCATGGGGTGCTATTGGTTACACGTCTCGGTCACCTCTTGTTCGCATTTACGGCACTTTCAACAGTGGACGTTACATTTCAGATGTGCTACGACCCTTGGCTCTACTCTTCATTCGATCCCTGAGAAACCCAACATTTCAGCAGGATAATGCACGACCGCATGTTGCAGGTCCTGTACGGGCCTTTCTGGATACAGGAAATGTTCGACTGCTGCCCTCGCCAGCACATTCTGCAGATCTCTCACCATTTGAAAACGGCTCGTCAATGGTGGCCGAGCAACTGGCTCGCCACAATACGCCAGTCACTACTCTTGATGAACTGTGGTATCGAGTTGAAGCTGCATGGGCAGCTGTACCTGTACACGCCATCCAAGCTCTGATTGACTCAATGCCCAGGCGTATCAAGGCCGTTATTACTGCCAGAGGTGGTTGTTCTGGGTACTGATTTCTCAGGATCTATGCACCCAAATTGCGTGAAAATGTAATCACATGTCAGTTCTAGTATAATATATGTGTCCAATGAATACCCGTTTATCATCTGCATTTCTTCTTGGTGTAGCATTTTTAATGGCCAGTAGTGTATAAAAGCTCCGTACTTCACTATCATATACATCCGCTCGCTGCACGAAAGATCCGTGCCTAAAAGATGGAAAGTTGCTCAGGTCACAGGAAAGAAGTAGGAGTAATCCGACGAACTACAGACCTGTATCACTGACGTTGATTTGAAGTAGGATTTTATAACATGTACTGCATTCGAAAATCCGCCTCGGTAGCTGAGTGGACGCCGGTATGGTAGCTCAGCATGTTCGGTCAGAGCGTTTACCTACCCTCTGTAATAAAAAAACTGAGTGAACGGATCAACGAACAAGCTGAACGAGTGTCATCGTACGTCCGCCACGAACAAATTCAACGAACAATACAGAACAAAATAAGATAACGAAAAAAAATAGTGGCCAGTGCGGCCGAATGCTGTGCAAAGGGGCCCGGGCTCGATTCCCTGCTGGGTACGAGATTTTCTCCACTCAGGGCCTGGGTGTTGTGTTGTCTTCATCATCACATCATCCCTATCGACGCACAAGTCGCTGAAGTGGCGTCAAATCAAAATACTTGCACCAGGCGACCAGTCTTCCCGACAGGAGGCCCTAGCCACACGATATTTCACTTAATTTTCGTTCCAACATTATGAATTACCTCGAGTAAAACGATCTGTCAGAACAGATGCAGGAAATACCATTCTTGACAAGCACAACTAGATCTTTATTCTCGCGAAATAGTGAGTGCTATTGACAGGGAGCCTCATGTTGTTTCTATATTCCTAGATTCCCAAATGGCTTTTGACACAGTTCCTCACAAGCTGTTTTTAAACAAATTGCGTGCCTGTAGAGTGTCGTATCTGTTCTGTGACTGGATTCATCATTTACTATCACAAATATCACAATTCGTAGTAATTGATGGAAAGTGATCGAGTAAAACAGAAGTGATATCTGGGATCACCCAAGGAGGTCTTACAGGCCATCTGCTGTTCCCTATCTATATAAAAGGATTAAGAGACGATCTCAGCAGCCCTCTTAGATTGTTTGCAGATTGTGCTTCATTTAACGTCAAGTAAAGTAATCAAAGGAACAAAACTATTTGCAAAGTGATTTATACAAGATATCTGTATGCTGAAAAAAGTGGCAATTGATCCTAAATAAAGAAAAGTGTGAGGTCATCCACATGACTACCAAAATGAATCTGTTAAATTTTGGATGCACGATGTTACTGTGAATTCAACTACGGGTCTAGGAAATGCAATTATGAAAAACTTAAATTGGAATGATCATATAGACAATGTAGTGGGGAAGGCAAACCAAAAACTGTGTTTTCTGGGCAGAACACTTGGAAGACGAAACAGGTCTAGTAAAGAGGCTGCATACACTGCACCTGTCCACCCCTGTACGAATATTGCTTTGCAGTATTGGATCCGTACTAGATAGCACTGATGGAGGATATTGGAAAAGTCAAAACAAGGGAACCTCATTTCGTACTATCGCAAAGTAGGGGAGAGAGTGTCATGGATATGATATTCGAGAGTAGTAGGAGAAGGGTGGCGTCAGTGCATTTGGTTAATGTGGTTTGTCTAAATCAGGGGCAAGGATGCACTCAGGGGCAAACTGATTGTTCTCCTATGACTAACAGGTCACTAACCTACTGTTCTGCTAACAGGATCCTTCCTTTTGATTCACAGGCCCTTAACCTATTGTTTCCCGGCAGCTCCACCGAGTCCTCCCCAAAAACCCTCAGGAAACCCCCAACCCATCCCCTCCCCCTCGGCCGGCCAGAGTGGCCGTGCAGTTCTAGGCGCTACAGTCTTGAGCCGAGCGACCGCTACGGTCGCAGGTTCGAATCCTGCCTCGGGCATGGATTGTGTGATGTCCTTAGGTTAGTTGGGTTTCATTCGTTCTAAGTTCTAGGCGACTGATGACCTCAGAAGTTAAGTCGCATAGTGCTCAGAGCCATTTGAAGCTCGCTGATGCAGGTACACTTCTAGCTCCCAGTTATTCGAATAGCCTCCTCTCATTCTTATCAATTGACTGACTACTTAATTAAACTGATCAATTAATTAACCTCTCCCCCTCTGGTAAACCCCCACATCCCTCCTTCCCCCTCTCCCTGCTCCACCCACAGCTGGAAATTGATGGCTCTGCGGCAGAGAGAAACGATCTCATAACAGGAAATTCAAGGGTATATTCTTTATTTATAAGAAATTCTGTTTGCGGGGTTGGATTTCTCTTGCTCATTGTTCTCTGCTGTTTGGGAAGATGCAGGTCTTGTAGGAAGTATTTCATCAAATGCTTTCCTCATTTTTTTTCCAATCATGCAAGGAATACTGTCATGAAACACTTACGACATGTAATTACACTGGTAAAAATTTTTCAATCGCGAAGCATGAACCATCCACTGGACCACGCAGAATGCCACCGCACGCACTGCCAGCAGTCAGGGTGCACTGGCAGCCCCTGCAAACGCGGCGAAACAAGTGTTCTCCTAGCCACCAAAGCTGATGCATGGCTTTCTTAGCTGCAGGTCCAGTACCGATCGAGATGTTTGCATAGAGGCTCACCCTCACAGATGCAGCTAACAGGTTGTCAGTGTTACACTGACGTCACACGTCTATGTAAATAACACCCAAGTCTCCCTCTGGATATACTCTAGAAATCTGATGCAATGTATTCAGAAAACTTTTACGAAAATATCCCAGAACAACACAGGTTGCATTGTTCCTAGAGATCCTTACAGGATAGCCCATTCGTCACGTGTTACGATGTACTGCCTTCAACAAATATCTCAGAAATGGTAAACATTCTCACCGCTGAAAGCCTTCATCATGTCTGTGCATGGTTGCGAAAAAATCATTTATCATAAAAGCATTCTTGTTATTTGGGAAGAGAGCACTGTCAAAGAACAGATGGGAAATTCAGATGTGGATTTAACTTAATAATTAAAAATCAAATTGGACACCATTAAAACTACATCTAATAAAAATAAGGAAAGAGTTGTTTTCTGTATCTAAAAGTGTATGCTAAAGTGAATGAAGATTTGGTACAAGAATATCTGCTTCTCTTGTTCGCTAATCTACCAAAAATCCAAAGATATCTCCTAAATACAATGATCCATGGGCATGTATTTCAGATGTGGAAAGTGGGTAGCTGATGACCTTGAAAAGTAGTTGAAACTAGGTAGCTGAAAGTATAGTGAGCCCCTTTTCGTACCTATATGAAGAATTTAGCTGTCAATGCAATATGGCGCCCTGTACAAAACAGGTTTGCCACTGAAAGTCTCGTCTGCAGAAGAGAATGGCAAACAGTGCTGCCACACCGGCAGTAATTTGGCGGTTGAATTCAGGAAGAGCTAACCAGAATGCTCCATTCATTCACAAGAATTCCTTTGTGCTGGGACACACTAGCCTCTACAGACTGGTTCAAACAAGATGGGGGCAAGGTATCTACTTAAAGTTCTGAGAGTAATGTGATGTCTTGTTTGTTCAAGTGTTCAAAGACAGGATGAAGCATACCATCCATCCCTGGCAGGATTGTGGCGTTAGGACAACTCCACTGTAGGTCAGAGCTTCGAATTCTGTTTGTGAAATTGTTCTGAATTTCCCATCTTTGCTTAGACAGTGCTCTCTTCCCAAACAACAAGAATGCGTTTATAATAAACGGAGTTTTCGCAACTACGCACAGCCGTAATGAAGGCTTTTAGTGGTGAGAACGTTTACCATGTCTGAGACGTATTTTGAAGGCAGGGCAGCGTAACACATGATGAACAGGCTGTCCCATTAGGATCGGTAGAAAGAATGCAACTTGTGTTATTCTGGGATATTTTCATAAACAGAGGGAGACTTGGCTGTTATTTACATAGACATGTGACGTCAGTATAACACTGTCAGCCTTTTAGCTGCACCTGCAAGGGTGAGCCGCACCTATGAGAGCTATGCGTCAGCCATGGTGGGTAGGAAAGCAATTGCTTCGACAGGGATTTCTCATGTGTCAAGTATAAGAGGGCTGCCACCATCTCATGCTTGTGGGACCTAAACAGACACCTGCACATGGCCCGGCAGCTGATAGCCACATCGTTGCTTTGTGGGGCTGCCAGTACACCCTGACTCCTGGCAGTGTGTGTGGTGGCGTTGTGTGCAGTCCAGTAGACAGCACATGGTTCGTGTTTGAAAGATTTTTACCAGTATAATTACGTGTCATAAGTGTTTGATGATGACATTCCTCGCACAATCGGAATAAAAAAAGTAAATCAATCAATGTGATTACTCCAGAATGAGATTTTCACTCTGCAGTGGAGTGTGCGCTGATACGAAACTTCCTGGTAGATTAAAACTGTGTGCCGGACCGAGACTCGAACTCGGGAGTTCGAGTCTCGGTCCGGCACACAGTTTTAATCTGCCAGGAAGTTTCAATGTGATTACTTCTTGCACGGCCTGCATCTTTCCTAACAGCAGAGAACAACGAACGAGAGAAATCCAACCGCACAAACTGATTTTTTTATAAATAAACAATATACCCTTGAATTTCCTGTTATGAGGTCCTTCCTCTCCATCGCAGAGCCACCAATTTTCCGGTAGGGGAAGGGTGGGGAGGGGGGGGGGCTGGAGGGATGGGGATGTTTACCAGAGAGGTAGGACTAATTGATCGGTTTAACTAAGTAGTCAATGATATTGAGAAGAATGAGAGGGGACTATTCAAATAACTCAGAGCTGCAAGTGTACCTGTCTCAGTGAGGGGAGGGGGTGGGTTGGAGGTTTCCTGAGGGCTCAGAGGGGAGGAGAGGGAGAGGTGGGGAACAATCTGTTAAGGAACTGTCAATCAAAAGGAAGGATCATGTTAGTAAAACACTAGGCTAATGACCTGTCAGTACAACAGGTTGATCCTGAGTGCCTACTAGCCTCTGATGCAGGCAATCCACACTAACAAAATGCACAGACACGGCTCTTGGCCTACTATTTTTGAGTTGGGGTGACAACCAGTAAAACAATAGCATTTTTCATTGCAGTGAAAATTTCCCATGACATTTCAATATACTGTGTTCTGCTACAAGTGCGAGAATATTTTGTGAACACCCACATTCATAGGGAGAAATGATCATTGTAATAAAATAAGGACGTCAGAGCTTGCACAGAAAGATTGAAATGTTCGTTTTTACCATGTGCTCTTAGTGAGTGGAACGGTAGAGAAATAGTGTGAAGGAGGTTCGATGAACCATCTGTCAAGCACTTCAGTGTGAATTGGAGAGCAGTTATATAGATATATATGTCGGATGTCATTTGAGGTGAATAGAGGGTTAAGGTTCTAGCAAACAATGATAGTTTACCTCTTCTTTTCTGTTTGGTGAAGAAAGTGTTCCGACTCTAAATATCGTTCAGTCGACCAAACTTCAGTCTATAGTCTTCCTTCCTTGAAGCAACAATGGAAGGATCGTTGATATTGCGCATCCCTGAAAGCGCTGTCCAAATAATCAATCTCCCTTATTTATTTCCACGCATCGGAAAAAGAGATACTGACTGGGATTCATTTCACATGTGGCGAAGTATCAGATGCTAAGGGGAACTGTTCCTACAAAAACTGTTGAATAAAGAAATAAAGACACTTAACCTAAGTCCCACTGACTGCTGTGGCTTGATTGTTACCTTGAATAAAATAAATATCTGTCTCCAAGATCAAATCTTTTCCCAAACTGGTTCCTACGAGGTTACTGACAAAAATTTATTTAAAATAACGTTTGTCTGGGAGAGATGAACAAGTCACATAAGACACAACCCTGGGGAAACGAGATCTACATAAATGTTAATTATTTTGCCATAGGTATCTTAGGATGTAGGTAGGTGCTTAAATATACAAATATACAGTATGCTGAACTGTTTTAGATTTTTCTCATGCGTAGTATTAACGTGTCTCACATATAGGCCAACTTCTACAGCTTTTACAATTAAATTTTACTTTCATTTTCAAATCTTCTGTTAATTACTAAAAGCCCTTAAAATATGTAAACGTTTATAAATCGGAAGGGACGATGGTTAAGGTACAGCTGGAAGAGTGGTTTGAGTTTTGTACTTGACAAAACAGTTGGAGGTGTGGAAGTCCTTCCCAGTGTATGAACAGGCGCTGACAAGAGAGGTGGCAGCCTCTTTGCTGCAGGAGCTCCTCATAACACAGACGGCAGACAGCAGAAGCAGATAGCAGGGCCGTACCAGAACAAGGCTGGCCACACAGCCTGCTCATACAGACAGTGACACGGAAACCCTTGTCGCATGCACTGTAACACACTCTGACTGTCTTGCGTTTACTGCAGTATACAGTCTAATATTTAAACTTCTCATGTTTCAGGTTCCTCTGGTGGACCTGTATCGTCCTGGATCGGTAAGACCCATTTTAGCTTTTTACTTTTACTTTACATTATCCATAGATATTTCTAAGTACTTTGCCTGGTCACAGGTAAAGTACATTCCTTTTGATTACATTCCTTTCATCATCAAAATTAAACGAGTATGTGGACTTACTCTGGGGCCCCAAATCCCTGACTGTACCAGATGTCAAAGAAATGATGATATGTCCCAGGATGATGTAGGCTTCAGGACTCCAGAATGTGGTTTAGGCCACTACTGGGAAGGGATATCTTCTTCACATACATTTGCAGCAATCCTTGTGTATATACAAGTGCTGTATCATATGAATTTGTCTAGTGCAGAGGGTTGTAATGAAGCTGTGTAGAGTGTAGAGGTGACTTTGTGTCCTTGATGGTGAAAGAGGAAGTGACAGCAGATATCACAGCTAACTCCTTCTTCTCCAGTATCAAACCAGAGGGCAATAAACATGATGTCACAATATGACCAACGAACCACAACTGACACTTTTGTACCCAGTAATTCAACATGTCTCTGCAGAATGCCTGGGCATTGAAACCAGGGCGCAGACATATAGTCTGGTGACCAGAGAGTATGCAAGACTCTGTCTGAACATCAGTCTGATGGAAACCTATGGAAACATCTCGTATCATTAGGAATTATACGGAAAAGTCATAGACTGAACGCCTACACATCCTGTTCATAGCTACAGCCGCAGAGGCTGGTTCCAAAGGCGTGTCCAAATTCTCTGAATCTTCATGTATGTAACGTCTGTATAGGCAACATTTATAAAATTATTAACAACTTTTTGTCTTTTTGGCCCCGGTTTATTTTCCAGAGAAACACAAATACGTCATACAGTTTTATTTGGAATGAAAAGCTCCTACGTGGAAATGAGCTATACAGATCTCTACCTGCCCTGTGGTCCTCCCGCCCACTGCTGGATGGAGTGTCATTGTATCTTTAAAAACAATGCTTCGTCTAACAGAGAGAAGATTCTGCGAAGTCGAACTGCTACCACAACTGGAGTAGATCAGCTGGAGTTATCTCCAAGACATAGACATCTCGCTCGATGCTCTCCCAGGTGTACTTAATAGGACCAGTGTCATATGATATGAAAACTTACACAAGTGGCCTCATGTGTGGGGAGTGTTCCTCAAAGCATTCACACTTAACTGACAAAAGTAATGAATTGGACTCCTGAAACTACAAGTCAACACTGGGCGCTAAAGGTGGTGAAACAGATTTACGCACTTATAATCAAACAGTAGGTTAAGGTACTGATGGCCGGGAGAAGATGATAGTAGTGCATCAAACACCTCTTTTCATCCTGCGTACTGAACATGTGGCTTGAATGAATTTGATCACTGCCATTGGCGTGCACCAACTTATATCGTGACACATTACTCCTGATGTGTATTTTCCAAGCTTATAGGGCAAATATTCTTCCGATCTCCAACACTTCGACCACTGTCGGCAATTCAGAGTACACTTCACACCTCTTGATAAGATAGTTGGGACTGAGCGAGGTGGTGCTGTGGTCAGACACTGGACTTGCGTTTGACAATACAGAAGTTCCAGCTCCATCCCTCACAAACCTGTCTTGGGGTTTCTGTGATGTCCCTAAATAGCTTACGGTAAATTTCTAGATGATTCCCTCAGAAAGAAAGCAACCAGTTTCCTTACCTGTCCATCCCCATCCTTTCCCAATCCAGCCTTGTGCCCAACCTGCAGCACTCTTAGCATCAAGGGGACATAGAACCATAACATTTTTCTTGTGCCCACAGCAATTTCGGTGCTTGTTTTGTGCAGCGAGTGTAGGTACACATGTGGAGCGATGAATTGTCTGCCACAGGGATATGGCGATATGGCTGTTGGCAGGATGCTGTCGTCCAGCATTAAAATGGCTAATAGTCGCTGCATTATTATCCATCAATCCACAGTCACAAGCCACGACAGTTGACAATAACAAATTACAGTATAAATACAGTGTTCACATGTCGACGAAAGGCTGTAGAGGTAGTGATTTTTTTTGAATCGGTGCTGTGTCCTCACAACATTGGCTAAATGGTGACATATGTACTGATATCACAGATCCTATGCCATGTATGCTCTTCTGTTCAGTGTATCCCAACCATGGGTGCCAAGACGAGTGGTATGATTTATTTTGCTGTGTCCAGAGAGTAAGTTTGAATGGAGTGTCATTCTGTGGACCCAAGATGGCAGACAGCCCAGATATGTGACTGCTGTGAGTGCCACTGTGGTCGAGCTAGTATCGAGCATGTATGGTGGTATAATGAGTCAGCTGCAACTAGAGGAACCAGCAATGTCTTCCAGCACAATCACCAATTTTTATGAGGCGAATAAGCCTACAGCGAAGAACCGGCGGCCAAAATGTCATGGTGGCCAATGTGTCCATACCGTGGGGTGGACCTGAGCAGCTGCATGGAGACGAATGTGCAGGTTCTGGGCAGAATTGTTCCTGAGGAACTCAAGAATTTGATGCACTACACTTCTGTCACCTGAATGTCACTACAGTCTGTGAGGGGCATGGCCGCTGTGTGGACACAACAACTTGGTGGAGTGGTTGGTGCCTGTTCACAGCCAGATGGACAGTGATCCCAGTTGAGGCAGAGAACCTGGCTTCGGCATATCAAGAGGAGCACTAACTGAGAACTTTTGCAGCTGACAGTTGCATGCTGGTGACTTTGTGGTTGGTACAGTGTATCGTGTGGTATACTAGCTGTACATTGGGTACATCTGATAGCAAAAGCGTTCCACTTGCAAGTCTGTGGTTGTTGTGTGACAAGGTGTGGTTGGTTATTGATTGCACATAGAAGTGTGTGTGTGTGTGCAGTGAGTGAGAGCACTTTAGCTTGTTAACTACATGATGTGAGTGTGATTAATTGTTTTGATCCTAAAATGTCAGCTTAAATTATGCTGTGAACATAACTCTCTTGTTGAGAGAGCTGCTGTGCAAATGAACTTTTACAGAGCATAATGTGTAGTTCGTTGTGGTATTATATGGTGACAGTGTTGGTAGTAAACAAATACGCAGTTTTGTGTTATGATCCTAGTTAGGTAATAGTGTGTTTTTATATTCTGTCTTTTGCTACTGAAGTTGTCTCACATATAATTACTCGTTATGTGCCAAGCATTGTAAATTTTTGTCATTGTTAGCTGTGTACGATTGTCCTAAGGTAAGGTTATTTGATGGAAGATACTTTTTATTGGTTGTTTGGAGCCCAGTGTTGGGATCTTTATAGGCTACAGAAATATCTTACTTAAGGAAACTGTATTTCTAGTCTGTTGATGTTAAACAAAATAAATTGAGTCCCACACGTACACAGCTCTCAGTCCAAACGCCACTTCATCTAAATCCTAGGCCACACATGTGACTCACTTTTTTCTTCAATAGCATGTGTCAACACAAGTAATCTGGAAGGCAAGCGTTAAAAATTCCGACCACTGTTAAGGAATGGTTCGTCAAGATATAACGCTAGCAAACAGTCCTAGAACTAGAGTGGAAGAACCTTAGGGAAACTAGTCTGAGAACAAGCTAGGCCAAAGACATTCTTCAAAATTAGGCAGAGCACTAAGAGCTTTCGTTAGCTGTGCTAATCTAATGAGCATGACTCTCTTTTTTATTACCAGGGTGTCCATAGTAGTGGAAGTTGTAGAAACGTTAGTCAATGAGCAGTCTGGTCATATACTGAAGCATGTTTCTCGTCCTTGCAGCAAGTCTGATGAACGGGTAGCGAAGAACGAAGATTGGTCTGGGCCACCTGCTGCACCACCACCACCACCACCACCAGCAGCAGCAGCAGCAGCAGAGGAGGGTGTTGCAAGAGAGATGTCCGTGGACACCCTGAGCCTTGTCGCTGGTAAGTGGGGCAACTTCTTGTATGCAATTTAGTAGGCGCCGCTACTTCCTGCACACCTGTACCACACCCTGGAAAAGTCACAAACGTTCATGTGAGGCAAGCACTGTACTGTTTAGACCCAATCCTGTGACCTAGCCTTTGCTTCAGTCTGCAGAATTTTGCCAGCGAATGCAAAAATTATGGAAACCGTTTTGAGGAACTTCAGAAGTTTCATCCAAAGTCTATGATCGTATATAGCTATAGGTCTCAGAACTCTAGTTGGCTTCATGGAGCTGTGAAGGTTAGATAGATTCTTACACTTTTCTGTGCCGAATAAGCGCTTCTGATGAGGTTTCCTCGATACCTCTGTCTGAGTAAAGAACTTATTCGGCAGATGATAAAATTGTCGCAGGTTCTTTTTTTGTGCTCCGGTTTTGACCCAAGCACATAGTGAATTAAATCAGAAACGAGCTTTGGTTAATGCGATAGCAAAAGTATAGTCAACCGCCCCACATTAAGTAGCATATGATTTTTGTGCCAATCTTAATGAAGTTCTGCCACTTCAATCATTAGCAAAACGGTATTCACCATTTTCGCAAAACTACGGTTTTAAGTTCACTTTTTTTTCTCCAGGGAGTAGTGATTGATCCATGGCTAACCTACAGAAATTCATCTTTGCTGAGAGACCTGTGAACTGACTTTGAGCTTTTTAAATGCACTTTTGAAGTTTCTCCTTAGGGCATTTCGCTTCTACATTCGCAACATTGAACACCCATTTCGAAACTGGTTCTTAAGATAAAAATTCATTTCCTGCGAGATGTCTACCTTTCTTTCTTTCTTTATTTATTTATTCCTTTATAGTATTTTGATTCCTCCCCCCCCCCCCCCCAGAAGGGGGGCAGGCTGGCAGCAGCATAATACGCCGCTCTGCAGCCTACAGATAAATTTAAAAAACATAATTAGATGATATAACAGTATAAAGAGGTGATAAAATGGTGACTGTTTAAAACTTGTACATGGCAAAAAAGTTGTGAAGAAAAATAAAAAGCAAAGAGGTCAGTGAGGTTGATTAAAAACGCTTAGGAAACAGACAGGCACAATTAAAAAACATGGTGACAGTCTGGTTTCTGTTCACAACACTTTAAAAAGGGGACGTACAACACTGAACACTCATGGAAAATGCTGCACTATAGAGTACAATGGCATATGGGTATGGAGTGGTGGCGGTCGGGGGGGGGGGGGCAAATAAGGGGGAGGGGGAAGCCAATAGAGGAAGAGGGCACAGAAAAAGGGGGGGGGGGGGGCGGAGCAGGGCGGGTGCGACAAAGGAGTTGGGAAGACAGTGATATCTACCATTCCATCAAACTGTAGAATCTT
This sequence comes from Schistocerca serialis cubense, assembly GCF_023864345.2. Classification (NCBI taxonomy): domain Eukaryota; kingdom Metazoa; phylum Arthropoda; class Insecta; order Orthoptera; family Acrididae; genus Schistocerca; species Schistocerca serialis. The sequence continues at coordinate 2,429,189 of NW_026047471.1, read as the reverse complement.
AATGCAGTACTCTTCCACTGCGATATCAACAGTTAGGTCGACAGATAGTTGACAAAGCACATATTTAACAAAATCACTTCCAAACTGACTACAAATTATATTGCCTGAAAATAAATAAATTAATTAATGAAGCACCCAGAAGACTTGGCTGGATGTCAAGTGTGACTTTGTATACCTGTACACCATCGATGGTAAGTAAACGATTAGAGTGGCAGTTCTCTGTGACTGGTAGAATGGCCCACCAGAGTGCCCTAGTGTTAGAAATCTTACAGACATAGCTACATACAGGCATTGTATTAAATCCAATGGCGACATGTGAAAATTTGTGTTGGACCAGAACTCGAATCCGGATGCTTCACTTCTCTATAGCAGTTCCTTTAATCACTTAAGGCACCTGAGCACAGCTCCTGCCCTGCCCAAATTCCTACATGCCACACACTACAGATGTAGTGTCCTCTGTCCATTATCACCCATCACATGAGTCGCACAAGTATTCAGACAAGTAAGTGCATCCCCACAGAAGATATTATTTTGAGGTGTCTGTTCTTTTGGATATGTTAGAAAGAACAGACACCGTACATACATACTTGCATTACTGTTGTTCATATTTAGTGTTGTTACTAGGCCTGGTAAAATTATAAGAGGCAAAACAGTGTCAACATTAAGTGATGACTGTGAAGGGCACAGAGACTCTGTGAACTGATGTGAAACGGAGTTATAGCGCCTGACAGAGATTCAAAGAGTCCTCATGGCAGGTGTAAGTTTTTGAAACATTCAGATGTGACAGTGGCCCGGTGGTGGACTGCAAGGGAATATGAATGTGAATAAAATGTGTGTGAAATCTTATGGGACTTAACTGCTAAGGTCATCTGTCCCTAAGCTTACACACTACTTAACCTAACTTATCCTAAGGAGAAACACACACACCCATGCCCGAGGGAGGACTCCCACCTCCACCAGGACCAGCCACACAGTCCATGACTGCAGTGCCTTAGACCGCTCGGCTAATCCTGCATGGCAGGGAATATGAGGGCAGGCATACTCATCATCATGATTCCAATGAAACACTTATGATTACACCACAAGGGAGATTCTCCTTATTGTGCACGAAACATATTGTAACCCTTAGATATCCTTGTCTGCTATCTGAGAACAGTTAATGGACTCCCTCTACATTCTGTGTCATCCTGCAACATTGGTCAGAGACAACCAGCAGCCAGACTAGGGGATTACTATGCCATGTGTGGGCTGGCATTAACACTACAACACAAAAGGCTGCATTTGGAGTATTACTGTATGATTCTTCCAGTGTAGGGAAAAATCGGGTATCACTTCCGGTCATGGCTGGTAATGACCAAGGGAACTCTGACAGCACAATAGTATGTCACTTACATCCTGCATTTTCATATGGTGCCTTCTATGAGACAGTATCATGGCGCCATTTTTCAAGAGGACAACGATCGTCCACATGCAACATGCGTCCCCATCAGCTCTCTGTGTTATGTTTAGTTATTAGCTCTGTACCCACTAGAATATATGAGACATCATCTCGTACGCCATCTCAATCCCAGTGAAACTATCCAGGATATCAAGGACCAGTTACATCAGCTGTGGACTAGCTAGCTTGTGTCAGGACTGGGTCAACAGTTTTATGACACAATTCTGTACTGAACCAATACATGCACCCAGTCCAGTAATCTGGCAACCCCTTAAAATTAACCCACAAGAGGTGCACTCCTTTGTCTAGAGTTGAGATATTTACGGCGAAGTCTTAGGATGCTCTTGCTCGCACTGTTTCATGGTTTACTCTCATCGCAGGCAGCTGGGGTACACTGATTCCATACCGGAGGGGGGAGAGGGGGTTATGGGGTGGTGGCAGGAAAGTAATCCGGCCATCCCATAAAATTACCCATGACAGTTCTGTACTAAACACTGCCAACCCTGTGCATGATGCAGAACAAAGGCAGTCTCAAAAGAAGAAGTAATTAATGAATAAAAGTGAAAAATTCATATTCATGAAAAGTCAGTTGTCAAAATGAAAAGATGTAAGGATAGAAACGTCTTCTGAAATGTTACTTTCACTGTCAATTGATGCTGAAAGAAGCCAATTGCATTTACACATGCAAATACTTTCATTTCCAAATAAGTTCTTGTTAGTTCCCTTTCTATAAATATTCATCACAGAGGAACTAACACCATTGATAAAATTTACTGTTTTAGATACACTTCCTCCAATGGCCCGAAACAATATTTTTGTCCCTTTTTGCAGGTAGGATAAATAGTCATCCTAATTGGACTAACATGGTTGAGAGGTTAGCGAAATAAGAGATTATCAGGAGCAGTCAAGAGTACGATGAGATCCAGAACATGTCATCTGTAATCGAAGTAAAATGAAGCATTAAGACACAAACGGATAACATCTTCCTCTATCAGAGGACATCGCTGTAGTGGAGTCCAAGTTGCACTGTTTGACTAAAATAGAGAAATGTCCAGAAAAGGCGGAGGAGACAAAATGAAATTTCATGAGTTGAGAGGATACATGATGCTATTTCAGTGATTAACACACTGAGTCAAAATTACTTCATTTATCAGCAAGATGCTGAAATCCCTCCTGCCTGGATGCATGATCTAAATTGGTTAGAAAGGGTTTCTCCTGAGGTATCCCAACCCACAACAATTGTAATCGAACTTGATATTCTGGATACAGGAATGACGACGACGTTGATGTTCGAACTGGTCTAAATCATGCACCATCAGAGATAGTTCTAGGGATCTTGCAGGCCATAGGGGTATCTCAGTTACGCAGACAGGATATATGTCCATGTGTAGATAGGCATTGTGCTGTTAAAAAAATGCAACATGATACTGTCACATGAGAGATAATGCATGATAGTGCAGCATGTCCATGTCAAACCAGTGTGCCATCACAGTTCAGTTAATCTCTACCAGCCATGTCCTGAAATGATATCTGATAGCTCCTCTCAATATGAGACCAGGTGCAAACAAATTGTGTCTATCCAAACCAGTGGATGAATGGGACCACTCCCCATGCCGCCACCACACTCGTTGACCATAGTCGTCAGGGTAACGTAGAACAACGATTTATTGCTGAACTCAGTGCAAAGCCATTCGTGAGCAGTCTGTACTTCCCAGTCATGGCATCACTCCAGATGGATCCATTTGTGTTGTAGTGTAAACAGTAGCCTACGCATGTGTGTGTGTGTGTGTGTGTGTGTGTGTGTGTGTGTGTGTGTGTGTGTGTGTGTGTGTTCAATTTTAAACCAATGTGACATCTTGACACTGCATTATTTGACCATCCAACCCAATGGACGCCCATTGTGAGGCTACCTTCAGTCCAGTCAGGAGCTGGTAATGCTGTCTCTCATGTGTACGCAGCATATCAATGTCATTTACAGTGACCACTCAACATTTGAAGCTGTTCACGTTCCTTATATATCCTACCAGTTCTGGTACAACACCAAACATGAACACCACTAACACAGTTTGGTGGCCATTCTGTCTTAGAGAATTGCTACACAAATTTTTTAGAAATACGTGGATTCCGAATGAGATTTTCACTCTGCAGAGGAGTGTGCGATAATATGAAACTTCAAGACTTCGAGTCTTCGTCCGGCACACAGTTTTAATCTGTCAGGAAGTTTTAAATGCATGGATTGTGTGAACATAGACGCAGTTACATTGTTATCTGACCATGGTTTCTGGGAGTTTCACTCTTTTTTTATAAGGCAGTGGATATACGACAACTCCACATGTATACTAGGTGAACTATAGTGCAAGGTGCTTATGAAGAGTTGGCACTTCTAAAATTCAAGCAATAACAATTTAAACCACATGTTTACATAACTAGGAGAGTGGGCTCACTATATCGCAATACAGAGTGTGAGATGACGTTAACCACATCGTGTTTGCCTACCAGCGACGGAAATACGGAACATGCATACTACTTCATCAGATTCTGTATGTGGGATACAAGAGACCTTCCACCATCTCACCGCTTCTGCCTGATACCGATGTCATTGCCTTGAACCTATTATCGAGCATCCTCATTGCAGACAATATGGAAATAAGACAGTTATTCCTCAAAAAAAAAATAAACCCACTGTGATGACCTATGCAGTCAGCAACTCTGAAATTAATGTGTGTGTGTGTGTGTGTGTGTGTGAGTGTGTGTGTGTGTGTGTGTGAGATAGTGTAGTCGAGGGATGAAAATTTTCTGAACTTATGCTGCAAAGATAGAACTGCTTGTATGGTGTGTTGGATGGCTGTATGACTGTCTTAACCAGCATAAAATAAAATAAAATTTACAGCAATGGATAAAATGCTTACTATCCACTCTCCAAAACACTACAAAATTGCTCCACCACTGCTCAGCATGTAACACAAGAACTAAGCTATTTGCTGTAGATACTCACGCGACATTTGTGTTTTGATCATAATAACATTTTACCTGATGTTTTCTACACTGTAAACTTACAGCTCTCTTGGTGTAAACAGTTGAGATTAAATTTACTGCACAGCTAACTAATCAGTTTTGTAAATTTTATTGTGTTCTTACACCAGTTTATATTTCTTACCTTTGTAAACAAGGGTGCATTTTCATGCAAGTTAATCTTTTTCTTTACAGTGCACTCAGGCATGTCAGATATACAGGAATTTGTTTTGCCCGAAGTGGAGCCAGCATTCTGCTCGCTGGAGGTTGAGCATGAGAAGTAGACTGGTTAGTATACAATCAACACTGCTGTGATATTGCGTTCATAAACTTGTTTATATTGTTTTAGCTCTGTCAATTTGGGTACATTTTGATAAACTTTATCCCTTTTGTTCGCAGCCTTCTCAAGCATGTTAGCCGGGAGTGTGCCAATTTTGGCCCCAAAGAACACCTGTTCTGCACACTCCACAATACGGCCCGCAGGGCCAGCACAACTCAGACCTGTAGGCCAGGAAGAAGCTGGATTTAGTCCAGAGCAGCAAGTATTCCGCTCACCACGCGAAACGCCATTCAGGCTAGAGCACAATAACTAGGATGGTGAGTATATGATCCAGTCTGCTTGATATTTTGTACACACACTTGTTTATATTTTTTACCCCTATCGATATGGGTACATCTTGATAACATGTAACCTTTTTGTTCACAGTCTACGCATTCCTGCTGGACAGAAGAGTGACTATACTGGCCCAGAGCAGCAAGTGTTGTGCTGTCTAAACAAAACACCCTTCAGGACCAAGCACTGGTCTGGGCTGTTGGCCTGAAAGGATCTGACTATAGCGTGGAGCAGCAAGTCTTCTCAAGCATGTTAGCCGGGAGTGTGCCAATTTTGGCCCCAAGGAACACCTGTTCTGCACACTCCACAATACGGCCCGCAGGGCCAGCACTACTCAGACCTGTAGGCCGGGAAGAAGCTGGATTTAGTCCAGAGCAGCAAGCATTCCGCTCACCACACGAAACGCCATTCAGACTAGAGCACATTAAGTAGGATGGTAAGTATATAATCCAGTCTGCTTGATATTTTGTACACACACTTGTTTATATTTTTTACCCCTATCGATACGGGTACATCTTGATAACATGTAACCTTTTTGTTCACAGTCTACGCATTCCTGCTGGACAGAAGAGTGACTATACTGGCCCAGAGCAGCAAGTGTTGTGCTGTCTAAACAAAACACCCTTCAGGACCAAGCACTGGTCTGGGCTGTTGGCCTGAAAGGATCTGACTATAGCGTGGAGCAGCAAGTCTTCTCAAGCATGTTAGCCGGGAGTGTGCCAATTTTGGCCCCAAGGACCACCTGTTCTGCACACTCCACAATACGGCCCGCAGGGCCAGCACTACTCAGACCTGTAGGCCGGGAAGAAGCTGGATTTAGTCCAGAGCAGCAAGCATTCCGCTCACCACACGAAACGCCATTCAGACTAGAGCACAATAAGTAGGATGGTGAGTATATGATCCAGTCCGCTTGATATTTTGTACACACACTTGTTTATATTTTTTACCCCTATCGATATGGGTACATCTTGATAACATGTAACCTTTTTGTTCACAGTCTACGCATTTCTGCTGGACAGAAGAGTGACTATACTGGCCCAGAGCAGCGAGTGTTGTGCTGTCTAAACAAAACACCCGTCAGGACCAAGCACTGGTCTGGGCTGTTGGCCTGAAAGGATCTGACTATAGCGTGGAGCAGCAAGTCTTCTCAAGCATGTTAGCCGGGAGTGTGCCAATTTTGGCCCCAAGGAACACCTGTTCTGCACACTCCACAATACGGCCCGCAGGGCCAGCACTACTCAGACCTGTAGGCCGCGAAGAAGCTGGATTTAGTCCAGAGCAGCAAGCATTCCGCTCACCACACGAAACGCCATTCAGACTAGAGCGCAATAAGTAGGATGGTGAGTATATGATCCAGTCCGCTTGATATTTTGTACACACACTTGTTTATATTTTTTACCCCTATCGATACGGGTACATCTTGATAACATGTAACCTTTTTGTTCACAGTCTACGCATTCCTGCTGGACAGAAGAGTGACTATACTGGCCCAGAGCAGACAGTGTTGTGCTGTCTAAACAAAACACCCTTCAGGACCAAGAACTGGTCTGGGCTGTTGGCCTGAAAGGATCTGACTATAGCGTGGAGCAGCAAGTCTTCTCAAGCATGTTAGCCGGGAGTGTGCCAATTTTGGCCCCAAGGAACACCTGTTCTGCACACTCCACAATACGGCCCGCAGGGCCAGCACTACTCAGACCTGTAGGCCGGGAAGAAGCTGGATTTAGTCCAGAGCAGCAAGCATTCCGCTCACCACACGAAACGCCATTCAGACTAGAGCACAATAAGTAGGATGGTGAGTATATGATCCAGTCCGCTTGATATTTTGTACACACACTTGTTTATATTTTTTACCCCTATCGATACGGGTATATCTTGATAACATGTAACCTTTTTGTTCACAGTCTACGCATTCCTGCTGGACAGAAGAGTGACTATACTGGCCCAGAGCAGCAAGTGTTGTGCTGTCTAAACAAAACACCCTACAGGACCAAGCACTGGTCTGGGCTGTTGGCCTGAAAGGATCTGACTATAGCGTGGAGCAGCAAGTCTTCTCAAGCATGTTAGCCGGGAGTGTGCCAATTTTGGCCCCAAGGAACACCTGTTCTGCACACTCCACAATACGGCCCGCAGGGCCAGCACTACTCAGACCTGTAGGCCGGGAAGAAGCTGGATTTAGTCCAGAGCAGCAAGCATTCCGCTCACCACACGAAACGCCATTCAGACTAGAGCACAATAAGTAGGATGGTGAGTATATGATCCAGTCCGCTTGATATTTTGTACACACACTTGTTTATATTTTTTACCCCTATCGATATGGGTACATCTTGATAACATGTAACCTTTTTGTTCACAGTCTACGCATTTCTGCTGGACAGAAGAGTGACTATACTGGCCCAGAGCAGCAAGTGTTGTGCTGTCTAAACAAAACACCCTTCAGGACCAAGCACTGGTCTGGGCTGTTGGCCTGAAAGGATCTGACTATAGCGTGGAGCAGCAAGTCTTCTCAAGCATGTTAGCCGGGAGTGTGCCAATTTTGGCCCCAAGGACCACCTGTTCTGCACACTCCACAATACGGCCCGCAGGGCCAGCACTACTCAGACCTGTAGGCCGGGAAGAAGCTGGATTTAGTCCAGAGCAGCAAGCATTCCGCTCACCACACGAAACGCCATTCAGACTAGAGCACAATAAGTAGGATGGTGAGTATATGATCCAGTCCGCTTGATATTTTGTACACACACTTGTTTATATTTTTTACCCCTATCGATATGGGTACATCTTGATAACATGTAACCTTTTTGTTCACAGTCTACGCATTTCTGCTGGACAGAAGAGTGACTATACTGGCCCAGAGCAGCAAGTGTTGTGCTGTCTAAACAAAACACCCTTCAGGACCAAGCACTGGTCTGGGCTGTTGGCCTGAAAGGATCTGACTATAGCGTGGAGCAGCAAGTCTTCTCAAGCATGTTAGCCGGGAGTGTGCCAATTTTGGCCCCAAGGAACACCTGTTCTGCACACTCCACAATACGGCCCGCAGGGCCAGCACTACTCAGACCTGTAGGCCGGGAAGAAGCTGGATTTAGTCCAGAGCAGCAAGCATTCCGCTCACCACACGAAACGCCATTCAGACTAGAGCACAATAAGTAGGATGGTGAGTATATGATCCAGTCCGCTTGATATTTTGTACACACACTTGTTTATATTTTTTACCCCTATCGATACGGGTATATCTTGATAACATGTAACCTTTTTGTTCACAGTCTACGCATTCCTGCTGGACAGAAGAGTGACTATACTGGCCCAGAGCAGACAGTGTTGTGCTGTCTAAACAAAACACCCTTCAGGACCAAGAACTGGTCTGGGCTGTTGGCCTGAAAGGATCTGACTATAGCGTGGAGCAGCAAGTCTTCTCAAGCATGTTAGCCGGGAGTGTGCCAATTTTGGCCCCAAGGAACACCTGTTCTGCACACTCCACAATACGGCCCGCAGGGCCAGCACTACTCAGACCTGTAGGCCGGGAAGAAGCTGGATTTAGTCCAGAGCAGCAAGCATTCCGCTCACCACACGAAACGCCATTCAGACTAGAGCACAATAAGTAGGATGGTGAGTATATGATCCAGTCCGCTTGATATTTTGTACACACACTTGTTTATATTTTTTACCCCTATCGATATGGGTACATCTTGATAACATGTAACCTTTTTGTTCACAGTCTACGCATTTCTGCTGGACAGAAGAGTGACTATACTGGCCCAGAGCAGCAAGTGTTGTGCTGTCTAAACAAAACACCCTTCAGGACCAAGCACTGGTCTGGGCTGTTGGCCTGAAAGGATCTGACTATAGCGTGGAGCAGCAAGTCTTCTCAAGCATGTTAGCCGGGAGTGTGCCAATTTTGGCCCCAAGGACCACCTGTTCTGCACACTCCACAATACGGCCCGCAGGGCCAGCACTACTCAGACCTGTAGGCCGGGAAGAAGCTGGATTTAGTCCAGAGCAGCAAGCATTCCGCTCACCACACGAAACGCCATTCAGACTAGAGCACAATAAGTAGGATGGTGAGTATATGATCCAGTCCGCTTGATATTTTGTACACACACTTGTTTATATTTTTTACCCCTATCGATATGGGTACATCTTGATAACATGTAACCTTTTTGTTCACAGTCTACGCATTTCTGCTGGACAGAAGAGTGACTATACTGGCCCAGAGCAGCGAGTGTTGTGCTGTCTAAACAAAACACCCGTCAGGACCAAGCACTGGTCTGGGCTGTTGGCCTGAAAGGATCTGACTATAGCGTGGAGCAGCAAGTCTTCTCAAGCATGTTAGCCGGGAGTGTGCCAATTTTGGCCCCAAGGAACACCTGTTCTGCACACTCCACAATACGGCCCGCAGGGCCAGCACTACTCAGACCTGTAGGCCGCGAAGAAGCTGGATTTAGTCCAGAGCAGCAAGCATTCCGCTCACCACACGAAACGCCATTCAGACTAGAGCGCAATAAGTAGGATGGTGAGTATATGATCCAGTCCGCTTGATATTTTGTACACACACTTGTTTATATTTTTTACCCCTATCGATATGGGTACATCTTGATAACATGTAACCTTTTTGTTCACAGTCTACGCATTCCTGCTGGACAGAAGAGTGACTATACTGGCCCAGAGCAGACAGTGTTGTGCTGTCTAAACAAAACACCCTTCAGGACCAAGAACTGGTCTGGGCTGTTGGCCTGAAAGGATCTGACTATAGCGTGGAGCAGCAAGTCTTCTCAAGCATGTTAGCCGGGAGTGTGCCAATTTTGGCCCCAAGGAACACCTGTTCTGCACACTCCACAATACGGCCCGCAGGGCCAGCACTACTCAGACCTGTAGGCCGGGAAGAAGCTGGATTTAGTCCAGAGCAGCAAGCATTCCGCTCACCACACGAAACGCCATTCAGACTAGAGCACAATAAGTAGGATGGTGAGTATATGATCCAGTCCGCTTGATATTTTGTACACACACTTGTTTATATTTTTTACCCCTATCGATACGGGTATATCTTGATAACATGTAACCTTTTTGTTCACAGTCTACGCATTCCTGCTGGACAGAAGAGTGACTATACTGGCCCAGAGCAGCAAGTGTTGTGCTGTCTAAACAAAACACCCTACAGGACCAAGCACTGGTCTGGGCTGTTGGCCTGAAAGGATCTGACTATAGCGTGGAGCAGCAAGTCTTCTCAAGCATGTTAGCCGGGAGTGTGCCAATTTTGGCCCCAAGGAACACCTGTTCTGCACACTCCACAATACGGCCCGCAGGGCCAGCACTACTCAGACCTGTAGGCCGGGAAGAAGCTGGATTTAGTCCAGAGCAGCAAGCATTCCGCTCACCACACGAAACGCCATTCAGACTAGAGCACAATAAGTAGGATGGTGAGTATATGATCCAGTCCGCTTGATATTTTGTACACACACTTGTTTATATTTTTTACCCCTATCGATATGGGTACATCTTGATAACATGTAACCTATTTTGTTCACAGTCTACGCATTCCTGCTGGACAGAAGAGTGACTATACTGGCCCAGAGCAGCGAGTGTTGTGCTGTCTAAACAAAACACCCGTCAGGACCAAGCACTGGTCTGGGCTGTTGGCCTGAAAGGATCTGACTATAGCGTGGAGCAGCAAGTCTTCTCAAGCATGTTAGCTGGGAGTGTGCCAATTTTGGCCCCAAGGAACACCTGTTCTGCACACTCCACAATACGGCCCGCAGGGCCAGCACTACTCAGACCTGTAGGCCGGGAAGAAGCTGGATTTAGTCCAGAGCAGCAAGCATTCCGCTCACCACACGAAACGCCATTCAGACTAGAGCACAATAAGTAGGATGGTGAGTATATGATCCAGTCCGCTTGATATTTTGTACACACACTTGTTTATATTTTTTACCCCTATCGATATGGGTACATCTTGATAACATGTAACCTATTTTGTTCACAGTCTACGCATTCCTGCTGGACAGAAGAGTGACTATACTGGCCCAGAGCAGCAAGTGTTGTGCTGTCTAAACAAAACACCCGTCAGGACCAAGCACTGGTCTGGGCTGTTGGCCTGAAAGGATCTGACTATAGCGTGGAGCAGCAAGTCTTCTCAAGCATGTTAGCTGGGAGTGTGCCAATTTTGGCCCCAAGGAACACCTGTTCTGCACACTCCACAATACGGCCCGCAGGGCCAGCACTACTCAGACCTGTAGGCCGGGAAGAAGCTGGATTTAGTCCAGAGCAGCAAGCATTCCGCTCACCACACGAAACGCCATTCAGACTAGAGCGCAATAAGTAGGATGGTGAGTATATGATCCAGTCCGCTTGATATTTTGTACACACACTTGTTTATATTTTTTACCCCTATCGATATGGGTACATCTTGATAACATGTAACCTTTTTGTTCACAGTCTACGCATTCCTGCTGGACAGAAGAGTGACTATACTGGCCCAGAGCAGACAGTGTTGTGCTGTCTAAACAAAACACCCTTCAGGACCAAGAACTGGTCTGGGCTGTTGGCCTGAAAGGATCTGACTATAGCGTGGAGCAGCAAGTCTTCTCAAGCATGTTAGCCGGGAGTGTGCCAATTTTGGCCCCAAGGAACACCTGTTCTGCACACTCCACAATACGGCCCGCAGGGCCAGCACTACTCAGACCTGTAGGCCGGGAAGAAGCTGGATTTAGTCCAGAGCAGCAAGCATTCCGCTCACCACACGAAACGCCATTCAGACTAGAGCACAATAAGTAGGATGGTGAGTATATGATCCAGTCCGCTTGATATTTTGTACACACACTTGTTTATATTTTTTACCCCTATCGATATGGGTACATCTTGATAACATGTAACCTATTTTGTTCACAGTCTACGCATTCCTGCTGGACAGAAGAGTGACTATACTGGCCCAGAGCAGCGAGTGTTGTGCTGTCTAAACAAAACACCCGTCAGGACCAAGCACTGGTCTGGGCTGTTGGCCTGAAAGGATCTGACTATAGCGTGGAGCAGCAAGTCTTCTCAAGCATGTTAGCTGGGAGTGTGCCAATTTTGGCCCCAAGGAACACCTGTTCTGCACACTCCACAATACGGCCCGCAGGGCCAGCACTACTCAGACCTGTAGGCCGGGAAGAAGCTGGATTTAGTCCAGAGCAGCAAGCATTCCGCTCACCACACGAAACGCCATTCAGACTAGAGCGCAATAAGTAGGATGGTGAGTATATGATCCAGTCCGCTTGATATTTTGTACACACACTTGTTTATATTTTTTACCCCTATCGATACGGGTATATCTTGATAACATGTAACCTTTTTGTTCACAGTCTACGCATTCCTGCTGGACAGAAGAGTGACTATACTGGCCCAGAGCAGCAAGTGTTGTGCTGTCTAAACAAAACACCCTACAGGACCAAGCACTGGTCTGGGCTGTTGGCCTGAAAGGATCTGACTATAGCGTGGAGCAGCAAGTCTTCTCAAGCATGTTAGCCGGGAGTGTGCCAATTTTGGCCCCAAGGAACACCTGTTCTGCACACTCCACAATACGGCCCGCAGGGCCAGCACTACTCAGACCTGTAGGCCGGGAAGAAGCTGGATTTAGTCCAGAGCAGCAAGCATTCCGCTCACCACACGAAACGCCATTCAGACTAGAGCACAATAAGTAGGATGGTGAGTATATGATCCAGTCCGCTTGATATTTTGTACACACACTTGTTTATATTTTTTACCCCTATCGATATGGGTACATCTTGATAACATGTAACCTATTTTGTTCACAGTCTACGCATTCCTGCTGGACAGAAGAGTGACTATACTGGCCCAGAGCAGCAAGTGTTGTGCTGTCCAAACAAAACACCCTTCAGGACCAAGCACTGGTCTGGGCTGTTGGCCTGAAAGGATCTGACTATAGCGTGGAGCAGCAAGTCTTCTCAAGCATGTTAGCCGGGAGTGTGCCAATTTTGGCCCCAAGGAGCACCTGTTCTGCACACTCCACAATACGGCCCGCAGGGCCAGCACTACTCAGACCTGTAGGCCGGGAAGAAGCTGGATTTAGTCCAGAGCAGCAAGCATTCCGCTCACCACACGAAACGCCATTCAGACTAGAGCGCAATAAGTAGGATGGTGAGTATATGATCCAGTCCGCTTGATATTTTGTACACACACTTGTTTATATTTTTTACCCCTATCGATACGGGTATATCTTGATAACATGTAACCTTTTTGTTCACAGTCTACGCATTCCTGCTGGACAGAAGAGTGACTATACTGGCCCAGAGCAGCAAGTGTTGTGCTGTCTAAACAAAACACCCTACAGGACCAAGCACTGGTCTGGGCTGTTGGCCTGAAAGGATCTGACTATAGCGTGGAGCAGCAAGTCTTCTCAAGCATGTTATCCGGGAGTGTGCCAATTTTGGCCCCAAGGAACACCTGTTCTGCACACTCCACAATACGGCCCGCAGGGCCAGCACTACTCAGACCTGTAGGCCGGGAAGAAGCTGGATTTAGTCCAGAGCAGCAAGCATTCCGCTCACCACACGAAACGCCATTCAGACTAGAGCACAATAAGTAGGATGGTGAGTATATGATCCAGTCTGCTTGATATTTTGTACACACACTTGTTTATATTTTTTACCCCTATCGATATGGGTACATCTTGATAACATGTAACCTATTTTGTTCACAGTCTACGCATTCCTGCTGGACAGAAGAGTGACTATACTGGCCCAGAGCAGCAAGTGTTGTGCTGTCTAAACAAAACACCCTTCAGGACCAAGCACTGGTCTGGGCTGTTGGCCTGAAAGGATCTGACTATAGCGTGGAGCAGCAAGTCTTCTCAAGCATGTTAGCCGGGAGTGTGCCAATTTTGGCCCCAAGGAACACCTGTTCTGCACACTCCACAATACGGCCCGCAGGGCCAGCACTACTCAGACCTGTAGGCCGGGAAGAAGCTGGATTTAGTCCAGAGCAGCAAGCATTCCGCTCACCACACGAAACGCCATTCAGACTAGAGCGCTATAAGTAGGATGGTGAGTATATGATCCAGTTCGCTTGATATTTTGTACACACACTTGTTTATATTTTTTACCCCTATCGATATGGGTACATCTTGATAACATGTAACCTTTTTGTTCACAGTCTACGCATTCCTGCTGGACAGAAGAGTGACTATACTGGCCCAGAGCAGCAAGTGTTGTGCTGTCTAAACAAAACACCCTACAGGACCAAGCACTGGTCTGGGCTGTTGGCCTGAAAGGATCTGACTATAGCGTGGAGCAGCAAGTCTTCTCAAGCATGTTAGCTGGGAGTGTGCCAATTTTGGCCCCAAGGAACACCTGTTCTGCACACTCCACAATACGGCCCGCAGGGCCAGCACTACTCAGACCTGTAGGCCGGGAAGAAGCTGGATTTAGTCCAGAGCAGCAAGCATTCCGCTCACCACACGAAACGCCATTCAGACTAGAGCACAATAAGTAGGATGGTGAGTATATGATCCAGTCTGCTTGATATTTTGTACACACACTTGTTTATATTTTTTACCCCTATCGATATGGGTACATCTTGATAACATGTAACCTTTTTGTTCACAGTCTACGCATTCCTGCTGGACAGAAGAGTGACTATACTGGCCCAGAGCAGCAAGTGTTGTGCTGTCTAAACAAAACACCCTTCAGGACCAAGCACTGGTCTGGGCTGTTGGCCTGAAAGGATCTGACTATAGCGTGGAGCAGCAAGTCTTCTCAAGCATGTTAGCCGGGAGTGTGCCAATTTTGGCCCCAAGGAACACCTGTTCTGCACACTCCACAATACGGCCTGCAGGGCCAGCACTACTCAGACCTGTAGGCCGGGAAGAAGCTGGATTTAGTCCAGAGCAGCAAGCATTCCGCTCACCACACGAAACGCCATTCAGACTAGAGCGCTATAAGTAGGATGGTGAGTATATGATCCAGTTCGCTTGATATTTTGTACACACACTTGTTTATATTTTTTACCCCTATCGATACGGGTACATCTTGATAACATGTAACCTTTTTGTTCACAGTCTACGCATTCCTGCTGGACAGAAGAGTGACTATACTGGCCCAGAGCAGCAAGTGTTGTGCTGTCTAAACAAAACACCCTTCAGGACCAAGCACTGGTCTGGGCTGTTGGCCTGAAAGGATCTGACTATAGCGTGGAGCAGCAAGTCTTCCCAAGCATGTTAGCCGGGAGTGTGCCAATTTTGGCCCCAAGGAACACCTGTTCTGCACACTCCACAATACGGCCCGCAGGGCCAGCACTACTCAGACCTGTAGGCCGGGAAGAAGCTGGATTTAGTCCAGAGCAGCAAGCATTCCGCTCACCACACGAAACGCCATTAAGACTAGAGCACAATAAGTAGGATGGTGAGTATATGATCCAGTCTGCTTGATATTTTGTACACACACTTGTTTATATTTTTTACCCCTATCGATATGGGTACATCTTGATAACATGTAACCTTTTTGTTCACAGTCTACGCATTCCTGCTGGACAGAAGAGTGACTATACTGGCCCAGAGCAGCAAGTGTTGTGCTGTCTAAACAAAACACCCTTCAGGACCAAGCACTGGTCTGGGCTGTTGGCCTGAAAGGATCTGACTATAGCGTGGAGCAGCAAGTCTTCTCAAGCATGTTAGCCAGGAGTGTGCCAATTTTGGCCACAAGGAACACCTGTTCTGCACACTCCACAATACGGCCCGCAGGGCCAGCACTACTCAGACCTGTAGGCCGGGAAGAAGCTGGATTTAGTCCAGAGCAGCAAGCATTCCGCTCACCACACGAAACGCCATTCAGACTAGAGCGCAATAAGTAGGATGGTGAGTATATGATCCAGTCCGCTTGATATTTAGTACACACACTTGTTTATATTTTTTACCCCTATCGATATGGGTACATCTTGATAACATGTAACCTTTTTGTTCACAGTCTACGCATTCCTGCTGGACAGAAGAGTGACTATACTGGCCCAGAGCAGCAAGTGTTGTGCTGTCTAAACAAAACACCCTTCAGGACCAAGCACTGGTCTGGGCTGTTGGCCTGAAAGGATCTGACTATAGCGTGGAGCAGCAAGTCTTCTCAAGCATGTTAGCCGGGAGTGTGCCAATTTTGGCCCCAAGGAACACCTGTTCTGCACACTCCACAATACGGCCCGCAGGGCCAGCACTACTCAGACCTGTAGGCCGGGAAGAAGCTGGATTTAGTCCAGAGCAGCAAGCATTCCGCTCACCACACGAAACGCCATTCAGACTAGAGCGCAATAAGTAGGATGGTGAGTATATGATCCAGTCCGCTTGATATTTTGTACACACACTTGTTTATATTTTTTACCCCTATCGATATGGGTACATCTTGATAACATGTAACCTTTTTGTTCACAGTCTACGCATTCCTGCTGGACAGAAGAGTGACTATACTGGCCCAGAGCAGCGAGTGTTGTGCTGTCTAAACAAAACACCCTTCAGGACCAAGCACTGGTCTGGGCTGTTGGCCTGAAAGGATCTGACTATAGCGTGGAGCAGCAAGTCTTCTCAAGCATGTTAGCCGGGAGTGTGCCAATTTTGGCCCCAAGGAACACCTGTTCTGCACACTCCACAATACGGCCCGCAGGGCCAGCACTACTCAGACCTGTAGGCCGGGAAGAAGCTGGATTTAGTCCAGAGCAGCAAGCATTCCGCTCACCACACGAAACGCCATTCAGACTAGAGCGCAATAAGTAGGATGGTGAGTATATGATCCAGTCCGCTTGATATTTTGTACACACACTTGTTTATATTTTTTACCCCTATCGATATGGGTACATCTTGATAACATGTAACCTTTTTGTTCACAGTCTACGCATTCCTGCTGGACAGAAGAGTGACTATACTGGCCCAGAGCAGCAAGTGTTGTGCTGTCTAAACAAAACACCCTTCAGGACCAAGCACTGGTCTGGGCTGTTGGCCTGAAAGGATCTGACTATAGCGTGGAGCAGCAAGTCTTCTCAAGCATGTTAGCCGGGTGTGTGCCAATTTTGGCCCCAAGGAACACCTGTTCTGCACACTCCACAATACGGTCCGCAGGGCCAGCACTACTCAGACCTGTAGGCCGGGAAGAAGCTGGATTTAGTCCAGAGCAGCAAGCATTCGGCTCACCACACGAAACGCCATTCAGACTAGAGCGCAATAAGTAGGATGGTGAGTATATGATCCAGTCCGCTTGATATTTTGTACACACACTTGTTTATATTTTTTACCCCTATCGATATGGGTACATCTTGATAACATGTAACCTTTTTGTTCACAGTTTACGCATTCCTGCTGGACAGAAGAGTGACTATACTGGCCCAGAGCAGCAAGTGTTGTGGTGTCTAAACAAAACACCCTTCAGGACCAAGCACTGGTCTGGGCTGTTGTCCTGAAAGGATCTGACTATAGCGTGGAGCAGCAATAATTCTGCTCGCCATGCAAAACGGCCTTCGAAATTTACCAAAGGAGCTTGAATGGTGAGTATACAATCCAGTGTCCTGTGATAATGTCTTCTTACACTGGTTTATATTTTTCACATTTATCAACTGGGGTTTATTTTATTGAAACATAGTTTTGTTGTTCACAGTTACTCAGGCCTGTTTGCTGGCAGTGTGCTGATTTTGGCCCAAAGCAGAATCTGTTCTGAACACTTGACAAAACGGCATTCAGAGCCAACCACTACTCAGATCTATTGTCCGTGAAGAAGCTGATTTCAGCCCACAGCAGGAAGCATTCTGGTCACCAGGCAAGATTGTGTTCAGACTCGACAACAGGAAGTAGGATGGTGAGTACATGATCCAGTCTGCTTGATAATTTGTTCACACACTTGTTTATATTTTTTACCTCTAACTACGTGGGTACATTTTGATAAAAAGTAACCGTTTTTGTTCACAGTCTACTCAAGCCTGCTGGCTGGAGGGCGACTATATTGGTCCAGGGCAGCAGGTATTCTGCTCGCTAACAAAACAGCCTTCATGGCCAAGTACTACTCAGGCCTGGTGACTAGAAAGGAGCTGAATTTGGCGCAGAGTAGCAACCATTCTGCTCACTAGATAAAACAGTCTTCAAACTCGAGCGCAAGAGATGGGACTGTGAGTACATGTTTCAGTCCGTTGTGATACTGTGATCTTATATTCTTCTGCAATTTTACCATGATCAATAAATATACACTTTGATGAAATGTAACCAGTTTCTTCACTGTCTAATCAGGCCTACTTGGCAGTGAGGAGCATTTTGGTCCAGAACAGCAACTACCATTCTAGCTAGACAAATTGGCCTTCGGTGTCTACTACTACTCAGAAATGTTGGCCGGGAAGGAGCTAATTTTACCTTGCAGAAATCAGCATTCCGCGCACCATGCAGAACGGCCTTCAGCCTCGAGAACAAGGAGAATGGTGAGTATATGTTCCAATCTACTACGATTTTGCGATCTTACACTTGGTGATTTATTTACCTTCATCGACAACAGTGCAGTTTGATGAAACTTAATGCTTTCATTCACAGTGTACTTAGACGTGTTGGGTGGGAAAGACTTTTTGTTGACTCCAGAGCACACACAGATTAGTGTCAACGTCTTCCCAACTACGTTGGACTATTCTTATTTCCTCCCATATCACCATTCTACATTTCTAACACTAACATGCGATCACACATCTTAGTAAGCACCTGTAGACCATTCCGTTTTTTGTTTCTCATTGCTTAACTTTTCAGTTTGGGCTAAACCTACAGAGTTGCTCATTCACAAATTTGGTCCGTTTTTCACCACAGTTAGCGATGTTACAGATAGAAATATTTCATTACAACCTTTTCTCTCTCAGATTGTCACTTTGTGAAAGCCACACTAATAGACTCAAACCGTTATTTACCGGTAACTTCCAACTGTTGTTTGTGTTAGCTACCTGTGTTCTACTGATCAACAACATTCATTGAAATTTCAACTTAAACTGTAACAAAGTTGACCTTCTCTCGGTTATTTTGTGAACATAGTTTATCAATTTGATGTTAATACAAATAAATACATTGGACTGCACTGAGAGAAAGAACCAAGGCAATACACAGCACGGTAACGTATTTCGGAACAACTTGCATGTGACGGTAACCGACGATCTAACAGGAGTGCAGGATTTCATTGTCGTAGAACTACGTTGAGTGACTGCGAGCCTTAAGTTGGGAGAGAAACTTATGTGGATACAAAACAATCCCATTGTGTCATATTTATTTCCTCGTAGATAACCTTAAAATCCCTTTGATGTTGTGCCATGTAGCTCTTAGGAAAGTTTTGGACTCTGCCTTCACACGATTTCTTCAGAACAAAAATCACACCAACAACCTAGACTCAACCACACGGCCATCTTCGACATCTTGTTACAACAATGAGCCAGTATACCAATGAAGCCCTCAACCCACTGACCGACAGTTGGTTGAGTCATGATGTATGACCTCCCATATGCTTTGTTCACTTAAACTACCTCCATCTAAGTCTGTAGATATTGCCACCAGGAAAAATAAATATTGAAACGGCAACTAAAAAGATTGCCTATGTGATTGAATCTATTTAGTCTTATTTAATATGAAATGGGCAAATAGAAAGCATATGATGTAACCATGGCGGATTATAGTCCGAAGTAGGTCCGACATCAGCCAGGTCCCAAGGCGCTTTCTTCCATTCAATGGCCTGTCTGTCTTACTTAGTACTTTTGAGGCTGCTGTGACATCAGGCAAGCCACTTTATCAATTATTTGTCTATCAAAACTGCAGTGTCCCATATTGGTTTCTCCAGTGGATACTCTTTAGCAGCACTCTCTGAAAAATTTTCACTTCATTTTTATTGTCTTAAAATGCGTTTTTCGGAAGTAGTATTTTTTTTCCTTTGTCGTCCATTCCTTGGACTCGTCCGTTCGCTGATTTCCAAGGGATATTTGCCCTCAAAAATTCAGTCTTACGAATTGTTTGTGCCTTAGCGAAACCTTGTGTCAGCTCTCCGAAACTTTCTGCAACTATGCTCTCCTGCCTGCCCTAATGACATGGTGCCCTTGTCCCCCCCTTCCCCCTCCCTTTCCTCCCTATGCAACAATGGTACCTTCTTCCTTTCAGGTGGTCCTACAAATTCTAATTTCAGTGCTTAGTTGAAACTGATATATCTTGAGATCTAACACTCAAATCACAAAGCATGTTTTCACAAGGCCCTCTCTAATCAAATTGTATGTACATCATCCTGTGATTGCATATACTAATCACTCTCCTTCATTATTTTAATTTATCTACAGATTAGCTATGAGTGTGCTGAGCATGCAAGAATCTACCTCTGCCATGTCTCAACCTTCTCATATTGTTTTTGAAACATTCATGAGCACTGAATATCGGTACATGATAAACTTCACTTTCCTTTATTTCTACGACATGTAGGTATATTTCATTTTCTCACATTTTCTCCTGCCCCCAACTGGTCACAGCATTCAATTCTGGCCTTTTCATGTCCTTTGCAAGTATTACCAGTTTTTAGAACTCCCCCCCACCCCCACCCCCAACTTTTAACACTATATATTTTAAAGAAAACATGCACTGATAGTTACATCATTTTATTTGTCATGAGGATACATATATAAAATTTTTAAGTTAATTCTAATACAACAAATTTCAGTAAGAGTATCTCTTTATGCTATGTATGTAGTGTTATCACAGTTACTTTGTCGTACCACTTAACACTTCACATCTAACTTCACCACACAGTTTCACATGCTAGTGCTGGTGTGTTAACCTATAAGATATGAGGTAAGTGATTATGATCCTCCACCTTGAAATCTAACCTTAGGCATGGGACAAAAGAGAGTATTGCTGTCCACCATGTCTCCCATGACACCTTCTTCCTCATCAACACCATGGTCCACTCCAATCCCTACTCCAGAGCCATCTTTCTCTAATGTGAGATAAGTTCATAAATCTCAGAATATAAGCCTCACAATGACACCTGAAGGCCACCATTTTCCACACCATGTAACAAAGTTTGTAATCTAACTACACACAGATTAATTTGTTACACTACTTTTTCCAAATATTTTCAGAATAATTTTAGTCATGACTTCAGTGATGGAAGCTTACCATTATTACTCATAATGATTTACTCTGTCCAAGGAATACCACTCATGACTCCATAGACTTTTCCCTGTCCATTATTGTACTTTTTTGGTTTTCGTACACTGAAAATCATACTTTCTTGATTGCATTTGCTACATTTACTAAATCATTGTACCTTTTTATATTTATACTTCTAAGTCCACCTTTTCTGGTGCTCCACACTGCCCAGTCTCTTATTTCCTTAGCCAATTACATAAAATATACAGATCACACACCTGTTTGTGACACAAATCACTAATCTTCTTAACATCAGATTCTTGCCCTCGTGTATATTACACATTCCGCACTGTTACCTTAGTTCCAAGTTACAGTTCTATTATATTTATTCCTCTTGTAACCTATTTAACTTAAAACATAAAGACACTTTTCATACTTGTATATCACAGAGTGTTACTTCCAATATCATGGTTTACCCAGAATTTTGTCTTGTTTTCACTTCATGTCCCCCTTGTTATTTTCTCTGTATTTCAAAACTCTATTCACACTGTTCTACTTTCAGGATTTTACGTTTATCATGATATCTTCATGACATCCTGTATCCAACCATTGACTTACTTCACATATTCTCTTGCATTTCAGTAACTTCCTCACTTCTCAGTTGTCTATATGTACATACTGAAGACTACCAGCAATAGATTAAACAAAAGGGGAAGAGAATAGAACAAGGAAAGAATGCATTGTTCTACCCAGCTCAAGTACGCACAGTCGCCTCGCTGTGAAGTTTCCCATAGAGCAGCAACCCTCATACCCTTTTTAATGTGCCTCATCTACCATCCCTTCGTCAACTTTCCACGCATCTGTTTCTGGTCCTCCTTCCAGAGGATAACTCTTAAGTCCTTTTTCTGCTTCCCTTTGAACTCTAAAACGATATAAACTTATATTTCATACTTCTTTTTCGTTAGAACCTTTGGTCTTACTTGGAAGTTCAAAATTTCCCAGAAATGGCTCCTTTTGCTACAAAAATTGTGTTACTACTGCCTTTTCCTAACTAGACTCTGCGTGAACAGGCACCATGAAGTTCTAGCGGTACCGACTGGGCGCCATGTCATCCTCAGCCCACAGGCGTCACTGAATGCGGATGTGGAGGGGCATGTGGTCAGCACATCACACCACTGACCGTTAGTCAGTTTACATGACTGGAGCTGCCACTTCTCCATCAAGTAGCTCCTCAGTTTACCTCACAAGGGCTGAGTACACCCCACTTACCAACAGTGCTCGGCAGACCGAATGGTCACCCATTCAAGTCATAGCCCTGTCTGACAGCGTTTAACTTCGCTGATCTGATGACTGCCTTTTACTGCATGCTGAGGTTTTGTTAGAAAACGAATATTTGCATACTTGGAAATACACATGGTTTATTAGGTACTGGTTCA
Source organism: Schistocerca serialis cubense (assembly GCF_023864345.2). Taxonomy (NCBI): domain Eukaryota; kingdom Metazoa; phylum Arthropoda; class Insecta; order Orthoptera; family Acrididae; genus Schistocerca; species Schistocerca serialis. The sequence goes on along the minus strand of NW_026047471.1, from coordinate 2,406,594 downwards.
ACACAAAGCACATACAACAACAACAACAACATACAGAGAAACCACACACAGGTGCGTATTACCAACCACTGAACATGAAATACTGACTTTAGTTATTTAGCTATTAAAGAACACCAAAGATGTGAAACACATTAACGCTCTTCCTTATTTAATAACTTGCGAAGTCTACTCTTATTACATAAATACTGATATCTAATGTAAAACAGTGGCTTTTTTAGTATATCAGCAAGTTGTTATACAGTGTCTACTTTTGCAATTGTGATTTCATAAGCGTCGACTAGTTCACGGACAAAGAAATGCCTTATATGAATATGCTTCATTCTTCAGTGAAACTCAGGATTCTGGGCAAGCCAGATAGCAGTTTTGTTGTCAGCCTGCAGAACTGGTGTTGCCTCCAATTGGTCCATTTCTGTCAGAAGCTTCTTGATCCAGACAATTTCCCAACCAGCTTCACTGGCAGTCACAACCTCAGCTTCAGTTGTGGCTATGGCAACAGAAGATTGCCTTTGACTAATCCAGGAAATAGGTGCCCCAAAGTACAGACAAAGGACACCATATGTTGAGAGCCCAGAGCCAAGATCACCTCCAATGTGGTCAGCACCACTAGAACACTCTAAAACCTGCTTCTTAGAATTGTTTTTATATAAAAGTCCATAATTTGTTGTGTTTCTCAAGTATCGTAAGATTCGTTTAGCTTTCACTACATCACAATCTGTTGATTTCATGATACAACACTGGCAGCATATGCAATGTCAGGACATCTCCCACACATCAGAAACATCAGTGCTCCAACAGCTTGGCTGTATGGAAATTCAGAGTTACGAGGACTTTCTTCTGTATCATTGTCAATTATAATGGGTGTAGTTACAGCCTTGCAGTTCTTCATGTTGAAACGCTCTGGTATTTTCCTGTGTAATGAGTCTGACTTACACATACAGTTCCACATTCTTGTTGGTCAATTTCCAGACCTAAGAATAATGATGCAGGCACTGAAGTAATTTTAAACTCTTCTCTTAAATCACTGACAATGTCTTCAAGTTCCTGTTCACTGTGAGCTGCAATCAGACTGTCATCAACATAAAGCACAAGGAATATTTTCTTACAGCCTTACTGTCTCACGAAAAGACAAGGATCAGCTTCACTCCTCAGAAAGCCCAATTTAGTGAGATGATTACTGAACTTCTCATTCCAGCAATGCGGAGCCTGTTTCAGTCCATATAGACTTTTCTTCAAGTGACATGCTCTCCCAGACCCATCATCACATCCTTGAGGTTGTTGCATATAAATGGTTTCTTTTAAATCATAATAAAGAAAAGCAGTTGAAACATCAATTTGTAAAAGTTTCATGCTCTCACTTGCAGCAACACTTAGTAGTGCTCGAATGGTAGACACTCTAGCCACAGTACTGAAAGTCTGGCCATAGTCAACTCCTTTCTGCTGCGAATTACCCTTAATCACCAATCTTGCCTTGAATTTATTGACTGAGCCATCAGCATTTGTTTTGACTTTATACACCCATCTATTAGGAATGGACCTCTTTGCATATGGTAGGTCAACCACAACCCATGTTCTATTTTCTTGAAGAGCTTTTATTTCAGAATCCATAGCTTCCTTCTAGAAATCGTGATGAACAGACTTCATGGCATCGCTGTCTGTTTCTGGTTCTTGGAAAGATAGTGACAGGTACATTACATAATCATTAAATTTTTGTGGAGGTCTGAGGGTTAACCAATCACGCAGACATGGTAAAGCTTCTCCACTTGTGGCTTCCTGATCTTCCTCCTGAGGGTCTTCATCTACATCCGAGGAACTGCCATCCTCTTCACTTTCACTATCAATACCATTGGTCTTCAGTCTGAGGTGCTGGATCCTGATGATTGAAAACATTCACTGGAAGAGTTGAACTTTTCTCATTCTTCAGTGGCCTCTCCTCAAAGATGACATCTCATGACCTAATGAGTTTGCACACCTCTCCACAATAAATTATGTAACCCTCATTGTGATCATATCCAATGAAGACACCTTTCAGTGCTTTTCGGTCCATGTTCCTCCTCTGTTGTTTTGGAATATGAGCATAGCAGGTGGAGCCTATCACCTGCGGATGTTTCACTCTTGGCTTCTTTCCATACCACAATTCATATGGAGCCGTTACTACAATACTGGAAGGCCCTGTTCAGATAGAATGTAGGTTGTGGTGTTCACCATCTCTGCCCAAAGTTCCTGTGGAATGTTTGAATGTGCATGCATTATGGCTCTGGCAGTTTCCACAACTGTGCAGTTCTCTCTTTCACTGCACCCATTTTGTTCTGGAGTGTAAGGCATTGTGAGGCGTTGAATTACACCCTCTTTGTGAAGAATCTCTTTTGCTTGTTTGTTGTCAAATTCTTTCCCATGACCACTCAGAAGTTCCTTGGTGGTATGCCCAGGAGCTTTTGCTTCAGCTATGAACTGCCTTAACTTTTCTGCAACTCCAGACTTTTCTTGTATGAAATGTGTTGCCCTAAACTTTGTATAATCATCTTCGAAAAGAATAAAATACCGGTGCCCTGACACAGAAGGTACTTGAAACGGAACACATACATCAGCGTGAATAAGCTCATCTGGTTCTGCTGTCCTCTTTCTGTTGCCAAATGGTAAACGATGAGCCTTGCCATAAATACAGCCTTCACAAAGTTCACTGTCCATTTCCACCTCAATATTTAATTCGCTACAAAGTACAGACTTCACATCGCGCTTGTATAGTTTCCGAATCTTTCGTGATAAAGCTGCAGCGTATTGGCTCTGCTAGTGGTGTTAACTTCGCTGAGGGAGCTAGGTTTCACATTTCTTACAGCAAGTTTAAAAAGGCCTACAAAGCGATCGCTGTCACCTACCAATCTAGTGACATTATCAATCTTAAGATGACAAATTTCTGCGCTTGATGTGAATATACTTTCTGGACGTTTATCCTGTGCTGCAAGAACAGAGAATAAATTCTTGTGAACCTGAGGTACATACCATACATCTGTTAAGGTAATTCTGTTCCAGTTTCCTCCAACTGCTGCTTCATTGTCTATTGAACCTTTTCCAATAGCTTCAATAATGTCACCATTAGCTATAGTAACTGAGAGTTTTGTTAGAAAAGGCTGAAATGTTTTGAAACAATTCCTATCATATGTAATATAACTTGTTGCACCATTGTCTATATACCAGACCTCATTTCTACATTCAGAGTTCATCACAGAAGATGTCACAGAAAGAAGTAGCATATTTGTATCTGTGGTAGCTGGTTTTGGAGATTTGCCATCCACTGCCAGCTTTCAGCACACTTTAATTATATGGTTGGGCTTGTTGCAGTAATTACATATTAATTTCTTTTTCTCCATTGGATTTACTTGCTGAAATGACAGACTTAATGAGTCTGTAGTGAGGGCTTCTTGTTTACTAAAATCATCTTCCTTTGTCCTCAGAGCTTTCTCATATGCACACAATTGATTTGTTAAATTATCAATTGTTATGTCATCTCTAGACGTTCCGGTTAGCGTCCAACTAGATTTAAACGATAAATAGTCTCCTGGTAGAGTACCTAATATTTTACAAATAAAAAACAAATCAGGCATTCTTGAATTATTTACGATATCTTTAGTAATTTCCTGTTTCATTTCACTTCACAAATTTTTCAGTTTGGAAGTATGTGTCGGCAATATCGTCTTCAGGAGCCTTTTTGTAACTAAAGAACTGCAGACAAAGGTTGTAAACTTTGTCTTCAGAGACACCATCAAATATTTTGTGTAATTCTGTCCACACTTCACTCGCAGTATGTAGGCGCATTATTTTCTGCAAAGTTTTTTCCGACATATTTGCAGTCAAAACAGGAATTCCTCGTAGACAAATACTTACTATGTATTTGCAAGTGTTGCAATTTGTTTTGCCTTCCGCAACTCCAATGTTGATAATTCTTGTTGAATCCTTCGATGGTTGCGTGGAATTAACAACTTCAAAAACGTCTTCTTGTAGATAACTTTAAAAACCTTTTGCACAGAGCTACGTCATTATTTTCGTACAAGTGTCCTTTTAACACGCACCTGGGCCCATAACCCGCTGGGATTTTGTTAGAAAACGAATATTTGCGTATTTGGAAATACAGATGGTTTATTAGGTACCGGTTCAACACAAAGCACGTACAACATAAACAACAACTATACACATACAGAAAAACCACACGCAGGTGCGTATTACTACTGCTACTGAACATAAAATACCGTCTTTCGTTATTTAGTTGTTAAAGAGCGCCAAATACGTTAACACTGTACGTACATTATTATAAAACACCACTCGACAATTGCATCACAACAACTCATATTTAAAAAATCGATACTTGTGATCATGTTAACACTGAGTTTCTGAATTCTCTAACTTGTGTAATTCTGTGACCACAACTTTGAAATGCTAGAGTAGTTTGATTTCATGTTGGACTGTTTTTGGACACCATTCCTGTAGCAACAAAAATTTGACGTTGCAGATCAGCAGTAGTACTGTGTCCATTTTGCTGGGTGAAGACACTGAAATGTGTGAACAGCAGTCAACCAATACCTCACTTTCTAAGCCACCTACTGCTCCTTTTGCAATCGGATTGATATCAGCTGAAACGGGCATCAGCTCTCTTCCACAAAACAACTCCTTTATTTTGGCTTTTTTTTTTTACCAAACTCGGTCACAGGCATCCAATTTCTATTTTTGCTCTTCCTATGCACCAATCAGCCTGGGAGTCTAAAACACACTGCATGAGTGCTGTCCAACCTTGATGGCAGTTCATATTTGGAATCTCCATCAAATACGAATTTATAAATCATATTAGTTTCGTCCAGAGGCACTCTTGCGTTTTATAATGAACAAGCTTGTTTGATTTCTCTCGCTTGCAGTCCAGAAGTGCTTGCTTCTTTGCAGTCTTCTATATACTGTTCTGGAGCAAGAAGTCCCCACACTTCCTACATCAACGAATTTTTATTTCTTATTGTTCCTGTTCCAGTCAGTTGCTTTTTATCAAAGTGTCACACTATCCCAATAGTACCAACAGCGTTTAATTCGTCAGATATGTCATAATAATAACTGTTGTTGCGTCAGGTGACTCTTCACACACACTCAGTGGTGCAGGAATGTCTCCCCCACTCATTAGTGTCTCCATTCTTACAAAGTTCAATAGAACTTCCCATCAGCTGCCCAACCAAGCTATTCAGCAATATTGTTCCCCCACTGAGTGCACCTCCTCGCCACCAAGGTCACCTGTGGCAGCTGCTATGCACACTTAATTTATGTTCCTCACTATTACTTGCCAGTTTTCTACTTCAAACTGGTCATCAGAATGATTGAAATTCTGTTGCCTGCCATGCACATCATCATAAGTGGCACGAGTCTTCCACCTTCCCGCAGCTCCTATGTTATATTTTGCACTGTACTGTAAGGGCCATGAGAATATTAGACTCTTTCAAGAAAATGTTCATAATTCTCGTAATTGTCATGGAGTGGTGCTACAAGTTCTCACCAAACACAGAATGGTAACAAAAGTCTTATACCCACAGCAACAACTGCACAGCCACCTCCTCATCAGTACTTACAGAATGCCTCCATTGTTCCCTGACCAGATTGGTACTAGTCTTCGGTCCAGAAATCTATGAGCAGTTCTTGCTGAATTGCTGTAGACCAATATTCTTTCAAAAATTGGACCTTGAGAACTTGTAAATGATTACAGTACTTAGTTACATCATTCACCTGTCTAAAGACATCATCTTTGAATTGCTCTGCTGTAAAAGAAACAGACAGCAAATGAGTTGTAGAAAAGGTAGTAAGAGCAACTTGACTTTCCGCGAGTTGTATCCAAGGCTATATCCTCAAAGTCCTATGTGGATGGGCTTAACAGCAGCTGGTTCCATGGCTAAATAAAAATGAGGACAGCAACCAGGCAACAGTCGGTTACTGCTTCACAGTGGGCTAATAGCAACTTGTCCAGAAACACATGGAAGTATGACTTCTTGACGTGGCTGGAAGTACGAGAAGATTGTACTGAAAGATGTTGGGCGATTAGCCAGTTTCATCCATAGCTAGCTTCACATCCCTGGATGTCATGGTGCAACTTAATGGTATAAACAGTAACAAACTTTATGAGCACATTGAAACAAACAAAAATTAACAAAATATAGGCACTAGTAACTTCACTAGGCAAAAATTTGTCGAAGTATCATTGACCACAAAGCCACATGACAAGATTAAAATGTGAGGATGTCCCTAATATAACTATAAAACCTAGAAACTGTAGCTTATACGTTTGAAATCCGTGGTAACAGCTAAAGAGGCGAAACTTCTGAAATATAATAATTGTTTCCAGTTTAATATTTGTTTCAAGCTTGGAAACTGACTCCTTTTGATGAACTGTTCCTTGTGATATGCACTTCCCTCTACTCTTTATGTGTAAGGTCTATGTGTTTTGGCATACAACTTGAAATTTGACATTTCTCTCGTGTGGCATAGACACCAGCACTTAAATCAGCGTCTTTGTTGTCCACAGGTGTGCTCGGTTGTCTTGGACAGGCCTAATGTCCCCTGTGACAGGTCAGCCAGCAGCGACAAAGTCATTATTATCGGGGTGCACACCCACCTTCCAGGCAACGGGGACAGCTCAACACCGACGATGTTTTCTTTTTCTATTGTGGTGGGCATCTGACTACTGTAAGCGAAGCCAACACACTAGCAGCACCATGTGCCGTCGTCATGGATGCTGACAAGACACCACCTATTGGCTGGAGACGCTGTGGTACTGCTGCTATCACAACAGAAGTGTTATGACATTGTGAGGCTAACATCAGTACAGTCAGAAATGTTTGCCTGGCGTTTAAAACTGATTTTTGTTTACAATAAACAAATTATTTGAGCAACATGAGAATACTCATTGAGTGTAACTATTGTTACCTTTATACTAGAGCGTTAGTTACACAACGGTACATGCATTGGCCTATTCACTTTCATTCAGCATCTTGTTCCATCAGAAATGTAACAGCATTGTTGAATGCATTCACTGCCAACGACTTAGCCTATCTGTAGCAATTGTATGTTATGCATCACCAACCTTGCAATTTCTTCATGGCACAACTCTCAATACAGATCAAGTTTCCAGAGCTTCATGTTTCCGAAGCCATCTTCAGAGTATAAGAGACCCAGATCAAGAGATAATGCCTGAGAAAAGAAACTTATAATAGAGAAGAGTTTATCTGTGGTTGTCACAGACACAGCTACAAACTAATAATCCTGACTTTTTTCCCATGGAAATCTTAACTCTTAAACATCCCTCATGACATACTCTGCCTGAGAAATGGGCACGCCAATTTAGTTACTGCACTGTGTTCATTCGTTTCGTCACATATATTTCACGTGGTAAGTCATAATAAAAAGGAAATAATTTCATGCTTGGCAGAGCGAGTGCACCAGCATACATCATTGGTTCAGGAAATGACGTGTTGCAGTCACCTGAGTGGACATTGGTCCCTATCAGCCGACTTCCATGATTGGTGGCCGGAGTCTGGTGTGACAAACTAAACTCTAGAGCACAGTGTTTTGAGCTGGACCACAGCCAACAGCTCTTTCACACAACATTTTTGGATCTTTTTCTATTACTGAAAGTCAGAAAGTGAAATACATTATTTTTACTCTTCCATTGCAGCAAACTGATACTTTTAGCTTACAGGGGAATGTAAATTCATGTCAAGTATTGCGCATCACATAGTAAATATCGACTCCTGTACCAAAACACTATTTCTGGGAAGCTGTATCTTCCCCCATGTGGCGAGAGGTAGCCTAGTAATTGTTAATACATTCAGGAACATTGTCGAACATGATTGTTTTCGTGGTGCAGGTGTTAATGGTAGGCAAAGGCATAATGTTACTTGATCGAACTGACCTCCGCACCCCCTGTCATCGTTATTGCGACACTGTACTTGTTTCCCTCGTTTGTCTTTCCGGAGGTGCATTCGGCACTGGCTTCAGTTTCATTCGTATGTATTATTTCACAACTCAACATCCCTCTTCAAGACATTCTAATCGCACAGAGATGAACGAGGCATCGTTAGAAAATTTTTAATTGTTTCTCATACTGCATATCGAGTTTGCGCTAAAAACTTACTGTTTGTCGAAAATTTTGAACTATAATAGGGAAAAGGGCATCATGGATGCCCGGCATCATACCTGTATTTTGTGAAGCTAACCTCTTACTCACGAACAAGAGACTCACTTTTCATATTATCTTATTACAAATAACTCCTTATTAACTAGATAATTTGTATACAGCAGCGTCACTGATAATAACGGTGACCACTGCAGTAGTCATTATCTCTGCCCGTCGTACAGGTTGACTTTTCTCAACGAATATACGTTTCGAAACGACATAGAGTAAATACTTAATACGAAACAACAAAGGTATTGGTCATTGTCAACATAAATTGTGATTTACGTATTGCTGCTACGGATTAACGTGCTTACATGAAGTAATAAATGCAATCAAAGACCCAAAATACAGTTAGAATTTACTGAGGTCGTAGTGAATATCAGGTAAGAAGCGAATTGAAATTGCATTTGCTGTCGCTATAAGCAAGTCACAGGGACAAAAGTTTCAAAACGCAGGATCATATTTACCTTATCCATTCCTTACTTGCAGGCAGTTGTATGTAGCCATTTCAGGACTAACTAAATCAACTAACATTTTCGTATCCCTTAAGGAAAATCAAAAATAAAAAGTCCATGAAGCTCAAATTCTTATACGATGTATCGTTTACAATGAGGTATTCTAACGCTCTGGAAAGAATTTCGTTCAAATTTTCTTTGTGGAAATATATAGAAAAGGGTGCGTCATAAAATGATGATTATTATTTCGCTTTTTTGGTTTATTTTTAAAGATTTTTTTCAGTTCACACAACTATCCTTATCCCAACTACATTCTTATCCCAAATACTGTCGTTATTTAAAACTATGAAAGCGCTAAAGTTTCGTACAAGGCCCTTGATGAATAATAATGCCCAGTCGCATCGAAAAGCACTGTTGGGGGTTCTCTTGCAGTGAGAGGATATTTGGCGAATGGGCTGGCCTGTCCGTAGTCGTAACGTAAACCTCATCGAACATGTGTGAGATGCATTAGGGAAACGTATTGCAGCATATCCTGCTGGTAGATGAGACAAACGCCCTGGCCTTCATAAATCGGCATAAACAACGAAACCTGTAACGTAAACACACGTGTTCACATCGAATGTAACGAACTCAATTGTGTCGTTCACCCACAAAACGTAAAGCAGTTTCATTTGAAAGGTCGTTTTTGGTTTCAACAGTTTGTTTCGTAGATGTATCAAATAAGATATCGACAAAATCAGTACCTACTTACATGAATACGATACTTCGCAACGATGTGTCAGTTTAATGAAAGGTAGACCTATCATTACATGACAATTCTTCCAATCACTTATTTATACCTAAAAAAAAGTCTACTGAGTAGGAGCTGTCATTCATAGATTCTTTTAGTTTGATTTTAAATGCTGGTTGGCTATCTGTCAGGCTTTTAATGCTTTTTGGTAAATGACCAAAGATTTTTGTAGCAGCATATTATTTATCCCATACATTACAGCTTATTATCTGGAAACTAACATAGGCCATACAACTACCTTTTTGCAAATGGTATTCAGTATCTGTTTCTGATATTCGTATGTTTTGTAACTGGGAAGTACAAAATAAAACTAAACTCTGATGAGAAATCAAACCCCTAACTTGTTTTTGCAAATTGTTCTTTAAAATAATAATTCACCCCTTTTTTGTACCAAAGTCAGATTTAATCCAGGATAGCAAAAATCATCCTTTCTTCTTATGTAGTAGCAATGCACATTGCCATTGCTTTTGGAGTGGGAAGGGTTATTGGTAATAAATATCTCTCTCTCTCTCTCTCTCTCTCTCTCTCTCTCTCTCTCTCTCTCACACACACACACACACACACACACACACACACACACACTATATATATATATATATATATATATATATATATATATATATATATATATTATTCAAAGTGCTTCGAACAGGTGCGTGTGTGCGCAGTAGGCTTGAAATCTTTTCGTTTCACTGCCTGTATCCACATCTGCCTGTGCCCTTCGTCCTTTGGAAACCTATACGAAAGAGAAAAAGCAGCTTTGTAGCTTACCATTTCAAGAAATATATACAATTGCAATGTACGCCTGGAAACACACACAGCACTTCAAACCGCCAATTTACGTAACTGTGGCGTTCTGGGTAAGGATATGATACACACAATAGCTTATCAGTATTCAAGAAATGCCGCTAAATTAAACTAATAATACTTACACGTGAAATTTAATGTTACTTCCCTTCACCAAACGATCGGTACAACCATAAGCACAACAGGATACCACCATTGTTTTGCCAATAGTCACGTGGTATAGCAGTAGAGATGTTGGTGCCACGAAATATACGTCATGACCAGTCTACCAATATCTATGGTCGAAGGCCCTGGCACAAAAACTTATTACCAACCTTACGGTCAGCATAGGGGGACGCAATAGGGCATGCACTGTCATCAGTGATGATCACACATTCCATTAAGAGCCATGTCCCGCCATTTGTAAACCTGGGGACCATCATGAAACGCGGACACCTTAGTCTACATTCTACTTTGAAAGAAATTGTTGTTACTGGTCTTCTCATTGCGCAGTTCTTTCACTGACCTCCACTACACTGTAGCAGTTCTATATATGAGTGGCCCACATTTCATTGAACCATACTACTTGGCAGAGACACATCTCGCAAAAATTACGAACTTTTTGTCCATGATGTTTGCACAACAGCTATATTGCCATGACTTGATACACAAATAGCCAAGATATTGCAAAACATCATTCACAATAAGAGTCTACGCAGCTTTTATGTTTCCCCGTTCAATCGCGATCACAAGGCCATCTGCAACTATCTACCACAACACCAAGAATAGCCCATACGCAGTCATATAGTGATGATAGCTCTACGTACAAGTCCTGTTGTGAGACATGACACAGGAGTATGACATAATTTTTGTTCACCTCATCGCATCTGGACCCGCAGTTATCATCACGATTCAAAATTAATTTTTGTACATAAAATACCTCCTACATGATAGTACATCATTTTATTTAGCAACATCAGTTGAAGTAACAATAAATCTCATTGCACCTCTGAGGTAGTGTCACCTTGAGCTACACCTGCATGAATACTCTGTAAGTCACCTTTAAGTGTCTTGCAGAGAGTTCATCAAAACACTTTTACTATTCCTCTACCGTTCCACTCTGTAACAGTGAATGGGAAAAACGGACTTTGCTGAAAAGATATCACTGCTCTGAAAAACAGTTTTGTTTTAATGAATGGAATCATTAGTCATCTATCATGTCCATCTCTCTCTCCCCGAATTTTTGATAATACCAAATGAGCTGCCCTTCTCTGAACTTTTTCAATGTCCTCTCGTCAATCCCATCTGGAAAGGGTACCATACTGCACAGTCATACCATAGCAGAGGATGGACAAGCATAATGTAGGCAATCTCCTTAGTAGACCTGTTGCATCTTCTAAGTGCTCTGCAAGTAAAATGAAGTCTTTGGTTTGCCTCCCCCAAAATATTATCTATGTGATCATTCCGATTTCAGGAAGATTGCATCATAATTATGAACAACACAGGCACTGCAATATTGTAACCATCCACCGACACTTAGCACGTGGCTTTCAGTTAAAAATGTCACCCCTGTATGGCAATATACATAGTTAACATATGAATGCCAGTTGCAAATGCATGGCTGTGGGTCACACTCAGATAGCCTAATTATAAAGTGACCACTCCTGATAAGTGGGAAATCCACATTTGAGTCCTCGTACAGCACAAATTTTCATTATTGTCATTCAGTTATACAGCTGATGGTTGTCCATGCTGTGCCTGTTCCTTTTCACATGCGTGCATGTCTAAAGGAACATGCATTGTACTTCAGAACAACAAAGCCACTGCAATATTTTATTTATCCACCAATACTGGGCTAGTGACTTTCAACTAAAATATCTCTCCTGTGTGGGAATATACATAACAGATGAACAAGTGCAGATTGACGACATATGGAAGTTTGGGTCTAGCCATGGAGAATGCTTGGGTAGCCTAATGGTAAACTGACAGCTATTAATAAGCCAGAAACCTGCCGCAAGTCTAGGTCAATCAAAAAAAATTTTTCATTGTCATTCCATTATACAGCTAATGTTTGTCAATATTTGCAACTACAAATACATTTCATGTACTCAGTTCTATCCTATGGTATAATCTGCAACTTGTTTAAGTTTAAATGAAAAAAATATTATTGCTACAGAAGTTGAAATAAGAACATTTTGTCAAGTTGACAAGTAAATTTCTTTAAGAAGCCTCTTCAGGGAGCTAAGAATTCATATACTTACATGTCAGTACATATAATCCATACTGGTATTTCTGGTTCATGATAAAAGTTAATTTAGGATGAATTCATAAATTCACTAACACAATATTAGAATTAAATACAATTCTTATATAGATTACATATCAATCTCTAGTATTCAGAATGGAGCTTATTTATTCTGGTGCAAAAAGTTATAATTGGTTATAAATTGACTTATGACAAGAAAATGAAAATATTCAAATATTTACAGTCAAAATAAAAGAATGTAGTAGCCATTCTATGTGCAGTATACTCAAGGGTACTCAAGAATACGCAATAATATAAGTTGTGTTTATGTTTGCAAGTATGTAGGCAGCAGGTTGTGGTCTGCATAAAGTTGCTGAAACACTCTGTTTGAAGTGTTAAATTAAAACACTAGCTAATTAATGTATGGGAGAAATGGTTTCTCTTTTTTTTTTTCTTTTTTCCAAATAGTCGTTTCCCTCCTAACAAAAGAAGAAGAGCATAATATTCTAATTCCAAAGAAAGTACGTGTTGATAGGTATGGATATTACCAAAAAAAAAAAAAAATGGCTCTGAGCACTATGGGACTCAACTTCTGAGGTCATCAGTCCCCTAGAACTTAGAACTACTTAAAAACTTAACTAACGTAAGGACATCACACACATCCATGCCCAAGGCAGCATTCGAACCTGCGACCGTAGCGTTCGCGCGGTTCCAGACTGAAGCGCTGAGAACCGCTCGGCCACACCGGCCAACGAATATTACCAAACAGTACATTTAATAAGTGAAATATTAACATGAATTCTTTGTCGAAGAATGAAAAAAACTGGTTGAAGCTAACCTTGGGGAAGATCTGTTTGAATCCCAGACAAATATAGGAACATGTGAGGCAATATTGACTCCGTGATATTTCTTAGAAGATAGATTAAGGAAAAGCAAACCCACATTTACAGCATTTGTAAACTGAAAGAAGGCTTTTGACAATGCTGTGGAATAAAATTGTGACAGTGGCACAGCTAAAAAACAGGAATCCAAAAGTTATTTACAACTTGTTCAGAAACCATATGTCGATTATGAGTCAAAGGGTATGAAAGGGAAGCAGTGGTTGAGAAGAGAGTGAGATGGGGTTGTAGCCTATCCCTGATATTGTTCAATCTGTATATTCAGTAAGCAGTGAAGAAACCAAAGAAAAATTAGGAGCAGGAATTAAAGGCCAAGGAGAAGAAATAAAAGCTTTGAGGTTTGCTAGTGAGATTGTAATTCTGTCAGAGACAGCAAAGAACTTAGAAGAGCAGTTGAACAGAATGGACAGTGTCTTGAAAGTAGGTTAAAAGATGAACATTAACAAAAGCAAAACAAGTATGAGGGAATGTAGTCAGGTGATGCAGATGGAATCAGATTAGGAAATGAGGCATTTGAAGTATTACATGAGTTTTGCTGTTTGAACAGCAAAATGACTAATGATGAGCAAAGTGAGAGGATGTAAAATGTGGCTTGGCAGTGGCAAGAAAAGTGTTTCTAAAGAAGAGAAATTTATTAATGTTGAATATAGATTTAAATTTTAGGAAGTGTTTTTCTGGAAGTATTTGTATGGAGTGTAGCTCTGTATGTAAGTGGATGATAAACATTTTAGACAGGAAGAAATAGAGGCTTTTGAAATGTGGTGCTACAGAAGAATACTCAAGACTGGATGGGTAGACCATGTAACTAATGAGGAAATACTGAATAAAATTGGAGAAAAAAGAAATTTGTGGCACTACATGACTAGAAGAAGGGATTGGTTGATGGGACACATTCTGACACATCAAGCGATCACAAATTTAGTATTGGAGGGAAGTGCGAGGGGTACCTTATAGAGGGAGGCCAAGAGATGAATACAGTACTCAGCTTCAAAAGGATGTAGAGTACAGCAGCTATTTAGAGATGCAGAGCCTTGTATGAGATAGAGTAATGTGGAGAGCTGCATCAAACCAGTCGTCAGGCTGTGTGTGGATTTTCATGGTTTAACCATGGACCCAGGACTTTGGTGTTCCTCAGCAGGCCAGAGGCCATGGGCGATGGATTTCAGGAATTGCGACTGTCTCACTGCAAGTAAATTGAACAGTGCAGCATTTTATAGACATTTTGTTTATTCTAGTACATTTTGGCACTTCTAAAGTAGTTTATATATTAGAAAGTATGGATGATAAGAAAAAGAAAGTTGTGGCAATCGCTGCAGTTTGTATGCTATGTACTCATGTATTTCTTGATAGAAAAATCACACAATACCTGTACAATAATTGCCATAACACAGTGGATAATAACTGACAATAACAAATGTAGTAGAAGCAACATTTTATTGGCAGGCACTTATAGTGTTGCTTTACACAACTCTTCCCCAACTTACATATTTCCTTCAAGAGGCTTACTTTTTTCTGAGTCTATTTCTGGAAGTAGTGAAGGTATTTTAAATCTGTCTTGCAACTCCAGCAAAATGCCTATTTTTGTCATCAAATGTGTTTTGCTTTATTGAAATAAAGTAACATCAGTGGTCTTAATGAAACATATATACCATTTTGCTTGCTTTCTCCATCTAAAAACAGTTCATTACAAAAGATGTTGATGTTAGTACTTAACATTTTTGTTCAGAAGTTTAGAAATGCAAAAGTCCTTACATTTTTTATCAACTTACGTCTTTCCTTACTCTTGAGATCAAAATTTGTCAGGGAAAAATGCTAAAACTTATCTGGAAATCAGAGAAATATCAGAGAATTTCACTTGAGGAAACTTGTGGCAACCCTGGAGAGGTATTAAGAAACAGTTGCCTCGATAATTCAACAGTCTGCAAATGATTACAATCTACATAATTCAAATCCCCTTGGACAAAAAAGGATATGGGAGGGTGATCGTTTGAGTGGGTCAGACTTCACCACAATATGGGATTCTTTTTCGAATAGAGGATTAATTATGTAACATAACAATTATTTTACCATTGTCATTACACACATACCTTGACCTTTCAGAATCATCCCCAATAACTTGGATCTTCTATAAATCTTTAAAATGCTTAAAACACCTCACTCCAGTTTCGTAATGCAAAACTTAACAGTCCAGCAGAACAGTGGTAAAATAATCAAAATTTTAAATATCCTTGTGTGGTTTGCATGATTAGGCTCATAAATTTCAATAATACATTAAGCAACCAAAAGTGTTGTAATTTTTGTCCCAAGTAAGTTATCCGAAAACATCTCTACAGACAATACCTTCAGTTACTTCCAAGTTGCAAGCATAATAGATTCAAAAACCAAGAACATCACGAAACACTCAAACTAGAACAATTTGACTTCAACAGACAGAATTAATTTCTTCACCCTCGTAGGCATACCACTTGTATTGTAGTGCTCTGGGGCTGCTTTGGAGCTCAATCAACATGGCCACTGCTTCACGGGGGGACATGTTGCACAACACCACAGGATCAAATCCAGCCCACTCCTTCACAGTCTGTCACTGAGACCAGTGTTACATCAACACCGATTTATAAACTTCTACAACGGAAAACTTACCAATTAATAATATTCCAATTAAGGATCCTCTGACTGCTGCAGTGCCAGCTTCTAGACATGTAGACTTGCTAAGGTGAGTGCAACATTGCACAACATCAGGAATGAAGGGTCAACAATGTCTTTCATTAACTGGCAATCACAGGTCAGTGACAAGGTTCATATTAACCCACTTGTCTTAACCTAAACAAGCAAAACAAATGTCAAGGAATAAAGTTCTTCTCCTCAGCAGAGCTGCATGGGTACCAGATAATTCTATCAAATTGTCAGACATTTTAACAGTCAAAAGTTGCCATAATTTAATCAGTACATCCACTCGCCAGAAAAGGAATTTCAAACAACAACACTTCACAGCAGCTCATGTTGTGCCTTTGCCCGATGGAAACATTTACACCGACTGGCCCATTAGTCAAATGTACTCTGCTCCCCTCCCACTATACTGGTGTTGGCTGACCACACTGTTTTGATCAGCGCCCTCTCTCCATAGCTATCAGACCTCCAAGAGAGATTGCAGCTCAACAATTCACATTGCTCTAAAAGCCTGTTGCTTGTGTACCCACTCTGGGCCAAGCAAATAGTCTTTGGACCTGCGATACACTCATTGGAAAATTGATACAGCTTTATCAGTAACACATAGTGAAACTTTACATTTTGAATATCGCCTGGATAGGCAGTGTGTGGATCTACTCCTATGAACTGCTTCTGTAATATAGGCCGAGAGGGAACTAATACAAAGTCTCAACACCAAGCTAGCCCACTTTTTATTAGAAGCAGTATTTCCAGACCATCTGCTCTTGATGAAATGGGCCAGAAATCAAGATGGCACTCACTGAGCCCCACAGTGTCGGCCAGAGGGCTCTGTGGTCGGTCTAGTTAGTCTTCTCTTGTAGTGCCAACTTACGAGAGTGTGCACCTGCATTGTGGCATTGTAACTATCGATGCCACACCCCTCCCCCCTGAAACAGTGAACCGTCATGGAATAGGGCTTCTGACAGTGGGGTAAGGGACCCAGGGGTGGCAGAATTGAGGGGGCGGACAACTGAATTGCAGGGACGGCTGCCCACCTGCGTCCCCGAATTGCTTGCGAGGGGGAGAGGAAAATGCCCCTTGCAAAACCTGCCTGGGACGCGCACCGCCACTGGGTATGCTCAGACAAAGAGTCGAAGCAACAACCTCCATGGACGACAGTGTCGGCGTCATGTCAGCCTCAGCATCCATTGGCCCAGGCACCGTGGAGGAACACATCAGCAATGGCAGCTGGAGGTGGGGCCATGGTGGTGACAGGTGGCACCCGTCCGGCACAGTAGACCGGACCGTTGGCGCAGTCAGGGGCGCCCGCACCTTAGGCACAAGCAACAGAGATGCCATCAGTTGAGTCATGGGCTGTGGCAGGAGAAGCTGCAAAACATCCAATTCTGCCAGAAAAGAACCAGCAGCAAAAAACCGAGGACGTCACAAACAGATCTGGTTTTGGTGTCGCTTGACAGTGCCAGAGGGACCAGAAATCACAAACAAGACCCGGCCAAGCTGGCGAAGAATGCGCCCCTGCTCCCAGTGCTGCCTAACAGAGAAAACACGATAGAAAACCAAATAATGTGGCGCCCAGCCATAACAAGGCAAAGCAAAGGGAGCTTCCAGCGGCGGGTGCAACACCTGCAATAGCAACCGATGTGTGCAGCCATGTAGCAGTTGCACTGGGGAATGGGTGCCACACAGCTGGGAGCGCTTGCGAGAGTGTTTGGCATGCAGCTTGTTCATCTGCGACTTAAATGTATGCACAAAGTGTTCAGCCTTGCCGTTCAAATGGAGGTGGAACTGGGCTGAGGTCAGATGGCGAATGCCATTAGCAGTGCAGAACACTTAAAACTCAGAGGACACAAATTGGGGGGCCATTGTCAGAGACAATGACTTCAGGAAGGCCCTCAATGCAAAAAATAGACATCAAGGTCTGAATAGTACTGGCAGATGTGGTACAAGAGATAGGTACAACAAAAGGAAAGTTGCTGTAAGCATCAATGACTAGCAACCAGTGGGTGCCCCAGAAAGGAGCCGCAAAATCAATATGCACATGTTGCCAATGTGCAGTAGGAGTCGGTCATGTGAAGAAGCACTGGCAAGGAGCAAATTGGTGCTCCATGCAAGAGCGACAGTTAGCAAGCAAATTCTCAATTGGTTATCAATACTGACCCAAGTGCAGTGACAACGCACTAATTGCTTCGTCCTCATTATTCCCCAATGACATGCAGTAAGAGGAGGATTTCCGACTGCAATGAATGAGGTATAACCACACAAGACTGATCAGTGTCAGTTCGTAACAAAATAACATCTTGGTGTACAGACAAGTTGAGATGTTGCGCAAAGTAATGTCGAACAAGGGGATCACTAATCCGCATAGCAGACAGAGGCCATTGAGTTTGAATGTACTGCAAAGAAGCGTCAGCGGTTGTCGCAGAAGCAATGCAACAAAAATCCATCGGAAAACCATCATTGAAATCCTTGTCTTGCGAATCAATGAACGTGCATGGCAATTCGGTAGAATCAAACACTTCGTCAGGACCGATAGGTAGATACGACAAAGCATTGGCTGTAGGCCAAAACAAAATTTCATAATTGTAGTTAGACAAAAACAAAGACCAACGTTGCAACTGTTGTGCAGTATGGGCTGGAACTGGCTTTGACAGGTGAAACAACAACGTCAAAGGCTTATGGTTGGTGACCAAATAGAACTTGGGACCGTACAATAAATCATGAAACTTGGTCACTCCATATACAATAGCTAAAGCCTCTTTCTCAATTTGAGAATAGTTTTGCTGGGCAGAATTGAGCAATTTAGACGCAAAAGCGACCGGGCACTCGACAGAAGTAATGCGGTGGGACAGAATTGCCCTGATGCCATGAGAAGATGCATTGACAGCCAAAACATCTGGTTTGCAGTGATCGGAAGGAATCAAACAGTGATCACTCAGCAGAGCAGATTTAAGGTTGTGGAAAGCAGCATCACAATCTGAAGACCCAACAAAAAGAATGTTCTTAAACCGAAGGCACTGCATTTGGTATAAACCAAACATAATATGTGAATCTGCCTAACACAGACTGAAGTTCTTTCAAGTTCCTGGGTGTTGGCAAGTCCCTAATCGCATGGAGATGTGATGGTGAGGGGTGGATACCCTGTCCGTTAATCATATGCCCTAAATACCGAATCTCAGTTTGAAAATATTTGTACTTGTCTCTGTTACACTTGAATCCTGCCTGCAAAAGTACAGTAAATAAAGCCCCAAATTCTGCAGATGTTTGTCAGGGGTGTGACCTGATAACACAATATCATCCATATAATTGGAACAACCAACACACAACTGCTGCAAGCAAGACTGAAAAATAGCAGGAGCCGAAGCACAACTGAATGGAAGGTGGAGAAACTTGAACAATCCAAGGTGGGTGTTGATCATAAAATATTGCCACGATTGTTCGTTGAGTGGAATTTGAAAGTATGCATCCCGCAAGTCAATCTTGGAAAAGAATATACTCACACCAAGCTTAACAAAAATGTCTTCAGGATGTGATAAGGGAAATGTAGCTCCCACTATCTGGGGATTGACTGTAGACAAAGTCAGCACAAATACCGAGACGACCATTTGGTTTTTTCACACACACTATAGACAAAGCCCATTGCAAAGCAGAAACAGGTCCAATGACACCACTGTCTTGCAAATGCTGAAGTTCAGCAGCCACGGCGTCGCACTGTGCATGTGGTACCAGGTGTGCGCGCCGGAAGAATGCCATGGCATTGTCTCTAACTACAATATGCGCTGCAAAGTCTGTGGCATAACCAAGGCCCTCAGAAAAGAGTTCAGCAAAATCATCCCATAATGTGGCCACACTGTCTGCATGGCCACAAGCATTGTCGCAAAGTACATTGTCCTGAACTGCGAGGTCAAAATGTTCAAATGCGTCCATGCCAAAAGTGTTCGGAGCATAACTAGAGTGGAGCACAGTTACCGTCATCACACTATACATGGCTTGCAAACTATACACGCCTAGCATTGAAATTTCCTGTCCAGGAAATGCAGTCAGCATGGAATGCGAACATCGAAGTGGGGACAAACCAAGCATGTCATAAGTTGATCTGTTGAGTAAAGAAACAGACTCACAAATGTCCAACTGCACACGAACAGAATTTCCACAAATGTTCAAAGTCACAAAAAGTTTATTCGCATTGCGCTGAATGCAAGAGGAAGCGTCTGGCAAAGCTTATTCATGCACACTACAAGCTGTAGAAGCATGTGAAGCAGAAGGCCTTGAAGAAATGGCATTAATGTCCATAGGCTGATGATGGGAACTATGATCATGGCAGTTTCCATTGTGGTGACCCCCACTCGAGTCACACCAATGTGAAACAGTCTGAGAATTAGAGTGCCTCTTACTACACACAGCTTGCACATGTCCTTTAATACTGTGCATGACAGGATGGGCAACTGTCCCGTGGTTGGGCATGAGAGCAATTCAGAGAAGATTTTAATTGCTTAGTGGGTGCCTGGTTGAAAAATTGTTTACTTGCATGCGAGCGGTGCGGCGTAGCTCCGTGTGCCGGGGCAGGGCTGGAGGACACGTGTTGTGCCTCGCTAACAGTACTCACACCCGAGGTCACGTAGAATGTGGAAGTAGCCATACATAATGTATCTTGTCTGTCTAGCAAGTGCACTACTCACAGCAAAGACGGGTTTTTAAATCTTAGGAATTGTTCGTGGATGCAGTGATCCACCACATTCTGCGTTGTAGCATCCCGAATCATGATATCCACATAGGAGAGTCCACAGGAGCAATTAAAGTCACAATCAGATGTTAGGTCAGCTAACCACAAATTATTTGACTGAGTAGGACCATGCAGGAGACAGAAAAATTTGTAGCATGCAGCCACCACATTTACGCTGTCACAGAAGTGGGAGTTTAAAGCTGCTATCACTTTGGCAAAAGTTTTATTTTCTGAGCGGGTGGTGGGAAACAATTTTATGAGCACAGGGTATAACACAACTATGACATTAGCAATGAAAAAGGCAAGCTGCTCTGTACCTGGTATGTTGTATGCGGTGAACTGAGCCTCAAGCTGGGCAGTGTATTCTGGCCAGCATTCAGAGTCCAGATTGAAGGCACGGAATGGCAGCACGGTATGCGTCGTCTGTGGCACAGGCGGGGCATCGGAGATGCCGAGGCAGCTGCAATTCGTGGTGTGACAAGTCTATTCACATCAGCAAGCAGTGGTGTCATTTGCTGAGCCTGAAACCGTACAGTATCGAACAGTGAAGCCTGTTCCTGTTGTGAAGCCATCGTTGACACAAAATGATTTCTTAGAGGGAATGGTGGGAGTGCACATGCACTCAGTCACACGGAGACAGCACAAAAAAGATAAAGCAGTACCAAACAAAATATAGGCTGAGAGTGAAGGAGCAAGTAGGAGCAGGAGAGGTGAAGCACTTTGGTACTGCATGTAACTTTAGCACTTTTAATAGAGTCAAAAACACAAGTGAATATTGAATTCATACATAACTTTGGACAGGATGAGCACATAGGTGTGAAGACATCTAATCCTGTGAAGTTAGGATGACTGTTTTGCATAATCTCAAAACTAACAAATACTTGTTGCTGTCCAGACTCTAACTGAACATAACTAATACAAAGCCTCAATAGCAAACTAGCCCACTCGGTAGCAGAAGCGATATTTCCAGGCTGTCTGTTCTTGATGAAAAACAGCCAGAAATCAAGACAGCCCTCACTGAGCACCACAGCGTCGGCCAGAGTGCGCTGTTGTCAGCATAGTTAGTCTCCCCTCGTAGTGCCAACTTACGAGAGCGTGCACCTACGTTGTGGCATCGTAACTATCCACGCCACGTTAAATAACATCCAAAACATTGAGAATATGTGTAGTACAATACCACACTAATTTCATCATCAGTATTCTAAAACTACAGAGGTACTGTTCAGTTTTGTAGACAAACATATATATTGAGGTAATAGAAATTTTGAAGCAAATGTGATTTATTTTACAACTATTTTTCCTTAAATTCTTAATGACTTTTTTAAAAATTTTATATGGCTCACTGTCCAGCTGAAATCTCTTTAAATCTACACATCATTGTGCACTCTGTCCACTTATTTTGAAGTCCCAGAGTTTGGCTGCGGTACTGCTGTCAGTGTCCTCAGTTGCACTTTTTCTCAGCACATACATATATGGAGAAATACATAAAACATCCTGTTTTAGTAAAGCAATACAGCTTACTTCTAAGCCTTTACGAAATGATTAAAATCCAATTATGTATCAAATACAAGATTTCAGTTGTATATAAAAGCTTTTTACAAAATAATGAAGAAAAACTAAACTCTGTCTAAATATGTTGTGGAAGACCCAACACTACCAACCAACCACACCAGTCATAAGACTGATGACACAACTTTAAACACGGCACCCATTCTACCTCATCAGGGTTCCCTCTCCTTCCTTTCCTCATATTTCTCTTCACCCCTTTTTTCCTTTTCCACCCTCCTTTACCTAACGCACCCCCTCTTCCACCTGCACATTTTAGCCTCAACGATACCGCCATCTCCTCCCCACCCCTTCTCATTTCCCAACAACCACTCCTATCTCATCGATACCACGCACATGTCTTTCATCCTTATGCCACTGTGCTCCTGTCCTCCTCCATGCCCAACCTCCTCCTCTTCACCAATCGCCTGTTCCACCAATCCTGTGAAGGGCACCATAGTGTGAAGGACAAGATATTTCAAAACATTGTGGAAGCTATTCTTCAAGTCTCTTTCATTTAAACTAAAAATTACTGGTTTTATTAAACTTTACTCATTGTTTTTGGAAATTATGGTTTTATTATGATCGTTTCTGTCAGAACACCCACATTTACTTCATATACAGTAATTGGCCAATTATCAGAACATATTTTCATTCTGTGCATGATTACATGAAACTGCTAGTACCAAAGATATAAATAGGAAATTTTCAACATCATAGAAAATAAACTATGTAGTAGTATTTAGTTTACATTAATATTTCATTCAGTTTATTATGTAAAGTGCCATAAATTACGCATACAGTACCAAACATTACCTAGACACACATAGATATTTTACCATATTGTAATCATATTTCCCTTTATGTAGTTGACTTTATTATTTGCTTATGCCTGTGTTTTCATTAATTACTTTTCCTAACAAACCTTGTCAACTGAAAGAGTGTATTGGCAAACACAAAATAGTATGAAGACTGGATAATGTTACAGATCCTCATTGTCTCTATTGCATATAATATAACTTATATTTACCATATTTTGTCACTTTATTTATGTCACAGCATTTTGTTGATTCCTTACTCCATTGCCATTGATACATTTCTACATCATCATATAATCATTTAATGATAAAAATCCATGCTGTGTTCCTTTTTTACAAAACTGACTATACAAAATCACATCTACAGCAATAAACCAATCCCATTACCTAACACAGCATCTCTCTCTATTTCATAAGAGATAAAAGCTTGTATATTACATTTCATTAGCTTAGGTAATGAGATTGTTTTACTTTTAAAAATATTTTTTTTTTCTCATTGTGCCTGATTGACTTTTTTTATCACAAATGCTTCTCATTGTCCTAGTTTAGGTAACACTTTTATTTCATCCCAAAATTATTTATTCTAGCATGAACGGCAAGGTACTGATATATAGCTATGAACACTGACATATTGTGATAAACTGATTTTATTTCTGTCAGAACAATAGTAAATTTACTGTTGCAGCTGCTGCAGTAGCCACCAGAAAGATCGCGGGAGGCGCACATCGGCACAGCGCCTCACGGACGGTAGTTGCCGCAAATAGAGTCCCGTCCACCAGAGGGCACACAAGAATTTGGCCGTGACCTCTGCCAGCGGAACAACAAGAACAACTCAGGCAGCATGGGCCGGGCCCAGTGAGTTCACATCGGGAATGCCTATGAGACAGTTCCCGGTCTACTCAGAAGTGCGACGGAAAACGTGAACCGTGCTACTACAGAATTGGGGCGTGTCGATGTGCGCCTCCTGTGATCTTTCTGGTGGCTACTGCAGCTGCTATATTATTTGCTGATTGCATACTCAACTTCAGACAGTAAAATCAAAGATATCTTGCCATTATTTTCCCAAATCTCATCAATATTACTAATCGCCCAAACATATATAAGACAATTTTGCATCACATTTTTTCTGAAATAACTTTTAAACATCATTTGCTTCCATCTTCTGATATCTTATTTGTATACTCAAGATTTAGAAATTCTGTCATGTAATGTAGGCTGTATACAGTGCTTATAATTGTGTTATTCAACAAATGACTAAGCATCCTTCAGGACAGAAACTTATACAGTGGTAAAGAGGTAGAAGATGGATGACCAAAACTGAGAGAGAATTCTAGGACAGAAAAGATGTAGATGTTGGATAACCATCCAGGAACAGAACCGTAGGACAAGAAAGATGTAGATGATGGGTGACCAAGCTGGGACAGAATGCCAAGACAGGAAAGATGTAGAAATGAGTGGACCAGGAAGCAAAGAATCATTACACCAAGGTAGGGAAGGATTACAACAACATAGTTTATTCACTAATTTACAGTAAACCCCTATTTAGTTACTTTAATCATTGTCCAAAGAGTTTTCAATTTGGCAGCTGACACCACTTTACGTGGGGTCAACAATGATGATATGTGCAAGGTTGGAGTCCCTTGCAGCACAGAACTATAAATTGTGTTACCTCTACCTGAAAATGTGACATCTTGTTACTGGTGAAGAGACAATAAACGTTTCATGTCTCTTTGTAGTCACAAGAAAATAGTGAAAGGTACCAGGTTCGAATCCCTGGCACGCAAAAATCATTTGTATTCTCATTTCAGGTTCCAGTATCATGCTATTGGTGAACATACTTAATATCTGACACCTGATCAATTCATATAGGTACTGAGTTTTACTCCTCGTCCATCACCACAATTTCACTTCATGGGGTTACGCACTTGTATGTTGCACTTTATTACATACCTTCTGGGGTTATTTCTCTGGCCCAGTGAAAGCGTCATGGGGTTGCCGGTGCAGTGTGAAATGTATTGTCATTTATCTCCAAGGTTGGACATTTAGCCTCGTAAACCAATACTGGTGAACACTTCGATAGTGTATGCATCTTAATTGCCTAGTCGAGTCTCAATCAGACATGCAAGCTTTGTTTGGTTAACAGTGGGTTCAAATTCGTATCACGAACGACAACTCATGTCATTTAAAGAGCAGGATAAGACTTCTGAAGTGTCACATATTCTAATGAAGTTTAATTTAAAAACGTTAGGGACTGTCTCATCTATAATAACTTGTTTTCTCTCACCATACAGTGAAGATGCTGAGTCGAAGATAGGCATGACAAAAGGACTGTCACAATATAAGCTTTTGGCCAACAAGGCGCTTGTCGAAAACAGATAACACACACACACACACACACACACACACACACACACACACACACACACACACACAAATGCAACTCTCACAGACATGACTACAGCCTCTGGCAGCTGAAGCCACACATATTGTTACGTTCCACCATGGATTTTCTGTTGTTTGATACTTGTTTTCTAATATTTATTATATTGTGGTATTATTTGTGGTATTATATTACATCTGGACTGACTGCCGTAATGAGCAGTGGTATCCAGTGGTCTCTTGTGGTAGTTGCTGTGTATAGTCAGGTGGCTAAACCCCACAGGATTTCAGCATTCAGAGGAGCTGCAACATAGCTGTGTTACATTGGTTGTATTCAGCAGTGGCCCACTAGTTTTGCTGTCAAGTGTACATCATGTTAAGTGCAGCTTTAAATGTCAACACATCACACCACCATGGTTTGCAAAGGTCAGGTTATATGCGGAACATGTGGTTCAGCTGCCCATGAATGATGTCCTAAATGAATACCCCACACATGTGTGTAAATTACCATTCATTTTGGAGGAAGCAAAATGGTAATCCAAGAAGAGCACAGAATCCAGGAGATAAAGTTTACCAATGCTTCTCTTACTTTGAAGTGAAGAAGACATAGGGCCACACAGCCACCTACTTCAGTGAAGTTATTCATCTCAAAACTATAACAGCCTGTACAAAAGACTTGTAGTGGCAACCAGACACTAACAGCTGAGCAGAGCCAAACCTACACTTATATATGTACCCTTGAACTTTCCACTTACAACTGAAGCAATGGTGGCTGCAGGACATATTGTTGGGAAGAATAATACACCTTCATGTCAGAGAGAAACAGAATTAAAAATCTGTTAAAACAGCCTTACCAATGTCCCAAAACTTGAACCTGAGGATGAAAAACAACAGGCTAGAAAAAACAGGTCCAAAACCATCAGTCCATGCGATCTTCATCCTATCTGATGAATCAGATGATGACCATGTTATAGGTGGTATCAATGTTGATGTCTGCCTTGGAGATCAGCAAGTTCCTCTCACCCTCCCTTGTTGCAGACTCCCCACCAAGGAGGAATAACAATGGGAAAACAGCGGAAAAACCTCACTGCTAAGGCGGCTTTCATACTACAATGGATAATCAACTGGTTTTGGGCACATGTGGTGGGTCTATGACTATTAAATCAGGGAAGATCAAAGTGTGTAATTTTTCAGCAGATACATTTTAAGCTATATGACACCCTTGGACTACATGGTTGTGGCTACCACAAAAAAATATGTCCTTATGACAGAGAAGGCTGAAGAAGGAGTGACTATTCTCATAAACAACACAGCCCTAAACAGAGGGTGGAGCATTCACCGCAGCAGTGCATTAGTGTCGTTCATTCTTCTTTATCTTTCTGTGTGCTCTCCATCCCACATGCCCACTGCTCAGTGGAAAATGGTTGATGACTTTTACTGGTGATCACTTCTTGATCTAGATTCACCTTCCACACAGAGTGGTGCCCAGAATAAAACTGGCATTACCGGTGCTCCGTAAGGCAAACACGAAAGGGGTACAGTTTACAAAAGTCACCCAGAACTAGATTTCTGGATGACGTTTCTAAACTGTACCCCTTTCCATTAATCTCTCCAGTCCTTTCCCTTCACTCCTCTTTCTTCCCCTTCAACTCTTCTGCCAGAAGGAGGAGCCACTGGCTCCAAAAGCTTGATAAATTGACTGACCTAGAAAGCTATGCACAATGGGCCAAAATCATGCAAAGCAAAATCCCTGTGGTTATTAGTGTCAGTGAGGTGGTGTTTTAGGTTAGCAAAAGATTCAGGCAACCTGTTGTGAAGGAACTTACTAGTATTCTACAATATTGTAGAATATTACATTGGTGTCACATGTGTCTTCATTCATAATGTATAAAATATTCTACCAAGAACTCTCATAACAGTCCATCAATGCAAATGTTTAACAATGCATAGAAAAATAATGTTAGCTCCCTTCATCAGGACATTAGAGGACTGAGTAATAAGGTAAAAAGGATCTTCATCTCCTTCATAAAGTTAGTGAGAGCTGAGTTTTGTGCCTATCTGAACACTAAATGACATCACAGTTAAAGCAGTTATATATAAAGGTTGCACTCTGGCATCTTACTTATGTAGAACTAATGTGCATGAAGGTTAAGGTTCTACATAATTATATAAACACAGAACACAAGTGCAAAAACATTGAAATGAGTAGATTCTATAGAAATCAACATGTAGAAGTGAATGCTTGTTCAATAATACTGAATAATAGTTCAGCCTTAATTGTAACTGTATACAGATTTCTACTGGGCAATTTTGATCTGTTTGTGGGGCATATGGATTCCTTATCATGCTATCTATGAGACAACAAGAAGCAGTTAACAGTCTGTGGTTATTTCAATGTGCATTTTGTGAATATAGAAAAAGACATCTGGACACCTTATTTGGTATTCATAGTTTGATATGTTGTTGTTGTTGTTGTTGTTGTTGTTGTTGTGGTCTTCAGTCCTGAGACTGGTTTGATGCAGCTCTCCATGCTACTCTATCCTGTGCAAGTTTCTTCATCTCCCAGTACCTACTGCAACCTACATCCTTCTGAAACTGCTTAGTGTATTCATCTCTTGGCCTGGAAATGTCTTAGAATTTAAAACCTGGTTCTTAAATCTCTGTCTTACCATTATATAATCTATCTGATACCTTTTAGTATCTCCAGGATTCTTCCATGTATACAACCTTCTTTTATGATTCTTGAACCAAGTGTTAGCTATGACAGTTTGATGCTGTCATTTTGGAAATTTTATTATTGATATCATCACAGTTTGATATCAATAATTAAATTTCCAAAATGACAGCATAAAGACAGTAGAATAATGTTCAATAATTGATCATGTTTTCTTTGATGAAGCTCAAAGCTAGAAAATAACTGTACACTCTATGATCATGATGCACAGTTAGTTAAGATATACATGGTAGTGGCTTACCGTTTATTCTCCTCAGTGTAAATCAGTTAGAATATTTAATGATTCTGAGACAACAAATTTTAAGAATAGTTTACAACACATGACCTGGGAAAAAATTTATAGTGAATTAAATGGTGAAATAAAATTTAATTTACTCCATGATAAAGTCATATTGTTGTTTGAAAACAGCTTTCCTCATAAAATAATCAAAAAGGACATTAAACATCCAAGTAAAGAAACATGGATCACTATCTGGTTTAAAGCATAATGTGAAAGGCAAAGAGAAGTGTATCTGTTGGCAAGAACAGGTAAAGATCCTGCAGTAGTTGCATACTCCAGAAATGACTCAAAATGACTAAGAAAGTCATTTGAAAACCAATAAATGTTCACCTTACATAAAAAATCATTGCAACAATAGACATAATCCATATTGAATGTAGTCCTATATGGAACGTAGTGAAATGAGGGACAGGACAGCATCATTGTTGATTCAAATGGAGGGGCTATACATGATCAGTCCTAGGTAGCAGGTATGTTTTTAATCTACGTATGTTTGCAGATGGGGATATTCAGCTGGAAAATAATTGTTAAAATTCATCGTGGACCTTCATCTGCACAATTCGCTTCACTACTAGTTTCGGTCAAATAAACGTTATGGAGCATAAGCTGCCATAAACAGCTGGAAAGTTATACCCTAATAGGAGTAATTTGCTCTTTTGAGCCCACCATAGTAGTGAAACAATTTCTTTTCAATAATGGCTGTGTACAATAGTTTTCATGGAGAAGCAAAGCTCACAACAGCAACTAACACACTGACCGATGTACGTTATACTACATAACATCACAGGTTGGCATTTTGCATGACCTGTCTAAGCTGTTTGATTGTGTAAATCACAATATCCTCCTAGATAAAATGAGGTTTTGTGGAACTGGCAGTAACAGTCAACTGATGAATAAAAAGTTCCAACACCAAGAAATAATAACTGTTGAGTAATGAAATTTCAGGAACACATTTTTTCTAGGTAACATATTTAAGTGATTAATGTTGAAAAATCACTGGTTAATGTAAACATGAGAAAAACCATTGCAAATGTGAAATGTTGGTACATTAATAACTGATGTAACTGCCAGAATGTTGAATGCAAACATGCATTCATTTTGTTGTGCAGGTACTGGATATGAGTTTGTGGAGTGGAGTTCCATGTCTGTGGCACTTGGTCAGAGTCAATACAGGGATAATTAATGCTGGTTGTGGATAAAGCTGGTTGTCATCTGATGATTTCCCATACATGCTCGATTGGAGATGTACATGGTGACTGAGCAGGCCAAGGCTACAAGTCAGCATTGTTTGATGTTCAGAATATTCCTATCTCCCAACTGCGGTGACAGGCACTGCACTCACATGAGATTTTATTTCAGTTAGCAGAACACTGTTCTATTCTGTGCTCACTTGTTTCACAGCAGTGTTGACTCAGTGCTGGTCATGATGCTGCAGGACTTCCACAAAACTCATGCTTGCATATGCAGTTGCTACTCATAGTCATTCATTGATTCTGTCATGAAGTGCAGAGCAAGTGTATACTCAAAATCTGAGTTTCAGGTCTGGTGGGAGGGGGGGGGGGGGGCAGAAAGATAGTAGATGTTAATTTTTGGACAAATGATGAAATAGTTTTGAGATATCACAGTAAATGATTCTGGGTGCACCTTCTCTTAATGAATATTCACAACATGTTGTGGCATCTGTCTGCTTGGTTAGGAATGGTGCAAGTTTGATTTGTGGTGATTTTTTGTAGGCAAGAAGAGAGGGGCAACTACCTTCGCCTGCCCCTTAATGGCTACATCTTTGATACAAAGTATTGCATACACCTGATATTTAGCCTTTCTTAATCTAATATGTTTAGCTTCAATCTAGCCTTCAAGACGTTCTTTTGTAACCATAATTTTCAGCCCTTTAAGTGCTCTTATGACCAGATTATATTGTCACTGCCAGAAACTGAATACAGTCAGACGAGTTTACATTAACCACAGTTCTTTACTTTCCTCCACTTGCGAAACGAACTGAGCTGCTGGGAAATGGCCTTCTGTTATTAGTTATTCAGTTTTATTGGTGTATCTTCAATGCAATTTATTTTCAAAAAAGTATTACCCATAGGCCATATGGTATGAACATTTATGCATTCAGGGCATAAATTTGCTATACATGCTCATTTGAGGCATGAAAAACATATTTATAATAAAAAATCGCTTTCTAAATTCAGTGAACTTAGGCTTTTAACCACTGTAATCAAACCTAAATGTCTTATGGATCAGAAACTTTAATTTTAAATGGAAAGAGGGATACTGAAGAAATTCAAAAGAAAGAAATTTCATGAGTAGATCCTGACACAGTGAACAATGCCCTTCTTTTAATGATAACCACCCCAGTTGACATGCGTCAATAGCACTCTCTCCGCTATTTTGCAATAATACAAACTCCGCTGCCCTTCTTGAATTTTTTTGATGTCTTCCACCAGTCCCAGCTGATGTAGATCCCACACCACACAGCAGTACGCCAGAAGAGGACAGGCAAGCATGTGTAAGCAGTCTCGTACACCTGTTGCACTTCCTAAGTGTTCTGCCAATAAACTGCTGCAGTTCTTGGTTTGCTCTCTTCTCAACATTGTCTATGTGATTGTTCCAATTTAAGTTATTTGTAATTGTGATCTCTAAGTATTTAGTTGAATTTATGGTCTTTAGATTTCTGTGACTTATCGTGTAATCAAAATTTAGCAGATGTCTTTTAGCACCCATGTGGATGACTTCATACTTTTTTATTATTTTGAGTAAGTTACCGCTTTTTACATGATATAGATGTCTTGTATAAATCATTACACATTTGGTTTTCATCTGCTGATGATCTTACATGATGGTAAATGACAGCATCATCTGCAAACAATCTAAGAGGGCTGCTCAGATTGTCTCGTACGTCATTTATGTAGATCAGGAACAGCAGAAGGTCTATCACATTTCCTTGGGAAATGCCAGTTATTACTTCTGATTTACTCGATGACTTTCTGTCAGTTACTATGAACTGTTATCTTTCTGACTGGAACTCATGAACCAAGTTCACACAACAAAAGCAATACTCATTACGCATAGAATTTGTTTAGAAAACAATTGTGAGGAATGGTGTCAAAAGCCTTCTAGAAATCTAAAATATATGTAATAAGTCTGACATCTGCTGTTGATAGCTCTCATTACCTCATGAGAATAAAGAGCTAATTATATTTTACAAGAACAGTATTTTCTGAATATATTGTAGCTATTTGTTAATAAGTCATGTTATTTGAGGTAATTCATAATGTTCAAACGTCGTATATGTTCCAAAATACCACTGCAGATGACTATTTTATATGCCATGCTGGATCACTCCTCTGCTAGCTAGGCTATGGAACAGCTGACAATTCTTGTTACCCTTGCTTGTACTGCTCTCACTATAACACATGCTATACAGTGGCAAATCATGGGCCTGCGATGCAAATTTTTGTTAGTGACACTGGACGTTTTCAACCTCTATTATCATCATCTTGTGAAGTTATGATCTGAAGATGGTTGTGAAGAACAACCAAAACTAGTCACTGTCCTTTAACTATGAATTGAAAATTGTGGTCTATGCCTTAAAAGATATTACATTAAAATTTTTTGTTCAGTAAATTATATTAAGACTGCCACCTCCTCCCTGACATCTAGCTTCACTAATAATTAGGTTTATTTCCAGAGTGTTTTGTTATTAGTACCTCTGAATTTCTAAAGACTTGTAACAGAGTAATTTGCTATTCAGCATACTACTTGAGAGATCTATTTCTCCATATTGTAATAAGAATACTTTCCAGATCACTGCAAATGGATATAATACACAATGTGTTTCACAGTACACACTGTTGACATTTTAGTTAAATAAACTCTCAGAATCTCAGGTATTAAACCTGGTGCCATCATCCAAATGGTCCAATATTTCAGGATGCTAGCTGTCCATTTTCAGGTGGCCATGGCCATCCGCACCACATACTATCATCTGCCAGGAAAGCCTAAAAACACAAATGAATTCTAGCTTCTTCAGTGCCATGGTTGACCTTTAAAAAATTTAGGACGCTGTCATTTGTTCAGCAACAGGTAGAATTAACTTACTGAACGATGGTAATTGTAGTAAAAATCCAAACAATTTTCTCTCTCTCTGTCTCTGTCTCTCTCTCTCTCTCTCTCTCTCTCTTTCTCTCTCTCTTTTTCTCTCTCTCTTCCCCACCCCAACCCGCCACCTGACCACCTCTCTCTCTTGATACTTCCAGTTTTCCCCAAATATTATTCAGTAACACCCATGAAACATCGACCTTGCCTTTGGTGGAGAGGCTTGTGTGCCTCAGTGATGCAGATAGCCGTACCGTAGGGCAACCACAATGGAAGGGTATCTGTTAAGAGGCCAAACAAATGTGTGGTTCCTGAAGAGGGGCAGCAGCCTTTTCAGTAGTTGCAAGGGCAACAGTCTGGATGATTGACTGATCTGGCCTTGTAACATCAATCAAAACGGCCTTGCTGTGCTGGTACTGTGAACAGCTGAAAGCAAGGGGAAACTACAGTCCTAATTTTTACCGAGCTTTACTGTGTGGTTACATGATGATGGCATCCTATTTAAAAAAGACTTCAGGTCAGGTGAATACATGGTTATAAATCAAATATGGGTAATCCAGTGGTATGCCAACTACATCCACAGATGATGAAGAAATTGAAGAAATGTATGATGAGATAAAAGACATTATTCAAATAGTTAAGGGAGATAAAAATTTAATAGTCATGGATGACTGGAATTTGACAGTAGGACAAGTTGTAGGTGAATATGGACAAAGGGTAAGGAATGAAAGAAGAAGCTGTCTGGTAGAATTTTGCACAGAGTGTAACTTAATCATTGCTAACCCTTTGTTTAAGAAACTTCCTGGCAGATTAAAACTGTGTGCCCTACCGAGACTCGAACTCGGGACCTTTGCCTTTCGCGGGCAAGTGCTCTACCAGGAGAGCTTCTGTAAAGTTTGGAAGGTAGGAGACGAGATACTGGCAGAAGTAAAGCTGTGAGTACCGGGCGTGAGTCGTGCTTCGGTAGCTCAGTTGGTAGAGCACTTGCCCGCGAAAGGCAAAGGTCCCGAGTTCGAGTCTCGGTCGGGCACACAGTTTTAATCTGCCAGGAAGTTTCATATCAGTGCACACTCCACTGCAGAGTGAAAATCTCATTCTGGAAACATCCCCCAGGCTGTGGCTAAGCCATGTCTCCGCTATATCCTTTCTTTCAGGAGTGCTAGTTCTGCAAGTTTCGCAGGAGAGCTTCTGTAAAGTTTGGAAGGTAGGAGACGAGATACTGGCAGAAGTAAAGCTGTGAGTACCGGACGTGAGTCGTGCTTCGGTAGCTCAGTTGGTAGAGCACTTGCCCGCGAAAGGCAAAGGTCCCGGGTTCGAGTCTCAGTCAGGCACACAGTTTTAATCTGCCAGGAAGTTTCATATCAGCGCACACTCCGCTGCAGAGTGAAAATCTCATTCTGGACTTTGTTTAAGAGTCACAAAAGAAGGTTGTATATGTGGAAGAGACCTGGAGGCACTGGAAAGTGTCAGATAGATTATATAATGGTAAGATAGAGATTTAGGAACCAGGTTTTAAATTGTGAGACATTTCCAGGGGCAGACGTCAACTCTGACCACAGTTTATTGGTTATGACTAAAGGTTAAAATTGAAGAGTCTGCAGAAAGGTAGGAACTAGAGGTTGTATGAAGTTTCAGAGGGAGCATTAGGGAACAATTGACAAGAACAGAGGAAAGGAATACCATGAAAAAAGAATGGCTACTTTTGACAGACAAAATAGTGATGGCAGCAGAGGATGAAGTAGGTAAGAGGATGAGGACTAGAGGTACTGAATTTAATTGATGAAAGGAGAAACTATAAAACGTAGTAAATGAAACAGGCCAAAAGGAATACAAATGTCTCTAAAATGAGATCAACAGGAAATGCTAAATGGCTAAGTGGGAATGGCTAGAGGACAAATGTAATTATGTAGAAGCATATATCACTAGGGGTAACATAGATGCTACCTATGGAGAAATTAGAGAGACCTTTAGGGAAAAGGGAACCACCTGTATGAATATCAAGAGCTGAGATGGTAAACAAGTCCTAAGCAAAAAAGGGAAAGCTGAAAGGTGGAAGAAGTACATAGAGGGTCTATACAAGGATGATGTACTTGAGGACACTATTAAGGACACAGAAGAGGACATAGTTGAAGATGAGATGGGAGATATGATACTGCGTGAAGAATTTGACAGAGTACTGAAAGATCTAAGGAGAAACAAGGACCCAGGAGTGGACAACATTCTGTTAGAACTACTGAT
Source organism: Schistocerca serialis cubense (assembly GCF_023864345.2). Classification (NCBI taxonomy): domain Eukaryota; kingdom Metazoa; phylum Arthropoda; class Insecta; order Orthoptera; family Acrididae; genus Schistocerca; species Schistocerca serialis. The sequence continues at coordinate 2,371,743 of NW_026047471.1, read as the reverse complement.
AGCCTTGGGAGAGCCAGCCATGACCAAGCTTTTCTATCAAGTGGGCAAGATGTATGAGACAGGCGAAATACCCTCACACTTCAGGAAGAATAAAATAATTCCAATCCCAAGGAAAGCAAGTGTTGGCAGGTGTGAAAATTACTGAATATCAGTTTAATAAGCCATGATTGCAAAATACTAACACAAATTCTTCACAGATGAATGGAAAAACAGTTAGAAGCCAACATCAGGGAAGATCAGTTTAGATTCCATAGAAATGTTGGAACACACAAGGCAATACTGACCCTATGACATACCTTAGGACATAAGCTAAGGAAAGCAAACCTACATTTCTAGCATTTGCTAACTTGGAGAAAGCTTTTGACAATGTTGATGAAATATACTCCCTTTCAAATTCTGAAGGTGGCAGGGGTGAAATACAGGGATCAAATGGCTATTTACAATTTGTTCAGAAACCAGATGGCAGTTATAAGAGTTGAGGAGCATGAAAACAAAATAGTGGTAGAGAAGGGAGTGAGAGAGGGTTGTAGCCTATCCCTCATGTTATTCAGTCTGTATATTGAGCAAGCAGTGAAGAAAACTAAAGAAAAATTCAGAGTAGGAATTAAAATCCACGGAGAAGAAATAAAATCTTTGACGTTTACCAATGACACTGTAATTCTGTCACAGACAGAAAAGGATCTGGAAGAGCATTTGAACAAAATGGACAGTGTCTTGAAAGGAGAATGTAAGATGAACATCAGCAATAACAAAATGAGGATAATGGAATGTAGTTGAATTAAATCAGGTGATGCTGAGGGAATTGAATAAAGAAATGAGCCACTTAAAGTATTAGATGAGTTTTGCTATTTGTGAAGCAAAATAACTGAGGACGATCAAAGTAGAGAGGATATAAAATGTAGACTGGACATGGCAAGGAAAGCGTTTCTGAAGAAGAGAAATTTGGTATAGATATAAGAGTGAGGAAGTCCTTTCGGAAAGTATTTGTATGGGGTGTAGCCGTGTATGGAAGTGAAACATGGGCAATAAATAGTTTATACAAGATGAGAATAGAAGCTTTCAAAATGTAGTGCTACAAAAAAATGCTGAAGGTTAGATGGGTAGATCGTGTAACTAATGAAGAGGTACTGAATAGAATTGAGGATAAGAGGAATTTGTGGCACAACTTGACTAGGAGAAGGGATCAGTTGGTAGGACTTGTTCTAAGGCATCAAGGTCTCCTCAATGTAGTATTGAAGGGAAGTGTGGAGGGTAAAAATCATATAGGGAGCCCAAGAGATGAATATACTAAGCAGATTCAGAAGGATAGAAGGATGTAGGTTGCAGCAGTTACTTAGAGATCAAGATACTTGCACAGGATAGAGTAGCATGGGGAGCCTTCAATCTCCCCCCCCCTGCCTCCTTCCTGATTCCAATTTATTTTCCACATTAAACAATGTCCATCAAAGTCTTTTATGATGGTTTGAGAGGAGCAAAACTTACAATAAACTTTCTAGTTTACTTAGCTTGTCATGTTGAGTTGGCTCCAGTTGTTCTTGTCTAGGGTTCTGATTGTTGAAACTGAAAAAAATCACATCAGGTCCTCAAGGTTTGTTTGAATTAAATAAATCTGAAGATTGTTGTTGCTGCTTTTTTATGCAAATATATTTTCTCATATTTTAGTATACCATACAGTATTTTTATTTTTCATGTTAACAAAGCTGGAATTACATTGTTCACGCAAAAATACATCTGATCGCACCTCAGAGACATATTTAGGACTCTCACACTGAGTGGAAATAAAAATATTCTTAAGGGCTTACAGTTTTTCTTATCAAATGAATTTCTATTAGTTTCTGTTACATTATTAATTTCAATTATTATATCATAAATGAATCCAGAAATAAACATACTAAACAGTACAGGATTGTGTAATTAATAATACAAATTTTAAGTGTGCCAATAATTCGTAATTTCACATTTTTCAAAGAAAATAATTTTAACTGTACTTACAGGTTATAACATCAAAACTAAAATATTTTGTTAAGTAATTCCTTTTCTTAAATTTTATCTTGAACTATAACATATGGTATGCTACTGTGTATAAAATTATGTGGAAGTTTTCAGAAAAGCAGCTGAGATATTATTGACCTGTCCAAAATTCAAAAAATAATACATATATCAATAACTACTGTTGAGGAAAAGTATATCTACAGCAGTAGTTGCCATTACAACATCCCCCTCATATAATATGGAAATAATGTGTTTACAATATTTTGTGACCTACTGTAAGGTTTGCCAAATGGTGCACAAAATAATGCCAAAAGGTAGAATACAGATTCTCAAAGTTAAATTCTGAAATTACAAGAAAATTTAAGGTTGAATGATCATCACTTCCCTATGAACACAAGTATAGGTTAGCTTACAAAAAACTGCAAAAGGCATCTGACAAATTTCTGCTTACAATAAACAGAGTTCTTGTTGCATACAATTTGTCTATAGTCCAAATAAGTGTGAAACCTGAGTAGTGAAATGGTAAAATTAACATATGGCAACAATTTCCAAAATTGTGGGCAAAATTCACATGAAGTTGCGCAAAACATAACAAAAATATCTACTATGCACGTCACAATCTATACTTATGTAAGGACATAGCATTCAGATTTTCAGATCTATGGAACATTCTGTTCCATAACAAATTAAACAAAGTCAAAACTACAACATTGCAACACTAAACTATAGAAATAAGTGCAGAGACAACTTGATGTACTAGAATTAAAAATTGCAAGTTTACATCTATGAAGTTACACCTTCAAAATCATCAAAAGAGAAGAAAAAATTTCAGAGTCTAAGTGTATGATGAGTGAGCCAGCTCAAAAACTCTCAATGATGGGTACTGCCCAGAAGAATATACTTGATCACAAGTAGGAGTATAGCACAAAATTAATCAGGTACATAAACCAGAGTATGTAAGGATATGTTGGCTCATGAGAAGAGAAAATAATGAAAAATATTAGGGCTTATGCTTACAATGTGTGGACTGACCCATGTATCCAAACCAAACCGGGTACACACCGGCAGAAATGTTACAACACTATAAAATGAATAAAGTTCATAATCATATATCAATAAGTTCAATAATATGTAAAGAATAATTAGAGGAGGCACTGTTGCACTGTGTGATACCGCTTCTAGGCTTGATAATGTCCCCAATTCAGCACGGAAAAGAGTCAACAAGTTTTTTCACTTACGGCGTGTCCAGGTGAAAGCTAAATAACTCAATCTTAGTACCACTGAAAATGCCTGGGGCTGGCTGGATAAAAAAGGTGAAACGAAGGGATCAATATCCCTGCATACCCTTGACTCTATGGAACCTAATCCGTCAGGGGTTTCACCTGGACATGGCGTAACTGAGAAAACTTGTTGACTCTCTTCTGTGCTGAATTGAGGACATTATCAAGTCTAGAGGCAGTATCACACAGTGTTAACATAATGTCTCCTGGGACTAGTTATCTGCCTGGTGCTCTGAAGTTCAGTTGAGCTGCACTCCACATATGTGTGTGGCTATCTCCTTTATATCATGATTGGCCTGTGACACTACACAGCTACGTTGGAAGCAATGTGCCTAGTGATTTTTGTTCTGACAATCCTGATGCCATGGTGCAATTTGTATCACAAATCTCTTCACCTTTTGTCACTTACTATATCAACACTATAGACAATACAAGGAGGGAAGAGAGTTGTAGCTGAAGGATAGTACACCTGACTGGTCGGTGACTGTGACTGATTTTAGAATCATGTGAAGGTATACACAGTAGGAAGCACTATCAGCAGTTTCCGTCATTTTCTACAGTTTTTGTTGGAGTGAGACATGAGGCTATGTTTGAGCAGCATTTGCCAGTATTACAAGATCTGCACATTAAGGGCTGTGAAATACATTTAAGCTATTTGGAATGTACTTTAATTATTCAGTTACATACTTTCATTGCTCGTAAAATTCAGTGTAATTTTGAAACTAGTTACGTAATGTGTAGGCAGTGAAGCCATACTTGGTCAGTCGTACACTATACAGTAAACTGAAACAGAAGAAGTTTTTCAACAATGAAACACAAAATATTTGTAAACTAGCTGAGTCCCTCTGATTTCATAACAATTTTCCCTGTCTTGAAAATGGAAATACATTTTAACTGCCAATAGGCTCTATTTAAAATAGATTTTGACTTGAAAATGGTTTCCAATAATACTTCTTAATTTGGTATCACTTAGTGGTTATTGGTGTACACTATAATAATAATAATGTAATACAAGCTATTTGTGGTGACCTTAGAAGAGTTTAATAAATTATATTACATGTCAGATCATAACAAGAGAAGTGAGCTGGATACCGTATGCTAGACAGCCTGCGTGCATCATAGAGGAGAGCTGAATGGTATATCGAGAGCAAATAATACTCCACAAAGGAGCTGCACACTATTTGCTTTTTTGAGGCTGGTCAAACACGTGAACAAGCAGAATACTTGACATCTTACCAACGGTGCAGGGGGTCATTGTCAATGGAATCATACAGAACTTTCCACAACACGTAATGGAAGAACCTCGCGTACGATATAGAGAGACAGTCAAGAACTAAGGAGATCACATGTCATGGGAAGGTTCCAAAGGAATGATCCAGAAAGAAATTAAAGAGAGCTGTGTGCAATCAGAGTCAATTAATAACATTATAAAAGAGTCCTGCAGCAGTGAGTAGGGAGGTTCTCAGTGTCAGTACAGAGCATTCTGGGGGCAGGGATGCTCTGCACCAGCACCCAATGGAGCTGTAAACACTTCATCTAGTGTAAGATAAGATGGTGCCAGACTCTGGTGAACACACAGCAAATATAAGCTAAGTAGTGCTGTACAACATTCATTGGAATAGTGCTGAACTGAGACACTCTCTCTCCCTCTCGCTCTCTGTCCCAAAAAGTTAGACTAGTGGAATTTCATCAAATACCAGGACCAAGTTATTGCTTGGTACCTGTCACTTGTACAGTGGGTGAAATGGCCTGTAAGTACTAGTGATGCAGTTCCCAGTGTTGATTAGTTAGACCGAGTGGCCAGCAGTTAGCAGACTGAGTGACAACCAAACACTTGTCTCTGAGAGAGATCCTTTCTAATAATTATTGAAAGCATCTGACATTCTGATAAGTGGTTTTGGTCCAACACCTCACTGAGCAAATGTGTTCGTTATAACAACAAATTGGTTAAAAAAGAGTAATATCTTGCCTCTGCAGCAAAAATCTCTACCAAATCCACGAGAATTATCAATCTTCTGTAACCTAGCCCCCTACAACCAAGGAGATTTTCTCCCTCTCATCTGTGCTCTAAAGGTTCATAACACAGCAAACTAACCCACAATGATATTAACATTCTGATTGCACCAAGAAAGGTAAGGAACCAGTGCCAGGTTGCAATGAATAAATTAGTACAGACAAGATTTTCTTGACTGCAAGACTATTTAGCGAGAAGAAAATCAGAATATGTATCTCTCAGAAATACATCAATTCCTGAATCCCTACTCCAGAAGCTGTCCTAGTTACCACTCTAACAACCATGGAGAATGCATATATGCATTCTGTTATTTCAAAGAATAAACGCGCTAGAAAATACTGTCCCCGCATATGTTACGAGAAAATCAGATCAGATACTTTTCCAAAGTGAATGAATGTGGATGGTTTGTTTGACAATGATTAATTGGTGCGTGGTAGAGGGTATTTTCTGTGGGGACGTTACAAAGCCCCACGCAGCGAGCGAAGTTTGTGAGCCTAATTTTGATTTAACGAACACACTTCGCGAGCTATCTATTAGTGTGGGTAACCCGGAAGTGATGAGTGTCAGTCCTCCAACTGAAAAAGATTAATTATGTTTAAGACAGACGAAGAAAATAAACATTGGAAACAGAAGAAATGAAGAGACAGGTACCGTGGCTGTATTGCTTTTATGTGCATCAAGGTGTTATGTTTGCTGTGCACAACCAAGGAAGATGATCTTTCATGAGACTGTTATCAGGGTCTACCCATTCGGGAACTTTCTTAAGCAGGGAAACCTTGGAAAACCTCTTAAGCCTAGACGCCCAGCCTACGATACATAGAAGATAGGAAAGCCTACAGAAGAGAAAAAATAATTTTGAAGTTGATCTCTAAAGGAAAGATAGGGATCGATTTATATAACGATTTGGAGAAGAGTGATTTGTGCCTCTAGCAAAAAAAATTTACAATAAATAACTCAAGTTTCTTTATTTTACAATCTTGTTCCCAGGACAATATCTTGCGATGCTGAAACTCCCCCGGATCTTGCATGTCCCCGACGTCCACATTTGTAGTCTGTCTTCTACACGGCCCACAATGGGAAGAGTAGAAGGAACAGGGATACCAGATTTCACATGCAACAATCATTCCAAAAGAATTAGCAATGACCGAAAGGGAACCTCTTCCTGTAAAAGAACTGGTTAGGTTCCACCGTCCAAGATTCTCCTTTTTGAAAACAAAATCCCTATGGCTTCATGCATCCTTTTTCTTACAATGTACTGCAAGGAATTTAGCCATTGACTTAAAGTTTCCATTTATCCATTGACTAATGCTGTTGCCGAAAACATCATAATAATTACTCTAGTTTGAATTTTCTTTTGGACTTCGCATCACCATTTGTGCTTGTAAGTCCAAAAATTCTGACACATTTCTGGCAATGATTTGTTCTTCGTAATTTAAAGGATTCATGCAACTTGCAGTAGATTTTGGGTTCAAATCATCGACTAATGGAAAGTGTGGTTCATTTTATACAAAGACATAATCCATCATTTCCTTGAAAAGTCATATCATTTATCTATACTCATAAAAATTTTATCCTAAATACCTATATTTCTCCGCTTGATTGCTGTAATGTAAAAGTTATTAGTAGTGAGGAATGTGGATTCTCTTCTTTCATTTATTCTCTAATTCATCCGGCATTCATACATGCACATATATGGAAATGGATTTTCAAACAAAATTCCAAAGTGAATAAGACCCATTAAATAACTACTAATTCTATGAATATTACTTTCTTTTGACATTCAACAATAAATCAAGAACTCTTAACGTCTAATTATGACACTTTTTTGAAGTTCAACATCAATCAGTTTCCCCTCGCGTTTGATGCGAGTCTCTTACAAAGCATATCTGTGTTGTCTATATCGATTCTAACTCTCGCGCCGGCGTCAATTGTTTTGCGCGGGAAATTATATTTTCGGCATTAACCTTCACTCATGATTCACTGCCTAAACGCATCACTTCACACGTTTACACATCTAAGCGTGCACTTGAAATTATATATGAACATTCACTGGGAACCTCTTTTGAATATGCAGCGTCATTTTTGGAAAACATTTCTTTCTTCTTGAAGGTCATTCAGATCCTTTATAAATCTTGATGACATTAGCAATGCTAAAGTTCCATGTTTACCCAAACACAGGTGAAGCCTATCTCCACTGTCTTCTTTGCAGCACTCGATAGTAATACTCAGTCACTATTTCTACAATCTGTGTCACTGATTAATTATTCCAGTTTAAAGTTTTCTAACACTAAACACACACAGTTTATTTTTATGTTTTTTCGAGCGTTCATCTCTGTCACTCGCAACACCATTCCTCCCTATCTTCTAATCTTCATTAAATTTTTTAAAGTCGTTATGGGAAAATAACCCTTTAATTTTGTTATATCCCAGGTATGCTAACAGATAAGCCCCAGGGTTCGGAATTTGTAGAATGATGTATGGGCCAGTATATAATAACTCCCATTTCTTTATACTCTTCTTTATTAAGGATGATTTGGTATGTCTTTTGACTAGTACCTTCTCTCCAACGTGGTACGCCTGTACCCTTTTTATTAATTTGTCATATTGTTGTTTTCTCTGATCAGCCTTTTGTGTCATATTTACGATGGCTTGCCTTATTTTTTCTTCCCAAGGCATCTCAGTTTCCTGAGTTTTGGGCATATGTTCAGTCCAGAAGTTTTCTTCTTTTGCCTCAAACATCAATTCATGAGGTGTATATCCAGTGGAGGAGTGGGGCATGTTGTTGTATATCTGTTCAAATTCTTCCACATAATTTGCCCACACAGTCTGCTTATTATGGCAATAGGTCCTCATAAATCGATTGAACTCTCTAAAAATTCTCTCAACCAAATTGCCTTGTGGGTGGTAAAATGATGTTAGTATGTGTTTCACACCGACTTGAGACAAAGCCTGTTTCCATCGGAGTCCTGTGAATATCTTAGCATTGTCTGTCATTATCGCCTTAGGTATACCAACATGTGGAAGATAATCCCTTATCAATCTTAATACAATTACTTTGGCTGTAGCCGCCTTTATCGGGTAAAGCTTTACGTATTTCGTACACACATCGAGAAATGCCAACACATATCTAACACCTCCTCTTGAAGTAGGTAACGGTCACACAGATCGCACGAAATTAATTCTTTTGGTTCTCGGACTAATATAGAGCATAATGGGTGCTTACTCCCTTTTGAATCCGGCTTTGCTTTTTGACAGATTATGCATTTCTTCAAGACCTCATGCACTCTGCGCTTTACGCTGGGAAAATAACAGTACACACTTATCTTGTTTGCACATTTTGTCGCACCGAAATGTCCCCAGGTTAAATGGGTGAGCCATACAAGTTTCTCTATTTGCGCCTCAGGTATACAAACACACCATCGGACTTTGTTTCGCCTTCCACAGCGGAAAAATAATACGCCATTTACCAGCTTGTAATAATTTGCCATCTGATCCGAAGGTTGCTGTTGTAACCTTTGAATGACACTTCCCCATTGAGCATCTCTTTTCTGTAACTGTGCCATATGCGCACACAAATTGACATAGTACATCTTATATGGATTTTCCTGCAGCAGCAATACAGGGAATTCTGAGTTATTATTTACTTCAATCTCTTTGGTCAAACCCTGTGGTGACCTTGATAGAGCATCAGCAATAATGTTTTGCTGTCCTGAGACATGCACGATCTTAAATTGCTATTGTTGCAGAGCGAGAGTCCATCTAGCCAGTCTGGGGTGTAACAGTTTACACGTTTGTAAAAACATTAATGATTGATGATCACAATATACGATAGTCTTTGACCCATATAGATAATAATGAAATTTTTTAAATCCCCAGATGACCGCAAGAGCCTCTAATTCTGTCGTCATGTAAGTTCGTTCACAGTTGGACAAAACACGACTAGCAAACGCAATAGGACAGAAGGTGAGTTTTCCATTTATCTTGCGTACTTGGAAAAGGCACGCTCCAATACCCACATTCGAAGAATCTGTTGACAAGTAAAATTCTTCTTGCATGTCCGGATGGTACAAAAGCGGTGCATTTACTAATTGCTTCTCTATCTCTTTGAATGCTTCTTGACACTCTAATGCCCAGAGCCAGGGCACATCCTTCTTCAACAGATTATTTAGAGCCGCTGCGTTCATCGCCTGATTTGTTATGAATCTTCTAAAAAATGAGGCAAGGCCCATAAACCCTTTTAATTGCCTCCTATTCCTGGGTGTTGGAAACTTACTAATCGCAATTAGCTTCTCCTTGGTTGGTAAAATTCCCTTTGCGTCAATTATATGCCCCAGGAACTTGATTCTGTTTACTGCAAAATGGAATTCTGTAGGTTAGCAGTTATTCCCATGGTTTTTAACACGTCCAACACTCGGTTCAGTAAGGTAATATGCTCCTCCCAAGTTTTCGATGCAATAAGCAAATCATCAACAAACACTGTTATCCTGCTTCTGAGTTCTGGGCCTAGTGCATAATCTAGAGCTGCTATAAAGATTCCGGCACTAATGTTGAGTCTGAAAGGAACTACAGTAAATTGGTAACTTCTTCCGGAATAAATGAAAGCCGTATACTTCCTTGATGACTCATCCAGCTTGACTTGCCAATAAGAGCTCTGCAAATCAATGCTCGTCAAATATTGAGCATCCTGGAACCGTTGTATAAGTTCGTCTATGTTTTCCGGATGTGTTCTCACTGGAATTATGATTTTATTTATTTCTCTGGCATCGAGTACCAGTTTAACCGTCCCATTTGCTTTTGGCACGACTAACAATGGGGAGCAGTATGGGCTTGTAGAGGGTTCGATCAAACCCCATTTCAACATGCGATCTATTTCCTTTTGAACTTGAGCCTTTAACCTCCAGGGAACAGGATAGAAAGTTCTACAATACGTTTAGTGCGGCTTAACATAGAGACGGCATACGTATCCCTTAATAACTCCTGGCCTTTCATTAAAAACGTTTTCATATGTTAATAAATAATTCATTGAGCTGCTTCTTCTGATCTTCGATAATGCAGTCGGATTCATTTGTCTTTTCAAACACTACTTGACCGAAATATTCTTTGACTTGGAACTCATTAATTACATGCTCTTTCGAATTTTGGGCCATCCTGATTACTTGCACACTGATCCCACAATTATATTTTCTCGTAAGGCTTTTGTTTCTCAATTTCTTGTTTATTAACATTCAACCAAATTTTTCCTGTTTTAAAATCTATTCTGCATCCGTATTGACGTAGGCTGTCAACTCCGATAATGCAATCTACCACCAAATTTTTCACAACAAGGAATGTGCTTAATATTGCTACATTTCCGACTTCCACACCAAGTAGTGACTGCACCTTTACATTAGCCGATCAAGCCCCAATGGTGCCTATTATTCTGCAATTTTGAACTGGAAAAATTGGTACTCGTCTTATATTTCTGATCCTGTTGAATAGTGCCTCCAAAATTACATTTGTGGTTGCAGCTGTGTCTAAAACCGCCACTATGGGTACGGTCTCCATAATGACTTGCACTTCGGCTACTGCCACCTGTTCCTTATCCTCATCTTGTGGTTCTAAGTCCTCGGTCAGTTCATCTGCCAGTAATCATCCATCATTATACGTTAACATGGGTACACATATCCTGTTACCCCTCAACCAATTGTTGACCGCTCCTCCGGGGCACGAGTGGGTCCTTAGACGTTTGTTGGATTTTGATTTGTCTGCTGGTTGACATCATCCGTCACTTCGGTAATTACCGGTTGATTCATAGATGTCCGTCCCCACTGATGTTGGCTATTTGAATTCATTCCTCCCGGTTGATTCCACTTCCTATTATCGTTATTATTCCAAGCTTGGGGTCTGAAATTTCTTTCGTTCCCCCACACGGGATTGTATCTTTTCCCGTTCCTGTTGTTCCTTGAATGGCCCCTCACAAGACCATTGCTGGGATTACTATTGAGATTTTGAGGGGTTTCTCCATTACTTAACAATCTCTGTTCATTCCTTCTAAGTGTTGATTGATCGCCATTGGCATAACACATACTTCCACCTTGCCTACCGTTTGGCGGAGGTTCTATCTCCCTATATTGGAATCTGTTATTATGGGCTTTCTGGTTGTTCTCTTCAATAATATCTATATGGTCTAACATCGTGAGGAACGACTCCAAGTCTTTGTCGTTGCCATAAATCAATTGATTCCGGATGCTAGTTGGTAGTCTTGCCTTAAGTATGTTTATTATGTCTGGCAAAGGCATAGGTCTGTCCCAGTATCTTGTTTTATTTATATACACTCCTGGAAATTGAAATAAGAACACCATGAATTCATTGTCCCAGGAAGGGGAAACTTTATTGACACATTCCTGGGGTCAGATACATCACATGATCACACTGACAGAACCACAGGCACATAGACACAAGCAACAGAGCATGCACAATGTCGGCACTAGTACAGTGTATATCCACCTTTCGCAGCAATGCAGGCTGCTATTCTCCCATGGAGACGATCGTAGAGATGCTGGATGTAGTCCTGTGGAACGGCTTGCCATGCCATTTCCACCTGGCGCCTCAGTTGGACCAGCGTTCGTGCTGGACGTGCAGACTGTGTGAGACGACACTTCATCCAGTCCCAAACATGCTCAATGAGGGACAGATCCGGAGATCTTGCTGGCCAGGGTAGTTGACTTACACCTTCTAGAGCACGTTGGGTGGCACGGGATACATGCGGACGTGCATTGTCCTGTTGGAACAGCAAGTTCCCTTGCCGGTCTAGGAATGGTAGAACGATGGGTTCGATGACGGTTTGGATGTACCGTGCACTATTCAGTGTCCCCTCGACGATCAGCAGTGGTGTACGGCCAGTGTAGGAGATCGCTCCCCACACCATGATGCCGGGTGTTGGCCCTGTGTGCCTCGGTCGTATGCAGTCCTGATTGTGGCGCTCACCTGCACGGCGCCAAACACGCATACGACCATCATTGGCACCAAGGCAGAAGCGACTCTCATCGCTGAAGACGACACGTCTCCATTCGTCCCTCCATTCACGCCTGTCGCGACACCACTGGAGGCGTGCTGCACGATGTTGTGGCGTGAGCGGAAGACGGCTTAACGGTGTGCGGGACCGTAGCCCAGCTTCATGGAGACGGTTGCGAATGGTCCTCGCCGATACCCCAGGAGCAACAGTGTCCCTAATTTGCTGGGAAGTGGCGGTGCGGTCCCCTACGGCACTGCGTAGGATCCTACGGTCTTGGCGTGCATCCGTGCGTCGCTGCGGTCCGGTCCCAGGTCGATGGGCACGTGCACCTTCCGCCGACCACTGGCGACAACATCGATGTACTGTGGAGACTTCACGCCCCACGTGTTGAGCAATTCGGCGGTACGTCCACCCGGCCTCCCGCATGCCCACTATACGCCCTCGCTCAAAGTCCATCAACTGCACGTACGGTTCACGTCCACGCTGTTGCGGCATGCTACCAGTGTTAAAGACTGCGATGGAGCTCCGTATGCCACGGCAAACTGGCTGACACTGACGGCGGCGGTGCACAAATGCTGCGCAGCTGGCGCCATTCGACGGCCAACACCGCGGTTCCTGGTGTGTCCGCTGTGCCGTGCGTGTGATCATTGCTTGTACAGCCCTCTCGCAGTGTCCGGAGCAAGTATGGTGGGTCTGACACACCGGTGTCAATGTGTTCTTTTTTCCATTTCCAGGAGTGTATTTTTCGAAATACTTTCTAAGGCTTCCTTTCAAAAAGGAGAAAGGCTCTGGGTAGAGCACCTCCTGCCTTAGGCGCTCCTGTACCCCTTATGACCAGAACTTTGCTAAAAACGCCTTCTCAAAATCGTCATATGTCGAGCAAACAGAAGTCATGTCCGAGGCCCAGATTGCCCCCGAACCTTGTATATATCCTGTAACAAAACTGATCTTCTGCCACTCCGACCAATTTCTGGGTAACACGCCTCTGAAACTTCGAATAAAAACAGTTGGATGGACCCCCCTTTTGTCAGGGTTAAAAATCTGGAATTGCCGATGCTTTATCATTTTTTCTTCGTCATGGCAAAGACTTTCGTAATCTCCGTTAGATAAAACTTCACGCAAACAGTCAGCTTGTGGCAATTTAATGTTTGAATTACTTCCACAAGTTGGTATTGTGTGCGAATGGGTAGTAACGGGCTCTATAGTCGCTGCCAACTTCTGCTGCTGCCCTGTATTCATTTGTTCTGAGCTTTGTTGTGAAGTGCGCATCGACTCTTCTATCGTTTGTTTCCAATGCTCCAAATCAGCACCTAACTGGTGTCGCACCTCCTCAAGTCCTTTCGCAAACAAATTCTCTTCCTGTTTGCCAGATACACTCTGGAATGCTGCCTTAACATTTTGCTCAACGTTTTCACACATTAGCCTTTTGTTTTCTAATGTGATTTCGGATAATTTACCTGTTAATACGTTAATTTGGTGGTCTATAACTTCTTGACGCTCTGTCAGATGTTCAACGCTTTCCTTTAGGTTAGCCTGTGTACGTGCCAATTCAGGAAGTTGTGCAATTGCACATGACATGGCGTCTTGCTTTTGTATTAATTGCGGAACCATTTCCACTTGTTCCCGTACAGTATCTATCTTAATAGCCACATACTCCTTCATTTCGACACGTACGCGGTGAGTAGATTCCTCACATTGTACTTTCACCAATTCTAATTGTGCAGTTAATTTTCGTTCAGTCTCTTCAGCCTGATCTTTGAGTTCCTTAGTCTTCGCCTCTATCCGCTGCTCTAATTCGGAAAAACTGTCTTGTAACTGCTGCTTAATCTCAGTCTGGACTAATTTCATTTCTTCTTATGTTTCAGTGGCTGTCACTAATTGTGCTTTAATATCGGTTTTCAGATTTTCCTGCCCTTCAGTAACTGAGGCTAATTTCGTATTCAAATCATTTTGCCCTTCCGTAACTGAGGCCAATTTCGCGTTAATGTCGGTTTTCAGATTTTCCTGCCCTTCAGTAACTGAGGCTAATTTCGTATTCAAATCATTTTGCCCTTCAGTAACTGAGGCTAATTTCACGTTAATATCGGTTTTCAAAGTATTCATGCTCTCGGTTATCATCTGCATCTGTCTCATGATAATTACCAATGGATCTAATCCCTGCTGTGTACTTGCTGTTACACCTCCAGCCGTGTCTACAGGGCGTTCTATTGCGCTATCTGTAGCCATCGGTCCTACAACACTTCTTACTACATCATTATTATCAGTGCTAACAGCTGAAGACTGTTGCGTGCTGCTTTGCTGTGCTTGACTCATCCTAAACATTGCCCTAGTTAAAACCATATAAATATTCTACAGTCACTATATGTAACTCCCTTCTACTGTCACTATATGTAACTCCGTTCACGCATAAGTACTTCTGTGTCTACCTTCTTAATGTACATATACAGATAAATGCAACTGGGACAGGTCAATGAAAATACATCTAACATGAACAGAGTTAATCAATGTTCAAAAATCCAATAATACTAAAGAAAAAAGCGTATACTTCAACTATACTAGCAAGCTATAATAATAAAAATATAGATCTGGCCTTTTCTCTGCGCCCAGCGTCCTGTCTTTCGGATTTATTTGTAGATCCAATTATATCACCTGCGAGTCTTTCCTCTCTTTTCCAAGCATCAGTTAGGTTAGCTCGTCGTAGTTGACATGAAACAGAGAACAAAATTATTTTAGCAACGTCCAAAAACGTGTCCTGTCACGGATTGGCCATTTTAACAAGCTAATAATATTAGTTGTCTCTTCCTCTATGAATAGATGATGAACGCAGTTAGCCGCTAACTTTGTGTAATGTCTTGTCTGTATAGACGTGTATCTGTTGTCTTTAAGACCCTTTCACCTTCACATATAAATCTATACAGTAATGTAAGGGCCTCCCGTGTCTTGGCTGATCCGTGATACGACAGCCGAAAAGTTATACTAATGGAGGATTATTAATATTATCTCTATTTTCATTCGCTCTCTCTCTTTCTCTCCTTTATCTATCTACAGTTTTTATTATAATATTTTATTACGTGAAATCAGCCAAATAGGATCTTTGGTGGAGTCCTTCGTCTTGGTAATCAGCGGCTGGCTTGCTGTAAAAGATCTTTACATTTATTATTACTGTTAAACACTGTATTCAGTCGGGAGAATCAATCGTGTGGACAATTTGTTCCTTTTACGAAAGATTGCGAATTCCAGATGTGTACGAAGCCTTTTTGGACGATTTAACACAGACTCAGTGATTGCAGGCTCTCTTCGACACAGCTGAAACTTCCCCACTAATTACAGGGCCAACGTGATCATCAAATGGTTCAGAAAAAAACTCATTCGTTCATTCACTCCGGAACAAATAGTCACAAACCTTATTTATGAAGGAAATTGTGTATTAAATCCATCTCCATTACATGTCCAGATCTCCGGTGATTCCTCATCTTAATTATTTTCCGTTTACACTCTCTTTCTATTCAAACAAACCGCTAGTGGCACACAAGTTAATTCTCTCGATTTAGCGAGAAGAAAATCAGAATATGTATCTCTCAGAAATATGTCAATCCCTGAATCCCTACTCCAGAAGCTGTCCTAGTCACCACTCTAACAACCATGGAGAATGCATATATGCATTCTGTTATTTCAAAGAATAAACGCGCTAGAAAATACTTTGGCGTCGTCTAGCTGTTGCCGCATATGTTACGAGAAAATTAGATCAGATACTTTTCCAAAGTGAATGAATGTGGATGGTTTGATTGACAATGATTAATTGGTGCGTGGTAGAGGGTATTTTCTGTGGGGACGTTACAGCAGCTCATTCAAGCGTGCGCGCACACACCTGCTCATTATCTTGATGGTGAATTAGTTGAGCTGGCAAGCATAACACCTTCCAGACAATGCTCAGTTTAAACTCGAAAGTACTGCTTGAACTCCACGTCACATGCAGATGACCTTGTGAACATCTACCATAAATGCTGCTGCCGAGCTTTCGTTAGAGGTATCACCGTGTGTCAGCTTCACATGTGAACAGTTTCCTCGCTGTCCCACAAGACTCACTCACCTTTGCATTCCGTGGAGGTGCCAAGACCACGAGCCAATGCACATACAGGACTTTAAAGCCTCATCACATGCCTCGCCACCGCCTAGAAGGCCGC
Source organism: Schistocerca serialis cubense (assembly GCF_023864345.2). Taxonomy (NCBI): domain Eukaryota; kingdom Metazoa; phylum Arthropoda; class Insecta; order Orthoptera; family Acrididae; genus Schistocerca; species Schistocerca serialis. Next base: position 2,355,279 of record NW_026047471.1, on the reverse strand, counting down.
TGGGGTAAACGTTACCAAGCGACGCGGTCCTGATATCTTTGAATATCAGTAGTGGACAGGCTCAGTCACCACCTTTTAATACAAAACCTTTTATTTCTTTTTGTAAAGCATTCTCCACTGCACTAATCTATTCCTAGAAATACATGTTACCGCCAGAAGTTGCTTTCACTGAACAATGCATTTTTGTCGACTACTTTCTGCAGGAAGTACCATTTTCAAGTCAACGTATGAATACATTGTAATAAAAACATCGTGGTAATTAACATTTATTTTGCTCAAGAAAATTTACATCAAGACTTTCTGTACTGTACAGAGGTGAACAAAAATATGAAAATACTGAAAATACAACACATTACCACAGCAGTGTCAGAAAACTGGTGGCATTCGAAAGAAATTTCCATTCATCTTGCAATGGACAAACACAGGTCCTGTATGGGTATCAAGGAAATATTATAACATCCTTCCTGCAAAATTGTGGCAAATTCAGGAAATTGTTATAGCTGTGGATAGCAACCAAACTTCCTTCTCTCAAAAATCGACCCCAAAGTCTCAATAATACTGAGATCTGGTGGCTTTGGTGGCAAGAGAAGTTTCATTCTCATGCTCATAAAACCAGTCCTGGACTACACAAACAGTGAGAACAGGGGCACTGTTGTCTTGCAACACAGCATCACTCATTTTACCATGTGATGGACCTGATTAGCTGAACGGGATTAGTTGTGCGGTCTAAGGCGCTACAGTCATGGACCTTGCGGCTGGTTCCGGCAGAGGTTCAAGTCCTCCCTCGGGCATGGGTGTGTGTGTTTGTCTGTAGGATAATTTAGGTTAAGTAGTGTGTAAGCTTAGGGACTGATGACCTTAGCAGTTAAGTCCCATAAGATTTCACACACATTTGAACATTTTTTGGACCTGATCAGCCAAACTGGTCACATAATCCATGACAGTAACGAGACCTTGCAAAGTAATTATAGGGCCCTTGAAATACCATAATACGGCTGCTCATATCATCACCATATGCCCATCATGTTCACTCTTGGGAAGTAAACTCAGCCAAGTTGGAAAGAATGTGAAATCTGAGTCACCAGACAAAATGACATTTATCCGTTGCTCCATAATCCAGGTATTATGTCTTTGACACCAAATGTTCATGCTACGAGCATTTGCATCACTTATGAGTGGTTTTGAAATTCTAGCTTGCCCTCCAATTCCCTGCTTATGTAACTTCCATCATGTTGTTTTTATGCTGTCAGAGTTCGTGAGAGTGACATTCAGTTTTGCACTGACTTTGCAGCTGTCATCCTCTTACTTTTCTTCAAAATCCCCTTCAAAGACCACACATCATGATCACTTGACACACGCTTATGTCCATGTTGTGACTTAGCAGAAGGCGTTTTTTCACTTTCCCTGTATTCGGTACAAAATATCTTCGATACGGTGCCTCTCGAAACACCAAACACTTCACCTCCTTTGGTTATGGAAGTACCCAACATAACAGCACCAACAATGTTACCACATTTGAATTTAGTTAGCTCTGACATAATGCACCAGACTGTGAATCTTGTAACGAATGGAGGATATTGCACAGGTGCAGTTCGTGATCAAATACAGTATTGCAGTCTGCAGGCTTTACTACAATCTGCATTTGTGTTCAAATATGCATACCTCGCAGTGTTTCCATATTAAGCTCTGTACATTCTACACGCCACATAGCATCAAAGGGCTGTCACAGTTGTATGATGTACATCAGTAGGAAACGTGGATGATTAGAAGACTTACAACAGTCCCAGTGATCAGACATAATACATGCTGGGCATGAGAGTGAATACCAACGTAATATCATCACATAACAGTCTGTCAAACTATTGTACTATTTCACTTAAGCCATACTGAAATCTTACCAAGGACTTGATTTGTCAGAAACTGTTTCTCACACAAGTGGAATAATTTTCACAGACTGTCAAAAAGGTGAAAGAATGATATGTGTGTTTGCAGTTTTTCCCAATGATACCAACATGCTAAGCGCTTGCAGACCTGTACCATAAGTCGTGATGTGGATGCCTTCAATTTTGTAATGTGTTACAACAGTGAAACTAAACACTTTAACAGAAATCACAGACATGAAAGATTATTTCAAACAGATGCAGAAGCAAAGAAGCTACAAAATATATTTTAATCCAGACTCTAGTCCAGACAATTTTCATTGCCTTCACAGTAAATCCTGGTTACTCAGAAATGTAGCATCCTGTGGGATTAAAACTGGGAGGGGAGAAAGTACAGCAGTAAACATAAAAAGTTTCTGTATGGTGCATCCACTTAGTATTCATAGTTGTCGTCCGCTAAGTACAAAAAACTCTCACTTAATGAGGTTTTCGACCCTTCATTCATGACGATACGGTGTAAAATTATATAAGAAACACAACAGGGAGAATTGTCTCTGCATCATAGCTGTGACGAAACATAGGTACAGGCACAGTGAATCTTGTAGACTGAAGAAGAATTCTATTATACTATCTGCATCATACTGCTGAACATTTTCCTAATGTGACTGAACCAGTCAGAACAGACGGTGTGCGCATCCCGATCTGTGGCAGTGCTAAATGATGGCAGCACATGTTCCTCATTATCCACTCACACTGCCCACATGATTCAGAACTTTCCATGGGAAAACCAGCCGTCAATTCACTTTAATTACATGGGGAACAAGAGTAATGTTGTTGTTGTGGTCTTCAATCGAGAGACTGGTTTGATGCAGCTCTCCATGCTTCTCTATCTTGTGCAAGCTTCTTCATCTCCCAGTATGTACTGCAACCTACATCCTTCTGAATCTGTTTAGTGTATTCATCTCTTGGTCTCCCTCTATGATTTTTACCCTCCACGCTGCTCTCCAATACTAAATTCGTGATCCCTTGATGCCTCAGAATACGTCCTACCAACTGATCCATTCTTCTACTCAAGTTCTTGTCACAAATTTCTCTTCTCCCCCAATACCTCCTCATTAGTTATGTGATCTTCCCATCTAATCTTCAGCATTCTTCTGTAGCACCACCTTTTTAAAGCTTCTATTCTCTTCTTGTCTAAACTATTTATCATCCACATTTCACTTCCATGCAGGGCCACACTCCATACAAATACGTTCAGAAACGATTTCCTGACACTTAAATCTATACTCAATGTTAACAAATTTCTCTTCTTCAGAAACACTTTCCTTTCATTGCCAGTCTACATTTTATATCCTCCCCACCTTGACTATCATCAGTTACTTTGCTCCCCAAATAGTAAAACTCATTTACTACTTTAAGGGTCTCATTTCCTAATATAATTCCCTCAGCATCACCCGATTTAATTCGATTACATTCCATTATCCTCGTTTTGCCTTTGTTGATGTTCATTTTATGTCCTCCTTTCAAGGCACTGTCCATTCTGTTCAGCTGCTCTTCCAGATCCTTTGCTGTCTCTGACAGAATTACAGTATCATCGGTGAAACTCAGAGTTTTTATTTCTTCTCCATAGATTTTAATTCCTACTCCAAATTTTTCATTTGTTTCCTTTACTGCTTGCTCAGTATACAGATTGAATAACATCAGGGATATGCTACAACCCTGTCTCACTTCCCTTCCCAACCACTGCTTCCATTTCATGCCCCTCGACTCTTATAACTGCCATCTAGTTTCTGTAAAAATTGTAAATAGCCTTTTGCTCCCTGTGATTTACCCCTGCCACCTTCAGAATTTGAAAGAGACTATTCCAGTCAACATTGTCAAAAGCTTTCCCTCAGCCTACAAATGTCAGAAATGTAGGTTTGCCTTTCCTTAATCTATTTTCTGAGATAAGTTGTAGGGTCAGTATTGCCCCACGTGTTCCAACAGTATGGCTTCTACCAGTTTCTCCATTCATCTGTAAAGAATTCATGTTAGTATTTTGCAGCCATGGCTTATTAAACGGATAGTTCAGTAATTTTCACATCTGCCGATAACTGCTTTCTTTGAGATTGGAATTATTATATTCTTCTTGAAGTCTGAAGGTATTTCGCCTGTCTCATACATGTTGCTTACCAGATGGTAGAGGTTTGTCAGGGGTGGCTCTCCCAAGGCTATCAGTAGTTCTAATGGAATGTTGTCTGTTCCCAGGGCCTTGTTTTGATTTAGGTCTTTCAGTGCTCTGTCAAATTCTTCACATAGTATCATATCTCCCATTTCCTCTTCATCTACATCCTCTTCCATTTCCATAATATTGTCCTCAAGAACATCACCCTTGTATAGCATCGCAGATTTTATCAGTAAGAAAAATTGCGTTCATCAGTGTTTCAAAATTCAATAAAAGACTGCAGCAGAAACCATTAGAGGGTGATGGCTTTAACACCATGAATTTTTCCGGATTTTATAAAACAATATGTAATAGAAAACTCTGATTTCTGTTTTGCAGATATTGCCATATAGTTGTGGAAAACTGAAGAATCCTCCCCCCTGGCTCCTCTCTTTCAGGCACTACCTATCAAATATAATTCAAGCTGAGGAGACAAAAGACTGTGGTGACGGAAGCTAGAGGGTTTTAGTTCTCCACTAAGAATAGGTGTGTGTGAATTTTAACCATATGCTTCATCTTTATAATGTACAGGATATGAGTCTGGGAGACACCGTTCTCAGTTTCAGAGTATAAGAGCTATTCCTCAGTCCCACCTTTTATGAGAAACCAAGCTAGTTAATAAACTTAAAATTCTTAAAAAAAATTAAGGTTCTGAGTGTTTTGAATTCCTCTGTGGCAAGACAAGGGGTACAATCATGTTTTCCCTTTTATTGCTTTGTACAGCCTTTCTTCAACCCCAGGTGCACCACCACTGTGTGACTCTGGATCAACATAGACCATATCTAACAACGTTACATAGAATCTATGATGGGGCATTTGGTGAGATACACGTGCTTGAAGAACTAGCCATGCTGTTAGCATTAAGTACCAGAGCTGGCAAGCCATCACTCTCTGCTCTTTGAAAGTTCCAACACGCTTATAATATGACGTTCCATCAGTTATTTGTATTTAATCTAGTTACTTGAATATCAGCTGGACATGCCTTCATAGATTATGGAGCAGGAACTAGACCCTTTCGAATTCAGTCAAACAGACACCACACAAACTTAGGCATGATGGAGATGAACGTCCAAATCCAGAGATGGCATTAATAACCCCCATGGCTATTCTCTCATGGCTTTTAAAATAATTAACATTGTATTTGAATTTGACAGAGTACAACAAATATGATGTTCCACATCATGTATTTCAGTTATTTTTCAGCAACCAGACAGCTACCATATCGTACCTCAGAAGAACACTTTTATGCTAGCGCAAGAACGAATGATAGGGCATACAAACCAGCGAGATGCGCCAGGGGAAGACTTGTTACTGGGCAATAGTGGACATCTTTCCAATCTGTCTAAGAGAATGGAATGGAACTAACATTATGCAGTGTCCCATAGCACATGACCCTTTCCAGCGTGAATGAGATATGCCGGTTTGTGGTGTCTGTGACATATCTGTTGCTGTGAGCAACATTTTGACAGATTCCATTCTGTATTCAGAACAAGAACACAAATTTGTCTCAATGTTATCCTACCATCTGTTTTGGGAAGCAATGAACTGAGTGTCCAATAACTCTTTTCAAGTTCTGCATCTTATCTAGTGTCCCACGTAAATAGTTAAATACAACTGATAGCTGCAATGTTTTATGGAGTAGGTGATTATTGAAACTTCTGGTTAACACAGCTTAGACACTAGCTTTCCCAGGATAGCTACTAGGCACAGAGTGAAGTCCCACTACGTGCACTGATCTCTTTACAGAAACGTAGAGTCCTCTCTGTCTGGCAAGAGGAGTAGCTGGCACTGGGGACTACATCGAGCCATTAGTGACATCATATTCCCAGCACGGCCGCTCCCAGGCACTGGCTAAACCACATTCTTGCCTGTCACCTCTGTATAGTGCACTCACTTGTCAATGCACATGGGATCCTTTTTTCATGAGAGGGCCTGACGCCTTTGTGAGCGAACTACATGTCTTAGCTTTTTTTACAGTCCCTATTCTTGTTTTACGTTTCTTTTGTAAATCCTTTAATCAAAATACTTCATACACAATTTAGCATCTGCAGGTCATACGTTATACATGTATCTTGTATCATATCATATATTAAACTATAAATGTTGGCAGCGCCAAATGAGGTGGTGCCGTGATTAGCACATTGGACTTGCATTCTGGAGGATGACGGTCAAATTTCCTTCGGCCAGCCAGGTTTAGGCTCTCTCTCATTTCCCTAAATTGCTCCAGGAAATGCCGGGATGGTTCCTTTGAAAAGGACTTGGCTAATTTCCTTGCCATCATTTCGTGGTCCAAGCTTGTGCTCCTCCAATGACCTCACTGTTGACAGGCCATTAAACTCTGATCTGCCTTCCTTTCCATTGGATTACAACAAAAACATTGGGATGGGAATGATACACTCTCATGCATCCTAAATTAAAATCCGTCATCTGTCCATGCATGTGGCAGCTGGTTTCAAGAAACAACATACAGACTTCTTACAAGAACCTTACAAATATTTTCGCACATAGAAAATTGTAAATGCTGCTAAATTTCACAGACTTGTCTTGAGTGTAATCTAGTATGCTAGTGTTGTAGAAACTCTATGGACTACACGTAAAACTTTGGCAGTTAATGCCTGCTCCTCTATGTTTTGTAAGATCATTCGATTGTTGCACCTTTTTGCCATTACTGTGTTGATAAGTCTTTGAAATTGCTTGGATCTTCTCTATCTCTTCTATCAACCCTATCTGGTATGGATCCCACACTGCTGAGCAGTATTCAAGCAGTGGGTGAACAAGCGTACTGTAACCTACTTCCTTTGTTTTCGGATTGCATTTCCTTAGGATTCTTCCAATGAATCTCAGTCTGGCATCTGCTTTACCGACGATCAATTTTATATGATCATTCCATTTTAAATCACTCCTAATGGATACTCCCAGATAATTTATGGAATTAACTGCTTCCAGTTGCTGACCTGCTATTTTATAGCTAAATGCTAAGGGATCTATCTTTCTATGTATTCGCAGGACATTACACTTGTCTACATTGAGAGATTCAATTGCCATTCCCTGCACCATGCGTCAATTCGCTGCAGATCCTCCTGTATTTCAGTACAATTTTCCTTTGTTACAACCTCTCGATACACCACAGCATCATCTGTAAAAAACCTCAGTGAACTTCCAATGCCATCCATAAGGTCATTTTTGTATATTGTGAATAGCAACGGTCCTATGACACTCCCCTGCGGCACACCGGAAATCACTCTCACTTCGGAAGACTTCTCTCCATTGAGAATAACATGCTGCGTTCTGTTATCTAGGAACTCTTCAATCGAATCACACAATTGGTCTGATACTCCATATGCTCTTACTTTGTTCATTAAACGACTGGGGGGAACTGTATCGAATGCCTTGTGGAAGTCAAGAAACACGGCATCTACCTGTGAACCCATGTTTATGGCCCTCTGAGTCTCGTGGACGAATAGCGTGAGCTGGGTTTCACACGACCGTCTTTTTTGAAACCCATGCTGATTCCTGCAGAGTAGATTTCTAGTCTCCAGAAAAGTCATTATACTCGAACATAATATGTGTTCCAAAATTCCACAACTGATCGACGTTAGAGATATAGGTCTATAGTTCTGCACATCTGTTCGATGTCCTTTCTTGAAAATGCTACGCTCTTCTAGAGACCTACGGTACACCGCTGCAAGAAGGGGGGCAAGTTCCTTCACGTCCTCTGTGTAAAATCGAACTGGTATCCCATCAGGTCTAGCGGCCTTTCCTCTTTTGAGCAATTCTAATTGTTTCTCTATCCCTCTGTCGTCAATTTCTATATCTACCATTTTGTCATCGGTATGACAATCTAGAGAAGGAACTACAGTGCAGTCTTCCTCTGTGAAACAGCTTTGGAAAAAGACATTTAGTATTTTGGCCTTTAGTCTGTCATCCTCTGTTTCAGTACCAGTTTGGTCACAGAGTGTCTGGACATTTTGTTTTGATCCACCTACTGCTTTGACATAAGACCAAAATTTCTTAGGATTTTCTGCCAAGTCAGTACATAGAACTTTACTTTCGAATTCATTGAACGCCTCTCACCATAGCCCTCCTCACACTACATTTCGCTTCGCGTAATTTTTGTTTGTCTGCAAGGCTTTGGCTATGTTTATGTTTGCTGTGAAGTTCCCTTTGCTTCCGCAGCAGTTTTCTAACTCGGTTGTTGTACCACGTTGGCTCTTTTTCATCTCTTACGATCTTGCTTGGCACATACTCATCTAATGCATATTGTACGATGGTCTTGAACTTTGTCCGCTGATCCTCAACACTATCTGTACTTGAGACAAAACTTTTGTGTTGAGCCATCAGGTACAATTTAATCTGCTTTTTGTCACTTTTGCTAAAGAGAAAAATCTTCCTACCTTTTTTAATATTTCTATTTACGGCTGTAATCATCGATGCCGTAACCGCTTTATGATCGCTGATTCCCTGTTCTGCGTTAATTGTTTCAAATAGTTTGGGTCTGTTTGTCACCAGAAGGTCTAATATGTTATCACCACAAGTCAGTTCTCTGTTTAACTGCTCAAGGTAGTTTTCAGATATAGCACTTAAAGAAATTTCACTGGATTCTTTGTCCCTGCCACCCGTTATGAACGTTTGAGCCTCCCAGTCTATATCCCGCAAATTAAAATCTCCACCCAGAACAATAACATGGTGGGGAAATCTACTCAAAATATTTTCCAAATTATCCTTCAGGTGCTCAGCCACAACAACTGCTGAGCCAGGGGGCCTATAGAGGCATCCAATTACCATGTCTGAGCCTGCTCTAACCGTGACCTTCACCCAAATCATTTCACATTTCGGATCTCCATCAATTTCCTTCGATACTATTGCACTTCTAATCACTATAAACACGCCTCCCCCTTCACTGTCCAGCCTGTCTCTGCGGTATACATTTCAATCTGAGTTTAGGATTTCATTACTGTTTAACTATTGTGGCGCAATGTGAATTTGCCGTGTATGCACTGATCTCCCTGCAGAGACACAGAGTCCTGCCTCTCTTGCAACAGGAAGGGATTCCAGTGGGGGACTGCAATCAGCCATCAGTGCGGCTGCTCCCATGCACTGGTGAACCATGTATGGGCACTCAACTGTGTTTGAGCATGGGACCATTTTTGGGCAAGAAGGCCCATCAGTATGAGGTGCTTGTGGTTTATGGCCCTCAGTAGGCCACACTTTGGAAGAGAAAATCCGATTTGATAATGACAGGGATGTTCATAACTCAGCTTTGGGTATGCCCTTTTTATTAACTGAGCACGCTGGTTGTGTCAACCCCTTAACATTTTTGTTCATCGATTTGACTTATTTCCAGTGTTGAGTAGGGTAATTTAACTTCAATATACAGCTGTTTTCTCCAAAATACACATTCTCATTTTAGAAGTTGTCAAATATTTCTACATGGTTGCATTTTTTCATTTCCTTCATTTGCCGGTTAATTTTCTGCTCGTATGTCATGAGACCTATAATTAATTGTAATCATATAGTCTGCTGAATCAGATAAGCAACTAATGATGCTGATTCATGTCTAAAGTCTCAGTTTTCCACAAAGACAGAGGTCAACCGATGTAACTTCATGTCATTCATATTAGGGGCACGGGCTGTTGGAACCCATGTCTTGCTATGTAGACATCAGTTTCCTTAATCATAAAACCCACAAGTTTGGCCAACTTTTACAAACTCTTTGAATTTCATCCAGACTTCAGTAGCAGATGCTGTTAATAGTTCCCACAACAAAACTAAGTTTTAAAATCTGGTAGAAAATCCAAAGAGATTCTAGTCGCATTTTAAGTTCACCAATGACAATATACAATCAATACTTTCACTTTGTGATAACAATGGTAATGTTACCGATGAAAGCACCACTAAAGCTAAGTTACTAAATACAGTTTTCCAAAATTTCTTTGCCAAAGAAGATGAGGTTAATATTCTAGAATTCGAATTAAGAACTGCTGCCAACATGAGTGTCTTAGAAGTAGATATCCTCGGTGTAACGAAGCAACTTAAATCATTTAATAAGTTTTCTGGTCCAGACTGTATCGCAATAAGATTCCTTCCAGAGTATGCTGATATAATAGCTCCTTACTTAACAACCATGTAAAATAGCTCACAACGCGAAAGATACATTCCTAAAAATTGGAAAGTTGTGTAGGTCACACAATTACTGAAGAAAGGAAGGAGTAATCCAATGGCTTACAGGTCCATATCACAGACATAGATTTACAGTAGGACTCTGTAACATATATTGGATTTGAAGGTTACTGTGAGGAAAACAATCTGCTGACACACAGTGAGCACAGATTCAGAAAATACCGTTCTTGATAAACACAACTATGTCTTTATTCTCACAAAGTAATGAATGCTACCAACAGGGAATCTCAAGTGTTGTTTCCATATATCTAGATTTCCAATAGACTTTTGATACTGTTCCTCACAGGTGGCGTCTAAACAAATTGTGTCCCTATGGAGTATCGTCTCTGTTGTGTGACTGGATTTGTGAATTCCTGTCAGAAAGATTGTAGTTCAGATTAACTGATGGCAGGTCATAGTGTGAAACAGTGGTGATTTCTGGTGTTCTCCAAGGAAGTCTCATAGGCCCTCTGCTGTTCCCAATTTTTACAAGCAGTTTAGGAGACAATCCGAGTAGCCCTCTTGGGCTGTTTGCAGATGATAGTGTCATTTAGTGTCTAGTAAAGTCATCAGAAGACCAAAATCAAGTGCAGAATGGTTAAGACAAAATATCTCTACAGTGCAAAAACTAGCAATTGGCCCTAAGTAATAAAAAGTATTGACATGATTACTAAAAGGAATCAGTTAAATTTCGGTTACACTATAAAAGAGACAAAATTGAAGGCTGTCAATTTAACTAAGTACTTACAAATGACTTAAATTGTAATAATCCCATAGATAATGTTGTGAGGAACAAACCAAAGACTGCATTTTATCTGCAGAGCACTTAGAGGATGCAACAGCTCTGCTAAGGAGACTGCCTAACTACGCTTGTTCATCCTCTGCTAAGAGTACTGCTGTGCAGTATAGGATCCTTACCAGATGGTATTGATGGAGGACATCAAGGAAGTTCAAAGAAAAGTGGCTCCTTTTGTATTATTGCAAAATAGGAGAAAGAGTGTCATGGGTATAATATGCGAGTTGGCTTGGCAATCATTAAAACAAAGGCATTTTTCACTGATTTGAGATCTTTTGACAAAATTTCAATCTACAACATTCTCTCCAATGTGTGAAAATATTTAGATGACACCCACCAACAGAGGGAGAAATGATCATTGTACCAAAATAAGAAAAATAGAGCTCACATGAAAAGATTTAAGTGTTCGATTTTCCCGTGCACTGTTATATAGTGAAACATTAGAGATGGCGTGTGAAAGTTGTAAACAGAACGCTTTGAGCAAGTACTGAAGTGTGAATTCCAGAGTAGTCATGCATATGCAGAATATCATTTGGGGTGAATGGAGGGTTGGGTTTTTAGCAGACACCCTGGTCAGCTACTTCCTTTTTTCTGTTCATTGAAGACTGAAAGTCTTTCTTGATGCAATAGTGGAATGATGGTTGATATTTTGCATCACTGAAACAGTAGGAGCATTGTATTCCAAATCTCAGCCTCCCCATCAGTTTCTATTCAGCTCAAAAGGAGATATTGAATGGCATTCATTTTACCTGTGGGCAAGTATCAGACTCTGAAGCTGAATAAATAAATACATTTAGATTTACAGCAGGTTGACTGCTGTGACTAGCATTGTTACTTTTTTAAAGAATCTGTCTGCCACATCAAACCTTTCCTCAAACTATTTCCTCAGAGGTTCTTGACAAAAATTCATTTAAAATAACTTAGCTCTGGAGAAGATGCATAAGGCTCATCCATATGGACTCGAGACTATTTTTTACACAGGATATGAAAAAAAAAAAATGATATGGTGCTATCATGAAAAACTTTTAAAACAAGCAAACACAAGAAAATGTTTCTACATACATAAGCACTGCGTATGAAAACTTAGCACAGTTTCTTGCTCATTTATATGGTGCTCTTGGTTTTCTCACAGCACACCGCATGTGAATCATAGCTGATTTAATTAGAGGCCTAACCTAATCAAACAAAATAAACTTAATTTGGCACAGAAATATGTTGCATATCTGATTGCAAATACACTTACATGAACGGTTAGGGCACAGAGTAACACATGTTGACATTATAAGATTCTGTTCAATTTAAGTGGTTTTAATCAAATCATTGATACTCTAGACCCAGATAAGTTTCAGACAAACAATATCAATACATGTTCAATTTGCAGTTCAGCCCTTATATGACATATTGTTTATGATAGTAGTATTTTTGGTTTACCAGTAGTATAATTTAAAAAGTTTTGTAATCATTACCTATAAAGATCTAAGTCCATTAAAAATTAAAGTTTTCGCCATATCATGCAGTACTCCACTGAACTCAAGTCATCAAGATGCACAGTTTGATTTCCTCATGTACTTTACTTTTACCACTTCTGTATGTAATTTTCATAAATAATATATTGTCACTGGAAAGTGACATTTCACCAGTCAGCCACATATCTATAGCTGGCTCAAACACCACAATCCTTTCAGGAATTTCAGTCCACTTCCTGTAGTAGCCTAGCTTCGTACTCAGCATCCTATAGTGATCAAGTGTATGGAACTCCACCTTGTTCCTGTGTTGGTCTCCCACACCAAGCCAGGAGGCAATCAGGCTTCTAAACTCAAACATACTCCTTCATAACAACAAAAACCCAATTCTGTAATGTTTTAGGATTCGTGATAGTAACTCATATGATGCAGATGCTAACTTTGAGCCTCCTTTTCAAGTCAATGGGAGACAAGATTGAACCACCACTGCAAGGACTTTATCTAGCACTTATAGCATACCGTCTACTAATCAAGCATGAATCTTTACACTCTAAATATGGCCAGCAATGAACTTTCAAACAAGTATTTGTTGCTATGAGTAATTTAGTAGAATGGAATACTCATCCTATGTTTAGCGACCCTCCATGTAGAATGCTGGGTGTAAATCTCTCTTTGCAGCCTGAATAATCATAATTTTTGTAATCCAGGCTTTCTAAAAATTAACACCATTTTACATCTCCTTGGTATTTATTGTGAATTTCCTCCACTCCACAACAGTAAATAACAAAACTCTCAACAACTAATATCTCTCACCTCCTGCCTCTGGAGCTGACAGATATAAACATATTCTTAATAATCAAGTAAACAAAATAGTAATTATTGAAACAGTCAAATACAATACTTAAAGTTAAAAAAATTAATTACAATAGTTCTTGCTGTAACAGTTATACATCAAACAAATTGCCAGATAGATATTCTGTGGTTGAAATTGTGAATTTTGTATTTTAGAGTGTAAAATAATCTTTTATTTCTGACCCAAAAATGCAAAGTATAAAATAGTGATCTTATTCTTAATTACAAATTGGCTTTTGTTGATAATGTTTTCATGAACTCCAATGTGTTGCTTGATATCCATAAATAGTAATGATTGTCTTGGATTTTGTGATTTTCTGTACAAAATCGTGTTTTATGTTGGATACGATAACTGAAAATATATAATGATGATTTCCTTTTTAATTAAAATTCAGATGTTGTAGTTAACATTTCCTTAAGATTCAAATACATTACTTGGTATTATCGTTAACTTGTTTCTTTATTAAATAAATAGGTTGTATCAAAATATGAAACTATATTGTTTGTTTAAAATTTGCTCAAGAAATTACTTTCGAAGTACCACTCTGTTACTTAATTAGCTAATCAAAGCTTTACAGGTGTCATTATTGTTGCAATGATGGATATAATTTGTTGTAATACACTTACGTAAAGTATACAGTGATGTGAGACATTTGGTATCAGGTCGTATGCTAATGTGTGGTGCTGTAATATTCAGTTGATGTAACTTGGTTTTTCCCAACACAGACTGAATGTGAGATTTCTATTTTGCGTCCTAATTTTAGCATGGAACTGACATTGGCACTGTTGAAATATAAATATGTTGTTGATTAACATTATTAAAAGTGCATCTTTGGTTTCGGGATTGATATACATTCTACCTGTGTTCTTTCCCACTCCTCCCAAAGTGGTATTCCACCATCCACCACAGCTAAAAAATATCTTGCTCCATCATTATTCTAGTTTAAATACAACCCATCTCCAAATGGATTCTGTTCCTTCAAAAAACCCAGGTGCAAGATCAGTTCTAAGTTCTTACCTAGCACATAACTTCCCATTATCTTCCCAGGCATACCTTATCCTACCTGAGGCAGAGCCACTAGTGTGGCAGTCATACACCAGCTGTACTGTAACTTTTGCACTGCCTTTGAAAAAAATTATACTCACAAAACTGCTGAGAGCTGCTGATAAATAATTCATTATTTACTGTCAGTTTTGACTTTCTGGTTATTAACATTTGGTAATTTTATGGGGTGCAAATCACTGAGTGAGTCATTGCCACTGTGTAGATTAAAAACTTCTGTTCAGAACAATACTGTCATATAGAAGAAGGTGTACTTAGATGAATGATGAACTCTAACTTCACTTAATGAAGGTTTATTCAGCACTTCTACATATAAGAGTGGGGAGAGGACTGCCTCCAGCTAGAACACATACAGTATATGTACAACTACAGAACATTCCAGTACAGTGATACTTGACATTTGTGGATACTTCTAGAATGTACTCTAACCGAATATAGAAATTAAAATGGTACAATCCAGATGAGTTATGAACTCAGCACCCTCCTTTCAACAGTTTAGTACCATAACCACTACACCACAGTACTACTCAGCTTGTTCTGTGATATTGCTCCCTCCTTAAGAGAACTGCATCTCTGTGTTACGTTGTCCTAGTCCGGGAACGAGTCATCGATACTGCACACCCTGACCCTCGATGACTGATGCTTACCCTGGCGGTGATCTTCTTAGAACTTCTTTTGCCACTCTGCTGTTCATCATGTTTCTGCTTGTTGCCTGCCACCAGAACTTTGAATTTACCCTGGGTAGCATGATCCTTGTAGGGCTTCATTTGAAGGGCCTGGACCGTATCTCTGATCTTTCTTAATCTTGCGTCGGGGTCAAAATCTTCAACTTAAGTAACATCAGACAACTGTCTTACAACATTATAAGGTCCAAATTAGGGCCTGAGGAGCTTCTCAGAGAGACCAACCTTCTGAACCAGAGTGAAGATCCAAACGAGGTCAGCAGGCTGGTAGACAACAGGGCGGTAGCTCACATCATACCTTCAGCGATCATTTTCTTGAGCCTCCAACATGCAGAGTTGAGCTAACTGCCAAGCTTCCTCAGCTCTGGTTAACAGGTGGCTGATGTGGTCATCGTCCACACCATAAGATGTAATGGAGACACAATGTCCATTGTCATAGTCGCCTCACGCCCATGCACCAGGAAAAATGGCGTAAATCCTTTGGTGTCTTGTTTTGCGGTGTTGTAGGCAAACATCATGAAAGGTAGCACCCCCTCCCAGCTGCTCTGCTCAACATTAACAAACAATGATAGCATGTTGTCCAAGGTCTTATTAAGGCATTCAGTAAGCCCATTAGTTTGCGGATGGTAGGCAGTCATCATGTGATGATTAATGTTACTGACGGCTTATCTCTGTCACAAGATTCGATTGAAAAACTTTCCCTCGATCTGTAATTAATGACCTTGGGTCACCATGTTTTAATACAGTGTCTTCCACAATGAATTTGGCTACCTCGGATGCTTCAGTTGTTTTCACAGCTTTTGTAATGTTATAGTGTGTCAGATAATCAGTGCAAACAATAATCCATCTATTTCCACTAGCAGACGTTGGAAATCATCCAAGGAGGTCAATCCCAACATGCTGGTAAGGTGTTTCGGCTGGTGGAATTGGTATGAGTTGGCCAGATGGTTTCTGAGGAACTTCCTTTCTCCTCTGGCACTCTCTGCAATACGATACATAGTGACGGACACTCCTAAATAAACCTGGCCAGAAAAATCTCTTGCGGATTCTATCATATGTCTTAACAAATCCTAAATGTCCAGCCTCAGGTGTGTCATGGAATTTCTGTAGAACATCTGAGCACATGTGTTCAGGAATCACTGGTAGCCACCTCTTTCCAAACAGATCAAAGTTTTTCTTGCAAAGTAATCCATTAACTACCTTAAATTGTCCTTTCACATCCTCTGACTGATTTAGGGCAAGCATAATTTGAGATATATTGGCGTCCTCCTTCTGCTAAGCAGAGAGATCCTGAAGTGTAGTGAGACAGTCACTATCTTCACCAAGCCTTGATGGTCTTGCACAGGGTTTCTTGAGAGGCAGTCTGCATCTTGGTGTTTTCTTCCACTTTTGTACACTACGGTAATGTCATACTCTTGAAAACATGGTGCCCACCTGGGGAGTCGTCCTGTTCGATTCTGTCAACCAACAAAATGAATGATGGTGTGTAACAACTGTGAATGGCCTTCCATAGGGATACTGTCAAAATTTGCACATGGCCCAGATCACAGCAAGTCATTCTCTTTCTGTAGTTGAGTAGTTTCTCTCAGTTTTTGTAAGTGCCCTAGAAGTGTAGGCTATAACCTTTTCTTTTCCATCCGAAATTTGCACCAGAACAACACCAAGCCCATAACCGCTGGCATCTGTGTGTAGTTCTGTAGGTGCTCTCTCATCATACAGACCAATTACAGGGTCAGTCTTCAGAACTTTTCACAGCACATTGAAAGAATCTTGTTGAGCATCACCCCAGATAAATTTAGCATCAGCTTTTAACAACTCATGGAGTGGCCTGGCTTTGATACAAAAGTCTTTGATAAAACAATGGTAATAAGAATATAATATGAGGAAGCTTCCCACATTTCTAATACTTTTAGGAATAGGAAATTCCATTATAGATTTCACCTTTTCTGGGTCTGGCCACACACTGTAGTTTGACACTAGGTGTCCAAGTATTTTGATTTCTTTTGCTCCAAAGACAGACTTTCAGTCTGCCTTGTTGGAGACACTTACGAACAGCCCTCAGTCTTTTGATATGTTCATCACATGTCTCTGAGTACACTATAATGTCATCTAAATAACAAAGACAAATCGTCCACTTCAGGTGACGTAGAAGGTTATCCATCATCCATTCAAAAGTTGCTGGTGCATTACACAAACCAAATGGCATTACCTTAAACCCATACAGGCCCTCAGGGGTGATGAATGCAGTTTTCTGATGATCAGGCTTATCTACTTCAATATGCCAGTATCCCGGGTACATGTCCATGGTTGAGAAAAACTTAGCCTCCTTCAGACCATCTAGTGTATCATCAATTTTTGGAAGAGGGTAAACGTTCTTTTTAGTTATCTTATTAAGCTTCCTGTAATCAACACAAAAGCACCAACTGCCATCCTTCTTCCTGACAAGGGCCACTGGTGATGACCATGGGCTCTGCGAAGGTTGAATGAAGTCGTTTTTCGTCATTTTCTCTATCTCATCGCAAATTATTTGACGTTCAGTTGCTGACACATGGTATGCTCTCTGGCTTATTGGTTGATAGTCTACAGTGCTAATCTGGCCGTTCAAACTTCTTGCATGTAATTCTTTTTTGATGCATTGTCTCAATATACTGGCACCATTTTATAAAGTCGTCTGCTGTCGAAACCTCCTTCAGGAGTAGGGCTTGATACATGTCCTCAGCAACACCCTTCATGATATGTGCAACCTTATCTTCCTCCTTCATTCTAGGATCCACTATTTTACACAGCTCGAAGCTGTCTTGAATGTAGGATGCAGTAGTTTCTTGTGGATGCTGTGCCCTGCACTTTAATTTATCATCAGCCTTGCCTTTCTGTCACTGTGTGTCACTGAAATACTTGCGCAGTTCCACCCGGAATACTTCGCAGCTTGTTAACTTCTCCTCGTTGTTCTCATACCACTGCTTGGCAGTGCCCTCCAAGTAGAAAAATACGTTAGCCAAACACACAGTGTTATCCCATTTGTTAAATTTGGCCAAATGCTCATATACCTTCAGCCACTTGTTTGGATCTTGGCCATTGTCACCAGAGAACCCAGAAGGATGTCTCATGTGGTGGCACACAGTCGCTGTCATTGTAATATCCTCTTCTTCTTCTGTCTCCGGTAGATTGCAATCTGTTGAATATGGCCCACACTCAGGTTTCTCGCCACATTAACAGTGGCTCTGTTGTGGCCTGATGGGAGCAACTGTGTCGTCACAAGTTCCAATACCCAGCATCTCCAGCAGAATAATGTCATGTAGAAGAAGGTGTACTTAGATGAATGATGGACACTTACTTCACTTAAAGAAGATTTATTCAGCACTTGCATGTACAAGAGCACAGAGCCTTTGGCCAAAACACATACAATGTAACTTACCAAATGAAAGCATTGGTATGTTGATAGAGACACTAACAAACACAAACACACACACAAAATTCAAGCTTTCGCAAGCCACGGTTGCTTGATCAGGAAAGAGGGAAGGAGAGGGAAAGACAAAAGGATGTGGGTTTTAAGGAAGAGGATAAGGAGTCATTCCAATCCCGGGAGCGGAAAGACTTACCTTAGGGGGAAAAAAGGGACAGGTATACACTCGCACACACACACATATATAGAACATTCCAGTACGATGATTCTTGACATTTGTGGATACTTCTAGAATGTACTCAAACTGAATATAGAAATTGAAATGGTATACTGCAGGTGAGTTTTGAACTCAGCACCCCCCATTCAATAGTTTAGTATAATAACCACTACACCACAGTGCAAGTCAGCTTCTTCTGCGAAAAAGTGATTAAAAGTGTTACTTGAAAGCAGATTTGTTCTGTGATAATTATAACTAGAATTCTGTAAATTCAAAGCAAGAAGCAGTAATAAGAGAACTGTGGTATTAACAATGGTTTTTTCCCATAAAGTAGAAGCTTTCCAGCTAATCTTTAATGTTCATCTTAACCTGTGCAAGCACAAATAGAACTTAATAATTTGATAGTTAATTTTCAATAAGTGTGCAGTGTCAATTTCTCATCTACTTTTGTTGTTTATGAGCACCTCAAGTTGTTTCACAACTGTGAAAGTTTTATTTCAGTACAGCAAGTATAAACACAATGAAAAGAATGAATGGCCTAGTAAGCAATGACACATTCACTTCATCTGTCAACCTCAAGTAAAAGCATTTGCCTTTGTTTCAAGGTATCTTTCTTCAGCATCTAGTGTATCCTACATTGTTTTTCCGTGATCTCTCTCAGCTCTGTATGTTGCATTAAGTGTTGGAAATTCCAGCAATTGCAAGTGAAATGCTACTAAGTAAACAAAATGAGTAGCAGACCAGAATCCCAAATTCCATGCCCCAGATCAAAATGACACTAATAGGGTATCAACTTTATGTGACTTCACACATGAATGCATTGCTTTTACTGGGATGCATGCTGTTAGCATCGGTGTAGGGCATTAACTCTGAATGCATAACCATGTAAGAAATTTCAAAAGTCATTCAGTGCAAGACAAGCACATCTGTCTCTCAGAGAAGTGATAGCCTTAACTAATTTCATTGTATACCACATCCAATATGACTTCTGTCTATGGCAGACACTGCATTTCTGCAAAGCCTCAGAGAAGCAACAGTGGTGTGCATTAATAAAAATCAAACAATCAATGTTTGTAAAATTGTTGATGATGCTAATTTCTGTCTCATTAAAAAAATAGTGAGCAATGAGGCTCTGAAATAATAAAAACCCATTTTGCAGAGAATAGATTCTTAATTATTATCATGGCCTCTGTGACCAGCTCTCCAATGAAACACAATTAGGTGGTTTGAATCCTGTCTATGCTGACAAGTTTCCAAAGATCAATGAGTTTTATCCAGTGAGTGTTTTGATATAAGCAATCATTGGTATCTAGTGACTCATTACAGAGTATTTTCTTTTGCATGCTGTTCCAGTTGCCTTTGTCAAATGTTCTACAATAAATACATTCACAGCAAAGCTAATGCATCTACTGTGGAAAATCTTAAAGGCTTGTAAAGAAACTGCCAAAGTTGTCCTGTAGTATTTGCTGATGTCAACATGCATAAATGCATTCTTGCTGTATCACCCATATGCTTTTATTGTATACTGCTCAGGTTTGTCTCATGTTTTGTTCCCAGCAACCTTAATTGTGTAAATGTAGTGACACAGTGAGATTACGTTTAAAACATACAGTTGAATAATATATACCTCATATATTGGGACATGGAGTACTATTGATGAGGGGCACAATGACACAATGAAGAGCTGTTCCTGCACCAATTTCTTCTTTACGTCAGCACCTATTGGTAACTATTATTTGAGGGATAGATGTTATAGGCCTTATGACACATGTGAGAATGGCCTGCCTTGGAAAGGACATAATGAATTCTCACTGTGCAGGAGAGCAAGAACTGATCTGAGAGTTCCTGTGGAGTAAGGCTGTGTGCCAGACCAGTACGTGAACCTGGAACTTTTGTCATTTGTGGGCAAGTGCTCTACTGACTCAGCTATGCAAGCACAACTCATGATGGCCCCTCATAGGTCCATTTCCAACAGTACCTCATCTCCTACCTTCCTACATGCTATATGGATCTTGGGTGTATAGAGGCAAGAAGGCATATATGGTCAAGTTTAAAGCAGTTGGCTGCTGACAACTAGCATGCTGCACTGGTATCGCCTCCAGTGCACCATTTGGAGCTTGGCATTGTCATATCCCACTGTTATCATTTCCGCTGCCCAAAGCTTTATGACTGCTAGTTTTCAAGAAGTTAACTTTTACAAACAGGAAAATTTCAGCAGTTTCAACTAGTTTAATGTAACACTGGGTGTGTTTAAAAATAAGAACAGATTTTTACTTATTTACAGACATAAGAGAATTTACACAGTATGTGAATTAAACAAATTTTTGTTTCATGCTTGTTAAGAACTAAAAACTGACCTTCTCTCGGTTATTTTGTGAACATATTTTATCAATTTGATGTTAATATAAATAAGTACACTGGACTGCACAGAGAGAAACAACCAAGACAATACACAGTACGGTAACATAATATGGAACAACTTGCATGTGACGGTAATTGACAATCTAACAGGAGTGCAGAATTTCATTTTATCATAGACCTACGTTAAGAGACTACATGCCTTAAGTCCAGCAACACAATCCCTACCTATGAGGCAGTTCTTTTTATGCTGCACTCCAGTCTGCACACATCACTGAATCTTGCATGACTACAATAACACTCGGAAAAGGGTCAGTGTACCAACACAGAAAGAACAGACTATGTGATAAAATCAACCATTTTGTTGAGGCCCCTTACTTGCCAATGAGGTTGACATTAAGAATGCACAACATTTATCCAAAATTGAGAACAGTACTTATCTGAATTCAGGGAGTTTGGGAGACAAACTAATGTGGATACAAAACGATCCCATTGTGTCGTATTTAGTTACTCATAGATAACCTTAAAATCCCTTTGATGTTGTGCCATGTGGCTCTTAGGAAAGTTTTGGACTCTGCCTTTAATAAAATCACATGATTTCTTCAGAACAAAAATCACACTAACAACCTGGACTCAACCACACGGCCATCGTCAACATCCTGTTACAACAATGAGCCAGTATACCAATGAAGGTCTCAACCCACTGACCGACAGTTGGTTGAGTCATGATGTATGGCCTCCCATATGCTTTGTTCTCTTAAACTACCTCCATCTAAGTCTGTAGATATTGCCACCAGGAAAAATAAACATTGAAACGGCAACTAAAAAGACTGCCTATGTGGATGATGTAACCAAGGCAGATTACAGTCTGAAGTAGGTCCGACATCAGCCAAGCCCCAAGACATTTTCTTCCATTCAATGGCCTGTCTGTCTTACTTAGAACATATGAGGCTGCTGTGACAGCAGACAAGCTACTTTATCAGTTATTTGTCTATCAAAACTGCAGTGTCCTATATTGTTTTCTCCAGTGGATACTCTTTAGACTGCATCTCGTGGTCGTGCGGTAGCGTTCTCGCTTTCCACGCCCGGGTTCCCGGGTTCGTTTCCCGGCGGGGTCAGGGATTTACTCTGCCTCGTGATGGCTGGGTGTTGTGTGATGTCCTTAGGTTAGTTAGGTTTAAGTAGTTCTAAATTCTAGGGGACTGATGACCATAGATGTTAAGTCCCATAGTGCTCAGACCCATTTGATACTCTTTAGCAAAACTCTCTGAAAAATTTTCGTTTCATTTTTACTGTCTTAAAATGCATTTTTCGGATGTACTATTTTTCTTTCCTTGATTGTCCTTTCCTTGGACTCATCTATTCACTAATTTCCAAGGGATATCTGTCCTCAGAAATTCAGTCTTACTAATTGTTTGTGCCTTAGCGAAACCTTATGTCAGCTCTCCAGAAACTTTCAGCAACTATGCTCTCCTGCCAGCTCTAATGGCGTGGTGCCCTTGTCCCCCCTTCCCCCTCCCTTTCCTCCCTATGCAACAATGGTAGCTTCTTGCCTTCAGGTGGTCCTACAAATTCTAATGTCAGTGCTTAGTTGAAACTGATATATCTTGAGATCTAACTCTCAAATCACAAAGCATGTTTTCACAAAACTTACTGTAATCAAATTGTATGCCCATCATCCTGTGACTGCATATACTTATCACTCTCCTTCATTATTTTAATTTATCGAGAGATTAGCTATGAGTTTGCTGAGCATGCAAAGTGGAAGAATCTACCACTGCCATGTCTCAATCTTCTCACATTGTTTTTGAAACTTCTATGAGCTCTGAATATCGGTACATGATAAACTTCTCTTTCCTTTATTTCTACATCATGTAGGTATATTTTACTTTCTCACATTTTCTCCTGGCCCCAACTGTTCACAGCCTTCAATTCTGGCATTTTCATTTCCTTTACCAAGTCTTACCAGTTTTTAGAACACCCCCCAACATTTAACACTATACAGGGTGATTCAAAAATGCATGTAAATATTTTAAGGGTGTATTTGTGAGGTAAATATAACACAAAAATGTTCTATAAATGTTTTTTCATAAACGTTTAATTCCAGAGTTATCGTTAAATACGAAAGTCATGTCCGTATCAAAACGACGGCAGTGCAAGCAGCAGGATGCCATATTCTGGTACGTAATTCACATACGTATCTCCCAACAGTTGATTCGAAACTGCATGAATAGTGTTTGTTTTTGTTTGCACGTGATGTTTACTCCTACTGTACGGAAGATGGCGCTGATGTTGTTGGTAACGGAAAAGTACGTCCTGTCGTTCATTCATCGTCGGAAGGCTAAAGGTTTCGTGCACATGATGTACTCAAACAGTGAGTATGCTGATATGCACCTTGTGTATGGTGCAGCAGATGGAAATGCACTTGCAGCAAGACGAAGGTACAGTGAGCTGTTTCCAGGAAGACGGTTACCAAGTCATCAGACGTTTGTATCTGTGGACAGACGTATGCGGGAGTATGGCATTCGTACTGGGGCACATTCAGGTCGACCACTTGAGCATGCAGTGAACGTCGAGGAACATGTTTTGGACCTGGTAGACCAAGATCCATCTATCAGTACGAGACAAATTAGTGCAGCTGTACGACTTCCACAATCTACTGTATGGCGGCTGCTTCGGAGACAACAGTTGCATCCATTTCACCTGCAAAAAGTGCACGAATTGACACCTGAAGACTATCCTCGCCGTCAGCAATTCTGCCAGTGGTTACAAGAGCGTCATTTGAATGATCCAATGTTCATTCGGCGGATATTATTCACAGATGAGGCCATGTTTACTCGTGCGGGTGTAATCAATTCGCATAATATGCACCAGTGGGCTGTCGAGAATCCTGGCGCGAGAATTGTGCGTGGATATCAACATCAATTCTCCATAAACATTTGGTGTGGTATTGTGGGGAATTACTTACTCGGACCTCATTTTCTGCCTCCAAGGCTGAATGGGCACGCGTACTGCGAATTTTTGGAGGGAGAATTGTTTGGATTGTTACAGGATGTCCCTCTTGCAACACGAGCCACCATGTGGTTTATGCACGATGGTGCTCCCGCCCATTAAAGCCGCAACGTAAGGGCGTACCTCAATTCTGCGTATCCACATCGATGGATAGGTCGCGGAGGACCAATTGCTTGGCCAGCCAGATCACCTGACCTGAACCCTTTAGACTTTTATTTATGGGGCCGACTAAAGACATTGGTGTATTCTTCTGCAGTACCGAACAGAGAAGTGCTACAACAAAGAATTGAAGGTGGTTGTGAAATTATTCGTGGAGAGTTGAACGGACTGTGTAATGTGCAGAGATCATTGATGCGACGAGCACGGGTCTGTCTGCAAGTTCAGGGACAGCATTTTGAACATGCATTGCATTAAGATTTGTGCAAATACAGTACAGTACAGTACAGTCTGTAAAATGCTTCAATTTTCCTTAGTTATTGTGCATTGCTGTAGTTCAATCAACAGGACCTAAATTAATACAGTGTTCGCGAGGAATTGTTTCAGTTTGTTACGTCACGTTTATTTATCAGTTTGCGTTGTTAGTCCAAATGCACTGTAATTAAACTGTGAACTCTGGGAATTAAATACCTTACGTTGTATTGAATGTATTATCCTGTTTTGTTCATAACTCTGTAATAAGCCAAGTATGGAAAAAATTGTATAGAACATTTTTGTCTTATATTTACCTCACAAATACACCCTTGAAATATTTACATGCATTTTTGAATCACCCTGTATATCTTAAGAAAACATGCACTGATAGTAACACCAGTTAATTCCAATACAACATATTTCAGTAAGAGTATCTCTTTATGCTATGTATGTAGTGTTATCACAGTTACTTTGTCGTACCACTTAACACTTCGCATCTAACTTCACCACACAATTTCACATGCTAGTGCTGGTGTGTTAACCTATAAGATATGAGGTAAGTGATTATGATCCTCCACCTTGAGATGTAACCCTAGGCATGGGACAAAAGAGAGTATTGCTGTCCGCCATGTCTGCCATGACACCTTCTTTCTCATCAACACCATGGTCCACTTCAATTACTACTCCAGAGCCCTCTTTCTCAAGATGTGAGCTAGGTTCATATATCTCAGAATATAAGCCTCACAATGACACCTGAATGGTACCATTTTCCACACCATGTAACAAAGGTTGTTTTCTAACTACACACAGATTAATTTGTTATGCTGCATTTTCCAAATACTTTCAGAATAATTTTAGTCATGACTTTAGTGATGGAAGCTTACCATTATTGCTCATTATTATTTACTCTGTCCAAGGAATACCACTCATGACTCCATAGACTTTTTTCGCTGTCCATTAATGTACTTTTTTGTTTTTCATAGACTGAAAATGATACTTTCTTGATTGCATTTGCTACATTTACTCAATCACTAGATCTTTTTATATTTACACTCCTGAGTCCACCTATTCTGGTGCTCCACACTGCTCAGTCTCTTATTTCCTTAGCCAATCACATAAAATATACAGGTCACACACCTGTCTGTGTCACAAATCACTCATCTTCTTAACATCAGATCCTTGCAATTGTATATATTACACATTCCGCACTGTTACTTTAGTTCCAAGTAACATTTGTATTATATTTATTCCTCTTGTAACCTATTTTACTTAAACCATAAAAACACTGTTCATACTTGTATATCAGAGTGTT
This sequence comes from Schistocerca serialis cubense, assembly GCF_023864345.2. Taxonomy (NCBI): domain Eukaryota; kingdom Metazoa; phylum Arthropoda; class Insecta; order Orthoptera; family Acrididae; genus Schistocerca; species Schistocerca serialis. The sequence goes on along the minus strand of NW_026047471.1, from coordinate 2,329,467 downwards.
ACTTCCAATGTTGTGATTTACCCAGAATTTTGTCTTGTTTTCACTTCATGTCCCCCATGTTATTTTCTCTGTATTTCAAAACTCTATTCACACTGTTCTACTTTTGGGATTTTACGTTTATCATGATATCTTCATGATATCCTGTATCCAACCATTGACTTACTTCACATATTCTCTTGCCATTTTAATGACTTCCCCACTTCAGTTGTCTATATGCACATACTGAAGATTATCAACAATATATTAAACAAAAGAGGAAGAGAATAGAAGAAGGAAAGAATGCATTGTTCTACCCAGCTCAAGTACGCACAGTCGCCTCATTGTGAAGTTTCCCACAGAGCAGGAAACCTCATACCCTTTTTAACGGATCTGTTTCTGGTCCTCCTTCCAGAGGATAACTCTTACATCTTTTTTCTGCTTCCCTTTGAACTCCAAAACAATATAAACTTATATAACTTATATTTCATACTTCTTTTTTGGTACAACCTTTGGTCCTACTTGGAAGTTCAAAATTTCCCAGAAATGGCTCCTTTTACTAAAAAAATTATGTTACTACTGCCTTTTCCTAAGTAAACTCAGCATGAACAGGTGCTATGAAGTTCTAGTGGTACCAAAATGGGCGCCTTGTCATCCTCAGCCCACAGGCATCAATGAATATGGATGTGGAGGGGCATGTGGTCAGCACATCGCACTCCTGACCATTAGTCAGTTTACATGACCGGAGCTGCTACTTCTCCAACAAGTAGCTCCTCAGTTTGCCTCACAAGGGCTGAGTACACCCCACTTACCAACAGCGCTCAACAGACCGTCCAAGTTCTAGCTCACTCTGACAGTGTTTAACTACGCTGATCTGATGACTGCCTTTTCCTGCATGCTGATATTTTGTTAGAAAACGAATATTTGCATACTTGGAAATACACATGGTTTATTAGTTACTGGTTCAACACAAAGCACGTACAACAACGACAGCAACATACAGAGAAACCACACACAGGTGCATATTACTAACCACTGAACATGAAATACTGACTTTAGTTATTAAAGAACACCAAAGATGTAAAATACATTAACACTCTCCCTTATTTAATAATTTGCAAAGTCTAATCTTATTACATAAATACTGATATCTAATCGAAAACAGAGGCTTTTTTAGTATATCAGCAAGTTGTTCTACAGTATCTACTTTTGCAACTATGATTTCATAAGCACTAAATAGTTCACAAACAAAGAAATGCCTTATATGAGTATGCTTCGTTCTTCAGTGAAACTTGGGATTCTGGGCAAGCCAGATAGCAGCTTCATTGTCAACCTCCAGAACTGGTGTTGCCTCCAATTGGTCCAATTCTGTCAGAAGCTTCTTGATCCAGACAATTTCCCGAGCAGCTTCACTGGCAGCCACAACCTCAGCTTCAGTTGTGGATATGGCAGCAGAAGATTGCCTTTGACTAATCCAGGTGATGGGTACCCCAGAGTACAGACAAAGGACACCAGATGTTGAGAGCCCAGAGCCAAGATCACCACCAATGTGGTCAGCATCACTATAACACTCTAAAACCTGCTTCCTAGAATTGTTTTTATATAAAAGTCCATAATTTGTTGTGCCTCTCAGGTATTGTAAGATTCTTTTAACTTTCACTACATCACAATCTGTTGATTTCATGATACAACACTGACAGCATATGCAATGTCAGGACGTCTCCCACACATCAGAAACATCAGTACTCCAACAGCTTGGCTGTATGGAAATTCAGAGTTGCAAGGACTTTCTTCTGTATCATTGTCATTTATAATGGGTGTAGGTACAGCCTTGCAGTTCTTCATGTTGAAACGCTCTGGTGTTTTCCTGTGTAATGAGTCTGACTTGCACATACAGTTCCACGTTCTTGTTGATCAATTTCCAGACCTAAGAAAAATGATGCAGGCACTGAAGTAAATTTAAACTCTTCTCTTAAATCACTGATAATGTCTTCAAATTCCTGTTCACTGTGAGCTGCAATCAGACCATCATCAACATAAAGCACAAGGAATATTTTCTTACAGCCTTACTGTCTCACAAAAAGACATGGATCAGCTTCACTCCTCAGAAAGCCCAGTTTAGTGAGATGATTACTGTACTTCTAATTACAGCAATGCAGAGCCTGTTTCAGTCTGTATGGACTTTTCTTCAAGCAACATACTCTCCCAGACCCATCATCACATCCTTGAGGTTGTTGCATATAAATGGTTTCTTTTAAATCAATATAAAGAAAAGCTGTTGAAACATCAATTTGTAAAAGTTTCATGCTCTCCCTTGCAGCAACACTTAGCAGTGCTCTGAACGTGCTCTGAATGTCTGCTCATAGTCAACTCCTCTCTGCTGTGTATAACTCTTAATCACCAATCTTGCCTTGAATTTATTGACTGAGCCATCAGCATTTGTTTGAATTTATACACTGATCTATTACGAATGGACATCTTTGCATATGGTAGGTCAACCACATCCCTCATTTCATTTTCTTGAAGAGCTTTTATTTCAGAATCCATAACTTCCTTCCAGAAATCGTTTTGAACAGACTTCATGGCATCGCTGTATGTTTCTGGTTCTTGGAAAGATATTGAGAGGTTCATTACATAATCATTAAACTTTTGTGGAGGTCTGAGGGTTAACCGATCACACAGACATGGTAAAACTTCTGCACTTGTGTCTTCCTGATCTTCCTCCTGAGGGTCTTCATCTACATCCAAGGAACTGCCATCCTCTTCACTCTCACTATCAATACCATTGGTCTTCAGTCTGAGGTACTGGATCCTGATGACTGAAAACATTCACTGGAAGAGTTGAACTTTTCTCACTCTTCAGTGGCCTCTCCTCGAAGATGACATCTCATGACCTAATGAGTGTGCACACCTCTCCACAATAAATTCTGTAACCCTCATTGTGATCATATTCAATAAGGACACATTTCAGTGCTTTTCGGTCCATGTTCCTCCTCTGTTGTTTTGGAATATGAGCATAGCAAGTGGAGCCTATCACCTGCGGATGTTTCAGGCTAGGCTTCCTTCCATACCACAATTCATATGAATATGTTCCTGGAATACTGGAAGGCCCTTTTCGGTTTAGAATGTAGGTTGTGGTGTTCACCATCTCTGCCCAAAGTTTCTGTGGAATGTTTGCATGTGCATGCATTATGGCCCTGGCAGTTTCCACAACTGTGCAGTCCTCTCTTTCACTGCACCCATTTTGTTCTGGAGTGTAAGGCATTGTGAGGCGTTGAATTACACCCTCTTTGTGAAGAATCTCTTTTGCTTGTTTGTTGTCAAATTCTTTCCCATTATCACTCAGAAGTTCCTTGATGGTATGTCCAGCAGCTTTTGCTTCAGCTATTAACTGCCTTAACTTTTCTGCAACTCCAGACTTTTCTTGCATGAAATATGTTGCCCTAAACTTTGTACAATCATCTTTGAAAAGAACAAAATACCAGTGCCCTGACACAGAAGGTACTTGAAACGGACCACATACATCAGCGTGAATAAGTTCACCTGGTTCTGCTGTCCTCTTTCTGTTGCCAAATGGCAAACGAAGAGCCTTGACATAAATACAGCCTTAAAAATTTCACTGTCCATTTCCACCTCATTATTTAACTCGCTACAAAGTACAGACTTCACATGGCGGCTTGTTCTGGTTTCCAAATGTTTCATGATAAAGCTGCAACATATTGTCTCTGCTAGTGGTATTAACTGCGCTGAGGGAGCTAGGTTTCACATTTCTTACAGCAAGTTTAAAACGGCCTGCAAAGCAATCACAGACAACTGCCAATCTAGTAACATTATCAATCTTAAGATGACAAATTTCTGCAGTTGATGTGAATTTACTTTCTGGATGTTTATCCTTTATTGCAAGAACAGATAATAGATTGTTGTGAATCTGAGGTACATACCATACATCTGTCAAGGTAATTCTGTTCCATTTTCCTCCAACTGCTGCTTTAATGTCTATTGAACCTTTTTCCAATTGCTTCAATTATGTCACCATTAGCTGTAGTAACTGACTGTTTTGTTAGAAAAGGCTGAAATGTTTTGAAACAATTCCTGTCATTTGTAATATGACTTGTTGCACCATTGTCTATATACCAGTCATCATTTCTACATTCAGAGTTCATCACAGAAGATGTCATAGCAAGAAGTAGCATATTTGTATCTGTGGTAGCTGGTTTTGGAGGTTTGCCATCCGCTGCCCACTTTCTGCACACTTTAATTGTATGGTTAGGTTTCTTGCAGTAATTACATATTAATTTCTTTTTCCCTGTTGGATTTACTTGCTGAAATGACAGCCTTGATGAGTCTGTAGTGAGGGCTTCTTGTTTACTAAAATCACCCTCCTTTGTACTCAGAGCTTTTTCATATGCACACAATTGATTTGTTAAATTATCAATTGTTCTGTCATCTCTATATGTTAGCATCCAACTAGATTTAAACAAAAAATAGTCTTCTGGTAGTGTTCCTTATATTTTACAAATAAAAGACAAATCAGGCATTTCTGAATTATTTACGATATCTTTGGTCATTTCTGGTTTCAATTCACTCCACAAATATTTCTGTTAGGAAATATGTGTCACAATATCATCTTCAGGAGCCTTTTTGTAACTAAAGAACTGCAAACAAAGGTTGTACACTTTGTCTTCAGAGACACCATCAAATATTTTGTGTGATTCTGTCCACACTTCATACGCTGTATTTAGATGCATTATTTTCTGTTAAGTTTTTTCCAACATATTTGTAGTCAAAACAAGTAGAGCGTTGCTGTCTACTTTGTTAAAAGCTTCTAAAGCACTTTTATAGATCGCCCTTTGTTCAACGGTAGCACTTTCTGAAATAATACTAGGTTTCACTGTCCTGCCTTCCACAACATCAAGTGCACCAGGAATTCCTCATAGACAAATACTTATTTTGTATTTCCAAATGTTCCAATTTGTTTTGCCTTCCACAACTCCGATGTTGATAATTCTCATTGAATCCATCGTGGTTGCATGGAATTAACAACTTCAAAAATGTCTTCTTGGAGATAACTTTAAAAACCTTTTGCACAGAGCTACGTTATTATTTTTGTACAAGTGTCCTTTTAACACACACCTGGGCCCATAACTTGCTGAGATTTTCTTAGAAAAATAAATATTTGCATATTTGGAAATACATGCGGTTCATGGTGTGGGTTCCTGTAGTCATGTCCTAGTTCATGAACCACGGGCAACGTATGAGTGGCCAAGTAAGTGATCCCGTCAGTCGGGATACCAGTTACTTTGGAATAATGCTGGGCATCTCAGACATATTCTGAGTCGTGGTCACCTTTGTGCTCATGCGGCAAAGACTACTAAATCCACCAGTTAGTCCCTCAGCGGTTAGGGGTAAAACCCAATGGGACTCGGGGCAAGTAAGGCTAGCAACCTGCTTCCCTGGTACTTTAAATATGATGCTGGCAACAATCAGAGCAAAATGCCTCGGACCTTTGGAGGTGGCGGAGTCCCACCTCTAACTGACAAACCAGGGACTCCAAAGATACGACTTGGCAAACAAATGGTAATGAGATGGGGGAGCTATTAATATCAATGGGGGCTACTCTGGGAAGAAGGTAGAGCTGGCAGAGGCTGCAAGTAAGTACGTTTTAGTTTTAGTTTAGTGACATTCGGGTAAGGGGTGAGAAAGAAGAGGAAGTGGGAGAATACAAGGTCTACCTGTCAGGAGTCAAAGCAGGAATAGCACAATGGGGTGTAGGGCTTTACATCAGGGAAGAAATGGAACCTAGCATAGTTGCAATAAGGTACGTAAACAAACGACTGATGTGGATAGATTTGACAGTGTCTAGCAAGAAAATTAGGATTGTGTCAGTATATTCGCATTGTGAAGGGGCAGATCAAGATAAGATGGATAGTTTTTATGAGGCACTCAGTGATGTAGTTGTTAGAGTAAAGGACAAGGACAGTGTTCTGCTCATGGGTGATTTTAACGCCAGATTGGAAATCGAACAGAAGGGTATGAAAAGGTTATGGGTAAATTTGGAGAGGATATGGAGGCCAACAGGAACGGGAAACAACTCTTGGATTTCTGTGCCAGTATGGGCTTAGTAATCACAAACTCCTTTTTTAAACATAAGAACATTCACCGGTATACTTGAGAATGCAGGGGAACCAGATCTGTCATTGACTATATAATAACAGATCAGGAATTCAGGAAGGCTGTGAGGGACACACGTGTATTCAGGGAATTCTTTGATGACACTGATCATTATTTAATCTGCAGTGAAATTGGGATTGTGAGGCCGAAAGTGCAGGAGGTCAGGTCCATATGTAGGAGGATAAGAGTGGAGAAACTTCAGGATAAGGAAATCAGGCACAAGTACATAGCAGCGGTCTCAGAAAGGTGCCAGTTAGTTGAATGTAGTCAATTACAGTCATTGGAAAAGGAATGGACAAGGTACAGGGACACAGTACTAGAAGTGGCTAAAGAATGTCTTGGAACAGCAGTGTGTAAAAGTAGGATGAAGCAAACAGCTTGGTGGAATGATACAGTCAAGGCAGCCTGTAAAAGGAAAAAGAAGGCGTATCAAAAATGGCTACAAACCAGAACCCAGGTAGACAGAGAAAATTATGTTGAAGAAAGAAACAAAGCCAAACAGATAATTGCAGCATCCAAGAAGAAATTGTGGGAAGACTTTGGAAACAGGTTGGACGCTATGGGTCAAGCTGCTGGAAAACCATTCTGGAGTGTAATCAGCAGTCTTCGAAAGGGAGGTAAGAAGGAAATGACAAGTATTTTGGACAGGTCAGGAAAACTGCTGGTGAATCCTGTGGATGCCTTGGGCAGATGGAGGGAATTTTTTGAAGAGTTGCTCAATGTAGGTGAAAATGCGATCAGTAATGTTTCAGATTTAGAGGTAGAATGGGATAGGAATGATGATGGAAATAGGATCACATTTGAGGAAGTGGAAAAAATGGTCAATAGATTGCAGTGCAATAAAGCAGCTGGGGTGGATGAAATTAAGTCGGAACTCATCAAATTCAGTGGAATGTCAGGTTTTAAATGGCTACACAGGATAGTTGAAATGGCCTGGGAGTCGGGACAGGTTCCATCAGACTGCACAAAAGCAGTAATCACACCAATCTTTAAACATGGAAACAGAAAAGATTGTAACAACTATAGAGATATCTCTTTAATCAGCGTTATGGGTAAAGTCTTCTCAGGTATTGTTGAAAGGAAAGTGCGAGTATTAGTTGAGGACCAATTGGATGAAAATCAGTGTGAGTTTAGGCCTCTTAGAGGTTGTCAGGACCAGATCTTTAGCTTACAGCAAATAATGGAGAAGTGTTATGAGTGGAACAGGAAATTGTATCTATGCTTTATACATCTAGAAAAGGCATATGACCGGGTTCCTAGGAGGAAGTTATTGTCTGTTCTACAAGATTATGGAATAGGAGGCAAACTTTGGCAAGCAATTAAAGGTCTTTACATGGATAGTCAGGCAGCAGTTAGAGTTGATGGTAAATTGAGTTCATGGTTCAGAGTAGTTTCAGGGGTAAGACAAGGCTGCAACCTGTCTCCACTGTTGTTCATATTATTTATGGATCATATGTTGAAAACAATAGACTGGCTGGGTGAGATTAAGATATGTGAACACAAAATAAGCAGTCTTGCATATGCGGATGACTTAGTTGTGATGGCAGATTCGATTGAAAGTTTGCAAAGTAATATTTCAGAGCTAGATCAGAAATGTAAGGACTATGGTATGAAGATTAGCATCTCCAAAACGAAAGTAATGTCAGTGGGAAAGAAATATAAACGAATTGAGTGCCAAATAGAAGGAACAAAGTTAGAACAGGTGGACGGTTTCAAGTACTTAGGATGCATATTCTCACAGGATGGCAACATAGTGAAAGAACTGGAAGCGAGGTGTAGCAAAGCTAATGCAGTGAGCGCTCAGCTACGATCTACTCTCTTCTACAAGAAGGAAGTCAGTACCAAGACTAAGTTATCTGTGCACCGTTCAATCTTTCGACCAACTTTGTTGTACGGGAGCGAAAGCTGGGTGGATTCAGGTTACCTAATCAACAAGGTTTAGGTTACGGATATGAAAGTAGCTAGGATGATTGCAGGTACTAGTAGATGGGAACAATGGCAGGAGGGTGTCCACAATGAGGAAATCAAAGAAAAACTGGGAATGAACTCTATAGATGTAGCAGTCAGGGCGAACAGGCTTAGATGGTGGGGTCACGTTACACACATGGGAGAAGCAAGGTTACCCAAGAGACTCATGGATTCAGCAGTAGAGGGTAGGAGGAGTTGGGGCAGACCAAGGAGAAGGTACCTGGATTCGGTTAAGAATGATTTTGAAGTAATAGATTTAACATCAGAAGAGGCACCAATGTTAGCACTGAATAGGGGATCATGGAGGAATTTTATAAGGGGGGGCTATGCTCCAGACTGAACGCTGAAAAGCATAATCAGTCTTAAATGATGACGATGATGATGATGATGATGATTGGAAATACATATGGTTTATTAGGTACCGGTTCAACACAAAGTACGTACAACAAGAACAACAATATACAGAAAAACCACACACAGGTGCGTATTACCAACATTAGCACTGCATGTACATTATTATACAACACCACTTGACATTTACATCACAACAATTTATATTAAAGAATTGATACCTATGATCATGTTAACACAGTTTCTGAATTCTCTAACATGTGCAATTCTGTGACCACAACTTTGAATTGCAAGAGTAGTTTGACTTCATGTTGGATTGTTTTTGGACACCATCCCTGTAGCACCAAAAATTTTAACGTTACAGGTCAGCAGTAGTACTGTGTTCATTTTGCTAGGTGAAGTCACTGAAATCTGTGAACAGCTGTCAACCAGTACCTCACTTTCTAAGCAACCTACTGCTACTTTTACAATCGGATTGACATCAGCTGAAATGGGCACCAGCTCTCCCCCACAAAACAACTCTTTTATTTTGGCTTTTTTTTTTACCCAACTCAGTCACAGGCATCGAATTTCTTTCTTTGCTCTTCCTATTCACCATTGAGTGTGGGAGTCTAAAAGCACACTGCATGAGTGCTGTCCAACCTTGATGGCAGTCATATTTGGCATCCCCATCAAATACGAATTTATAAATCATATTAGTGCTGTCCAGAGGCACTCTTGTGCTTTTGTAATGAACATTCTTGTTTGAATTCTCTCCCTTGCAGTTCAGAAGTGCTTGCTTCCTTGCAGTCTTTCATATACTGTTCTGGAGCCTGAAGTCCTCACACTTGCCACATCAACGAATTTTTACTTCTTATTGTTCCTGTTCCAGTCAGTTGCTTTTTGTCAAACTGTCACACTATCCCAATAGTACCAGCAGCATTTAATCCATCAGTTATGTCATAATAATAACTGGGGTGCAAGTCAGGTGACTCTTCAGACACACTCAGTGGGGCAGGAATGTCTCCCCCACTCATTAGTGTCTCCATTCTTACAAAGTTCAATAGAACTTCCCATCAGCTGCCCAACCAAGCTATTCAGCAATCTTGTTCCCCCACTGAGTGCACCTCCTCCCCACCAAGGTCACCTGTGGCAGCTGCTATATACACTTTATTTATGTTCCTCACTATTACTTGCCAGTTTTCTACTTAAAACTGGTCATCAGAATGATTGAAATTCTGTTGCCTGCCGTGGACATCATCATAAGTGGCACGAGTCTTCCACCTTCCCGCAGCTCCTATGTTATATTTTGCACTGTACTGTAAGGGCCATGAGAATATTAGACTCTTTCAAGAAAATGTTCATAATTCTCGTAATTGTCATGGAGTGGTGCTACAAGTTCTCACCAAACACAGAATGGTAACAAAAGCTTTATACCCACAACAACAACTGTACAGCCACCCCACATGAGTACTTACAGATTGCCTTCATTGTGCCCTGGACAGGTTGAACTAGTCTTCGATCCAGAAATGTATGAGCAGTTCTCACTGAATTGCTGTAGACCAATATTCTTTCAAAAATTGGACCTTGATAATTTGTAAATTATTACAGTACTTAGTTACATCATTCACCTATCTAAAGACAGCATCTTTGAATTGCTCTGCTGTAAAAGAAACAGACAGCGAATGAGTTGTAGAAAAGGTAGTAAGAGCAACTTGACTTTCTGCGAGTTGTATCCAAGGCTATATCCTCAAAGTCTTATGTGGATGGCCTTAGCCGCAGCTGGTTCCATGGCTAAGTAAAGATGAGGACAGCAACCAGGCAACAGTCGGTTACTGCTTCACAGTGGGCTAATAGCAACTTGTCCAGAAACACATGGAAGTATGACTTCTTGACATGGCTGGAAGTACGAGAAGATTGTACTGAAAGATGTTAGGCGATTAGCCAGTTTCATCCATAGCTAGTTTCACACTCTTGGATATTATGGTGCAACTTAATGGTATAAACAGTAACAAACATTATGAGCACAATGAAACAAACAAAAATTAACAAAATATAGGCACTAGTAACTTCACTAGGCAAAAATTAATTTATATCATTACCTTTGTCAAAGTATCATTAACCATAAAGCCACATGACAAGATTAAAATGTGAGGATGCCCCTAGTATAACTATAAAATGTAGAAACTGTAGCTTAAATGTTTGAAATCCGTGGTAACAGCTAAAGAGGCGAAACTTCTAAAATGTAATAATTGTTTCCGGTTTAAAATTTGTTTCATACTTGGAAACTGACCCTTTTGATGAACTGTTCGTTGTGATATGCACCTCCCTCTACTCTTTATGTGTAAGGTCTACGTGTTTTGGCATAAAACTTTAAATTTGACATTTCTCTTATGTGGCATAGGCACCAGCACTTAAATCAGTGTCTTTGTTGTCCACAGGTGTGCTCGGTTGTCTTGGACACTCCTAATGTCCCCTGTGACAGGTCAGCCAGCAGCGACAAAGTCATTAGTATCAGGGTGGACACCCACCTTCCAGGCAACGAGAACAGCAGCTCATCATCGACGATGTTTTCTTTTTCTATTGTGGTGGGCATCCGCATACTATAAGCGCAGCCAATACACTAGCAGCACCACGTGTCGACGTCACGGGCACAGAGAAGACGCTGGAGACGCTGTGGCTCTGCTGTTACCACAACAGAAACATTACATCATTGTGAGGCTAACATCAGTACAGTCAGAAATGTTTACCTGGCATTTAAAACTGATTTTTGTTTACAATAAACAAATTATTTGAGCAACATGAGAATACTCATTGAGAGTAACGTATCATTGTTTAATAGTTCGCGTAACAACCTTCACTGAGATCAGTGTAGGGCATCTGTTTTAGCTTTGTACTAGAGCGTTAGTTACACGACAATACATGCATTGGCCTATTCACTTTCATTCAGCATCTTGTTCCACCAGAAATTTAACAGCATTCTTGAAGGCATTCACTGCCAACCACTTAGCCTATCTGTAGCAATGTATGTTATGCGTCATCAACCTCACAATTTCTTTATGGCAGAACTCTCAATACAGACAAAGTTTCCAGAGCTTCATGTTTTCGAAGCCATCTTCAGAGTATAACAGTCCTAGATCGAGAGATAATGCCTGAGAAAAGAAACTTATAATAGAGAAGAATTTATCTGTGGTTGTCACAGACACAGCTACAAACTAATAATCCTGACTTTTTTCCCATGGAAATCTTAACTCTTAAACATCCCTCTTGACATATTCTGCCTGAGAAAGGCCACACCAGTTAAGTTACCACACTGTATTCATTCGCTTCATCACAGATATTTCACATGAAAAGTCAAAATAAAAAGGAAATAATTTCATGCTTGGCAGAGCGAGTGCACCAGCATACATCATTGGTTCAGTAAATGACGTGTCACAGTCACATGACTGGCCATCGGTCCCTATCAGCCGACTTCCACAATTGGTGGCCAGAGTCTGGTGTGACATAGGCAAACTCTAGAGCACAATGTTTTGTGCTGGACCACAGCCAACAGCTCTTTCACACAACATTTTTTGATCTTTTTCTATTGCAGAAAGTCAGAAAGTGAAACACATTATTTTTACTCTTCCATTGTAGCAAAATGATACCTTTAGCTTTTAGGGGAATGTAAATACATGTCAGGTATTGCACATCACATAGTAGATATCCACTGCTGTACCAAAACACTATTTCTGGGAAGTTGAATTTTCCCCCAAGTGGTGAGAGGTGGTAATAGCTAATGCATCCTGGAACATTGTCTAACATGATTGTTTTCATGGTGCAGGTGTTAATGGTGGGCAAAGGCATAATGTTATTGCGACATTATACTTGTTCCCCACGTTTGTCTTTCCAAAGGTGCATTCGGCACTGGCTTCTGTTTTATTCATATATATTACTTCTCAAGTCAACATCCCTTTTCTTCAAGACATGCTAATCGTACACAGATGACTGAGGCATCATTAGAAAATTTTTAATCGTTTCTCATACTGCATACCGGTTTTGTGCTAAGACTTACTATTTGTCGAAAATTTTGAACTATCGTAGGCAAAAGGGCATCATAGATGTCCGGCATCATACCTGTAGTTTGTGAAGCTAACCACTTACTCACGAACAAGAAATTCACTTTTCATTTTATCGTATTACAAATTACATCTTATTAACTGGATAATTTGTATACATCAGTGTCATAGACTATGACGGTGACCACTGCAGTAGTCCATTATCTCTGCCTGTTGTACAGGTTGACATTCCTATACGAATATGCCTTTTGAAATGACAAAAATATTAGCCCCTGCCAACATAAATTATGATTTACGTATTGCTGCTATGGCCTAATGTGCTTACATGAAGTACGAAATGCAATCAGAATCCTGAAATACAGTTAGAATTTATTGAGGTCTTAGTGAATACCAGGGAAGAAGCGAATTAAAATTGCATTTGCTGTCACGGGGACAAAGTTTCAAATCGTATTTACCATATCCATTCTTTACTTACAGGCAGTCGCATGTAGCCATTTTAGGACAAACTAAATCAACAACATTTTCGTATCCCTTAAGGAAAATGAAAAATAAAAAGTTCATGAAGCTCAAATTCTTATACGATATATCAATTACAATTAGACATACTAAAGCTCTGGAAACAATTTCGTTCAAATTTTCTGTGTGGAAATATATAGTAAAGTGTGCGTCATAAATTTATGATTATTATTTCACTTTTTTGGTTTATTTTTAAAGAATTTTTATCAGTTCACAAACCATCTGTATCCCAACTACATTCTTATCCCAAATACTGTCATTATTTAAAACTATGAAAGCACTTAAGTTTCGTACAGGGCTCCTGATGAGTAATAATGTCCAGCCGCATCGAACAGCTCTGTTGGAGGTGCTCTTGGAGTAGAAGGATATTTGGCAAATGCGCTGGCCTGTCCCGTGACGTAAATTTCATCGAGCACATGTGAGATCCAGTAGGAAAACATATTTCAGCATATCCACATTCACCAATGACCATCCAACAGCTGTCAGTCCTGCTGGTAGATGAATCAAACGCACTGCCACAAGAACTTACTACCAAACGTATGGTCAGCATAGGAGGACGCAATAGAGCATGCACTGTCATCAGTGGTGATCACACATTCCATTAAGACCCATGTCCCGCCATTTGTAATACCAGGGGACCATCATGAAACGCGGACACTTTAGTGTAATTCGACTTTGAATGAAGTTATTTCTGTTCTCATTGCGCACTTCTTTCAGTAACCTTCTCTAATACACTGTAGCAATTCTTTCTATGAATGGCCCACATTTCATTGAACCATATTACTTGGCAGAGACACATTGTGTGAAAATTACGAACTTTTTGTCCATAAGGTTTGCACAACAGTTGTATTGCCATGACTTGACACACAAATAGCCAAGATATTGACGATAGTGCAAAACACCATTCACAGTAAGATTCTACACTGCTATTATGTTTCCATACTCAATCACAATCACAAGGCCACCTGCAATTATCTACCACAACATCAGAATAGCTCATACGCAGTCAGATAGTGATGATAGCTCTACATACCGGTCCTGTAGTGAGAGATGACACGGGAGTATGACAAAATTTTTGTTCATCTCATCACATCTCCTACACTATAGTACATCATTTTATTTAGCAACATCAGTTGAAGTAACAATAAATCTCATTGCACCTCTGAGGTAGTGTCACCTTGAGCTACACCTGCATGAATACTCTGTGAGTCACCTTTAAGTGCCTGGCAGAGGGTTCATCAAAACACTTTTACTATTCCTCTACCGTTCCACTCTGTAACAGTGAATGGGAAAAAAGGACTTTGCTGAAAAGATATCACTGCCCTGAAAAACAGTATTGTTTTAATGGCTGGCATCATCAGTCATGTAACATGTCCATCTCTCTCTCCCCTATTTTTTGATAATACCAAATGAGCTGCCCCTCACTGAGCTTTTTCAATGTCCTCTCGTCAGTCCCATCTGGTAAGGGTACCTTACTGCACAGTCATACCCTAGCACAGGATGGACAATTATAATGTAGGCAATCTCCTTAGTAGACCTATTGCATCTTCTAAGTTCTCTGCCAGTAAAATGAAGTCTTTGGTTTGCCTCCCACGAAATATTATCTATGTGATCATTCCAATTTCAGGAACATTGCATCATAATTATGAACAACACAGGCACTGCAATACTATAACTATCCACCGACAATTAGCAAGTGTCTTTCAATTAAAAATGTCACTCTTGTATGGCAATATACATAATTAACATATGAATGCTGGTTACAGACACATGATTGACAACATACGGAAATTTGGGTCTGGCTCAGATAGCCTAACGGTAAGGTGACCACTCACGATAAGTGGGAAATCCGCAATTTGAGTCCTGGTCCAGCACAAATTTTCATTATTGTCATTCAGTTATACAGTTGACGGTTGTCCAATGTGTGCCTGTTCCTTTCCACATGGATGCACATCTAAAGGAACATTGCATTGTACTTCAGAACAACAAAGCCACTGCAGTATTTTATTTATCCGCCAATACTGGGCTAGTGACTTTCAATTAAAATATCTCTCCTGTACGGGAATATACATAACAGGTGTACAAGTGCAGGTTGGCGACATACATGGAGAATACACAGGTAGCTAATGGTAAACTGACAGCTATCAATAAGCCAGAAATCTCCCACAATTCTAGGTCCAGCACAAAAAAAATTTTGTTGTCACTCCATTATACAGCTAATGTTTTTCCATATTTGCAACTACAACTACATTGCATGCACTTGTCTGACTCAGTTCTGTCCTATGGTATAATCTGCAACTTGTTGAAGTTTAAATGAAAAACAAAATATGATTGCTACAGAAGTTGAAATAAGAACATTTTGTCAAGTTGACAAGTAAATATCTTGAAGAAGCCTCTTCAGGGAGCTAAGATTTCATATACTTACATGTCAGTCATATGCTCCATACTGGTATTTCTGGTTGATGGTAAAAGTGAATTTAGGGTGAATTCATAAATTCACTAACACAATATTAAAATGGCTCTGAGCACTATGGGACTCAACTGCTGAGGTCATTAGTCCCCTAGATCGTAGAACTAGTTAAACCTAACTAACCTAAGGACATCACAAACATCCATGCCAGAGGCAGGATTCGAACCTGCGACCGTCGTGGTCTTGCGGTTCCAGACTGCAGCGCCTTTAACCGTACGGCCACTTCGGCCGGCAACACAATATTAGAATTAAATATAATTTTGATATAGATTAAATATAAATCTCTAGTTTTCAGAATGGAGCTTATTTATTCTGGTGCAAAACGTTATAATTGGTTATATATTGGCTTATGACAAGAAACTGAAAATATCCAAATATTTAAAGTTGAAATAAAAGAATGTAGTAGCCATTCTATGTGCAGTGTACTCAAGGGTACTCAAGAATATATATTGTGTTTATGTTTGCAAGTATGTAGGCAGCTGGTTGTGGTCTGTATAAAGTTGCTGAAATGCTCTGTTTGAAGAGTTAAATTAAAACACTAGCTAATTAATGTATGGAAGAAGCAGTTCCCTTTTCTTCTTTTTCTTTTTTCAAAGTAGTTATTTCCCTCCTCATTATTATACAAATTTTCATTCTCCTTCGATTTGGTCAGGGGTATGTTGTTGCTGTAAAGGTTATCAACTTCCCTTGAAAGTTTTTTGAGCTCAGTGAGCAGCCAAACTTCAGGATTATCCCTGACATAACATTTGTAGCAGTTAAGACTGGAATCATATGACGATACAGTTTGATACACTGCCAAATATGGTACGTGTTTTTCTGTAAATGTGACGTGTGAGGCTGTAGGGTTACCTCCACAGTGCGTCACAGGAGCGAGGAGGCATTCAAAGTTGACATACACTACAAACAGGCATTGCTCCTGGCGGTGAGCATTCTTAAACTTTTTGAATCTGTTTTCCTCAGTTGGCGTGATAGCACCTACTGGGCCATTGGAAATGCAGTCTGCTAGGTACGCCACTAATAACTTGTCTGAGGAGAAATAATTCAGACACCTTAAGAAAATACGCTTTTTATGTTACTTTTTCGACAACTGGCTGTAAAGGGGTTGAGACATGTCTTTGATCCAAACGTAGTGATAATTATCACCTTAGAGAAGATCAGCATGTTCACATGCAGCTCACGCTCACCTGCAAATTTTGAGAAATGGAAGGGCCTGGCAACAATGTGCTTGTCTCGCTCATCTGACTTGCTTTTCTTCTCCAGGCCATAAACATGAACCAATATTCCAGTATTTTGTGCCTCAAATTTATGTATGTCCTGCATCTTGATGGGGAAATCGATACCATCAAAGTTATAACACCCATGAATATTATCACCTACATGGTGTGTCCTGGGATACTGAGGATGATCTATGTAATTGTAATTTCTCTCACAAGCCAGGACTGATCATGCGAAACAAACCTGGTTGATTTTATTTTCAACATTATTGCATGCTCTCTTGTTAGCTATATCATTAGGGAGCTTAATATAGCTTGACCCTCCATTTACCAGATCATACACATCTATATGGATGTCCAGGTGTAGTATTCAGCTGAGTGCTTTAGCTGACCCTCCGACCTCCATCTCGGAAAACCGGGCCAGTATAGCACTCAAGGTGGATTTACGAAACCACCCGGCAATTGACATGCCCCACATTTTCATTCTGAGTCCACCCTGTTGATGATGGTGTTGGGGAGGGGCCAGTCGGTATTCACCAATCCATTTGCTTTTACACCGATTCTGACAAGGCTCATATGATGATGATGATGATGATGATGCAGGAGGATGCTGCAGTGTTACCAGGTCAGACTGATGGGAACAGCCAGGCTGCGGTGATGGTTCTCAATGCTGTTGTTACTGCTGCTGCTGCAGAACTGACCCAATAACTTGAGAGGTGGTGGCTCGTTGCTTGGCTCATGGACGCCAGTGCGGTGGTGTTTTGGGCAGCGGTGGCTGCAGTTCCCTCGCGGCAACTAGCGGCATCCTTATAGGTGATGCGTGCCTTACGGGGCGCTGCTTTGGGGATGAAGAAGATTTAGCCACCATTGGTATGTGCGCCACACTGTGTTGTGGCTGCGAAGACGGGACTGCTGTAAAAGAAGAAATAAAAAAATAACAGTTAAGTACATTGCTTACCGCTGCTGGCACAGTGAAAGAAAGAATACTGACGATCTCAAGGTTATAAGCAGAGTGAGTGATTACGTTTTTCGCTCTGGCTGCAAGGCATTAACACTTCATTGGAAATCTCCACCTCAACCTCAAAGAAGTCATCATCATCATCATCATCATCATCATCATTTAGCAGGGCCAGATTACATCCTCCTCTGGTTCAATGACCCTTTGTCTGTCCCATTCAGGCATATCACTGTCCTTGTCAGAATCGGCATCAGGTAATTGGTTTGTCTTGCTCACAACAACAAAAAGCAAGATGCATTAATTGAAAAAAAAGTATGAAATAAGAAGATTTTGAATCACTACTATACAAGAACAAATTACAAGGAAAATTATACTCATATGGCAATGCTAGCTGTGAACCCACCATGGATGGCTGGACGTTGAGAGTCTGCCAAGGTCCAGCCCCCTCCTGTCTCTCCTCACACTCCAAGATAAATTCCTGGAGCTGTACTATAACAAGGAGACGGAATTAATAAAGCAAATTTAACATACACACAAAAATTTACACTCAAAATACCACTTATTTACTCAGTTGGTAATCCTGTCTCTAGAACTCTACCCTTCTTGCCGCTCACTCTTCATCTTGGAGAATAAAACACATGCACACACAGAGGTGTGTGGTTGGTTGTGGATTTATATATAGACTGAGGTGACCAGTGAGAGAGCTTCATTTGGATCGGTAGACAATGAGAAGCTTTTATGGAACGTCACTATTTCCTGGAAGGGATTGATGCGACCATTGTCTCTCTTTCCAAATAACAAGAATGCTTTTATGATTAACAGTGTTTTCAAAAGCATGCACAGGCATGATGAATGCTTTTAACAGTGAGAATGTTTACTGTTTCTAAGACATGTTGAAATCAGGACGTCACGATTTCCAGGAAGGGAACACGTGATGTGCCATTAGGACCATCAGTGAGAATGCAGTTGGTATTATTCCGAGCTATTTTCGTAACCAGGTCCTGTTAGAACAAGAATTTCCATGCAGGCAAGCTCAGACATCACGAAAGCTCTTACAACAATAGCGACTGTTAACTGTTTCTGTGACGCTTTACGATTTACGTGCAGGGACTGATATATAATGGATCAGCTGCCCTGTTAGAATTGCTAGGAAGAGTGTATCCTGTGTTATTCTGGGAAGCACTTCAAAAGGTTTCTATAGCACGTCAAGAGGGAGATTTGGCTGTTATTTACATAGACATTAGATGTCAGTATGACACAGAAAATCTTTTAGCTGTGCCTGCACGGGTGAACTGCTAGAGAAACATCTCACAGTGATGCCTCAGTCACGGTGGCTGGGTAAACACGTATGTAACCGGAGGTGTCTTGTATGTGGGACAGATGTCCCGTTATGATCACTAGGAAGAATGCACCCTGTGCTATTGTGGGATATTTTCATAAACAGTTACTGAAAGCACTGCAACAGATTTCTATAGTGCATCCAGAGGGAGATTTGGCTGTTATTTACATAGACTCCTGATGTCAGTGTAACCCTGACAATCTTCTAGCTGCACCTGCGAACGTGAACTGCTATGCAAACATCTCTTGTTTTGACAGGAATTTCGCAAGTGTCATTTATGAAAGGCATGCCAGAACCTAATGCTTGCAGGACCCGAATGGACACCAATTGGCCCATCAGCTGATGGTTACATCGTCACTTTGCAGGTCAGGCCATACTGGTGCACAAGCGCATTGGACCTCTGTAGGGAACAATTCACTGATATACTGCAGTCGAATTTCTTAACAATAGTTTGAAAGTGATTTCACGTGCAGTGAGTGGTTGCGCACTGCATTATTTTCAGCTGTTTAAGTGTTGTGAGCATGTGGGCTGAGTTCTATATACGCATTGACAATTTTATGTGTAGTGAATGTGTCTGTTGCATTATTTTGTGAACAGGTCTGTAGGCTGGGCAATGCATTATTTCAACTGTTTATAATTAGTGAGAATGTCTGCAGAGCGTTTTACATGCATTACTTTGACAATGTGTCTGTACATCAATATACTGCATTATTTCCGTGATTTATATGTAGTTTGCAGCTCTGTATGCTGTGTATTGTGACCCCAAACACATCAGTGTAATAAATAAACTCCGCGAAATCCATCCCTAAATAAATTGTTCCAACTTCCCACTGAAAATAAATAAAGTACAGTCTTTCCTCTCCAGCAGCCCAGTGCAGGATGAGTCCTTTTCCCGGCAATTCCAAGGAAGAGGTGGTGGTCCAATGACTTAGGTTAGTGGAGGTAGCCCAAGTGGCCTATTTTCCTGCCAAACTTTTCCAGCAATTTTCTTAGGTACAGCATTTTATGGGGGAGAAGGGGGAAAAGGTTAGGTTAACGGAGGTAGCTCAATTGACGTACTTTTCCCACAAAAATTTGAACTTCCCACCATGATGTCATTACAAAGTTGCCGTATCTATCGGCGCCATTTTGAATTAATTTGGCAACAATGCAGAGGGGGGTGACGCCGCCCTTGTTCCACTACTGGTGAAGTGGTAGCAAACTATTATTGCAATTTGGGGGGGGGGGGGGGGAGGTGGCTAAATTTCCCATCACATAACCACATTTAAACTTTTAAGACACTTTCTGGTGTTGTTGCTCTAGTAAGACCTCTGCTACTTTCCAACCTCAACTTTCCTCAGCTGGAACTGGTTCTTCATCTCCCATCAAAGGGACATTAAATACCAATATTTCTTCCTGTAGTAGCGGTGTGTTTACAGCTGTCATGCTTAAGTGTTGTACACTTTTCTTTCATATTAGTGTAGCATCCCACATATGTTCAAAAGTAATATGCGGGACTGTTATATTTGTAGTTTCAGTAGCTAAATAGCACACTACAGGTGCAGTCGTCATGGTATCGACTCTTGGGCAGTACTAAGAACTTTTTTCAGTGACTTTGTTGTAACGGCAACTGGAACAGTCACAGGGTTGAAGTGACGGAAACACAGTGGGACCCGCGGAGCAGCCCGCGAATAACAACACAACGGGAGAGAACAGACACGACCAATGAAGGACCTCACGACAACAACAGAGTCAAGAAAACGAGAAAAGACAACCACGTCCACTCGTAAAGAAAACACGAAAGTAAAAACGCTGTCTAATGCGAGGCGATATATCCTGAGACGTATGCAAGGTTAAACTGGCAGGCTGAGCTTTTTTTTTTTTTTCTTTATTGTCATTTTACACCTTATACAAGGTGGGCTGGCAGCGAAACAGTACGCCGCTCTTCAGCCACAGGCAGTACAAGAGAAAACAATGGAGACACAGAATGAACATAACGTTGTTGTTGTTGTGGTCTTCAGTCCTGAGACTGGTTTGATGCAGCTCTCCATGCTACTCTATCCCGTGCAAGCTTCTTCATCTCTCAGTACTTACTGCAACCTACATCCCTCTGAATCTGCTTAGTGTATTCATCTCTTGGTCTCCCTCTACGATTTTACCCTGCACGCTGCCCTCCAATGCTAAATTTGTGATCCCTTGATGCCTCAGAACATGTCCTACCAATCGGTCCCTTCTTCTTGTCAAGTTGTGCCATAAACTCCTCTTCTCTCCAATTATATGCAATGCCTCCTCGTTAGTTATGTGATCTACCCATCTAATCTTCAGCATTCTTCTGTAGCACCACATTTCGAAAGCTTCTATTCTCTTCCTGTCCAAACTATTTATCGTCCATGTTTCACTTCCATACAAGGTCACACTCCATACAAATACTTTCAGAAACAACTTCCTGACACTTAAATCTATACTCGATGTTAACAAATTTCTCTTCTTCAGAAACGCTTTCCTTGCCATTGGCAGTGTACATTTTATATCCTCTCTACTTTGACCGTCATCAGTTATTTTGCTCCTCAAATAGCAAAACTCCTTTATTACTTTAAGTGTCTCATTTCCTAATCTAATTCCCTCAGCATCACCTGATTTAATTCAACTACATTCCATTATCCTCATTTTGTTATTGCTGATGTTCATCTTACATTCTCCTTTCAAGACACTGTCCATTTTGTTCAAATGCTCTTCCAGATCCTTTTCTGTCTGTGACAGAATTACAGTGTCATTGGTAAACGTCGAAGATTTTATTTCTTCTCCGTGGATTTTAATTGCTACTCTGAATTTTTCTTTAGTTTCCTTCACTGCTTGCTCAATATACAGACTGAATAACATGAGGGATAGGCTACAACCCTCTCTCACTCCTTCTCTACCACTATTTTGTTTTCATGCTCCTCAACTCTTATAACTGCCATCTGATTTCTGTACAAATTGTAAATAGCCTTTCGCTCCCTGTATTTTACCCCTGTCACCTTCAGAATTTGAAAGAGAGTATTCCAGTCAACATTGTCAAAAGCTTTCTCTAAGTCTACAAATGCTAGAAACATAGGTTTGCCTTTCCTTAATCTTTCTTCTAAGAAAAGTCGTAAGGTCAGTATTGCCTCACATGTTCCAATATTTCTATGGAATGCAAACTGATCTTCCTCAAGGTCGGCTTCTACCAGTTTTTCCATTCGTCTGTAAAGAATACGCGTTAGTATTTTGCAGCTCTGACTTATTAAACTGATAGTTCGGTAATTTTCACATCTGTCAACACCTGCTTTCTTTGGCATTGGAATTATTATATTCTTCTTGAAGTCTGAGGGTATTTCGCCTGTCTCAAACATCTTGCTCACCAGATGGTAGAGTTTTGTCAGGACTAGCTCTCCCAAGGCCGTCAGTAGTTCTAATGGAATGTTGTCTACTCCCGGGCCTTGTTTCGACTCAGGTCTTTCAGTGCTCTGTCAAACTCTTCACGCAGTATTGTATCTCCCATTTTGTCTTCATCTACATTCTCTTCCATTTCCAGAATATTGTCCTCAAGTACGTCGCCCTTGTATAGACCCTCTATATACTCCTTCCACCTTTCTGCTTTCCCTTCTTTGCTCAGAACTGGGTTTCCACTTGAGCTACTGATATTCATACAAGTGGTTCTCTTTTTTCCAAAGGTCTCTTTAATTTTCCTGTAGGCAGTATCTATCTTACCCCTAGTGAGATAAGCTTCTACATCCTTACATTTGTCCTCTAGCCATCCATCCCTGCTTAGCCATTTTGCACTTCCTGTCGATCTCATTTTTGAGACGTTTGTATTCCTTTTTGCCCGCTTCATTTATTACATTTTTATATTTTCTCCTTTCATCAATTAAATTCAATATTTCTTCTGTTATCCAAGGATTTCTACTAGCCCTCGTCTTTTTACCTACTTGATCCTCTGCTGCCTTCACTACTTCATCCCTCAGAGCCACCCATTCTTCTTCTACTGTATTTCTTTCCCCCATTCCTGTCGATTGTTCCCTTATGCTCTCCCTGAAACTCTGTACAACCTCTGGTTTAATCAGTCTGTCCAGGTCCCATCTCCTTAAATTCCCAGCTTTCTGCAGTTTCTTCAGTTTTAATCTACAGTTCATAACCAATAGATTGTGGTCAGAGTCCACATCTGCCCCTGGAAATGTCTTACAATTTAATACCTGGTTCCTAAATCTCTGTCTTAGCATTATATAATCTATCTGATACCTTCTAGTATTTCCAGGATTCTTCCATGTGTGCAACCTTCTTTTATGATTCTTGAACCATGTGTTAGCTATGATTAAGTTGTGCTCTGTGCAAAATTCTACCAGACGGCTTCCTCTTTCATTTATTTCCCCCAATCCATATTCACCTACTATGTTTCCTTCTCTCCCTTTTCCTACTACTGAATTCCAGTCGCCCATGACTATTAAATTTTCGTCTCCCTTCACTACCTGAATAATTTCTTTTTTCTCGTCATACATTTCATCAATTTCTATCATCTGCAGAGCTAGTTGGCATATAAACTTGTACCAGTGTAGTAGGTGTGGGCTTCATGTCGATCTTGGCCACAATAATGCATTCACTATGCTGTTTGTAGTAGTTTACCAGCACTCCTATTTTTTTATTCATTATTAAACCTACTCCTGCATTACCCTATTTGATTTTGTATTTATAACCCTGTATTCACCTGAGCAAAATTCTTGTTCCTCCTGCCACCGAACTTCACTAATTCCCACTATATCTAACTTTAACCTATCCATTTTCCTTTTTAAATTTTCTAACCTACCTGCCCAATTAAGGGAACTGACATTCCACGCTCCGATCCGTAGAATGCCAGTTTTCTTTCTCCTGATAACGACGTCCTCCAGAGTAGTCCCCGCCCGGAGATCCGAATGGGGGACTATTTTACCTCCGGAATATTTTACCCAAGAGGACGCCATCATCATTTAACCATACAGTAAAGCTGCATGTCCTCGGGAAAAATTAAGGCTGTAGTTTTCCCTTGCTTTCAGCCGTTCACAGTACAGCACAGCAAGGCCATTTTGGTTAGTGTTACAAGGCCAGATCAGTCAATCATCCAGACTGTTGCCCCTGCAACTACTGAAAAGGCTGCTGCCCCTCTTCAGGAACCACGCATTTGTCTGGCCTCTCAACAGGTACCCCTCCATTGTGGTTGCACCTACGGTACAGCTATCTGTATCGCTGAGGCACGCAAGCCTCCCCACCAACGGCAAGGTCCATGGTTCACATAACGTAACGGTGAACAAATAACAGTAGATGCAGTAACGAAACCGTGCGGTTAAAGGCGCTGCAGTCTGGAACCGCAAGACCGCTACGGTCGCAGGTTCGAATCCTGCCCCGGGCATGGATGTTGTGATGTCCTTAGGTTAGTTAGGTTTAACTAGTTCTAAGTTCTAGGGGACTAATGACCTCAGCAGTTGAGTCCCATAGTGCTCAGAGCCATTTGAACCATTTGAGTAACGAAAAAACACGAAGCCATTCACAAGCAAAGAAAAACAAAGAAACTGTTAGCACTGTACACAAACACTGATGATTAAGACAACACACGTGAACGATTGAGCGTGGGCGGCGAAAAACACTGAAGCACAAACACGACGGTACACACACACACCTGATGGAGATGACCTTCAAGCGCGCTAATGTTGACGTGACATCTGCGAGTTCGGGGACCTGCCAAAAGGCAACAAAGGGAGGGGAGGGGAGGGGGGAGAGTGGAGATGCCAGTGGCAGAGGAGATGGGGGGGGAGGAAATAAGGTATGGGGGGTAGGGGAAGCCTGGGGGAGGAAGGGAGGAGGGAGAGAAGAGAGAGAGGGTGCCCTAAGGAAAAAAACACAGGAAGTGGAAGGGGAGGATCAAAGTTGATAGGAGGGGTAGATGGAGGGGATGAAGGCATCATCAGGGAGGGGGAGCTGGTGGAAGCCACCTAGGCAGAGGGTAAGGAGACTGGAGAGATGGAGAGCAGGTGGGATGTGGGAATACAGGCGTGGCAGCGAAGGGGTTGGGAGAGGATGGGAGAGAAAAGCGGGTGAGGGGGATCAAGTTTACGGGAGGCGTAGAGGATCCGCATCCATTTGAGGAAAAGGAGGAGGTGTGGGAACAGAATAAGGTTGTACAGGATGGGGAGGGGAGACGTATGCGATAGGTGAGGCAGAGAGCAGGACGTTCAAGGATTTGAAGGGATTTGTAAAAGGTAGGAAAGGCGGAGATCCAGGCAGGGTGGGCGTACATCTACATCTACATTTATACTCCGCAAGCCACTCAACGGTGTGTGGCGGAGGGCACTTTACGTGCCACTGTCATTACCTCCCTTTCCTGTTCCAGTCGCGTATGGTTTGCAGGAAGAACGACTGCCGGAAAGCCTCCGTGCGCGCTCAAATCTCTGTAATTTTACATTTGTGATCTCCTCGGGAGGTATAAGTAGGGGGACCAATATATTCGATACCTCATCCAGAAATGCACCCTCTCGAAACCTGGACAGCAAGCTACACTGTGATGCAGAGCGCCTCTCTTGCAGAGTCTGCCGCTTCAGTTTGCTAATCATCTCCGTAACGCTATCAGGCTTAGAAAATAACCCTGTGACGAAACGCGCTGCTCTTCTTTGGATCTTCTCTCTCTCTTCTGTCAACCTGACCTGGTACGGATCCCACACTGATGAGCAATACTCAAGTATAGGTCGCACGAGTGTCTTGTAAGCCACCTCCTTTGTTGATGGACTACATTTTCTAAGGACTCTCCCAATGAATCTCAACCTGGCAGCCGCCTTACCAACAATTAATTTTATTTGATCATTCCACTTCAAATCATTCCGCACGCATACTCCCAGATATTTTACAGAAGTAGCTGCTATCATACAATAAAGGATCCTTCTTTCTATGTATTCACAGTACATTACATTTGTCTATGTTAAGGGTCAGTTGCCACTCCCTGCACCAAGTGACTATCCGCTACAGATCTTCCTGCATTTCACTGCAATTTTCTAATGTTGCAACTTCTCTGTATACTACAGCATCATCCACGAAAAGCCACATGGAACTTCCAACACTATCTACTAGGTCATGTTGAGTTCTGTTTGCTAAAAACTCTTCAGTCCAGCCACACAGCTGGTCTGATATTCTGTAGGCTCTTACTTTGTTTATCAGGCAACAGTGCGGAACTGTATCAAACGCCTTCCGGAAGTCAAGGAAAATGGCATCTACCTGGGAGTCTGTATCTGATATTTTCTGGGTCTCATGAACAAATAAAGCAAGTTGGGTCTCACACGATCGCTGTTTCGGGAATCCATGTTGATTCCTACAGAGTAGATTCTGGGTTTCCAGAAATGACATGATACGCGAGCAAAAAACATGTTCTAATATTCTACAACAGATCGATGTCAGAGATATAGGTCTATAGTTTTGCGCATCTGCTCGACGACCCTTCTTGAAGACTGGGACTACCTATGCTCTTTTCCAATCATTTGGAACCTTCAGTTCTTCTAGAGACTTGTGGTACATGGCTGTTAGAAGGGGGGCAAGTTCTTTCACGTACTCGGTGTAGAATCGAATTGGTATGCCGTGAGGTCCAGTAGACTTTCCTCTGTTTAGTGATTTTAGTTGCTTTTCTGTTCCTTGGACACTTATTTCGATGTCAACCATTTTTTCGTTTGTACGAGGATTTAGAGAGGGAACTGAAGTGCGGTTTTCCTCTGTGAAACAGCTTTGGAAACAGGTGTTTAGTATTTCAGCTTTACGCGTGTCATCCTCTGTTTCAATGCCATCATCATCCCAGAGTGTCTGGATATGCTGTTTCGAGTCACTTACTGAAATAACGCAAGACCAGAACTTCCTAGGATTTTCTGTCAAGTCGGTACATAGAATTTTACTTTCAAATCCACTGAATGCTTCACTCATAGCCCTCCTTACACTAACTTTGACATCGTGTAGCTTCTGTTTGTCTGAGAGGTTTTGGCTGCGTTTAAACTTGCAGTGAAGCTCTCTTTGCTTTCGCAGTAGTTTCCTAACTTTGTTGTTGAACCACAATGGATTTTTCCCATCCCTCACAGTTTTACTCGGCACATACCTGTCTAAAATGCATTTTATAATTGCCTTGAACTTTTTCCATAAACACTCAACATTGTCAGTGTCGGAAGAGAAATTTTCATTTTGATCTGTTAGGTAGTCTGAAATCTGCCTTCTATTACTCTTGCTAAACAGATAAACCTTCCTCCCTTTGTTTATATTCCTATTTACTTCCATATTCAGGAATGCTGCAACGGCCTTATGATCACTGATTCCTTGTTCTGCGTTTACAGAGTCGAAAAGATCAGGTCTGTTTGTTATCAGTAAGTCCAAGCTGTTATCTACATGAGTCGGTTCTCTGTTTAACTGCTCGAGGTAATTTTCGGATAGTGCACTCAGTATAATGTCACTTGATGCTCTGTCCCTACCACATGTCCTAAACATCTGAGTGTCCCAGTCTATATCTGGTAAATTGAAATCTCCACCTAAGACTATAACATGCTGAGAAAATTTATGTGAAATGTATTCCAGATTTTCTCTCAGTTGTTCTGCCACTAATGCTTGAGTCGGGAGGTCGGTAAAAGGAGCCAATTATTAACCTAGCTCAGTTATTGAGTGTAACCTCCACCCATAATAATTCACAGGAACTATCCACTTCTACTTCACTACAGGATAAACTACTACTAACAGCGACAAACACTCCACCACCAGTTGCATGCACCTTTTGTGCCTTTGTAAAAATTTCGGCAGAATTTATCTCTGGCTTCAGCCAGCTTTCCGTACCTATAACGATTTCAGCTTCAGTGCTTTCTATCAGCGCTTGAAGTTCTGGTATTTTACCAATGCAGCTTCGACACTTTACAGTTACAATACCGATTGCTGCTTGGTCCTTGCATGTCCTGGCTTTTCCCCGCACCCTTTGAGGCTGTTGTCCTTTCTGTACTTGCCCAAGGCCATCTAACCTAAAAAACCGCCCAGTCCACGCCACACAACCCCTGCTACCTGTGTAGCCGCCTGCTGTGTGTAGTGGACTCCTGACCTATCCAGCGGAACCTGAAACCCCACCACCCTATGGCGCAAGTCGAGGAATCTGCAGCCCACACGGTCGCAGAACCGTCTCAGCCTCTGATACAGACCCTCCATTCGGCTCTATACCAACGGTCCGCAGTCAGTCCTGTCGACAATGCTGCAGATGGTGAGCTCTGCTTTCATCCTGCTAGTGAGACTGGCAGTCTTCACCAAATCAGATAGAAACCGGAAGCCAGAGAGGATTTCCTCTGATCCATAGTGACACACATCATTGGTGCTGACATGAGCGACCACTTGCAGATGGGTGCACCCTGTACCCTTCATGGCATCCGGAAGGACCCTTTCCACATCTGGAGTGACTCCCCCGGTATGCACACGCAGTGCACATTGGTTTCCTTCCCCTGTCTTGCTGCCATATCCCTAAGGGGCCCCATTACGTGCCTGACGTTGGAGCTCCCAACTACCAGTAAGCCCACCCTCTGCGACCGCCTGAATCTTGCAGACTGAGGGGCAACCTCTGGAGCAGGACAAGCAGCCATGTCTGGCTGGAGATCAGTATCAGCCTGAGACAGAGCCTGAAACCGGTTCGTCAGACAAACTGGAGAGGCCTTCCGTTCAGCCCTTCGGAATGTCTTTCGCCCCCTGCCAAACCTCGAGACGACCTCCCACTCTACCACGGGTGAGGGGTCAGTCTCAATGTGGGCAGTATCACGGGCAGCCACAGCCATAGTCCGATCGGGGGTTGCATGGGACGTGCTGGCCGTCCCTGATAAACCCCCATCCGGACCCCCACAGTGATGACCATTGGCAACAGCCTCAAGCCGTGTGATCAAAGCCAACACTGCCTGAAGCTGGGGGCGAAGGGATGCCAACTCAGCCCACATATGAACACAGCAGTCACAGTCCCTATCCATGCTAAATACTGTTGTGCAAAGAACGTCTGAACTAATCTACAGAGAGCACAAACAGTTCGACACAAAATTTAAACAGTTATTAAAATACAAGACTGCCTAGTAAATGCAGTAATGCTGCTACTTGCGCACTGCTGACACACTGCTTGGTGGCAGAAGGAGATTTTACACAATTCAGGAACTAAAATGCGATGCTACAACTCTCAAATACTATAATACGCCCGAAATTTATTAAACAAAGCAAGTGCCCAAAAGCTCGCAAAGAAATTAAGAATTAAACTATGTAACAAGTAAGTGAACTAAGAGTATACGACTTGCTGCTGGCAGCTGCTTATCCAACGGCGGCAGGGAGCACACTGGCTGTGACCAACCGACACTGGCGTAGCAGAGGATAGGGCGGATGAGGGACTTACATGTGTGGAGGGTGGTGGAGGGGCCCAGACCCCATGTGCGGCCAGAGAGGAGCTTGAGGAGACAGACTCGTGAGCGTGTCTTGGGTTGGATTGTCCAGAGATGGGGGGTCCAGGAGAGGCGATGGTCAAGGGTGACACCAAGGTACTTAAGAGTGGGGGTGAGGGTAATAGGATGGCCATAAATGTTGACATAGAAGTCGTGGAGACGGAAGAAAGGTGTGGTTTTGCCTACAGTGATCGCCTAGGTCTTAGAAGGATTGTCCTTCAGCAACCACTGGTTGCACCAAGCAGTGAACTGGTCAAGATGGGATTGGAGAAGGTGTTGGGAGCGTTGCAGGGTGGGGGCGAGGGCAAGGAAGGCGGTGTCATCGGTGTATTGGAGAAGGTGGACGGGGGGTGTAGACAGCGGCATGTCTGCTGTATACAAAAAGTATAGAAGAGGGGAAAGGACGGAACCTTGGGGCACACCGGTCGAGGGGAAAAAGGTGTAAGAATCCGTGTTATGGATTGTGACGTAGGTAGGACGTTGGGAAAGAAAGGACAGACGTAGTTGATAAGAAGGGTGAAGGTTTGGAGTTAGAAGAGGAGACCGGAATGACAAACCCAGTCATAGGTGCGTTCAAGGTCAAGGGAGAGGAAGATATTGGAGTGACGGGAGTTGAGCTGTTCATAGAGGAGATGAGTGAGGTGAAGGAGGTCATCGGTAGAGAAAGACGGCCGAAAGCCACACTGGGTAATGGGAAGGAGGCGGTGGTGGCGGAGATGCTGGTGGATGCGTCGGGTAAGGATGGATTCCAGGACCTTGCTGAAGACCGAGGTAAGGCTGATGGGACAGTAGGAGGAGACAGCGGATGGCGGTTTGTTGGGTTTAAGGAACATCAGGATATGGGAGGTTTTCCACAGGTTGGGGTGGTAGCCAGTGGACATGACCACATTATAATGCCTGGCCAGGGTGGAGAGGAAGGAGGCAGGAGCTTCACGAAGGTGGCGATAGGTGACACGATCGTGACCGGGAGCGGTGATGCATTTCGCGTGGAGTGTAGTGACGATATGCTGAGTAGTGATGGGGGCATTGAGTTTGTTGTGTGCAATGTTGTCCAAGTACTGGAAACCAGGAGTGAGGGGAGGGACAGAGGTGTCAGTTCGATCGTGGACATCTGGGAAGAGGAAGTAATCAAACTGGGGATCGTCTGGGATGGTAAAGATATCAGAGAGGTAGGAGGCAAAGTGATTGGCCTTACTAAGGTTGTCAGGGAAGGGTTGGTTACCATGAAGGAGAGGGTAGTAGAGGGGGGGGGGGGGGGTTAGATCCGGTAAGGCACTTTTAGCTCATTAAGATAATATATTGTTTATAAAATATATTAAGGGATACACAACACAGTATATTACTTTCTTTAGGACGTTACACAACATGCCATCTACACTGTCTGATGATTTTAGCTGTTTTACTATTCTTAGGATGAGACTAGAAGAGACCTAGGTGAAGGAAAAGATGTGTGTATCAGCCAGTGGTTTACAGACATTTTTGAAAAAATTTCTGATCAAGTAATATCATCGACATAAAAGTTTTCTGGGTTTGGTACCGCGTCATAATTTAAATTACTGCTGCTATAGAAAAGCCAATGATTCGGCCACGATTGCAGCGGCCTTCTTCTGGGTCTAATGGTGCATTCTAGCTATGCAGTGTCCTTTATATTTTGTTGTTAGTGTTCACTGCGCATGCCATTACGTCATAATTTTAAAAGGTAGTTAGTTTATTGATCACTTAAGGAAGAAGGAGAGGGAACTTTATTTTAATAGGTTATTGCGGTGGAGGGAGAAAGTGACCTCTGTTGTCCATTGGCTCTTGTGTTATGTACCATGATTGGTGGTCACCGCCGAATGAGAAGTTGGCTGCTGTTTACCAACTGGTGGACGTCGGCCGCGCGGCGGCAGTTACTCGCCGGTAGTGCTCGTTCCTCGTGTTGACAGTGCGGTCTGTTGGGCTCTGATTGCTGGCAGCCAGAATGGGGCAAGCCTGAGTCCATCCTCCCTGTTCATGTTGTTACAGTGTTTGAGTATTTCGATGGCCTCTCTGATATTGCGTTTCGTCATAATTGGCTGCTTGGCCAACACACACGCTTCGCTGAATTTTATTTCTTTTCCACAGTCATGGTAGTGTTCTGCCACTGCGGATTTGTTGTGTTGCCCTAGACGAATATAACGCTCATGCTCCCGAATGCGCGTTGCTATTGGCCTACCAGTCTCGCGGATGTGTGCCTCTCCACATTCGCATTCCACCTTGTAAACGCCTGCAGTGTGTAATGCATCCACCTTGTCCGTGGTGGAGCCGAGCACGTCCTGGATCCTACGACCACTATAGAAGACAGGCTGCACCCCAACGTGGCAAAGGTGTTTGCCTATTCGGTCAGTAACGTTTTTCACATATGGTAAGCGTACTGTTAGCCGCTGTTTGTCCATTTCCTGCTTATCTTTCTTGCTTGTGTTCGTCAACAAGGCTGTGTTTATCGACTTGTGGCTGTAGCCATTGGCCAAAGACGTTGTGCGTAACCTGTTAAGCTCAGGTGTGATGTTTTGAGCATCACTAAGGCACTGCGCACGGATTGCCAAAGAGCGGATGACAGAGTTCTTCTGCACTGGGTGGTGGTAGGATTGGGCGTGCAGATACCTGTCAGTATGCGTAGGCTTACGATATACTCTGTGCCCCAGTGTGCCTTCCATTCTCCTGTACACTTCGACGTCTAGAAATTGGATAGCACCATTCTTTTCTACTTCCAGCGTGAACTGTATCTTCCCGTGCATACTGTTCAGATATTCGTGGAACTTGTGTAGCTCCGTTTCACCATGAGGCCATATAGCGAACGTGTCGTCCACATATCTAAACCAACAACGTGGTTGTAAAGGAGCTGAACCGAGGGCCGTTGCTTCAAAGGCTTCCATGAATATGTCGGCTGCCAGCGGAGATAGGGGAGACCCCATTGCTACACCGTCTGTCTGCTCGTAGTATTTTCCTTGCCATTTGGAGTACGTTGAAGTCAGGCACAACTCAACCAGGTTGCATATGTCTGGCGGGACATGCTCCTGAAGGATGTGGATAGTTTCATCTACTGGCACGTTCGTAAATAGTGATTTCACGTCAAAGCTGACCATGATGTCCGTAGGTAAAATTGTTTCTCCCTTTAGGCATTCTATAAAGTGTGTCAAGTTCTTCACATAAGAGTCCGTCTTACCAACTAGACGTCTTAGTTTGCAGGCTAGGTACTTTGCCAAATTGTAAGTAGGCGAATTGATCCCATTCACTATTGGCCGCAAAGGACAACTTTCCTTGTGTATCTTTGGAACACCGTAAATTCTAGGAGAGACTGGTACTCTGGGAATAAGACCCTTGGCTGTGTCAGCGTCAATTCTCGAGTCCTTAATCGCGGCCTGCTTCTTTCGAATTATCTTTGCTGTAGGGTCCGCCCTTAGTTCTTTGTAGATGGGATCATTTAATAATTCTTTCATCTTGTATTCATACTGCAAGGTGTCTAAGATGACAGTAGCATTGCCTTTGTCTGCTGTTAATATCACAATTTCGTCGTTGTTCTTCAGCTCCCTGATAGCTGCTCTTTCCTCTCTGTTAAGGTTGTGTTTCTGTGGCTTGGCACGTAGTAGAACTCGAACGGTTTCCTGTCTAATTTTCTCGGCTTCAATCGCAGATGTGTGCCGGAGTGCTGTTTCCACGGATTTGATACTTTATTCCGTGGGAATCCGCTCAGGTGTGACGGCAAAGTTTAGTCCTTTAGCTAGTGCTTCTGGAGCTGCGGTGCTGATGGGATGAGGAGAAAGGTTCACCACTGTTCGAGATGTATCCAGTCGAGGCGTAGTGTTCCGTGTCGTCTCAGCTAGCTGCTCAAATTTCTTCTTCTGGCGAATGGCGGCAGTTTCACTGGCTGCATACGCTTGCAGGTGAGTGATTCTGTCGATGTTATTCCAGTCGGTGGGCGATAACGTAGATGATAGCAGAAGATGTATTTGCAGCAACTGTTTGTTGTTAAAGTCAAGTTCTCTCCGCACCTGCTGAATACGCTCCTTCGGAAGAGATTTAATGGCTCACCTGTAGATGCTTCTTGCTTTGTGAGTGTCGATGTTAAATTTGAACTGAAGAAATTTAGGTACAATGTCCTGATCCCGACACCTCTTCAAGTAGATAAGATCGTTGAGAAGTTTCCCTTTCTTCTTCCTGAGTGTTTCCAGTTTGCGGATGTTGCTGTGTGTTTCCTGCCCATACAGGTTGCTAATATAATTTCGTAGGCTCCCGCGGCCAGAGTCAGTCGACATAAAAGTTTTCTGGGTTTGGTACTGCGTCATAATGTAAAACTACTGCTGCTATAGAAAAGCCAACGTTTCGGCCACGATTGCAGCGGCCTTCTTCTGGGTCTAATGGTGCGTTCTAGCTATGCAGTGTCCTTTGTATTTTGTTGTTACTGTTCACTGCGCATGCCATTACGTCATAATTTTAAAAGGTAGTTAGTTTATTGGTCACTTAAGGAAGAAGGAGAGGGAACTTTATTTTAATAGGTTATTGCGGTGGAGGGAGAAAGTGACCTCTGTTGTCCATTAGCTCTTGTGTTACGTACCATGATTGGTGGCCACCGTCGAATGAGAAGTTTGCTGCTGTTTACCAACTGGTGGACGTCGGCCACGCGGCGGCAGTTACTCGCCGGTAGTGCTCGTGCCTTGTGTTGACTGTGTGGTCTGTTGGGCTGTGATTGCTGGCAGCCAGGATGGCGCTGCCTGAATCCATCCTCCCTGTTCATGTTGTTACGGTGTTTGAGTATTTTGATGGCCTCTCTGATTTTGCGTTTCGTCATAATTGGCTGCTTGGCCAACACACACGCTTCGCTGAATTTTATTTCTTTTCCACAGTCATGGTAGTGTTCTGCCACTGCGGATTTGTTATGTTGCCCTAGACAAATATAACGCTTGTGCTCCCGAATGCGCGTTGCTATTGGCCTACCAGTTTCGCAGATGTGTGCCTCTCCACATTCGCATTCCACCTTGTTAAACGCCTGCAGTGTGTAATGCATCCACCTTGTCCTTGGTGGAGCCTAGCACGTCCTGGATACATCGGCGAGACTGGTAGGCCAATAGCAACGTGCATTCGGGAGCGCAAGCGTTATATTCGTCTAGGACAAGACAACAAATCCACAGTGGCAGAACACTACCATGACTGTGGAAAAGGAATAAAATTCAGCGAAGCGTGTGTGTTGGCCAAGCAGCCAATTATGACGAAACGCAATATCAGAGAGGCCATCGAAATTCTCAAACACCGTAACAACATGAACAGGGAGGATGGACTCAGGCTTACCCCATCCTGGCTGCCAGCAATCACAGCCCAACAGACCGCACTGTCAACACGAGGAACGAGCACTACCGGCGAGTAACTGCCGCCGCGCGGCCGACGTCCACCAGTTGGTAAACAGCAGCCAACTTCTCATTCGACGGTGGCCACCAATCATGGTACATTACACAAGAGCCAATGGACAACAGAGGTCACGTTCTACCTCCACCACAATAACCTACTAAAATAAAGTTCGCTCTCCTTCTTCCTTTAGTGACCAATAAACTAACTACCTTTTAAAATTATGACGTAATGGCATGCGCAGTGAACACTAACAACAAAATATAAAGGACACTGCATAGCTAGAACGCACCATTAGACCCAGAAGAAGGCCGCTGCAATCGTGGCCTAAACGTTGGCTTTTCTATAGCAGCAGTAATTTTACATTATGACGCGGTACCAAACCCAGAAAACTTTTATGACGACTGACTCCGGCCGCGGAAGCCTACGAAATTATAAACTAATATTGTGTTTCATAATAGAATTTCCTTCTTTCTCAACTGATTTAATAAAATCATTGAATTTTTGGGGACACATTAATTTTCTTGTTTCTTTCATTTTTAGCAATACCATTTATTAGTTTCCACGCAGCACAGCACTTATTGGTGGAATTCTCAATACTGCTGGAATTGTGTGCGTTTTTGGCTTTCACAAGGGCATTTTTATACTCATTCCTATATTTAAGATAGACTGATCTGGTATGGTCATTCTTCAGACTTTTATATGCATTTGCAACAGCATAACTTGGTTTTTCAAATTTGTTATTTGTTCACTATACCATGGATTTTATTTAGCTGTGCCCTTGATTTGAAGCCTTTGTCAATTATTTTGCATTTCTTTAAGAGAATGCTGTCATTAAATTGTGTCAAAAATGCTGTAAAGAACTTTTCAAATGTTAACTTTGTTGGTAAATCATTATATAAGCTATAATGTGTATCACTGTAACACTGGCCAAACCAGTCTCTGTCTGCAAGGGACTCACAAAACCCGACAATTTTATAATTTGTGACAGGTCTGGTGATTACAGCTTTTGGGATATACCTTGCAATATTACTCTTATCAGCAGAAAATTTAGTTTTACAATTTAAGGATACAGAATCATGGGCCAAGAATAGAAATACTGTCACATCACATGAGTCTTCTGTAGTTTCAAAACTGACAAAAATGTTGTCAAGTCATGCTTCTCTTGTGGGTTCATTATTGATAAGGTATAAATTGCATTGTCTTATAAGATTTTTCAGCTCAGTGACACTACATTTGTGTGTTGTTACATCAAAATCTGTATTCAGATCTCCACCCATTACAACATCACAATGCAACTATTTTGGCTTCCTAAATACATGCAACAACATGTCCAGTTTTTCTAGAAATACGCTGGTGGTACCCTTAGGTGTCCTGTATAGAGATATTACTACTAACTTAAAACTATCAACGACTATACCAGTAGCTTCAAAATTCTGTTCATCACAGAAATACTCTCGATCCACCTTACTAATGGAGCAACTGAGTGACTGGTTAAAATAGATTGTTATACAACCTCTTCTATGCAATTTTCTACAGTAACTATTTGCTGTATTATAGTTATCAAGTTTCACAACTGTAAGTTCACCAACAGTAGCCCAATGTTCACTCAAACAAAAAAATCAAATTTATTATCCAGGCCAAAAGTAGGCTACTCCCAAAAATTTCTTTATCTTTTATTCCTTGAATGTTTAGGTAGCAAATTTTAATCTCAAAATTGTTATTCCCTTCAGACTG
Organism: Schistocerca serialis cubense; assembly: GCF_023864345.2. Taxonomy (NCBI): domain Eukaryota; kingdom Metazoa; phylum Arthropoda; class Insecta; order Orthoptera; family Acrididae; genus Schistocerca; species Schistocerca serialis. The sequence continues at coordinate 2,292,942 of NW_026047471.1, read as the reverse complement.
AACCTCTTTGGTGAGAAACTACAGTATCTGTTGCACTACTTATGAGCCTCTTCATCTTGCTGCGTTCTACAAAAAATCGTTTAGACAGAGAGGAGGCACTGTTTTCTGCTTACCCATAACAGCTGACACATTTTCTTCAACTGCATTTCTGTTCCCTTCTCCTGATGGTACTGTTACTGGAGAAACTTTTTTTATGGCTTGTGTAAGGAAGGGTAAACTGGCTGGGAAAAAAGCAGGAAAGTTAAAGGGGGGAAGCATTGCCATGAGTGATAAAATACCAGTGGTTATAGGATTCATAAAAGACCCTTTTTAGGATAGGGAGGACAGAAAGAAACCAAGTTTTAAGAGAGGTTAGGATTGAGAAAATCCTTCAGTTTCAGAAAGAAACCGAAAGACATAATTGTAGCTTATTACATCAGCACAAACAGGTATTGGTTAAGAATTTTCAACAATCAGCAGAAATTTCAACTCAGTCAATGTGAAATGTCAGCTATCTTTTTTGCATCAAAATATTTGAGGACTGAGAAATAAAATTAATAAATTAATTCTCTGCATAAATGAATTAGAGTCCTCAAACTCAGCTTACATAATCTGCCCCTCTGAACATCATGTGACCACTAGTATAGAACTTTTAAGTGTTACAGGATTTAGGTTAGCATCTGACTTTTGTAGAGCAGAAATGGAGAAAGGAGGAGTTGCCACATTCATCAGGAACTGTCATAAATTTAAGAACATATACATTCATAAATTTTGCCTACAACAGCATATGGAAACATGTGCAAGAGAAGTAGAATTTTGCTCAAAAATCCTTCATAATATTACGTGTATATCAAGCCCCTGCAGCTAACTTTAATCTGTTCATAAACCACCTTGACGCTGTACTGACCCATTTAAGAACCAAAAACAAAGAAATAGTGGTTGCTGGTGGCTTCAATGTAGATTTCCTTAAAACCTCTTCCAATAAGAACTTATTTGAGTTAGTAACACTATCATTCAACTTCATTCCCACTGTAAAGTTCCCCACTAGGGTAGCCAATTACTCACAAACAGCCATTGATAACATCTTTATAGAAAAGTCCAAACATCTTTATAGAAAAGTCCAATGAACAAAATTATATTAAAAACCAATAGTCAGTGGCCTCTCAGACCATGACATGCAGTTCCTTCTGCTAAATGTTAATACTGCACAGGATATAAAATCTGTTAAATCTGTGCTCAAGATGGTAATCAATAAGCCAAAAATTGATTACTTTTGGACACTCCTCAGAGACATTCACTGGAGTGATGTTTACAGTGCTCATGGCATGAGTGAAAAATATAACACTTTTGCTAATAAGGTGCTTACATTATTTGAACACTGTTTTCCCCCAAAACTAATCGAGGTTAGAGCAAAGGCTACAGATAAGCCATTCATTACTCAAGGAATAGAGATATCTTGTAAAACAAAAAGAAAACTGTATCTGTCAATCCAAAATAGTTCTGATGTTGATGCTATAGCACATTACAAGAACTACTGATAAATATTAAAGACTGTAATATGGACATCAAAGCAAATATATTACAAGGAAAAGATAGTCATATCAGATAACAAAATAAAGGCAATATGGGATATAGTGAAGGAGGAGACTGGTAGAATCAGACATGAAGAGGGACAAATAGCATTAAGAGTAAATGATACGTTGGTGACAGATGTGTATAGTGTTGCAGAACTTTTTAACAAACATTTTATAACTATTACTGACAAGATGGGGTTGTCAGGTTCTGTAGATGCTGCTATGGAATACTTCAGACCAGACATTTCAAATAACTTACATAATATGAATTGGACCCTCACTACCCCAGCAGAAGTAATGTCCATCATAAAGTCTTTAAAATCAAAAACTTCTAGTGGGTGTGATGATATCAACAAAGTTAATCAAAGAATGTGATTTTGAGTTAAGTAACATATTAAGCTATCTGTGTGACCAGTTGTTTATCAATGGAATATTTCCTAAATGGTTGAAATATGCTGAAGCTAAGCCTCTGTTTAAGAAGGGAGCTAAAGAAATATCATCTAATTTCCATTCAATTTCACTTTTGCCAGCATTCTCAAAAATTTTAGAAAAGCTAATGTACAATTGGCTAGATAACCATCTTACCACAATTAACATACTGTCAAGGTCACAATTTGGATTTCTAAAGGGATCTGATATTGAGAAGGCTATCTACCACTTACAGAGAAAATGTACTTAATTCATTAGACAAAAAATTACAGGCAAATGGTATATTTTGTGATCTGTCAGAGGCATTTGATTGTGTAAATCACAATATCCTTTCTAGTAAATCAGAATATTATGCTGTAACAGGAAATGCTGCAAATGGTTCAAATCTTATATATCTGGCAGGAAACAAAGGGTGTTATCAGCAAAGAGACATGTATTAAGATACCAGGCATCATCCAATTGGGAACTAATAACATGTGGTGTCCCACAAGGTTTCATCTTAGAGCCCTTACTTTTTCTTGTGTATATCAATTACCTTTCATCAGTAACATTACCAGATGCCAAGTTTGTTATGTTTGCTGATGATACGAACATTGCAATAAATAGCAAGTCAAGTGTAGCCTTAGAAAAATCTGCTAATAAAATATTTGTGGACATTAATCACTGGTTCCCAGCCAATTGCTTGTTACTAAACTTTGAAAAAAAAAACACATTACGTGCAATTCAGAACTTGTAAAGGATGTCCCACAAGTATATGCCTAACATATGATGACAAGCAGATAGAAGAAATGGACATTGTTGAATTCTTGGGATTACAGCTTGGTAATAAATTCGAGTAGGAGGAGCACACCACAGAACTGCCGAAGCGTCTTAAGAAATCTCTATTTGCAAGGCGAATTGTGTCAGACATAGGAGATATAAAAATGAAAAAGCTGGCACACTATGCTTACTTTCATTCCATAACGTCATATGGGATTATGTTTGAGGTAATTCATCAAGCCAAGCTAAAGTTTTCCAGGCACAAAACCATGCAACAAGAGTTATATGTGGCTTGAACTCAAGAACATCATGCAGAAGCCTGTTTAAGGAACTAGGGATACTAACTATTGCTTCCCAATATATTTATTCCTTAATGAAATTTGTCATTAAAAATACATCACTTTTTCAAACCAACAGCTCAATTTTAATCTACAGTTGCTTCATTTTCTAATGCTGCTACTGATAATGCCACTGGTGACAGTGATGCATCACATGCAGGTGCTGGTGCTGATGCCATGTTGAGTGGAGGAACTGATTTCAGTCTTACAAGACATTTATTTTAATAATGTTAATAATTTAGTAAAAAGCACAATGTTATTGCAAATTTCTAATTCATTAATTAAGTTACTTTAAATGATATCTTTCATCTCTGTGGGGGGATCTGTGATGGAACATGCTATTCATTAGAAAACATGTTTCGCCTCTTTGCCACAACAAGATGAAAAACATTCATGTAAAAACATTGTTTAAGTATCTAGAAAATCTCCACTGTGAGCACCAAGAAACTACAAGAAGGTGACCATACAAAAACAGTCAAGGTAAAAGCTCGTGAACAACATAAAGATGACAGATCATTAGTGAAGTTGTTGATTCAGTTACAACACATACCAGAGCCTTTTAACATTACAGTGGTGCACAGGCACATTTAGAACATGGGAAAATCACAGTAGCTTTTGAGCTTCTGCTCTTACACACATACACACACACACACACACACACACACACACACACACACACACACACACACACACACACACACACACACACACAGACACACACACACACACCTATCAAATTTGAAAGAGTTCATCATTTATACAAAAGGTGCGGATACTGAAGAAACTGTGGCAGTTATTGGTGGAACTTGTTCAGCTGTTGCTGGCATGAGAAGAAATCTCACAAAAAATCAATTTCTGAATCTTCTGGGCAGGATACACATTTGGAGATAATTACTGCATTCCACTGTGACTGTGACACCCACAAGTGCAAAGCCCGTAAACAAGGTGCTTTATTTTTATATAGGAAAATGTTGACAAGTGTAAAATGAAGATATTCTGTTGGTAGTTATTGCTTTATACATCAACAAAGAATATTATTGAATCATGAGAAAGGTGGAGATCAATACTCAAGAATGAGTTGAAAAGTATATAGATGATGCAGATTTGGAAGTAGGTGTTCAGTTCAGGAAGAAAGAGCAGAGGCTATCCTTCTCAAAGACCCAGATTATCAACAAAGTCCATCTTAAAGAGATGAGAGATTTAAAGTGCTTTCTGGTTAGGAAGGATTTCTCTAGGAGTCCCATAAAGATACTGGAATAATTAAACAAAGCAGGGGTACACTGATATAATTCCTTGTCTTGAACAGTATGTATTTGAACTGATATGTTAGAGAATGATGTTTATGGCATATTCAGTATGACAGGACTTTTAAAAAATGAATGGAATTGTGAATTCAAGAGAGGTTGGTGCCATCCATGAACACCATGTGTTCCTTAACCCTCAAGCAGTGGTGTCAGTTTTTGTTAACATCAGTGGTCTCATGATTGACACTGTCACACGTTCTCTAGAGGCACAAAACATTCTGCTTGGTACTGAAAAAAATTAATGTTATTTTGATTTTTACATACATAAATTTTAATCATTTAATTTCTAACACACATCATAATCTCACATCACACTTGGCCTACATTGATTTCGCAGTGCATACTACTTCTACAACACTAATTGTACTATATTCGGGTTATTTATTAGATTTGTTGTTGTTTGTTATTATATACACAAATTTTACTCATCCTGTACTTCCAGATCATCCACTGTGTTACATGCACACATTTCACACCCAGTGGAAGAATACTTTCTGCACACAATCATATTACACTGACAACAATGAATTATGATAACAACATTCTCTTTTCTACAACACATAATGCAGCAACTCTTTTTTTTGTTTGGAGACTCTTCCAGCTCTCAAGGTTCTTCCAATTTATAAGGTGCCAAAAATATTTTGAGGTCATCTGGAAGCGTAGGAGTGTAGGCTGGTGTAACTAAATGAGCTTCCATAAGTTGTTAAGATAGCTGTTTCAAAAATATCCTCCTTGGTTCTCTTGGGTTTCCTGCATTGAACTGAACCAATATATGGACATGGGTGCCAGCAATATTTAGTGAAGCAAACCATAAAGGCATTGTCCATTTTCTAGTTACATAAATTACAGAGTATTTACTACACATCTGGTTAACTGTGTCAGCCCATCCCTTTATAGTGTTGTAGTACATGATAATGTGTAGTTTATTGGTTCCTTAATCAATTGCACCTTCACTGTGCTTGGAGCTAGGTAGAACGACATATTTATTTATTTATTTCTGGAACATCTGACATAATTGTGATATCCTTTTGGTATCCAAACAGTGAAGACCCTACACTCCTAAATTTCAGCAGTAGGAATTTCCTTTTGTCTCTCTCTCTCTCTCTCTCTCTTCTCCCTCTCTCTCTCTCTCTCTCTCCCAGAGTTCCAACACAAGTGATGTTTTTGTACAAAAGTGAAACTGTCAGTGATTAACTTGTATATTAAATATCAAAAATAATATTCTGAATATTCCAATTGGTTCCATTCACATTTTCTACAAGTCAATGCCCAATATCATATGATTTGTTTGACACCTTGTAAGGGCCATCTGCTTGTGTTGCACAATATAACTCAACTGGTGCTGCGCAGAATGTTTTGGCATCGAAAATAGAATGTCAAGTCGTACTTCACTGGTTTGTTATACATGTATTGAACAAATGAACATCTTCCTCGAAAAGGTGTCAGCATCTCAACTACAGCTGCAAACTCTCCCAAACTATAGATTTCCTTACAACTTGTAACAAATTTATCCAAATATGACCTGATCACTGATAATTTATCTTTCTCAGATTTTTATGCTCTTATCAGTTCTGAGGAGAAATAAGAACCATCTGTATAACATAGAAGCTCTGAGAATTATCATTCCATTGCCATCATTATTCCAAAGTTCTTCAACATTTGTTTCATTTCAACCCTTCAAGCCAATAAAAGTAAGGGGTCCAACAAGAGCACAGATCTCTTTCTTTGAAGTCCCTTTTACACAGCTCTCTTAAGAATAGTTGATTTGTGATACCAGGTTTCTAATATGGAAGTTGGTGTATTCCACAAGTAAATCAATCATTTATGCACTAGTAATCTTGCTGAATACTGTCAGTTCCTGTGTAATATCCTTAGCCAGCCTGTTTGGAAAAGGAAGGATTTTTATTGTATTTCTTGAGGGCAATGTTGCTGTTCTGGCTATAACACTTTCCTTGGACTGTTTAGTTTTATCATCTTTACTAACAAAAGACGCACAAATAAAATCTACATTGTCATCACCAACATTGTCTTCTTCATGATGTTGCATTTTATCTTCTTCAAGATGAATGTGTTCATTTCCCTCCAAAGGATCTGCTTCTATTTCTAATTCACTTTTGTGATCACTAACTCATATTTGTTTTTCCTGCCTGATGGACCAGTCGAATTCAGAATGCTTGCGGTCATTGGAACCATCATTTAGAACCTTTTCAATTTCCTCTTGTGATAATCCTTTTTTGAATGGAGCCCTAAAAGTACAAGCAAAAATGAAACTCATTTTATAAGGAAAGATTTCAACCCATAAAAATGGTGGTACAAATAATCAATACGAAAAAAAATTGCTTATATTACCAGTCATGTGATTGACTTCATAGACCAAACATAGCACAGACAAAAATAGGTAGCAATTATTGCCAATGTCTTCTCGATACATCTCTGGCAACAATACAGATGGCAAACAGAGGTCCAACAGTCCAACAATGAGTAATTCGAATTCAGAGCAAAACTAGGAACTCTGGTTGATTTCATCAACTAATGTGACCACTTTTGTTTGTACTTCAGTTGTGACCATGTGTGCCTGTAAGCTGAATATTAATAAATTTCTATGTATCATTAGAAGTACAGTTTGCATTTGTGTTTTCAATATCCTATCACATGCTGTGGGAACATCAAGCAAATGAAAGCACTTCTGTGGTTATCCTGGTGACCCAGCACATGATTTAATCTTTGCTGTAACCATCTACAAGTCAATGGATTATCTCTGTGTTGTTGTTGCTTTTCTTGTCTGTATGTGTGATGCAATGCTGATGCATGAATATAATAATTCTGAATGATTTATTCATAATATCATAAACAATAGCAAATTGTGATAGGTTGTGGGCTTAATCTCTGCAGTGAACTATGTATGTCATGCTGGTAGGAATATAAAAATTGAATAAGTGTATTACCTTATGTGTCCATGTTACTTGTGTTATTTTTTATGGTTCAGGTTTCCAAAAATGTCTTCAGATGTCAGTTTGACAAAAACCATGACTCCAGTGCTAGGGAAACTAAAATAGAAAGATAATTACAATGCATGTAAGTTTGAGATGAAACTAATTCTAGTAAATGAAAAATTTTGGACCTATGTCCTGGGGCAAGTGCTGCAACACATGCCTTAATCTTCATTCTTTATTAATCATTGACCATATATACAATGTTCTTGATTTCTCATACATAACATAAATGCACTTAATTACACACACAATTATAGACATTTAGAGATGCATTTTAAATTTTAACATATGCTCACAATCTGTAAATCAAAAAATTCCTTCACATTACAAAATTGATTTTCAGCCAACCATTTACACAATTTCCTTTGAAATACTTTACAAGACATGGACTATGCTGAGTGTGGTACTTTGTTAAGGATTTCTGTGGACCTGGCTCTGGGCAAATAAGGTGTCTTGGAATATCCATTTTAATTTTTCTCCAAGTGTTGTGTTAGTCTATATCTCCTGTTATTTGAAATTATTCTACATTTAGTTTAATGTATAGTGATGAACAATATATATACATATTAACAGAATAAACAGTGATCTCTTGGTGCAGCCCTGCACATTTCACTTAGGAGTTTTTTATATCTTCAGTATATCACTTGTATATAGAGAGTCCCCCCCATACCAGCAGTCCATATGAAATGTGAGAATGAAACAGTTCAAAATAGATTAATGTTAAATATTCTAAACTAAATCTCTCAGTATGCTCATTAGGTATGTTACCCTAGATATTCTCCTGTGGATGTAATTGATATGTTCTCCGCAGATCAGCTTGGAGTCAATATGGAATTCCAAAATTTTAACCATTCTATTTTCTATTCTGTTAGATGATGGAAAATTAAAGGCCCTGCAGTGTTACACAGAAGTTTGGTAGAGGAGAACCATTTCCCTACAGTGTCTAATTATTCAATACTCCTGGAACAAGTGGACCATTTCCTCTACCTGGGAAGCATACTGTCATCCAACTGCTCATCTGGAAAAGAAGTGGAGAATAGAATACGTGCTGCACATGTAGCATTTGGTCGTCTTACAAAGCGTGTCTTCCTGAATAAAGACCTAACACTGTACACCAAACTGATGGTGTACAAAGCTGTAGTCATTTCCACCCTGCTATATGGTTGCGAAACCTGGACGTTGTATCGCTGCGATCTGAAGAAACTAGAACGCTTCAACCAACAGAAGCTAAGATATATCATGAACCTAAAATGGGATGACTTCATATCCAACACGGCTGTTCTAGAGAGAGCAAAAATGCATAGCATGGAAGCTCTTATCATTGGGCATCAACTCAGATGGGTCGGACATGTCCAGCGGATGAAAAATGACAGACTTCCACGCCAAATGCTGTACAGCGAAGTGAGCACAGGTAAAAGGCCACGAGGTGCCCCTCTCAAACGTTATAAGGATCAGTACAAGAAAAATCTGAAAAACTTGAACATCGATCCGAGTAACTGGTCCACAATAGCAGAAGACCGAAGTCGCTGGCGTTCAGTTACCTCAAATGCTCTTCAAAACTTTGAGCTGGAATGTCGAAGAATGGAGAATGACAAACGCCAGAGACGTAAACTCCTCCAGGCTCAGCCACGTCCTCCACCTTCCATCAGCTGTAATGTCTGTGGCCGCCTGTTCCACGCTAGGATTGGATTGCTAAGCCATCAACGACACTTCCACGCCTGAACCGTGACAAAGGAAATCTCAGGAGAGAAATGAAAACTCGGATACGAGTATCAGCCGACGACTAATTATTCAAGTGACATATATATTTATACCTACATCTACATGATTACTCTGCAGTTCACAATTAAATGCCTCGCAGAGGATTCTTCAAGCCATCTTCAGACTATGTCCCTACCATTCCACTCTTGAACAGCGGATGGGAAAAATTAACACATAAATCTGCCTGTATGAGCTCTGATTTATTTTACTATGATGATCATTTCTCCCTCTGAAAGTTGATTTTCCAGTAATTACTGTGTACTGTGACGTTTCTGACAAGAAATCATGAATGCAGTCACACAACTGAAGTGATAATCTGGTACTCCATACGCACACAATCTGATTAGATGTCACTTGTGAGAAATGGTGTCAAAAGCCTTCTGGATATCTAGAAATATCGAATCAGTTTGAGATCCCCTGTCAATAACATTTGTTGTAATACTGATATTTCTTGATGAGTTGCAATTATCATTGTGTCATCAGTATGGCAGCTAATAGATTAGGAAATATGATGTGGCAAAGCATTGATTGTAATTATGAAAAATAATGGTCCTAGAACTGATCCCTATGCTAGCCCAGTCTCAACAATTTTCACCACACAATGTCTGTGTCTCACTGAGACATATTATTTTCTGTTACTTAACTATGAAGCTATTACATTTATTACATGTGGGAAACATAACAAAGGCAAACAAAGCTTGGTATGTCCTCAAAAACCTGCTTGCTGATAAAAACAAAACTAAATGGATGAATCTTTGGAATGCTTTGTTGGATACTACATTATCCAGATCTGAAGAAAGTCTTCAAGGTTATGTAATTCTTATTTTGTATATAACCAACAAAAGTTAAGAGCATAGACAAACAAATTTACAATGAACTAATTCCATTCAGTATGCTGTGAAGCTTACCAGAAGTTTATCTACATTACCAGAGGGGCAATTATAGAGTCCAGTACAATAGATGAAAATTTCATATCATAAAAGCAGCTTTACAACGAAAAACAAGAAAATAAAAAAAATAAAATGCTTTAATTGCTGGAGGTATGGTCACTTCAAGTCTGATTGTTCCCACAGACAAGAATCATCAAAGGTCAATTCCAGATGAGAAGAAAAGTCATTGTTTTTTTTACTTGATGTGTCAGAGTTAACAGGAGTGAGTGGATCATCAATTTCAGAGCATCGTCAGACACGACTTCAAGAAAGGGATGGTTTCAAAGATTTTGTACCAGAAAATTTCAAATAAAAAATTGTGAAGAGAAGTGAAATGCTAGTGCCAATTCATCAGGTATATCTTCAATCAGCAATGATATTCCAATCTGTAGCTTAGCCACTAATTTGTTGCCAGTTTCTACTTTGATTAAGAAAGGCATAAATGTTGTTTTCATGAAGGTGTATATAAGAGATTCAAAAGGTATGAGCTGCTGTTTCTGGTTCAGAAACAAATCACATTTATAGATTAAAACATGTTGAACTGGTTTCAGATAAGCATGCTCTTCTTTGTAATCTACCCCATCTTTCCTAGCTGTTGCTATTGTTCACCAATGTGCAAAGTCTTCTCTGAAAATTTGACAGGCGTAAGATCAAAATAAACTTTTTAGTTTACTTATCTTTTCTTGAAGTGTTGACTCCAGTTGGTCTTGTCTAGGGGTCTGATTCTTGAAGCTGAAATTCTCACATTTTAGGTTCTCATGGTTCAATTGATCTAAATAATTTTGAAGATAGTTGTTACAGAATTTTTGTTTTTGTGTTAATGTACTTTGTCACATTTTTGTATATAACACAGTGTTTTGACTTTTCACATCAACAAAACCGATTTTACATTGTTCATCCAAAATACAAAAACAGTCTGTTCACATCAGAGGCATGCTTACTGCTACTTCACTCTGCAGTCGTAACAATATTCGAAAGGGTTTACTATTTTTCTTGACAAATTAATTTCTATTAAGTACAATTACTATTTTATAAATGAATTCAGAAACAAACATAATAAACAGCACTAGATTGCAAAATTAATAATAAAAATTTTAAGTATACCAAATAATTCATAATTTTCAAATGTTTCTAAAAGAAAATAATTTTAACTGTACCTTCAGAGTTAGTAGATATTGATTGTAACATCAAAAGTAAAATAATTCCTTTCCACAAATTTTATTCTGAAATATAACATATTGTGTACAGAAGTATATGAAATTTTTCAGAAAAACAGCTGAGATAATATTGACACGTCCAAAATTTGAAAAATATTACTGGTGTCAACTATTACTGTTGCAAAAAAGTAATGCTAGAGGAGGATGGCCCATTACAGTCTGTTAGTAAAATTAATAACATGGAAGACTTACAGAATTCTAGACATGGCCATGCTACAGTTCATGCTAGACTTAAGTCATGTTCAGAGGGTGTAGGCACTAGGTTGGAGTTTTGTGATTTTGAACTTGTTAACAAACATAAATTAAATCATGTGTGCTTGGTAAAAAGTCTAAATTCTTATTTCCTGAGGCTGGAGGGGAATGTGCATTTGAGGTGCTTGGCTTGATGCATATGGATTTATGTGGTCCCATGGAGCAAACATCACATACTGGGGCTGAGTACATACAGGTACTAGTGAGCGATTATTCCAGGACATTGTGCCAGTTTCTCAAAAGTGAAGATCAAGCATTAGATTTTAATTTTTTTTTTTTTTTTTTTTAGTTTAAAACTTTGACAGAAAATAGGATTGATGCAAACATCAAAGCTGTTAGATTTGACAATGGCAATGAGTTTGTAAACTCTAAGTTGGATTAATTTCCAAGAGAGAGTTGGACTGAGCCTAAGATTAGTGTCCTCCATAGTCTAGAAGAAAATGGTATTATGGAAATAACTAACAGATCAGTTTTTGAGATGACACAGTGCACATTGTTTGATTATGATCTACCTAAGCACTATCAGCCACTGGCTTGCAGCACAGCTTATAACATATCATAGCATTATAGTTTGAGTTGTGATGTTTGCGGTCTTTGTCAGTAACCACATAGTATTCCAGAAGTGATATTGTATGGATAAGTCAAAAGGTGACCATGTTGTAGTCTACTCACTGGTCAATTAAATTCATAAAATAACTGATCAGCCAATCTGCATTCCCATTCTGTTATTGTCTTTGACCAAGAAAATTCAGCTAAAAGGTATCTGCATTATGCTATACTAAAAAAACTGTTAATTACCAGAAATACTTAATATGTTGCTTATTACTTACTGCAAACCCTGACACTACAGAATTAATAATACAATCTTTAATTACTTTTGAGATAGAACTCTCAAAATATAAATATTAGTATTTATAATGTGTAATGTACTCATTTTCTTATCTGGAGTGGCTGTTAATAGAGATGGCATACACTAGCACTTGTTTTGGCGATAAATTGAGCCTGAAGCTTCATGACTTTTTCCAAGGAGGAAATTATGCAACAAATCCCAATGACATTATGTTTCATTCATGCCAATCCACCCAGATATGATAAGCAGACATTATGAATGACAATAACAACACTCAACACCCAATAACCATTCAAATTGTCATAAAAATTACAACAATTAAAAAGTCAAGAATTATGGGATGTTTCCAAAAGCTGCATAGCTGTATGAAGGTGCTTCATTCTTAACTACCATTTCCCATCACTATAGATGCATCTTCAGGTTTACCACTTGATTCACATCCTGCAATTCAGCCTTAACTTCCACACTGGATGGGTAAGCTTGGACCATCCAAACTTCATAGAAGTTCTCTTGCAACTCTTGCAAGACCAGTGCTCCTCATTTGATCCTCTTTTTTAATTGAAGCTCATTCAACCTGAGTTACTATTTATATATTTTTTCAGAAAGCTGTTCCACTATTATTACACAAAACTACATTAAAACGGGTGCATTATTACAAACTGTTATGAACGTGTGATGCTATAGAGCAGAATCAACTAGATGAATACTCTAAAATCACTGAAAATGGAACTAAATGCTCATATTATACAGACGTTTCTTTTGTCTACTCATAACCATTCCTGGAAATAATAACTAAGACCAGACCATTTGATTCAGAAGCAATGATGAATATAGTTATTGCTCATGCTACAACTTGGAGTAGTGGAACATCAGATCACATCCAACACTCTTTCAGTACCTAATTGTTTAACATTCAACAACCAAGTACTAAAAGAGTTCACTGGTATAAATATTAAACACAATAGAGAGAGAACTGATCCTTGTGCCAACGCCATGCTGGTTGTCATCAGTTTGATAGTGCCCTTATCAGAAAATGTTATTAACCTCCTCCAGGGACAGACGGCTGCAGATGAGTAAACTTCATGGTCTCTGCAAGTTTCTTGGTGTTTGAGCAAAAACAGATAACAAGACTTTGTTGCACACATGATTTATGTTTATATAAAACACCGTTAAATATTTAGTTATGGAATGACACAACTGTATGTCCACTAACAGATGTGCCCTGCCCATGCCAAAAACCTAGTTGAAAGTTGGGTATGATTTAAAATCCTCTATGTACCATTAAAAATGCTTTTTAACCAAACTTTCCAACCTGGACAATATTTCCTCCATCAATAGGTGATGTGCCCGTGTGAAGGGGTGTCCATCTATAGCATTTATGATCCACTGAATTTGTTACCAGATTGTCATTATTGTGGTTTGATGGTTTAACTTATTGCAGTATTCTGCCCACTTGAATCTTTCCTTTTCTTTAAGTTTTATTTTCACTCATGCCTGGCATGCTTTAAGGGGAATGAAGTTTTCCACTGCACAGGCTTTTTTTGTACACTTGTAACACTTCTTTGCTTTATGAAATGACTTCTTGACATTCCTCAAACCACAATGGGGCTACCTTTCATGTACTTTACGTGGCATGTGTGATGCATGGTACCATTGTCACTACTGCCATCCCAGTGACTTGTACCAGTTCTTTGTGGTTGCCTTCGACATCTCTGGATTCAGTGTATGACATGAGTTCTTTCTCTGCCAGCTTGTGGTATTTTTTCCCAATTGCCGCTTTTTGTATTTCAGATTTGTGGACTATAATGTCGACAGTAATTTCTACCATACCCATACCCTCTGCCTATTGGAAAGTGATCTGAATCCCCAGTATCTTGTAGAACCTCTCATGTGTTGGGTGGCGTCAACTGTGGAGATGCTAGGACCAGATCTACTGCTGAATGGGCTTCACCTCTCCTTGACATACCAGTGGCAGAACAATCATTCAGGACTTCTGAGTTATTGTCATGCATTGTATCAAGCATTAACATGCCCACCTGGTCTGTTATAATGCTTCCCCATGCTTTATTATGTTCACTGAGGTCTCTCATAATAATTACTTTGTAGGAGATATTAGCCATCAAATTACGGAAGGCATGTTTGGTGTCACTAAGTTGTGGGACTCTGTATGTAGCACAATAGACATTTCAATGTTTTTTACTTGTGATCTAATAGCAGATCTCTGAAAGAGGTCATTTCCAGTGTCTATAGTAAGTTAATTAAAGTACTAATCATTTTTTATTTTTTATACCATCTCCCCCAAATCTATCTTCTCTGTTTATGCATACCATATTATGAGGAGTGTTCAATACATAATGCAACACTTTTTTTCTAAAAGCATGTTGTTTTATTCACAATTTCAATACACCATTTTATTCCCCAATCTTTTGACTACAAAATCCTATTTTATAATATAGTCTCTGTTCCATGTGATGGCCATAGACCATCATAATGGGAGGGGTACCACTCTACTGGTCACCGTCTTAGCCAATGTCTTACTGCATCAAAAACCTCCCCATCATCCACATACTGCTTCCTGCAGACTGCGTCCTTCATTCAGCCAAACAGATGGAAATCAGAAAGTGTGAGATCCGGGCTGTAGGATGGATGAGGAAGAACAGTCCAATGAAATTTTGTGAACTCCTCTTGCTTTCACAGACTTCTGTTAGGCCTCACATTGTCAGAGAAGGAGAAGTCCATTGGCATTTTAATGGTGGCAAACACATTGAAGTCGTTTCTTCAGTTTCATGAGGGTATCAAAATACACTTTTCAGTTGATTGTTGCACCTTGAGGGAGGACATCAGGACTGGGTTAACCCATGTGGAGGCCTGGGGCTAGAAAAAATGTATGGATCCTGCTTACTTCATGTAGGCCTAATTCCTTTCTGTGAAAGTACAATAAGAAAAGTAAAAGAATACATATATTTTTATGACATCAACCATGCCATCAGGAGATGATATTATGCCTAAAAGAACTTTGCAATTGCATTTTTAAAAAAATCACACAACATTACCCTATTATATAAATGCAATAAATAGAAAATGAGTATCTGAAAAATTTCTTTTCCTGAATATTTTGTCCTGGCAGAGTCCTCTATCATATCCTGGAAGTCAAGAGAACTAGACACCTCATGTTCAACTGATAACAAGGGGAGAGTGAAAATGCATTCTTGTTGCACTATAACACATAATTTGTTCTTGATAAGGGCTAATTTGGAGAATCCCCTCTCAGATACACAATTCACAATTGGTTTTCAGGGTAAATTTGGTAAGAAATCATCACTTTTGGAAAAACATCCCCAAGATCATTTTCAACCATTAATTCATATAATTCATGTTCATCTGGGCCTTCTGCATCATATATGTCATATAAGGACATTATATATTGTATTATGAGACCAAGATGTTGGTGTGTTTGATTACATTGTTTTATTACAACAGGGCAATTTTGGCATGATTGCCACCATCAGATTATGGTCTTGATGTCCATGTGATATCACTGTCTTGGTTGCTGTCACTGTTGTATAAGTTTGCTCCCTTGACATTGGTGGAGCTGTAGTAGATGTTAAACTCTAGCTGCACCAGTTATTTCTGAAATTTCCAACTATGGAAGTTTATGTCATAATGATGTTAACTGATGAAATAAAATTTCATAATTGTAAAACCTCATAAATAACTGCTCCAGTTGCAGTTTAACACCTACTGTAGCTCCACCAATGTCAAAGGAGCAAAATTATACATTAGTGACCGCAAATAAGACACCAACGTCATATGGCCCTCAAGACCACCTGATGTACAATAACCTGATAATGGCAATTATGTCAAAATAGGCCTATTGTAATAAATAATATATAATTGAACACAGCAGCTTCTTGGTCTCATAGCACAATACATAATGCCATATAGTTTGACTGCTGAAATGTTTAGCAGCTTTCTTTTAGAGAACTCTTCAAATATTCACTAAAATAAAGAATTTGGCAAGAAAAACTTTCTTCATTGAGATTACCTCAGTATTTTTCCTGAAGCTTAGACTTTTCTGTTAAGAGTTCTTTAGCTTTGAGCTTTACTATGTATTTGTTGAAGGTAGGAAAATACTGATTACTTTGCAATACATTTCTTTTCACTTTTAAGTTTTGCTTGCAGTTTCTCAGCAACTGCAATAAGTGGCACATAAAATTTATCATGTCACTAAATTATTCTGATTTTTCTCCATCAGGGCATCTTTGTATTTCGAATTTCCTTTTGTTACTATATTCTTGATACACAAGCTCACTTGACCTGCTAGCTTGGTTTCCTTGTTCTTATTTCTCTTTCTCTTTGGCTTACATGTGGACCACATACCAATTTCAATGCTTCCTGCTTTGTTCTTCTTTCTTCTTCCTACAGTATTCTTTCATCTCCTCACTATGTATCTTTTTCTCTTCTCAAACCGTTTTCAGCCATCTTCTTCTCCCAACTGCCTTGGAATCCTTTCATCTTAAAAATCTCTCTTTCTGTTGCATCCTTTTCACTTATGCTGTTTCTTTCCATATCTTTCCTAACTTCTTGAATCCAGCCTATCATTGACTTCTTGTCCCACATATATTTAAATATCCGTTTGATTAACCTGTTGTTGTTCATTCTTTATAAATGCTCAAAAAAAATCAATTGAATCTTCTGTAGTATTTCAGTTACATTTTCTATGTTGTGATACACTTCTTCATTACTTCTTCATTTCCAAACCTCTGAATTTCTTAGCGGACCATGTATTTTTTGAATCACTCTTCTTTCTAGGACCTCAAGTTTGTGTAATTTGTTATTTAGTATTAAACATTCACTTGTATAAATACATTTTCGTTTCACTACTGTGTTGTAGTGTTGTATTTTCAAATTCTTAGACAAATACCTTTTTCATAAATATTTCTTGTTATACCATATGCTCTCTCTGCATTTTATGTACTCTTTCTTTTGCAGCGAATTGTTCTAAGCCATTTCATTGAATAATTTTTTCCAAGTATTTGCATTTATTAACCCTCTTTATCTGTCCAAAATCTGCTACAAAGAATTCTGGAGTAGTTTTTACATTTATCATAAATTTTATTATTTCTAGAGAAGTTCTTAAACCTACTTTGTTGGCTATTTCTTCCAACAGATTGATTTGTGTTTCTGCATCTGTTAGGTTTCCAGAAACAATGGCAAAATCATCTGCAAATGATAGACAGTTAATTTTAATACCTTTGTTCTTAGTCCCCATAGTTACTGGTGACATCTTATATTCTTTTAGTTTTTGTTTCCATTCTACAACTATTTTCTCTAAGAGGCTTAGTAACATTGTTGAAAATATCTTATAACCCATTGGCTACAGATATATACCTATGGAGTTATTCACATTATGTTTATCACCTTTCTCGTGCTTAGGATGAATAAGAACCACATTCCAGTCTTCTGAAATCTTTTCAATTTCCCATATTTCTTCAAACATGACCTGAAGGTTAGTTATAAATTTTGGTTGAGATTATTTTCTCCGTAGGCTTTGCTAGTTTTCGGAATATGTATTGTTCTTTTTATTTCTTCAGCTGTAGGTGGGGGATCCGCCTCTGTGTTTTTTTGAAGATCCAGGAATTCTAGTTCACAGTACAGTTCTTCACAGTTCAAGAGCTGTTCAAAGTGCTTTTTTAGTATTTCACAGTTCTGGGTATTGCTTAGGCCTATTTTACCATTTTCATCTCGAGCTAATACTTGGAGCTCAATAGCCCCTTAGATCATTTTTAAACATCTTATTAATCTAATTTATCACTTTTGCATTATAATATACAGGGTTTACAAAACAAAATAAGATGCTTTTGAATCATTTATCACAGGACTATCTTCACATGTAGTATAAGTTACGGAACAGCAGTAAACAGTGGACAACAACCAATATTGCAATTTAGAAGGCTACAACCTAGATATGTTCTACAGTAGAACACATAATAAAAGTGGTGGTGTTGCTATCTACCCAAGAAATTATAAGTTTGTAACCACCACAGGAAAAGTGCTATGGGGGAACAATTTCTGTGTTGACAAAGTTTTCGCAATGCTTAAACTCACATTTTGCACTGTTCTTTTCTATGTCTTAGGTGTATATACATCCCTACCCAGAAATTATTGATGCTTTTTCTGAAATCAACTGATGGAGGTTTAAGTAAATTAATGTCAGGTAGTAGAACTGTACATCTTGTCATACCGGGAGATCTGAACATCAACAATTTACGTGACAGTCAGGAAAGCAAACATTTTACAGATTGCGTCCTGTCTTACAGGGCTAAAGATCTTCTTGGATTAGTATCCGTCAGGATAGCTAACACACATAGTAGTTTAACTGATCATGCTATCATAAATTATGACCACATCATCTCAACAGACGTCATAAATGGTCACCTCCCAGATCATTTAGGCTGAATAATGGTGCTAAAATGTAACACCAAATTCAAACCAAGAAAAATGTATGAGCACAGGCAAATACTGTCTGCAAACAACATCGCTACACTAAGACATAGTTTAAGCCAGAAATCATGGGAATCAGTTATTACTACCATTAGGATCAAAAACAAACAGAACATGTCCACAGAAATTCTGACTGAGGACATAAACAGAGCCATGCCATTAAAAAAAGTGAGTGAACAGAAAAGTCAACCTTTAAAATCAAAACCTGTGCTGTTAGATTTTAAAACAATAGATTTGAAAGAAAAAGTGGAAAACATGTATAGCTTACTCAGAGTGACTAACTCAGAGTAACATAAAGAATTCTACAAGCAGTACAAATATAAATACCACAATGAAGACTGGAGCTTAAATGCAGAAAGAATCAGCCAACAGATATGAGGTTCAGATAATGGTTCAAAGAGTTGCTGGTCAGTTATACATAAAATCAGAAACAAACTAAAATTAATAATGCACAGTTAACTATGAATAATAAATATCTCTGATCCCCCTCTAGTTAGCAATATTTTTAATAGTTCATTCATCGAAAATTGAAAATGATGTCTCTGAGAAACAGGAAATACAGGAAACATCTGAGTTCTGTAACAAACAGAACTGCAGTAAACTACCCTCAGTAAGCACATATGACATTCTGTAGCTCATTGATACAAACAAAAAATCAGCAATATTAGATGAAATTTAACCATATATATTGAAGCAATGGAAACATGAACTAATGAAACCACTAGTTCATCTACTAAACAGTGTTCTAAAGAATGGGGTGTTCCCTGACAAGTTGAAAAAGCATTTACAGAACTACATACCCATTGCCCTAATCTCAACTTTCAGCAGGCTGTTAGAGAAAATAATATTAAAAAATTCCTGGTACATTACAACAATGCTGACGTATTAGGTGATTTCTAGCATGGTTTCAGAAGAGGTCAAACTACCACATCAGCAGCAGTACTATTTTCCCATAATATACTTGAAAAAATAAATGAAAAACCTTAAGCAGCAGAGCAGGAGTATTCCTGGACCTCTTAAGAGCTTTTGATAGAGCACATAATGATGTGGTCTTACCAAAAACTGTGAAGAGTGGTGTCACTGGAAAACTCATGCAATTGCTAGAAATATATTCAAAGGGTAGACAGCAGTGCACGGAGATTATACACTCTAATGAAGAAATACTGGAGAGGAGAAGGTCAAGTATAAGCAAATATGTTTTTATGTTCCACAGATCTCCATTTTAGGTCCAGTCCTATTCATATGCTATGTAAGTGATTTATCAAGTTCTCTTGACAATAAGCAACTGATCACTACGCATGCAGACGATACATGACAAGTGCTCACTTTGAAAGAGGCAACCTACATGTAAAAAAGAAAAATCTAATATTATTCACTTTAAACCAAATGGTACAAACAGACAAAATACTGTGATTGTGTGAAATTCTACCAACAACATTGTGAATAATCAGGTTTATGCATAGATGATTGACTTTCATGGGAGCAGCAAGCTGATTACATCTGTAAAAAATTAACACCGTCTTTATTTTTTTTTAAGAAGATTATCACCATATCTTAATTCTCAAACCCTAAGGACTGTGTATTTTGGATTAGTGTACCCTTTCTTGTTTTATGGACTACTACTGTGGGCTGGAAGAGGCCTAACTAATATGAAAAGGGGTTTCATACTGCAGAAGCGATCGTTGAGGATCATCGCAAAAGTAAAACCAGGAACTTCTAGCAAATTCCTATTCATTATACACAATAGTCTCACAGTTTGTGCCATTTATATACAACAACCTAGAACCTCTAATCCTAGTGAAAGCAGACACTAAGATTACAAAAAGGAACATAGATATTCCCAACTGTGAAATACGGCATAGAAAAGACTTTCGTATGGTTAACAAAAGATTTTTTGCTTTACCAGCAAAAAGCTCCTATGTCAAATATGTTTTTCATAATTTGTAACCAAATGAAGTTAATATATTGACAGGGGATACTTTCAAAAAGCGAGTCAAGCAGTGGCTTATCCAAAAATTCCCTCATAACTTGAATTTATCATGAATTTTAATTTAATAAGAAATAATGTATTCACAATGAAATTTTCAGAGTGTGCACCGATATAAACTTTCTGACAAATTAAAACTGTGTGCTGGACCGAGACTCAAACTCAGAACTTTCGCCTTTTGCAGGCAAGTGCTGTACCATCTGAACTATCGAAGCACGACTCATGACCTGTCCTCATGGCTTTAATTCTATGAGTACCTCGTCTCCTATCTTCCAAACTTCACAGAAGCTTTCCTGCAGACCTTGCAGGACTAGCACTCCTGGAAGAAAGGATACTGCGAAGACATGGCTTAGTCACAGCCTGGGGGATGTTTTCAGAATGAGATTTTTCCTCTGTAGTGGAGTGTGCGCTCATATGAAACTTCCTGCCAGATTAAAACTGTGTGCTGGTCCAGTACTCGAACTTGAGATCTTTGCCTTTCGCAGGCAATGGCTCTATCGTCTGAGCAGCCCAAGCACAACTCACGACCCCCTGTGAGGATGGGTTGTGAGTTGTCCTTGGGTAGCACAGATGCAGGAGAGCTTATGTAAAGTTTGGAAGGTAGGAGACGAGGTACTGGGGGAATTAAAGCTGTGAGGACTGGTTGTGAGTCATGCTTGGGTAGCTCAGATAGGCCAGCACGGTAGCTCAGCATGTTCAGTCAGAGAGTTAGCTGCCCTCTGCAATGAAAAAAAAAGTGAACGGATCAACGATGGGTGACATATGACACCTACCCCAAACAAATGCAGTGAACAATATCAAACAAAATGAGAATTACAGGGAAAAAAATGGTAGAGCAGTTGCCCATTAAAGGCAAAGACTCTGAGTTTGAGTCTCGATCTGGGACACAGTTTTAATCTGATAGGAAGTTTCAGAAATAATGTAAACTAAAAGAAATTGTAATTGTAAAATCTTTATACTTAGTTGAAAATGCACATGCATGTAAAACTACGGTACATGTTATGAACAATAAATTGAAATTTGCAGTTTAAGTTGATCAAGGTACTCAGTCTTCCCAGAATGTTTCCATTTCTTCCACTGTTTTATTCTGTCTGCAACTGCCTTTTTCACAGATTTCATTCCAGCAGACTTTCTTCTCATTTTTGTTGATTCAAATTCATTCTTCACTGCCCTGTTGATTTTTTTAGATAATTGTTCCAATTACTCTGATTTAGCTATTTTAATTTCTTCTTGAAAATGTTTCATTGCCACGTTTGTGTTGTTTGTGATGTTGAGCTTGTCTGCGTTATATTTAATCAATTTTTGCTGTCTCTTACCCTTTTTATTAGGGATAAATTTCAGTTTAATTTTCGTCAGGTAATGAACAGAGTAAAATTCCCTGTTTCTTGTTACATTTACGAGTTCTTTAGCATTACTTTGATAAATATCCACATGATCTAACTGGAACTTCTGTAGTACTAGACTTGGAGATATATATGTTTTTGCTTTACTTAGCAATTTTTTTTAAGAAAGTTGACATTAACAACAAAAATGTTTTCCAAAGATTCATTAGTCTTGCATGTTTTTTCTTTTTTTGCTCATTCATGGGTTGGACTACGATTTTTAAAATAGCTTTTTGCTTATCCTACATGTACGTTAAAATACCCCAGTAAAATCACAATATTTGATTTTGGGATTTTTTACATTTAGTCTGCCAAAAGTTGCCAGAATGCTTCTACTTAACTCAGATTTATCTTAACTGTCATCATTAAATACAGCTTGGACGTTAACAAAGATATACTGTTTATTTTTGCATTTCACTGTGAGAAGAGAGTGTTTCTGAACTGGATTTGAATTCTGTAACGTCATCTACTAAATTTTTATGAGTATAGAAGTTGATACCAAGTATTGGTATGCCTTTCATAATTTTTGCAGTTGGTTTACCCTTAAAAATTCTATGATTTTTGGTTTCTGTAGCAGTTTTGTCCAAAACTCACGTTTCTTGTACTGCTGAAACTTGTATTTCATGTTTATCTTAGGGAATTTTCAGTTCTTATTGTTTACCAGTTTTTACATTCAAGATGGCTGTAAAGATTTTCTTTTGAACGTAAGTTTGGAATGACACCGAGGTTTCTTAATCTTGTCCTTACTGCACATGTTGGGGCTTCCCAAACTCTAGATCCCTAAGCACTGCATAAAGCAAATGGTGGATACCTCTTTTGAGTTACCAACTGGGGTAGTGCTTACTTTTACCAGCCCTTCCATTCTGCAATTGAAATTGTATGTTGTACATGGCAGGAAATAAATTCCAAGATACGAACGGATTGTTAGTCCAAAATGATTTCTCATGGTTTTCTCCATTAGGTTCTTCTGCTCTCTCTACTGTTGGGAATTAGGATTCCTTTCTGCCTTTGAGACTGTTGACCGGTTTCACCTGTAACCCTAGGTGGGGGCCTCAAAGGATACTACCATCCAGAGCCAGATGGATTCAAGTTTTTCTATGGGGTATATTCCTCACCCTCTTCTTTCCTCATAACTTGCGCGATGAGGCCTCGGGAATGGGAATGGCAGTCGCAGAGTTAGCCTGGTTTTCATGTTCATTAAAATTTTCACTAACATGGCTGAAAAATGGAATCAATGATCGCAATACATGATACCCGCTAATTAAATTCAGTCCAGGCCATTGCAAATATTTGTTAGTTTTGTCCACTCAAGACAACATGGCATCGCAGAAGACAGCTAGTACTGCTTGCTGTCTTCAGATTTTTCAAAAGCGATTCTGCCCCATTTCTTGTCGCTGCATTTTCTTGTTCTCAATAATTTCTTTAAAGAACACATAAACGGCATAGAAATTCTGTCGAATAGCTGATATTGCTTCCTCACAGCATGACCATCTAGTATCACACAATATCTTAAGTCACTCATTCTTCCTCACAAGCATGTGCCAACGGTGAGTACAAACTACAAAAAAACCATATAGTCATTGAATAACTTGGAAAAAAAAAACAGCTGGTTCTGACGATTTCTCAGCACTGTTTGGAACACCAGGTTTAACAGGTATCAACACAAGGCACATAGAAAGCTAATTAATTCAGTTCCTTTATCTTTGCACTTAAACCTGAATATTTCCCACTCGTGTTACTGGCAACGACAATCTTCTGTCCTCATATGGTACTGTATTCCCAAAAGAGATCTAGGTAAACTTTCCTAAGACTTTCTCCTGTGTGTCTGTGTTGGGAACAAAACATAAAAATCTTCCTCATAAACTCTTCCCTCGAAACAATACCTTCTACAAGGGCTAGCTGATCTTCATGTGCTGTGTCTACTGTTGAATATACAGCTAATCTTTAGAATTTTGCTGTTTGAATTTCAGCAACTATTTTACTCAATACCTTGACTCCCACAAGACCAATGAATTCTTCACAATACCGGTAGCCTTGGAAAAATATGGCTGATGGCAATGACCTTTAGAGCAACGCTCATGGATGTGTTGTTTCAAAAACAGGTCAAAATGAGCAATTAATTCAAGGAAACCTAAATAGTTACCATTATTTTTGGTCCAAAAAATTTTGTTATCACCATTAAAAGCAAATCCTCTTATTTCCAAATGCTTAACTACCTCTATCACGCAGGTAAGCACTTCTTGCCAATAATTTTCCTCGGTTTAAATCGTATGCTGCAGTTCACTGTCGATACGGCACGTCTCTCATTCTTCCATGGTAGAAGCCGCGTCACTGAATTTTTGGGATGAATAGCATTGTTTTCATGAGATGTCACTTTTTCTACCTCTTTCTTCCAGACAGAAAGCCCACAAGTTGAAAATGGAGAACTCATATCATCTAAGTCAATGCTGTCACTGAATAATTTACGGAAAATACAAAACACATTTCTTGTAGATTCGGAATACTACAGCCATTTCCTTTCATTTTTCTCTCCATTTAGCAATTTTCTAAAGAACAAGGTGTTGGGTGAGTACATTTTTTGTGATTTATAGACACGTTCAGATTTACTTAGATCATCTAAATTGTTCTTAACATAGTCTAAACCATTCGCTAAAATCAATTCCACCAATGATTTTTCACGTTTTTCTATTTCGCCGAATGTTTCTCCAATGTTGGGCACTTCACTAATTCACTGTAAGTTCTGTCTCCGATTTTGATTTTATGATCGCTTAGTTCAACATTCTCTTTCATTGCCACCTCAATTACAAAATATTGCCCAACTACAATTTCAGTTTCACCGGGATCTGTAAAACACTCCTTAGAAGAAATAGATACCAGTGTAAAAGGTACCGGTTCAGTACAGACTTCACTGACGTTACCAGTGGGGCAATTTTTTTTCGTAAGACTATGCAGTCACTTGTGGCAGTTTCTTCATAAATGTAGCTCCTTCTTTCTGTGCTTTTCTTTTGCTCGAATTAACAATTCAGCTCTCCAACAATAGACGATGAATATAACCAACGAACAGAAGAAGGAAAGGGCGATGGGTGAATGGTGAGTGCATCACACAAAACACAAAAGTGTTTGAAGTAACTCCCCTATTGTTAAGGTCAAAAATTCTACATCTACATCTACATTGATACTCCGCAAGCCACCCAACGGTGTGTGGCGGAGGGCACTTTACGTGCCACTGTCATTACCTCCCTTTCCTGTTCCAGTCGCGTATGGTTCGCGGGAAGAACGACTGTCTGAAAGCCTCCGTGCGCGCTCTAATCTCTCTAATTTTACATTCGTGATCTCCTCGGGAAGTATAAGTAGGGGGAAGCAATATATTTGATACCTCATCCAGAAACGCACCCTCTCGAAACCTGGCGAGCAAGCTACACCGCGATGCAGAGCGCCTCTCTTGCAGAGTCTGCCACTTGAGTTTATTAAACATCTCCGTAACGCTATCACGGTTACCAAATAACCCAGTGACGAAACGCGCCGCTCTTCTTTGGATCTTCTCTATCTCCTCCGTCAACCCGACCTGGTACGGATCCCACACTGATGAGCAATACTCAAGTATAGGTCGAACGAGTGTTTTGTAAGCCACCTCCTTTGTTGATGGACTACATTTTCTAAGCACTCTTCCAATGAATCTCAACCTGGTACCCGCCTTACCAACAATTAATTTTATATGATCATTCCACTTCAAATCGTTCCGTACGCATACTCCCAGATATTTTACAGAAGTAACTGCTACCAGTGTTTTTTCCGCTATCATATAATCATACAATAAAGGATCCTTCTTTCTATGTATTCGCAATACATTACATTTGTCTATGTTAAGGGTCAGTTGCCACTCCCTGCACCAAGTGCCTATCCGCTGCAGATCTTCCTGTATTTCGCTACAATTTTCTAATGCAGCAACTTCTCTGTATACTACAGCATCATCCGCGAAAAGCCGCATGGAACTTCCGACACTATCTACTAAGTCATTTATATATATTGTGAAAAGCAATGGTCCCATAACACTCCCCTGTGGCACGCCAGAGGTTACTTTAACGTCTGTAGACGTCTCTCCATTGATAACAACATGCTGTGTTCTGTTTGCTAAAAACTCTTCAATCCAGCCACACAGCTGGTCTGATATTCCGTAGGCTCTTACTTTGTTTATCAGGCGACAGTGCGGAACTGTATCGAACGCCTTCCGGAAGTCAAGAAAAATAGCATCTACCTGGGAGCCTGTATCTAATATTTTCTGGGTCTCATGAACAAATAAGGCGAGTTGGGTCTCACACGATCGCTGTTTCCGGAATCCATGTTGATTCCTACATAGTAGATTCTGGGTTTCCAGAAATGACATGATACGCGAGCAAAAAACATGTTCTAAAATTCTACAAGAGATCGACGTAAGAGATATAGGTCTATAGTTTTGCGCATCTGCTCGACGACCCTTCTTGAAGACTGGGACTATCTGTGCTCTTTTCCAATCATTTGGAACCCTCCGTTCCTCTAGAGACTTGCGGTACACGGCTGTTAGAAGGGGGGCAAGTTCTTTCGCGTACTCTGTGTAGAATCGAATTGGTATCCCGTCAGATCCAGTGGACTTTCCTCTATTGAGTGATTCCAGTTGCTTTTCTATTCCTTGGACACTTATTTCGATGTCAGCCATTTTTTCGTTTGTGCGAGGATTTAGAGAAGGAACTGCAGTGCGGTCTTCCTCTGTGAAACAGCTTTGGAAAAAGGTGTTTAGTATTTCAGCTTTACACGTGTCATCCTCTGTTTCAATGCCATCATCATCCCGTAGTGTCTGGATATGCTGTTTCGAGCCACTTACTGATTTAACGTAAGACCAGAACTTCCTAGGATTTTCTGTCAAGTCGGTACATAGAATTTTACTTTCGAATTCAATGAACGCTTCACGCATAGCCCTCCTTACGCTAACTTTGACATCGTTTAGCTTCTGTTTGTCTGAGAGGTTTTGGCTGCGTTTAAACTTGGAGTGGAGCTCTCTTTGCTTTCGCAGTAGTTTCCTAACTTTGTTGTTGTACCACGGTGGGTTTTTCCCGTCCCTCACAGTTTTACTCGGCACGTACCTGTCTAAAACGCATTTTACGATTGCCTTGAACTTTTTCCATAAACACTCAACATTGTCAGTGTCGGAACAGAAATTTTCGTTTTGATCTGTTAGGTAGTCTGAAATCTGCCTTCTATTACTCTTGCTAAACAGATAAACCTTCCTCCCTTTTTTTATATTCCTATTAACTTCCATATTCAGGGATGCTGCAACGGCCTTATGATCACTGATTCCCTGTTCTGTACATACAGATTCGAAAAGTTCGGGTCTGTTTGTTATCAGTAGGTCCAATATGTTATCTCCACGAGTCGGTTCTCTGTTTAATTGCTCGAGGTAATTTACGGATAGTGCACTCAGTATAATGTCACTCGATGCTCTGTCCCTACCACCCGTCCTAAACATCTGAGTGTCCCAGTCTATATCTGGTAAATTGAAATCTCCACCTAAGACTATAACATGCTGAGAAAATTTATGTGAAATGTATTCCAAATTTTCTCTCAGTTGTTCTGCCACTAATGCTGCTGAGTCGGGAGGTCGGTAAAAGGAGCCAATTATTAACCTAGTTCGGTTGTTTAGTGTAACCTCCACCCATAATAATTCACAGGAACTATCCACTTCTACTTCACTACAGGATAAACTACTACTAACAGCGATGAACACTCCACCACCGGTTGCATGCAATCTATCCTTTCTAAACACCGTCTGTACCTTTGTAAAAATTTCGGCAGAATTTATCTCTGGCTTAAGCCAGCTTTCTGTACCTATAACGATTTCAGCTTCGGTGCTTTCTATCAGCGCTTGAAGTTCCGGTACTTTACCAACGCAGCTTCGACAGTTGACAATTACAATACCGATTGCTGCTTGGTCCCCGCATGTCCTGACTTTGCCCCGCACCCGTTGAGGCTGTTGCCCTTTCTGTTCTTGCCCAAGGCCATCTAACCTAAAAAACCGCCCAGCCCACGCCACACAACCCCTGCTACCCGTGTAGCCGCTTGTTGCGTGTAGTGGACTCCTGACCTATCCAGCGGAACCCGAAACCCCACCACCCTATGGCGCAAGTCGAGGAATCTGCAGCCCACACGGTCGCAGAACCGTCTCAGCCTCTGGTTCAGACCCTCCACTCGGCTCTGTACCAAAGGTCCGCAGTCAGTCCTGTCGACGATGCTGCAGATGGTGAGCTCTGCTTTCATCCCGCTAGCGAGACTGGCAGTCTTCACCAAATCAGATAGCCGCCGGAAGCCAGAGAGGATTTCCTCCGATCCATAGCGACACACATCATTGGTGCCGACATGAGCGACCACCTGCAGATGGGTGCACCCTGTACCCCTCATGGCATCCGGAAGGGCCCTTTCCACATCTGGAATGACTCCCCCCGGTATGCACACTGAGTGCACATTGGTTTTCTTCCCCTCTCTTGCTGCCATTTCCCTAAGGGGCCCCATTACGCGCCTGCTCGAATACATGCATACGGAGTTTATAAATAGATGGAACTTGTTGACATGAAGGAATGTTGCGCAACTGCCCAGTAACTTAATTTTTTGCTGGATTTGGACTAGGTATTCTGTGACTACATGAGACTGCAGAACATTTCTGTTCAACGAGAAAATATGAATCATAATTATCATGTACTATATTCGACCTTTTGTTTTAAACTGATTTATGATAGTTTTTTAAGATGGTGGTTGTAACAAACAAAGAAATTTGTTTTATATTTTAGGGTCTTATTTTATCCCATGGTGATGGTTGTGTCTTGAATGATTCTTATTAGAGAGCCAGATGAGGAAGATCAGAGTGGAGGCCCCCCGTCCACATGGAGTCCTGGGTCTAGAGCCCCCCTTTTCCCTTCCCTTAATCTGGCACTGGAGGACATAAATTAGAATAACTCATTCAGCACAGAAGACTGTAACCATGACTTTACCAGTTGAAAGTTAGACTTTGAAATTTTTCTACGGAGCAGAGCTGGTGCAGCACCACTCAACGGGTCACCATTTCGTTTCCAGTTAAAAGTGATGAGCCCATGTTTCATTGCTTGCAATGATGTTCGAGAAAAACTGTCATGGCCAGCCTCATAACGTGCAAGTGACTTCACACAAATCGTCCTTCATTGCTCTTCATGGTCTTCTGCTAGGTAGCAAATAATCCACAGAGCACACACTTTTATGTACCCTAACTGGAGGACGAGAGTACTAGGCTACCAACAGAGCCATCCAGTTGTGCAGAGAGTTTGACTGTTATCCATTGATCACCTCAAATGAGAGTGTCTGCACATTCCAACATTGCAGGAGTTGCAGCCGGCCGGCACGCAGGGGATTGGGCATGTTTGCACAACCTTGTTATGATAACTGACTCAACACCCAATGACTCACTGTTCTTTTGTTCCAGGTCCCCATAGGTATTCTGCATGCGACCATGAATATCTGCAGTGCTCTGGTTTTCCATAAAAAGAAATCAGTGACAGCTCTCTGCTTGGAATGCACATGCGTTACAGACACTATTTCAAAGGCTATGTATAGTGCCGCCACCATTCACAAATTCATGAAACTATAGGAGCTGAAGTGGAAATATTCGACGAAGTTGCACAACAAAATCCGCATTTTTTCAACCAAAACCGGCCGAAAAAATGTGTTGCATTACTTACCGAACGCACCGTCATCTCCGTTATATCAAGTGCCAAAGAAACTGATATAAGTATACATATTCAAATACAGAGATATGTAAATAGGCAGAATACGGCATTGCGGTCGGCAGCGCCTATCCAAGAGAACAAGTGTCTGGCGCAATTGTTAGATCGATTACTGCTGCTACAATGGCAGGTTATCAAGAGTTAATCGAGTTTGAATGTGGTGCTACAGTTGGCGGACGAGTGATGGGAAACACCATCTTCGAGGTAGCGATGAAGTGGGAATTTTCCCGTATGACCGTTTCACGAGAGTACCATGAATATCAGGAATCCGGAAAACATGAAATCCCCAACATTGCTCCAACTGCAAAAAGGTCCTGCAAGAATAGGATCAATGACTGAAAAGAATCATTCGACGTGATAGAAGTGCAACCCTTCCGCAAACTGCTGCAGATTTCAGCGTTGGGCCATCAACAAGTGTCAGCGTGTGAACAATTCAATGAAACATCATCGATATGGGCTTTTGGAGCCAAAGGCACACTCATACACTCTTAATGACCGCACGACAGAAAGCTTTACGCCTTGTCTTGGCCTGTCAACACTGACATTGGACTGTTGATGATTGTAAACATGTTGCCTGGTCGGACGAGTGTCGTTTGAAATTGTATCGAGAGGATGGACGTGTACAGGTATGGAGACAACCTTATGAATTAATGGACCCAGCCTGTCAGCAGAGGCTGGTGGAGACCCTGTAACGGTGTGGGGAGTGTGCAGTTTGAGTTATATGTACCCTGATATGTCTAGATATGACTCAGATAGGTGACTCATACGTAAGCATCCTGTCTGATCACCTGCATCAACTCATGTCCATTGTGCATTCCGACGCACTTCGCCGATTTCAGCAGGACGATGTGACACCCCACACTTCCAGAATCGCTACAGAGCTGCTCTCCTGAGTTTAAACACTTCCACTGGCCGCCAAACTCCCCAGACACGAACATTATTGAGGAAATCTGGGATGCCTTATAACATGCTGTTCAGAAGAGATCTCCAAGGCCTGCAGGATTCATGGTGTCAGTTCTCTCCAGCACTACTTCAGACATTAGTCAAGTTCATGCCACATCGTGTTATGGCACTACTGTGGCGTGCTCTCGAGGGCCCTACACGATATTAGGCAGGTGTATCAGTTTCTTTGCCTCTTCAGTGTAGAAGTTATGTACTGTTCTTATCCTAGTTTCTGCCAATCCCATAATATGAATTTTATATTCCATTTGGAAATAAACCAGATTTTCCCTATTAGAGCAGGCCAAATGAATGTTCCATAACATAACTCTGTCCAAATGATTACTGTCCATTATTTTGTAGGATATTAACGGAATGTGCCTCACTCACTCTCGCAACATGATGTTTCGTATCCTTTTGAACTGCACCCAACTGCACCATTCTAATGATAGACATACACTTGTGATATAAATTATCTATGATGTTTGCGCTAACAGATGACATGGGTCAGAATGGTTTATGTGCAGTCAGGGATATAGGGACAGGCACATTGTAGTACAAACCTCTGAGCACTGACCGCTGATTGAGTTCTCTGGTTCTGACTTGTTGTTGAGTGGGACAAACTGTGGGGCTGGCTGAGTCTATGGTGCCTGCATTGCAGGGGCAAAAGTAGCATCTGGTACGCAAGCCAGACACGGTCATATGGGACAGTGTTTGAAGAAGTGGACTTGGATTAAGGCTGCAGTCGTAGCGGCTCCGATATCGCTGGATTCTGCCGACGACCGACATCGTCTGGAGGCGGCCGATCTTTCCAAATCAGTACGTACGCCACTATGTGCACGATCACACTAAAACTGATCCCTTCTCCTGAATGTACACATTTCGAAGGGCAATCGGTGAAATTCAAATCAGTTTGTTTCCTTTGGTCAAATCGGCCGATATCCTCGCACACAAGCTATGGAGCATGAGAAACTGCCAAAAGAGAATGACTTTGTGGCATCCTGAGGATGAAAATATCATAATCGGCACATAGTTCGGAATCTATGGACTAAAATCGCAGGTTTATTCGAATCCTCATATGCAAAATCGGTATTGGAAATTTTAGGAATAGATTATAACCTCAAAAATGTATTTTTTGACGTGAAGAGGGTGGCGTATGTTTTATGCGCATAGCTACCATACTGGATCTTTCTTGTGGTAGGATGTCATTAGTTGTCTACAAATTAATATTACTGCTTACTGGCGTTTCATGCCAGTAGGTTAGTGATGCTGTTAATATGAAGTGGTTTGAAAATGCAGTGTACGGTAAGTATTTCCACTTTTAAGTGCTTCAGTTTTTCAGAGTACTTTATGCTACACCTTTTACTTGTCTTTCACTCGTGTGTAAAACGACAATCACTAATTGATGTACGTCAGCACAACTTCAAATAAATACAGCGACACAGTGTGTTTATAACTAGCTTTTCAAGGTCACCACGAATTATCTCGAGTATAGAACAACGTTTCTCCCGTCATCTCATATATTCGTAAAACTTGTCTGGTTATTCCGATAACTGAGGACAGAAAGCATAGTACTTGCCACGTTCTTTACAATTCACGAAAGCTCATTCCCATGCATTCGGTGTCTCTTTAATAGCAGAAGCTGCTACGCAGCCCTTGTATCCACAACACAGAGGCGTCGTTGTATCCACCCCACCTTAAGAGATTAAAATCTAACCCACATCATACACAGAATAGATTCTAACCTAACCTTCTTGACCTTGACAAAAACAGACGGAGGAGATAAGACGCACTATGACCACACTGTCGGCCAATGTTATTGGGCAACATCTGGCGACCGTTGTCTGTGTCACTGTGATGCAGACTACGGCTGCTTTCACACTGGCGACTTCGTTGTGGCGTTTCAGCCACGCGGTTCAATCGCAGCAATGGGCGACTACCGCACTTTTGAGCAGCGTGGTCGAATTGCCAGACATGCAACTGTACCACGCAGCAGAAGCTCTGTGGCAAGAGCTGTCTGTATGCGTCTGCTACTTAGCGACGAAACGGACTCTGATGAGAAAGTGTTGCTTTTCGTTTTGTTATTGAAAAGAAAACACAGGCATCAGCGACATCATCCAAAGTACCGGATTCATCCTATGTTAACTACTGGAGAAAAACATGGACTTTTTTTTATAATTTATAAGAAATTGAAAGAAAACTCTAAAAAATGCTTTAACTGCTGCAGAATGTCTGTGACGTCTTTTGATCAGTTATGTGCTGTGCTGAGGGCTAACAAAATAAAAGAAAGTACGTAAATGAGAAATAGTATATCATCAGATGAAAGACGAATGATTACTTCAAGGTAAATAAAATGCCTTTTTTACGTATAAATTTATGTTTAAAGTAAATTCGACAATAATTTTTTTCGATGAAATACTTTAAAACAGCTTCCTAAAATCTACGCTACCCAGAGAATAAATCAGTGGTCACTGATGAATCAGGTGATATAGGTGAAAGTGATTTGATGTACTTGGACATGGATTGGAAGCATGAACAGTTATGGTGTATTTGAATATATAGGTACTGGTATGTGTGAAGTGATCTGAAACTTACAGTTTTCTGGTAACTGTAAGACCTGCTGTATTACCACAAAACTGACATTATTTCAAAATTATTGTCCATCTTTAAACGCTTTGCCACAGATTTCAAATCATCTAATAATGACAGTAGAAAATGATTATCAGGGTAAATCTCCTTCACGGTTTGATGAATTTTCTTTTTCTTGATGTTTGCTGCAAGTACCTGAAACAGTTTCTTCCCTTCTGTCATCCCTTGTCTCTTACGGGAACTGGAGGCAACTCCACCCTCTACATCAGAATCATTTGCCACGTCAGTACGAACAATAGCTTCTTCCAGCTCTGCTGGTTTGTTGGCAGTTACAGGTAATAAGAAAGTTATTCTTGTTGTTGTGGTCTTCACTCCAGAGACTGGTTTGACGCAGCTCTCCATGCTACTCTATCCTGTACAAGCTTCATCATCTCCGAGTAACTACTGCAATCTACATGCTTCTGAATCTGCTTAATATATTCTCCTCTTGGTTTCCTCCTACAATTTTTACCTTCCACGGTTCCCTCCAATATTAAACTGGTGGTCTCTTGATGCTTCAGAATTTGTCCTACCAACTGATCCCTTCTCCTAGTCAAGTTGTCCCATAAATTTGTCTTTTCCCCAGTTCTATTCAGTAGTATCTCCTCATTAGTTACGTGATCTACCCATCTAGTCTTCAGCATTCTTCTGTAGAACTACATTTCGAAAGCTTCTATTCTCTTCTTGTCTAAACTATTTGTCCACCATGTTTCACTACCATACTAGGCTACACTCCATACAAATATTTTCGGAAAAGACTTCCTGACAGTTAAATCTATACTCGATGTTAACAAATTTCTCTTATTCAGAAACGCTTTCCTTGCCATAGCCAGTCTACATTTTGTATCCTCTGTACCTTGACCGTCATCAATAATTACACTCCCCATATAGCAAAACTCATCTACACTCATGCTTATAAATTAAGGATAATGCTGATACGCGGTGAAACAACGCTCTGGTGGGTGGTTTGCGGGTTTAAATCACCACGGGGTATGACAATACGGTGCATTTGACCTGCGGTCGTCGCACGATGGCGCTGGCAGCAGTCCACATAAGCAGAGGTGTGTTGGTGCATGTCAGAGTACGGTGCAGCGAATAAGTGCGCAGACGTTTTCAGACGTGCTAATGGTGACTGTGTGTTGAAAATAGCTCAAATAACAGGTATTGATGATGTTATGAGGGGTAGAATACTAGGGCGACTGGAGGCTGATCAAACACAGCAGGTCGTAGCATGGGCCCTCCGTGTGCCACAAAGTGTGATATCAAGATTATGGCAACAACTCAAGCAGACAGGAATCGTGTCCAGGCGCTACAGTACGGGACGTCCACAGTATACAACACTACCACAAGGAGACCGATATCCCACCATCAGTGCCAGCAGATGGCCAAGGATTACTGCAGGTAGCCATGCTTGGGACCCTACTGCAGCCACTGGAACAGTTGTCTCCAGACACACAGTCTACAGACGACTGAACAGACATGGTTTATTCGCCCAGAGACCTGCAAGGTGCATTCCACTGACCCCTGGTCACAGGAGAGCCCATAAAACTTGGTTTCAAGAACACAGTACGTGGTCATTGGAACAGCGGTCCCAGGTTATATTCATAGACGAGTCCAGGTACAGTGATTCTCGCCGGGTTTTCATCTGGCGTGAACCAGGGACCAGATACCAACCCCTTAACATCCTTGAAAGGGACCTGTATGGAGGTCGTCTTTTGATGGTGTGGGGTGGGATTATGATTGGTGCACGTACACCTCTGCATGTCTTTGACAGAGGAACTGTAACAAGTCAGGTTTATCGGGACATCTGTTTGCGTGAGTATGTCAGCCTTTTCAGGGGTGCAGTGGGTCCCACCTTCCTTGTGATGGATGATAACGCACGGACCCACCGAGCTGCCATCGTGGAGGAGTACCTTGAAACAGAAGATACCAGGCGAATGGAGTGGCGTGCCTGTTCTCCAGACCTAAACCCCATCGAGCACGTCTGGGATGCTCTTAGTCGACTTATAGCTGCATGTCTTCAAAAACCTACGACACTTCGGGAACTCCGACAGGCACTGGTGCAAGAATGGGAGACTATACCCCAGCAGCTGCTCGACCACCTGATCCAGAGTATGCCAACCTGTTGTGCAGCCTGTGTACGTTTGCATGGTGATCATATTTCATATTGATGTCGGGGTACATGCACAGGAAACAGTGGCGTTGTGTAGCATATGTAATTTGGGATAGTTTTCTCAACTTATCAGCAATACCTTGTACTTACAGATCTGTGTCGTGTGTGTCCCCAATGTGCCTATGCTATTAGCGTCAGTTTTGTGTAGTACCACGTTGTGTGACGCAAGATTCTGTAATTAACCTTAATTTATGAGCATGAGTGTACTACTTTAAGCATCTCATTTCCCAATCTGATACCTTCAGCATCACTCGATTTAATTCGACTATATTCCATTATTCTCGTTTTGCTTTTGTTTATGTCCATCTTGTATCTTCCATTGACTTATGGCTTGCCATAACTGTAACACTGTTAGTCAACTGCGCCGAACTGTGATTTCTACCTTTCTCAGATACTGTATTTACGCGAATCTAATGCACACCTTTTTGTTTACCATAGTAAAGCTTTCTGAGGTTACTTTCAGGAAGAGTGCAAGACATGGTTTTGCAAACCAAACTGTAAACTGACTCCCATATGGAAAATTAAGATTGCTGCACCCCACATTATTGCACGCTTGAGTTCGGCCTCATGGAGAAAAATCCAAG
Source organism: Schistocerca serialis cubense (assembly GCF_023864345.2). Classification (NCBI taxonomy): domain Eukaryota; kingdom Metazoa; phylum Arthropoda; class Insecta; order Orthoptera; family Acrididae; genus Schistocerca; species Schistocerca serialis. The sequence goes on along the minus strand of NW_026047471.1, from coordinate 2,256,579 downwards.
CACCAATGATAGTAAAATCATTCGAGAAATGCTGCATTTTATATACTCTGGACGGTCATGAAAATGATGTGCTCTGGAACGAGGACGACGGGGGAAAGAGTAAATGAAACTGCTTCTGATGCAGACTCCTCCGAAATGATGATATTAGTGGATAATGATGAGTAACGACCGTGATTTATGATCTATTTGTTTGTATATCATGTAGGTAATCAATTTAGGACATATTTTTTAATAATGACTGTGTCACTTAAGAATGGGTGGTGGCTTAAAATTGTTGTTTTGATGCTTCATGTATACATCCACTGACGTGTAAATAAACGGAGCCTACTAGTGATAAGCCAACAAACTCTTTGTTTACAACTTTAACTTGGGGGGTGCATTACATTCCACGGTGCATTAGACTGGCGTAAGTACAGTATACTGATAATGGCGTCCTGTATTCCGGGCATAGTCTCTCGGACTAGTTTGCCTACTGACATGGAGTGCAGTCGGGTTACGCTCGGAATTACTCGGAGCTTGAGAGTTCTCTTGAGTGAATACATATTAGTGGGCGTCGTGTCGATTCCCAATTTCGTTATTTTTATGTATTCTTGCGGTATGTTGCTTCTACAAGTTATCAAAACTCCTAGGATTGGTACATTGACTTTTTCCTTAACCCCCAAACTGTCTCGATGTTTTTGATCGTCAATGTTGACAGTTGTTTTTACACTGACAAAAAGATTGGTTTCTCGTACACGTGCTACAACAGAGTTAGTGCTCTCAATGTTGGTTACTTTAAGCTGCGACTTATTGTTGGCCCTGACGCCATTTCCTTAGTTAACAGTTTTCTTACCACGGTATATGTAAGCACCTGTTTCGGGTCCACTGCTAGCCCACCTCGTTTCTTCGGTATTACACGCCAGTGTGCAAATGTTCACCATCTTCATCCACATCTGTTCCCACACTGACATCTTTCAGTCCTGTATTGTCCTGGTGAACATAACACTCATTTATATCGTTCGAAATAATGTTGCCCATCGCTGATAACACATTGTCTTCTGTAACTATGTTTAGCACTAGTCTTCCAATGTCAGTTTCCATGACGCAGTAGTCGTAAGACCTAAAACCCCCTCACAGTTACAGATGGCTTCCTTAGTGTATCGGAATACCAGTATTTACACTGACGAAGAGTATTCTGCTCCTCTAGTGACAAGCCAGGAAATACCACAAACGCAAACACTGAGCAGTATGCCGGAGCACTTTCATGCTCCGACGTCGTCACAATAGATTGTAGGCACAGACGTGAAAATACACTACTGGCCATTAAAATTGCTACACCATGAGGATGACGTGCTACAGAAGTGAAATTTAACCGACACGAAGAATGTGGTGTCACCACCAGACACCACACTTGCTAGGTGGTAGCCTTTAAATCGGCTGCGGTCCGGTAGTATACGTCGGACTCGCGTGTCGCCGCTATCAGTGATTGCAGACCGAGCGCCACCACACGGCAGGTCTAGAGAGACTCCCTAGTACTCGACCCAGTTATACAGCCGACTTTGCTAGCGATGGTTCACTGACTACAGACGCTCTCATTTGTAGAGACGACAGTTTAGCATAGCCTTCATCTACGTCATTTGCTACGACCTAGCAAGGCGCCAGATTCAGTTACTATGTCTTCTGAACAGATAATATTGTGACTCATGTACTGTCAAAAGCGATGTTCATCATTAATGGACTAAAGTTAAGTATCAAACTAATTACCTCCGCTTTCTGAATTCTAATTCCTTATCATGTTCCAGACCTCACGTCAGTATAGTCCTTCCCTCCTCACGCCAGCCTGCGTGAGCTAAACCGAGTGCATTTCGGCCTCTACTAGTAACTCGGTGTTGGCTCTTCTGCCAACACAACAAAGAAGATGCTGTGATATGCAAATTATTAGCTTTTCAGAGCATTCATACAAGGTTGGCACCGGTGGCGACACCTACATCGTGCTGTCATGAGGAAAGTTTCCAACCGATTTCTCATACACAAACAGCTGCTGACCGGCGTTGCCTGGTGAAACGTTGTTGTGATGCCTCGTGTAAGGAGGAGAAATGCGTACCATCACGTTTACGACTTTGATAAAGGTCGGATTGTAGCCTATCGCGATTGCGGTTTATCGTTTAGCGACATTGCTGCTCGCGTCGGTCAAGATCCAATGGCTGTTAGCAGAATACGGAATCGGTGGGTTCAGGAGGGTAATACGGAACGCCGTGCTGGATCCCAACGGCATCGTATCACTAGCAGTCGAGATGACAGGCATCTTATCCGCATGGCTGTAACGGATCGTGCAGCCACGTCTCGATCCCTGAGTCAACAGATGGGGACATATGCAAGACAACAATCATCTGCACGAACAGTTCGACGACGTTTGCAGTGGCATGGACTATCAGCTCGCAGACCATGGCTGAGGTTACCCTTGACGTTGCATCACAGACAGGAGCTCCTGCGATGGTGCAGTCAACGACGAACCTGGGTGCACGAATGGCAAAACGTCATTTTTTCGGATGAATCCAGGTTCTGTTTACAGCATTATGATGGTCGCATCCGTGTTTGGCGACATCGCGGTGAATGCTCATTGGAAGCCTGTATTCGTCATCGCCATACTGGCGTATCACCCGGCTTGATGGTTCAGGGTGCCATTGGTTACGTCTCGGTCACCTCTTGTTCGCATTGACGTTACATTTCAGATGTGTTACGACCCGTGGCTCTACCCTTCATTCGATTCCCGCGAAACCCTACATTTCAGCAGGATAATGCACGACCGCATGTTGCAGGTCCTGTACGGGCCTTTCTGGATACAGAAAATGTTCGATTGCTGCTCTGTCCAGCACATTCTCCAGATGTCTCACCAACTGAAAACGTCTGGTCAATGGTGGCCGAGCAACTGGCTCGTCACAATACGCCAGTCACTACTCTTGATGAACTGTGGTATCGTGTTGAAGCTGTATGGCCAGCTGTACCTGTACACGCGATCCAAGCTCTGTGACTCAATGCCCAGGCGTATCAAGGACGTTATTACGGCCAGAGGTGGTTGTTCTGGGTACTGATTTCTCAGGATCTATGCACCCAAATTGGTGAAAATGTAATCACATGTCAGTTCTAGTATAATATATTTGTCCAATGAATACCCGTTTATCATCTGCATTTCTTCTTGGTGTAGCAATTTTAATGGTCAGTAGTGTAAGAATATTAGGTACTTATTAGCGGATAAGTTCAAAGTTATGATCATTACGCGTAACGAACATAATTCGAAGTTACCAGCTCTTGTGTAGGTGATGAAATCGAAAAACTAAAAACAGAAGCAACAGAGATTTGAGTAACAGTTAATTTGATTAACAGGGGCAGAGAGCCACACTTCGTATCATTTCCTAGAGTAGTATTCCCTCCGAGAGCATGAAATCATTACTAAAATCTACTCAATATGTGAGCTTTCGTATGACCTAATCAAGCTCTTCCATTTCTATCCACATTCTCCCTGCATATCTGCAATGCCACTCGCCTTCTTCAACCTACATCTCTTGTGAACCTTCCCAATATTCATCCCACATTCTTCCTCATAACACTCCCTTGCCGTGCACCTGCGTCTCAGTCCCTCACCAAGGACAGATTTTGTTTTTATAAATGCTTTTCTTTACTTTCAATCGTTTTAATCAAAGAATTAAGAGTCGGAACTTCAATGCTACTAACCCCTTCCTCTCCCTCCCTCCTCCGCCACCCTCAGGGGAAATACAAATATCAGATAAAGGGCCATTGTGTACTTGGTGGTATTATCTTCCGTCGTGTACTCACTACGTAATTATTTTTTGGCCGGTGATTTAACGCAATTGAAGTGATCGGCAATTAAAAGTGACGTAGGTCTCTCCTAACACGTTAAGAATTCCATTTTTGTACAGTAGTTTTCGTTTCTTGAATGTTAGATTGCCAGCAGGTGGAAGGGCGATGACAATTTTCATATCTCCTTTTGTACGCTCTATATCATTATCAGAACGTATTTTAGTTGAATGCTTTCTTCTGCCTTAACTGCAGTGGCTTTGTTTGGAAATTGTTACCACAGTTCTGTATCTTCTCATAGAGAATTGCGTCCTCATCTAGATCTCGCGACGAAATCTCGTATTGTAACAGCGAAAGAAGTGGATGTAGTCGTAATACACTGTAATGGCATTCGGGGGGAAGGTGGCTTTACCATTCACACAAGCACATTTAGATTTATGAGGATTACGTTTAAAACTTTTAATGCAAGTTCTGAGATGGTTTCTCTAGTAAGTCGTCAGCCAGTTTCCACCCTCAACTTTCCTCAGCTGGAGCACGTTCTTCATCTCTAATGGCTCTCTCATCAACAGGACGTTAAACACTGAGCCGGCCGGTGTGGCCGTGCGGTTCTAGGCGCTTCAGTCTGGAACCGCGTGACCGCTACGGTCGCAGGTTCGAATCCTGCCTCCGGCATGGATGTGTGTGATGTCCTTAGGTTAGTTAGGTTTAAGTAGTTCTAAGTTCTAGGGGACTGATGACCACAGATGTTAAGTCCCATAGTGTTCAGAGCCATTTGAACCCTTTAAACACTGATGTTACTTCCTGTGGTAGCGCTGTATTTACAGCTGTCACGCTTAAGTGTTGTTGTAAACATTTCTTTCGTGTTTTTGTGCATCTCACATACGTTTAAAACTAACATGTGGAACAGTGCTACATCAGTAGTTTCAGTGGCTAAGTAACAGTCATGAAATGCGGATGTCAGGAGTTTAAGCCTAGATCAGTACTAGGAACTTTTTTCTGCGACTTGCCGTTCTTTCATCTCTGGCAATTATTTCCTAATGTGAAAAATGACAAGGTACACTGCCGTTCGAAGTTCTCGTTGTAGGTACATCCCCTCTCACCCCTCCCCAAACACCACCACCAAGGACAACAACAACAGCAATCTCCGATAATCATTTAAAAGTCGAGCCAGTTAAAACTCAGAGGGAGACAATGGCGTGCTGCTGTATCCACCGTGTCAGACGATGGCAGTGGAATATGGCTAGCACGCTCAGCAGAGCAGCGCTGAATGCTGTGTGCAACGGAGAGAGAGGAACGCTGCAAGCCGCTCCACGCCTCTCGCGGTGACCAACCACCAGCGACCAGCCGCCTGTATCTGCGCTGCCTCAGCCTTTGGCAGGCGGTTTAGTTGTGCCTGTACGCCTTCAGCTTCGCCAGCCTTCAACCTTCAGTCTTGAATGTAGCTACACAGTGATTATATGGTTCTGTTTTGGATTGCAGTTTCGACTTGTTTTCCCAGCCATTGACGTCTGTTCTCTATTTTGAATTCTCTACCGTACATTGTCATTTTTTGCACTACCCTGGCGGCACTAGCCGAGTACTTAGTTGTATTGCATCTACTGCGTTCAATGAATTCGGCATGCACCGATATGGTACATACCATCTCTGACAGATCCATGAGCCTAGGAAAGCACCATGTTGAGTGTACTGCCGACATTATTATCTTCCAAGACGACAACAGCTGTGTTCATTGGGCTGAAAGTGTACTGTCCTGTTTTGATGAACTCTCAGATACCCCACTACTCCTCAACCGGTCCGCTAAATAACGCGATAGCAACACCATTGAAATGTATGGGACTATTTGGATTAACAGATTAAGCGTACTAATCAACATTCCTGCATTTTGGTATCTGTACGGAATCTGATCAATGAGAGTTTTCGCCGGCCGCGGTGGCCGTGCGGTTCTAGACACTTAAGTCCGGAGCCGCGTGACTGCTACGGTCGCGGGTTCGAATCCTGCCTCGGGCATGGATGTGTGTGATGTCCTTAGGTTAGTTAGGTTTAAGTAGTTCTAGGGGACTGATGACCTCTGATGTTGAGTCCCGTAGTGCTCAGAGCCATTTGAACCAATGAGAGTTTTCAGCGGGACATGACATAACTGCGGACACTTGTTGATCCTCTTCTTCGTTGTTTTGAGGACATTTCTAAGAGTAGAGGCGGCGTCACACGGTATTAGCGTGACTTGTCCTGCAGTGACTAGTTATCTGACTGATGTTATCATGCTCTGCTGAGCTGCGCAGGGCACAAGTGCGTGGCCGTCAGCAGGACGTCACGAAAGTCCTGTGCCAATGCATGGCTTCTTAGGAAGGAACGTAGCAAGTAATTTCCATTCTGACAATCACTTCAGATATCTTCACCATTTATCACTCACTATACCAATACTATATCAAAATGATTCCAATAAAAAAATTTCGATTCATTACTGATTTCAGAGTTTAATGCCCTACATGAAGCTACTCTTCCTAATAAGTCTTAACAAATATACAGTTCTGGAATATGTTCAACTTAATTCCATAGATTTTCTCATCCTTAATCTTGACTCTCTAAAATGACCATTCATGTATTTCCTAGGCTCAGCACCTCACAAAGGCTGCACTAAAGGCTAACTTCGCTCCCGTGTCTCCTCTATCAATTGATACGACCAGTGCATCGACTTTTGTTCCTGTGATAATTTTACTTGCCAGGGCTCTATAATCTCCAGCAGCTCTGTTGCGATGCGCATGGGTAGTAAGTACAACTACCAAACAAGCACGTCCGCGAAATGTATATTGCAATAAATGCGTATTCTATTTATACAAAAGTTTAGATGTACTTTTTCTGTAGGTCTGGAATGATTGTAGTACTCTTCCTGCGTAATATTTCATGTAATATTATTTCTTCTTCAAGTTAACTGAAAAGCGGATATTTCCCGTTTCATTCCCGTCAGCACATTATATGGCATTACCTCCAGTCAATTCAGTAGTGCCAAGTGTAGGGGTAGGTTAATCTTCTGATAGCTCAACGAATAAAGAAGCGATTCGTATTGATAGTCTATCCACATTTTCCAGATATCCACGTTACTTCATATTTTTATGTAATATCACAGAGTGGTCTAATGGACTACCTATTTGTGACCTGAATGTGAGTGACCTGACGCAAGAAAATAGTCAAAAGCCAAATCATTTTACAGAACAAATGTAGATATGTATACTGTGTTATATTTAATGTCATAATGAGATCTATTAACTATATCTATGGTACACTTCCATCGCCCACGAGGCATGATTACAGAAATACGAAATAGCTGAATGAGGATACCCAAACGCGGGTGTGAAACATGCGGTTCATAGAAATGTCGTGTCTTATCTCTCCATCATACCTTACAGTGATGGGAGGAAACTCTGTACAATGATCTATTGTCAGAGGAGGCGAGCGAGCGAGCCTGCTAATTTTTGCAATACTGCAATGCTGAGTCCATGTCCGCATCTGCACCTGACATAACTTCTTGCAACAGAAGATGAGAGCATTTCCCACGTGTCTGAACAATTTGAGTGCGTTAGAATGAAAATCCGAAACTGTATTAGTGCCGCGCGTATAATTTCTCATTTTAATAATTTTCGTTTGAACAGTTTCACAGGCTGTCATCCTTTATTTATGACGCTGCAGAAAAGATTATAGCGAAGATGTCGCAACCATTTTGTATCAGTTTCCGTTACGTTCTTTTGTGCATTCATCAATATAACCATAACGTGCTCGAACGGACTACCTAATGAATACCACATCCTATTGCACTTACTGAGAGCTACTGCGACTCACAATGTGATTTTAACACGGTACGTAGCGGATAGGTAAGCTTATTATTCAGTGTCAACAATAGCTTCATTCGAAGAGGTGTAACCGAAGAAACGCCATAGTTGGTATAGAATCGCCACGATGGAGATTGCCAGCGCTGTCGCGATTGCTCTTTTCGTGATGTATAACGTGATTGGATGGTAAGTTGCATCAGCGATATGCTTGAGACGCCTTTAGCTCAGTTCTTAAATTTAACTTGACAATTCCCGCATTAGAGGCAGATGATTAATAGGAGTAGGCTCCACGAAGCATCTTCCACATTTTGGAGTAGATTTCTCAACGATGGTTGTAGCCATGGATACGTTCCTGGTTTTCTGGATACGTGAAATTGGTAATAAATCGAATATGTAAGAAACTTCAATTAACAAGGATTTGGAATGATTAGAAGTGAAGCCTCACAGTTTTCTAGCCACACATTTCCATATTGAATGCTGTTCCTTATACAATCCGTATAACGTATTTTCCGCATCTGGTTAGAATGTTAGTTGCATCACAGGTTCACAATGCATCATGCGAAGAGTATATCTGCTGTATTTTCTTCGATGTTTACATTCCAGTTTCATGCACATTGAGTTTTAAAGACGATTTTGTTTGCTTTTGTTAGAAAAAATATCAAGTGAGCGTATACAGTGCTATATCAAATTTGCTCTGACGGGAAGCCAGATAGTCGCAGGCAGCCATAGAGTTTTAATAGTCATTTCGAAATAATAAAGGTAGGCCTACATAATTAATGTTTCGTTTCTGCGAAAGTAGGGGAGAGTGTCGTGTCTGGATGGTAGAGCACCTGGGAATACATATTGTTTCCAGGTCGGAGTTTTGTCTACCGAGTGATTTTAGAATCACATGAAGAAATACGCAGTAGAAAGCGCCATATGCAATTTCCGCCATTCCATTTTCTGCAGTTTTTTGTTAAAGAGGTTGTGTGTTGTGCGGCGTTTGTTAGTATTATGAGTTCAGAATATTTAAGTGCTTTGTAACACTGTAAAGCAATATGCAAGCTACTGTTAATTCTTTAGTTGCAGAATTTTATTGCGTGTAAAATTCAGTATATTTTTAAAATTAGTTACATAACGTGTGGACCATTAACCACACTTTGTCGGTCGTGCACCATTTTGTACTTTGAAATGGAAGGAAGTCTTGTACCACGACACACGTGTTATTTGTAATTGAGTCTCTTTAATGTCTTAACTATTTTCCCTGTCTTGAGAACGGAAATTCGTTTCTATTTCCAGCAGGTTCTGCTTTAAATTGTTTTTCACTTGTAAGTAGTTTTTGATACCACTTTTCATATCACTTACTGATTCTTGGTATGTAGAAGAGCAACAATCGAAAACATAAACTATTACACACAGTACTGACAAGATTTTCTCGACTGCAAGACTTTTAAATTTGTCTATAATGTTTGTTCCTATGTAGATGACCATGTTTTACCATGGAACAGTTTTTCACATTTGGCTTTTCACTTTTGGAGAACCTACTTTCCCTGAGTAATTTTTGTAGCTTCAGAAAAAGACTGCAGTAGGCATAAGGTGAATGTGAACATTTCACAATGAGAACGAAAATGCATTAAACTTACATTACATGGCTGGCTGTAAGTGATAGAAAAGTGTTCCGGGGTAGAACAGTGTCCCCTGTTTGTCTGCAGGTCTGGTTGGCACTGATAGCCACGCGCCACAGTACCGTGTCACGTCGCCACGTGAGCAAAATCACAATATATATAAATGACCTAGTAGATAGTGTCGGAAGTTCCATGCGGCTTTTCGAGGATGATGCTGTAGTATACAGAGAAGTTGCAGCATTAGAAAATTGTAGCGAAATGCAGGAAGATCTGCAGCGGAGCCCGCATCTCGTGGTCGTGCGGTAGCGTTCTCACTTCCCACGCCCGGGTTCCCGGGTTCGATTCCCGGCGGGGTCAGGGATTTTCTCTGCCTCGTGATGGCTGGGTGTTGTGTACTGTCCTTAGGTTAGTTAGGTTTAAGTAGTTCTAAGTTCTAGGGGACTGATGACCATAGATGTTAAGTCCCATAGTGCTCAGAGCCATTTGAACCATTTCTGCAGCGGATAGATACTTGGTGCAGGGAGTGGCAACTGTTCCTTAACATAGACAAATGTAATGTATTGCAAATACATAGAAAGAAGTATCCTTTGTTGTATGATTATATGATAGCGGAACAAACACTGGTAGCAGTTACTTCTGTAAAATATCTGGGAGTATGCGTGCGGAACGATTTGAAGTGGAATGATCATATAAAATTAATTGTTGGTAAGGCGGGTACCAGGTTGAGATTCATTGGGAGAGTGCTTAGAAAATGTAGTCCATCAACAAAGGAGGTGGCTTACAAAACACTCGTTCGACCTATACTTGAGTATTGCTCATCAGTGTGGGATCCGTACCAGATCGGTTTGACGGAGGAGATAGAGTAGATCCAAAGAAGAGCGGCGCGTTTCGTCACAGGGTTATTTGGTAACCATGATAGTGTTACGGAGATGTTTAATAAACTCAAGTGGCAGACTCTGCAAGAGAGGCGCTCTGCATCGCGGTGTAGCTTGCTGTCCAGGTTTCGAGAGGGTGCGTTTCTGGATGAGGTATCGAATATATTGCTTCCCCCTACTTATACCTCCCGAGGAGATCACGAATGTAAAATTAGAGAGATTAGAGCGCGCACGGAGGCTTTCAGACAGTCGTTCTTCCCGCGAACCATACGCGACTGGAACAGGAAAGGGAGGTAATGACAGTGGCACGTAAAGTGCCCTCCGCCACACACCGTTGGGTGGCTTGCGGAGTATAAATGTAGATGTAGATGTAGATGAACAACTACATCTACATTTATACTCTGCAAATCACCCTGAGGTGGATGGCAGAGGGTACGTCCCACTGTAACTTATAATTAAGGGTTGTTCCTGTTTTTTTCACGTATGGAGCGAAGAAAAAATGACTGTTCGAATGCTTCTGTGTGTGCAGTAATTATTCTAATCTTATCCTCACTACCCACATGCGAAAAATACATAAGGAGTTGTAGTACATCCCCCCCAGTAATCATTTAAAGCTGGTTCCCGAAACTTTGTTAATAGACTTTCTCGGGATAGTTTGCGTTTGTGTTCAAGGGTCTTCCAGGTCCACGACCTGCTTTACCCATGACTGAACCTAAGTGAGCATTCCATTTCATATCCCATACAAGTGTTACACCCAGGTGTTTGTATGAGTCGGACGATTCCAACAGCGACTCATTGATACTGTAGTCATATGGCAACACATTTTTTCGTTTTGTGAAGTGCAAACTTTTTCATTTCTGAATATTTAGAGCACATAGTTAATCTGTGCACAACGTTGAAATCTTATCTTACATTTCCGAACATTTAGAGCAAGTTGCCAATTAATATTGCGCAGCCTACTGATAAAAGTGGAAATGGGCGCCATTTTCTTTTGGTTATCCTAGTTAAGTGCTACGGTACTGCAGTTTGTACCAGGATGGCAGACAAGTCGTTGCAAATAATCATAAACCTGGTTGCGTAACTTTATTTGTTCTAAATGATAATTTTAACTTCATGACTAAACTTCGAATTCAGTGTTGCAGAACTCTTTGTTGTTCCAATTGAAATAGTGCTTATTTTGTCATCCTTTTATCCTTATATTACAAAACTTTTTACCTTTTTAAACCTTGCACCACTACACTAATATTCGAAGAAACACATGTTATCAGAAGAAGAACAGTTTTCAAGCTGAAGTAAAAACACATTGTAATAAAAAGATATTGATAGTTTACAGTTGTTTTGGTGAAGAAAACTTACATCAAAACTTTCTCTACTGTTGTTATGCAGGGGGCGCACAAAAATGTGGGAACACCATAAACACAACACATTGCCATGACAGCTATGGCGTAGAAAACCGTTGGCATTCAAAACAAATTCGAATAGTCTCGGAATGGACAAATACAGGTCCTGCGTGGTTTGCAAGGAAATCTTGTACTATACATCCTGCAAAACTGTGACATGATCAGGTAACGATGATGGAGGTGGATAGCGTTCACACACCCTTCTCTCGAAAATGCACTACCAAGGCTCAGTAATACTGAGACTTGATGACTGTTGCGGCCAATGGAGATACGAAAAGTCATCTTCTTGCTCACAATACTAGTCCTGGACGATGCGAGTTGTGTGAGCGGCTCCCTGTCCTCTTGAAACGCAACATCATGTTGGATGGACCTGATCAGCCACAATAGTCACATAACCCTTGGCAGTAATGCGATCTTTCAGAGTACCGATTGGGCCTTTGGAATACCATGATATGTCTGTCCAAACCACCACCGAGCTTCGGGCATGAACTGCCGTTGCGATGTTAACTCGACTAGAAGTTGGAAACGGTGTGAAACAAGACTCAAACGACACACTTCACTTGCTCTATAGACCAGGTATTATGCCTTTAGCACCACATTTACTTGTTACGGACATTTGCATCACTGGTGAGTGGTTTTGGAATTATATCTCGCCTTGCAATTCCGAACATTTAGAGTTCCCTTCGTGGTGTTTTGTTGCTGACAGGGATCGCGAATATAACATTCAGTTCTGTAGTGACTTTGGCGTCTGTCGTCCTCTTAATTTTCGTCGCAATCACCTTCAAAGACCCTTCTTCATCATCACTCAACACACATACACACACACACACACACACATACACACACACACACACATACTTTCGTCCTCGTTATGGCTTAGCGGCTGATGTTTTCCGCTTTCCCTTTATGCGGTATAAATTTTCGATACGGTGCCTCTTGAAACACCAAAAATCTCGGTTACAAATGCCCAAACCATTCGAGCACCAACAATTTGCCCATGTTCACATTCACTTAGCCTACCTAATGCACTCACAACTACATCGAACACTGTTCTGACCATGTCTGATATATTGACGAAAAATGTTGATGGGATTGCACTGGCGCCGTTCGTGGTTAAATACAACATGGCAAATCTCCAGGCTTTACTAGCATCTGCGTTTACATTCAAACATATTATACACATCGCAGAACAACGCAGGGCTGTCAGATTGTACGACGTACATCCATAGAAGACATGGACGATGATAAGATTTAGTTGTATGACATGCTCAGGGATCAGACATAATACATGCTGAGCATGAGAGTGAATATTCTCACGTAGCAATCTGTCACAGTTGAACTGCACTGAAATGTTACCAAGGACTTGATTCATCAAAAACTATATCTCACGCTCGTGGCAATGGTTTCCACTGTCTGTCGAAGAGACGACAGAACGTCGTCTGCTTTTCAATTTTTCACTCATACTATTACGCTGATCTGTAGCATAAGACATGATGATGTAAATATCTTCGATTTTCTAATGCTATACATCCGTGAAAAACACATTAACCGAAATGACAGAATCGCCACGTGGAACAATCAAGACAGATAATTCCAAAACAAGACCCTGAAGCGAAGAATTTATGAAATAAAAATTAATTCCAGACTATTTTAGTTGCCATTAAAGTAAATACTTGTCCTAACAAATGTGACGTCCTTGGGGATTAGAAAACGGAAAGGAGAACGTGGAGGAATAGTCAAAAAACGTTTCAGTAGGCTGTATCCGCTCAGTATTTGCAGCTGTCGTCCATTACGTACAAAAAAACTTACTTAATAAGTTATTCCACACTTATTTCACACCGCGTCAGTGTAAAATATCACAAGCACAGGAGAGGGAAATTTTTTCGCATCATAGCTCAGACGGAACATGGGTAGTCTCTCGATAGATTTCGAAGTATAAGAAGCATGTATTCTGACACCTGCATCGTACCGCCAAACGATTTTGCTAACGCTGCTGAATTCAGAACAGTCGGAGTGGACATTTGGATCGGCAGCGCTGAACCTAAGTAACTCGTTCGTCATTGTTCGCCCGCACTGCCCAGACAATTCAGTTCTTTCTGTGGTAAAATCAACAATAAAAGTGCATGGGGGATAACAGAAAAAAAGGACGTAACATGTGTAAGATCTTTACATTTCATGTGATTTTTTCTAGTCAGTTCGCCTTAACTTTTGAAAATAAACTGAGACCAACGTACTCACTTCTAACGATTTCGGGAATCAAATCTTTAATAGTCGAAAAGGAACTAAATATAAAACATCGTGGTCACTGAACATTGTTAGAACCTACTGCTGAGGTACTGTCACAAAGAGGTCTGTGTGAGTGTACTCTCGAGTATAATATGACACAACGACCACCGAAAGTGTCATCAGTAGGCAGCAAGAAAAACTGTATTAATCGTTATTTCGAAATTCGATAAAAAAAAAAAATTGTAGCAGAAATCATTACATGGCGATGGTCTTAACACCATACTCTTTTTCAGACTTTATAAAACAATAAATAACAGAAAGCTGTTAAGCCCGCATCTCATGGTCGTGCGGTAGCGTTCTCGCTACCCACGCACGGGTTCCCGGGTTCGATTCCCGGCGGGGTCAGGGATTTTCTCTGCCTCGTGATGGCTGGGTGTTGTGTGCTGTCCTTAGGTTAGTTAGGTTTAAGTAGTTCTAAGTTCTAGGGGACAGATGACCATAGATGTTAAGTCCCATAGTGCTCAGAGCCATTTGCATTTGCAGAAAGCTGTTAATGTTCTCCGAATATTGCTGTATAGTCACGGACGACTGCACGATCTTCTCGTCTGGCTCCGGTCTCTCGGGCACTACCCATAAAACGTAACTGAAACTGAGTACAGAGGTAAAACTTTGGCGACGAATGCCAAAGGGCTTTCATTCTTCAGTGAGAAAGGTGTAGATGCTAATTTTAATTTTATGCTTCATCTTGTTAATTTACTTACATTGGTACTTGGGAGACACCATTCTCAGCTGTAAAGTATCATTGCGACTGCTCAGTCTCTGATCTGACGAGAAATCTAGTTAGTTATCACACCAAAAACCATGAAAACGAATTCGTTGAAGGTTCAAAATATTTTGGAGTGCCTCCATTACAGGACAACAGATAAGACAGGTCTTCCCTCTTTTCAGTTTACAAGGCCTTTCCTTGGTCCCGGCAGGACCTCCAGTACGTGATCTATCGACCAGCAATATTTTATCTAACAGTGTTATAAACACCCCGCTATGAGACATTAGGCGCCTGTAAAACAAGCCAGACACATCATTAGCTGCCGAAGCTTGTGAGCCATCACTCTACAACCTACGAGAGATCCTGACGGTGCAATCAATACTTACTATAAAAATGGATGCACATACATGTGTATGTATGTATATTCAACAACTCTTCCTATACCGCTGGACGGATTGCAACGAAACTTGATGCACACATCACTTTATCTCTGGAAAGATTCGCTGTGGAGGTAAGTACCTCCAATCTACACTCCTGGAAATTGAAATAAGAACACCGTGAATTCATTGTCCCAGGAAGGGGAAACTTTATTGACACTTTCCTGGGGTCAGATACATCACATGATCACACTGACAGAACCACAGGCACATAGACACAGGCAACAGAGCATGCACAATGTCGGCACTAGTACAGTGTATATCCACCTTTCGCAGCAATGCAGGCTGCTATTCTCCCATGGAGACGATCGTAGAGATGCTGGATGTAGTCCTGTGGAACGGCTTGCCATGCCATTTCCACCTGGCGCCTCAGTTGGACCAGCGTTCGTGCTGGACGTGCAGACCGCATGAGACGACGCTTCATCCAGTCCCAAACATGCTCAATGGGGGACAGATCCGGAGATCTTGCTGGCCAGGGTAATTGACTTACACCTTCTAGAGCACGTTGGGTGGCACGGGATACATGCGGACGTGCATTGTCCTATTGGAACAGCAAGTTCCCTTGCCGGTCTAGGAATGGTAGAACGATGGGTTCGATGACGGTTTGGATGTACTGTGCACTATTCAGTGTCCCCTCGATGATCACCAGTGGTGTACAGCCAGTGTAGGAGATCGCTCCCCACACCATGATGCCGGGTGTTGGCCCTGTGTGCCTCGGTCGTATGCAGTCCTCATTATGGCGCTCACCTGCATGGCGCCAAACACGCATACGACCATCATTGGCACCAAGGCAGAAGCGACTCTCATCGCTGAAGACGACACGTCTCCATTCGTCCCTCCATTCACGCCTGTCGCGACACCACTGGAGGCGGGCTGCACGATGTTGGGGCGTGAGCGGAAGACGGCCTAACGGTGTGCGGGACCGTAGCCCAGCTTCATGGAGACGGTTGCGAATGGTCCTCGCCGATACCCCAGGAGCAACAGTGACCCTAATTTGCTGGGAAGTGGCGGTGCAGTCCCCTACAGCACTGCGTAGGATCCTACGGTCTTGGCGTGTATCCGTGCATCACTGCGGTCCAGTCCCAGGTCGACGGGCACGTGCACCTATCGCCGACCACTGGTGACAACATCGTGGTACTGTGGAGACCTCACGCCCCACGTGTTGAGCAATTCGGCGGTACGTCCACCTGGCCTCCCGCATGCCCACTATACGCCCTCGCTCAAAGTCCGTCAACTGCACATACGGTTCACGTCCACGCTGTCGCGGCATGCTACCAGTGTTAAAGACTGCGATGGAGCTCCGTATGCCACGGCAAACTGGCTGACACTGACGGCGGCGGTGCACTAATGCTGCGCAGCTAGCGCCATTCGACGGGAAACACCGCGGTTCCTGGTGTGTCCGCTGTGCCGTACATGTGATCATTGCTTGTACAGCCCTCTCGCGGTGTCCGGAGCAAGTATGGTGGGTCTGACACACCGGTGTCAATGTGTTCTTTTTTCCATTTCCAGGAGTGTATAAAAGGGGTGGGGGTGCCAAACCAGAGGAACCCATCTCAACTCAATACCAGTTACTTTTGTCAGCCAGAATTTGAGAATGAGGGCACTTACAGACTTGCAACATATCTATACGAAATATTTTCTTGGCGACGATGAAGTGAAAAACGTTTGTCTCTTACTACATTTTCACTGTTCGTGGAATAAGACTGCTGCATAAAGCATTATATTTTAATTTATCATATATTTATTACTAACTGTATCTACATGTACCACAGATCGTACCATCAAAATTGTGTCATTGTATAGCACATAGTTCAGGAGATGTGACGTCGAATACTGAGACGTACGAAAAACTGGCGAGTCATGCGTGACGTTTTATTTTTTTATTTTTGGCTTCTAACTACATTCAAACTATTCCGATAGTGAAGGGAGACGATAATTTAATAGTCTTGGGGGACTGAAATTCGATAATAGAAAGAGAAGGAAATTCCTTCCCCAAAGAAGACAAAGTAAATATTCCAGAATTTCACTCGATAACTGCTGCCAACATGAGTAGCGAACAAGTGGCAAAGCTACTCAATTCATTTAATAAAAGCAAGCCCTCCGGTCCATATTATATACTAATTAGATTACTTCCAGAACATCCTGTTACGCTACTAGCCATTAAAATTGCTACACCACGAAGATGACGTGCTACAGACGCGAAATTTAACTGACAGGAAGAAGATGCTGTGATATGCAAATGATTAGCTTTTCAGAGCATTCACACAAGGTTGGCGACACCTACAACGTGCTGACATGAGGAAAGTTTCCAACCCATTTCTCATACACAAACAGCAGTTGACCGGGGTTGCCTTGTGAAATGTTATTGTGATGCCTCGTGTAAGGAGGAGAAATGCGTACCATCACGTTTCCGACTTTGATAAGGGTCAGATTGTAGCCTATCGCTAATGCGGTTTATCGTATCGCGACATTGCTGCTCACGTTGGTCGAGATCCAATGACTGTTAGCAGAATATGGAATCAGTGGGTTCAGGAGGGTAATACGGAACGCCATGCTGGATCTCAATGGCCTCGTATCACTAGTAGTCGAGATGATTGGCATCTTATCCACATCGCTGTAACGCATCATGGAGCCACGTCTCGATCCCTGAGTCCACAGATGGGGACGTTTGCAAGACAACAACCACCTGCACAAACAGTTCGATGACTTTTGCAGCAGCATGGACTATCAGCTCGGAGACCATGGCTGAGGTTACCCTTGACGCTGCATCACAGACAGTAGCGCCTGCGATGGTGTACTCAACGACGAACGTGGGTGCACGAATGGCAAAATGTCATTTTTTCGGATGAATCCAGGTTCTGTTTACAGCATCATGATGGTCGCATCTGTGTTTGGCGCACATTGGTGAACGCACATTGGAAGCTTGTATTCGTCATCACCATAATGGCGTATCACGCGGCGTGATGGTATGGGGTGCCATTGGTTACACGTCTCGGTCACCTCTTGTTTACATTAGCGGCACTTTGAACAGTGGACGTTACATTTCAGATGTGTTACAACCCGTGGCTCTACCCTTCATTCGATTCCCGCGAAACCCTACATTTCAGCAGGATAATGCACGACCGCATGTTGCAGGTCCTGTACGGGCCTTTCTGGATACAGAAAATGTTCGACTGCTGCCCTGGCCAGCACATTCTCCAGATCTCTCACCAATTGAAAACGTCAGGTCAGTAGTGGCCGAGCAACTGGCTCGTCACAATATGCCAGTCACTACTCTTGATGAAATGTGGTGTCGTGTTGAAGCTGCATGGGCAGCTGTACCTGTACACGCCATCCAAGCTCTGTTTGACTCAATGCCCAGGCGTATGAAGGCTGTTATTACGGCCAGAGGTGGTTGTTCTGGGTACTGATTTCTCAGGATCTCTGCACCCAAATTACGTGAAAATGTAATCACATGTAAGTTCTAGTATAATATATTTGTCCAATGAATACCCGTTTATCATCTGCATTTCTTCTTGGTGTAGCAATTTTAATGGCCAGTAGTGTATAAAAGCTCTGTACTTTACTATCGTATACATCCGGTCGCTGCATGAAAGATCCATGCGTAAAAGATGGAAAGTTGCTCAGGTCACAGGAAGGAAGTAAGAGTAATCCGACAGATTACAGACCCGTAACACTGACGTCGATTTGAAGTAGGATTTTACAACATGTACTGCATTTGAAAATCCGCCTCGGTAGCTTAGTGGAGGCCGGCACAGTAGCTCAGCGTGTTTGGTCAGAGAGCTACCTGCCCATTGTAATAAAAATATTGAGTGATCGGATCAACGAACAACCTGAACGAGTGTCATCGGACGTCCGCCACGAGCAAATTCAACGAACAGTACAGAACAAAATAAGATTAAAGAAAAAAAGTAGTGGCCAGCGCGGCCGAATGCTGTGCAAAGGGGCCCGGGTTCGATTCTCTGCTGCGCAAGTCGCTGAAGTGGCGTCAAATCAAAAGACTTGCACCAGGTGACCAATCTTCCCGACAGGAGGCCTTAGCCACACGATATTTCATTTCATTTCCGTTCCAACATTATGAATTACCTTGAGGAAAACGATCTGTCAGAACAAATGCAGGAAATACCATTCTTGACAAGTACAACTAGATCTTTATTCTCATGAAATAGTGAGTGCTATCGACAGGGAGCCTCAAGTTGTTTATATGTTCCTAGATTCCCAAATGGCTTTTGACACAGTTCCTCACAAGCTGTTTTTAAACAAATTGCATGCCTGTAGAGTATCGTATCTGTTCTGTGACTGGATCCATCATTTATTATCAAAAATATCACAATTCGTAGTAATTGAAGGAAAGTTATCGAGTAAAACAGAAGTGATAACTGGCATCACCCAAGGAGGTCCTACTGGCCATCTGCTTTTCCTTATCTATATAAAAGGATTGAGAGACGATCTCAGCAGCCGTCTTAGATTGTTTGCAAATTGTGCTTCATTTAGCGTCTAATAAAGTAATCAGAAGATCAAAACTATTTGCAAAGTGATTTATACAAGATATGTGTATGCTGAAAAAAGTGGCAATTGATCCTAAATAAAGAAAAGTGTGAGGTCATCCACATGACTACCAAAATGAATCTGTTAAATTTTGGATGTACGATGTTACTGTGAATTCAACTACGGGTCTAGGAATTGCAATTATGAAAAACTTAAATTGAAATGATCATATAGACACTGCACCTGTCCACTGTTCGAATATTGCTTTGCAGTATTGGATCCGTACTAGATAGCACTGATGGAGGATATTGAAAAAGTTAAAACAAGGGAACCTCATTTCGTATTATCGCAAAGTATGGGAGAGAGTGTCATGGATATGATATTCGAGAGTAGTAGGAGAAGGGTGGCGTCAGTGCATTTGGTTAATGCGGGTTGTCTAAATCAGGGGCAAGGATGCACTCAGGGGCAAACCGATTGTTCTCCTATGACTAACTGGTCATTAACCTACTGTTCTGCTAACAGGCTCCTTCCTCTTGATTCACAGACCCTTAACCTATTGTTTCCCGGCACCTCCACCGAGCCCTCCCCAAAAACCCTCAGGAAACCCCCAACCCATCCCCTCCCCCTCGCTGATGCAGGTACACTTTTAGCTCCCAGTTATTCGAATAGCCTCCTCTCATTCTTATCAATTGACTGACTACTTAATTAAATTTATCAATTAATTAACCTCTCCCCCTCTGGTAAACCCCCACATCCCTCCTTCCCCCTCTCCCTGCTCCACCCACAGCTGGAAATTGATGGCTCTGCAGCGGAGAGAAATGATCTCATAACAGGAAATTCAAGGGTATATTCTTTATTTATAAGAAATTCTGTTTGCGGGGTTGGATTTCTCTTGCTCATTGTTCTCTGCTGTTTGGGAAGATGCAGGTCTTGTAGGAAGTATTTCATCAAATGCTTTCCTCATTTTTTTCCAATCGTGCAAGGAATACTGTCATGAAACACCTATGACATGTAATTACACTGGTAAAAATTTTTCAAGCGCGAAGCATGAACCATCTACTGGACCACGCAGAATGCCACCACACGCACTGCCAGGAGTCAGGGTGCACTGGCAGCCCCTGCAAACGCGGCCATCAGCTGCCGAGGCACGTGCAGGAGTCCATTCATGACCCGCAAGCATGAGGCTGTGGCATCCCTTTCACGCTTGACACCTGAGAAATTCCTGTCGAAACAAGTGTTTTCCTAGCCACCAAAGTTGATGCATGGCTTTCATAGCTGTGGGTCCAGTACCGATCGAGATGTTTGCATAGAGGCTCACCCTCGCAGGATGCAGCTAACAGGTTGTCAATGTTACACTGACGTCACACGTCTATGTAAATAACAGCCAAGTCTCCCTCTGGATGTACTCTAGAAATCTGATGCAATGTATTCACAAAACATTTACGAAGATATCCCAGAGTAACACAGGTTGCATTGTTGCTAGAGATCCTTACGGGATAGCCCATTCGTCATGTATTATGCTGTACTGCCTTCAACATACATCTCAGAAATGGTAAAAATTCTCACCACTAAAAGTTTTCATCTTGTCTGTGCATGGTTGCGAAAACACCATTTATCATAAGAGCATTCTTGTTATTTGGGAAGAGAGCACTGTCTAAGCACAGATGGGAAATTAAGATGTGGATTTAACTTAATAATTAAAAATCAAATTGGACACTATTGAAACTATGTCTAACAAAAATAAGGAAAGAGTTGTTTTCTGTACCTAAAAGTGTATGCTAAAGTTAATAAAGACTTAGTACAAGAATATCTGCTTCTCTTGTTTGCTAAGCTACCAAAAATCCTAAGATATTTCTTAAATACAATGATCTGTGGTCATGAATTCAGATGTGGAAAGTGGGTAGCTGAAGACCTTTAAAAGTTGTTGAAACTAGGTAGCTGAAAGTATAGTGAGCCCCTTTTCGTACCTATATGAAGAATTTAGCTGTCAGTGCAATACGGCGACCGGTACAAAATAGGTTTGCCACTGAAAGTCTCGTCTGCAGAAGAGAATGGCAAACAGTGCTGCCACACCGGCAGTAATTTCGCGGTTGAATTCAGGAAGAGCTAACCAGAATGCTCCATTCATTCACAAGAATTCCTTTGTGCTGGGACACAATAGCCTCTACAGACTGGTTCAAACAAGATGGGGGCAAGGTATCTACTTAAAGTTCTGAGAGTAATGTGATGTCTTGTTTGTTCAAGTGTTCAAAGACAGGATGAAGCATACCATCCGTCCCTGGCAGGATTGTGGCATTAGGACATCTCCACTGTAGGTCAGAGCTTCGAATTCTGTTTGTGAAATTGTTCTGAATTTCCCATCTTTGCTTAGACAGTGCTCTCTTCCCAAACAACAAGAATGGGTTTATGATAAACGGAGTTTTCGCAACTACGCACAGCCATAATGAAGGCTTTTAGTGATGAGAACGTTTACCATGTCTGAGACGTATTTTGAAGGCAGGACAGCGTAACACATGATGAACAGGCTGTCCCAATAGGATCGGTAGAAAGAATGCAACTTGTGTTATTCTGGGATATTTTCATAAACAGAGGGAGACTTGGGTGTTATTTACATAGACATGTGACATCAGTATAACACTGTCAGCCTTTTAGCTGCACCTACAAGGGTGAGCCGCACCTATGAGAGCTATGCGTCAGCCATGGTGGGTAGGAAAGCAATTGCTTCGACAGGGATTTCTCATGTGTCAAGTATAAAAGGGCTGCCACCATCTCATGCTTGTGGGACCTAAACAGACACCTGCACATGGCCCGGCAGCTGATAGCCACATCGTTGCTTTGTGGGGCTGCCAGTACACCCTGACTCCTGGCAGTGTGTGTGGTGGCGTTGCGTGCAGTCCAGTGGAGAGCACATGGTTCGTGTTTGAAAGATTTTTACCAGTATAATTACATGTCATAAGTGTTTGATGACGACATTCCTCGCACAATCGGAATAAAAAAAGTAAATCAATCAATGTGATTACTCCAGAATGAGATTTTTCACTCTGCAGTGGAGTGTGCGCTGATATGAAACTTCCTGGTAGATTAAAACTGTGTGCCGGACCGAGACTCGAACTCGGGAGTTCGAGTCTCGGTCCGGCACACAGATTTAATCTGCCAGGAAGTTTCAATGTGATTACTTCTTGCACGGCCTGCATCTTTCCTAACAGCAGAGAACAACGAACGAGAGAAATCCAACCGCACAAACTGAATTTTTTATAAATAAACAATATACCCTTGAATTTCCTGTTATGAGGTCCTTCCTCTCCATCGCAGAGCCACCAATTTTCAGGTAGGGAAAGGGTGGGGAGGGGGGGGGGGGCTGGAGGGATGGGGATGTTTACCAGAGAGGTAGGACTAATTGATCAGTTTAACTAAGTAGTCAATGATATTGAGAAGAATGAGAGGGGACTATTCAAATAACTCAGAGCTGCAAGTGAACCTATATCAGTGAGGGGAGGGGGTGGGTTGGAGGTTTCCTGAGGGCTCAGAGGGGAGGAGAAGGAGAGGGAGAGGGAGAGGTGGGGAACAATCTGTTAAGGAACTGTCAATCAAAAGGAAGGATCATGTTAGCAAAACAATAGGTTAATGAC
The DNA here is from genome assembly GCF_023864345.2 of Schistocerca serialis cubense. Taxonomy (NCBI): domain Eukaryota; kingdom Metazoa; phylum Arthropoda; class Insecta; order Orthoptera; family Acrididae; genus Schistocerca; species Schistocerca serialis. The sequence continues at coordinate 2,233,535 of NW_026047471.1, read as the reverse complement.
CTGTCACCACAACAGGTTGACCCTGAGTGCCTACTAGCCCCTGATGTAGGCAACCCACACTAACAAAATGCACAGACACGGCCCTTGGCCTACTACTTTTGAGTTGGGGTGACAACCAGTAAAACAATGGCATTTTTCATTGCAGTGAAAATTTCCCATGACATTTCAATAAACTGTGTTCTGCTCCGAGTGCAAGAATATTTTGTGAACACCCACACTGATAGGGAGAAATGATCATTGTAATAAAATAAGGATGTCAGAGCTTGCACAGAAAGATTGAAATGTTTGTTTTTACCATGTGCTGTTAGTGAGTGGAACGGTAGAGAAATAGTGTGAAGGAGGTTCGATGAACCATCTGTCAAGCACTTCAGTGTGAATTGGAGAGCAGTTATATAGATATATACGTCGGATATCATTTGAGGTGAATGGAGGGTTAAGGTTCTAGCAAACAATGATAGTTTACTTCTTCTTTTCTGCTTAGTGAAGAAAGTGTTCCGACTCTAAATATCGTTCAGTCGACCAAACTTCAGTCTATAGTCTTCCTTCCTTGAAGCAACAATGGAAGGATCGTTGATATTGCGCATCCCTGAAAGTGCTGTCCAAATAATCAATCTCCCTTATTTATTTCCACGCATCGGAAAAAGAGATACTGACTGGGATTCATTTCACATGTGGCGAAGTATCAGATGCTAAGGGGAACTGTTCCTACAAAAACTGTTGAATAAAGAAATAAAGACACTTAACCTAAGTCCCACTGACTGCTGTGGCTTGAATTGTTACCTTGAATAAAATAAATATTTGTCTCCAAGATCAAATCTTTTCCCAAAATGGTTCCTCTGAGGCTACTGACAAAAATTTATTTAAAATAACGTTTGTCTGGGGGAGATGAACAAGTCACATAAGACTCATCCCTGGGGAAATGAGATCTACATAAATGTTAATTATTTTGCCATAGGTATCTTAGGATGTAGGTAGGTGCTTGAATATACAAATATACAGTATGCTGAACTGTTTATAGATTTTTCTCATGCACAGTATTGATGTGTCTCACATATAGGCCAACTTCTACAGCTTTTACAATTAAATTTTACTTTCATTTTCAAATCTTCTGTTAATTACTAAATGCCCTTAATATATGTAAACGTTTATAAATCGGAAGGGATGATGGTTAAGGTACAGCTGGAAGGGTGGTTTGAGTTTTGTACTTGACAAAACAGTTGGAGGTGTGGAAGTCCTTCCCAGTGTATGAACAGGCGCCGACAAGAGAGGCGACAGCCTCTGCTGCAGGATCTCCTCATAACACAGACAGCAGACAGCAGAAGCAGATAGCAGGGCCGTACAGAACAAGGCTGGCCACACAGCCTGCTCACACACACAGTGACACGGAAATACTTGTCGCACCCACTGCAACACACTCTGACTGTCTTGTGCTTACTGCAGTATACAGTCTAATATTTAAACTTCTCATGTTTCAGGTTCCTCTGGTGGACCTGTATCGTCCTGGATCGGTAAGACCCATTTTAGCTTTTTACTTTTACTTTACATTATCCATAGATATTTCTAAGTACTTTGCCTGGTCACAGGTAAAGTACATTTCTTTTGATTACATTCCTTTCATCATCAAAATTAAACGAGTATGTGGACTTACTCTGGGGCCCCAAGTCCCTGACTGTACCAGATGTCAAAGAAATGATGATATGTCCCAGGATGATGTAGGCTTCAGGACTCCAGAATGTGGTTTAGGCCACTACTGGGAAGGGATATCTTCTTCACATACATTTGCAGCAATCCTTGTGTATATACAAGTGCTGTATCATATGAATTTGTCTAGTGCAGAGGGTTGTAATGAAGCTGTGTAGAGTGTAGAGGTGACTTTGTGTCCTTGATGGTGAAAGAGGAAGTGACAGCAGATATCACAGCTAACTTATTCTTCTCCAGTATCAAACCAGAGGGCAATAAACATGATGTCACAATATGACCAACGAACCACAACTGACACTTTTGTAGCCAGTAATTCAACATGTCTCTGCAGAATGCCTGGGCATTGAAACCAGGGCGCAGACATATAGTTTGGTGACCAGAGAGTATGTCTGAACATCAGTCTGATGGAAACCTATGGAAACATCTTGTATCATTAGGAATTATACGGAAAAGTCATAGACTGAACACCTACACATCCTGTTCATCGCTACAGCCGCAGAGGCTGGTTCCAAAGGCGTGTCCAAATTCTCTGAATCTTCATGTATGTAACGTCTATATAGGCAACATTTATAAAATTATTAACAACTTTTTGCCTTTTTGGCCCCGGTTTATTTTCCAGAGAAACACAAATACGTCATACAGTTTTATTTGGAATGAGAAGCTCCTACGTGGAAATGAGCTATACAGATCTCTACCTGCCCTGTGGTCCTCCAGCCCACTGCTGGATGGAGTGTCATTGTATCTTTAAAAACAATGCTTCGTCTAACAGAGAGAAGGTTCTGCGAAGTCGAACTGCTACCACAACTGGAGTAGATCAGCTGGAGTTATCTCCAAGACATAGACATCTCGCTCGATGCTCTCCCAGGTGTACTTAATAGGACCAGTGTCATATGATATGAAAACTTACACAAGTGGCCTCATGTGTGTGGAGTGTTCCTCAAAGCATTCACACTTAACTGACAAAAGTAATGAATTGGACTCCTGAAACTACAAGTCAACACTGGGCGCTAAAGGTGGTGAAACAGATTTACGCAGTTATAATCAAACAGTAGGTTAAGGTACTGATGGCCGGGAGAAGATGATAGCAGTGCATCAAACACCTCTTTTCATCCTGCGTACTGAACATGTGGCTTGAACGAATTTGATCACTGCCATTGGTGTGCACCAACTTATATCGTGACACGTTACTCCTGATGTGTATTTTCCAAGCTTATAGGGCAAATATTCTTCCAATCTCCAACACTTCGACCACTGTCGGCAATTCAGAGTACACTACACACCTCTCGATAAGATAGTTGGGACTGAACGAGCTGGTGCTGTGGTCAGACACTGGACTTGCATTTGACAATACAGAAGTTCCAGCTCCATCCCTCACAAACCTGTCTTGGGGTTTCCGTGATGTCCCTAAGTAGCTTACGGTAAATTTCTAGATGATTCCCTCAGAAAGAAAGCAACCAGTTTCCTTACCTGTCCATCCCCATCCTTTCCCAATCCAGCCTTGTGCCCAACCTGCAGCACTCTTGGCATCAAGGGGACATAGAACCATAACATTTTTCTTGTGCCCACAGCAATTTCAGTGCTTGTTTTGTGCAGCGAGTGTAGGTACACATGTGGAGCGATGAATTGTCTGTCACAGGGATGTTGCGATATGGCTGTTGGCAGGATGCTGTCATCCAGCATTAAAATGGCTAATAGTCGCTGCATTATTATCCATCAATCCACAGTCACAAGCCACGACAGTTGACAATAACAAATTACAGTATAAATACAGTGTTCACATGTCGACGAAAGGCTGTAGAGGTAGTGATTTTCCTTGAATCGGTGCTGTGTCCTCACAACATTGGCTAAATGGTGACATACGTACTGATATCACAGATCCTATGCCGTGTATGCTCTTCTGTTCAGTGTATCCCAACCATGGGTGCCAAGTCGAGTGGTATGATTTATTTTGCTGTGTCCAGAGAGTAAGTTTGAATGGAGTGTCATTCTGTGGACCCAAAGTGGCAGACAGCCCATATATGTGACTGCTGTGAGTGCCACTGTGGTCGAGCTAGTATCAAGCATGTATGGTGGTATAATGAGTCAGCTGCAACTAGAGGAACCAGCAATGTCTTCCAGCACGATCACCAATTTTTAAGAGGCGAACAAGCCTACAGAGAAGAACCAGTGGCCAAAATGTCATGGTGGCCAATGTGTCCATACTGTGGGGCGGACCTGAAGATGTTGGAGTTACTGAGCAGCTACATGGAGACGAATGTGCAGGTTCTGGGCATAATTGTTCCTGAGGGCCTCAAGAATTTGATGCACTACACTTCTGTCACCTGAATGTCACTACAGTCTGTGAGGGGCATGGCCGCTGTGTGGACATAACAACTTGGTGGAGTGGTTGGTGCCTGTTCACAGCCAGATGGACAGTGATCCCAGTTGAGGCAGAGAACCTGGCTTCAGCATATCAAGAGGAGCACTAACTGAGAACTTTTGCAGCTGACAGTTGCATGCTGGTGACCTTATGGTTGGTAAAGTGTATCATGTGGTATACTAGCTGTACATTTGGTACATCTGATAGCAAAAGCATTCCACTTGTAAGTCTTTGGTTGTTGTGTGACAAGGTGTGGTTGGTTATTGATTGCACATAGATGTGTGGGTGTGTGTGTGCAGTGAATGAGAGCACTTCAGTTTGTTAAATACACGATGTGAGTGTGATTAATTGTATTGATCCTAAAATGTTAGCTTAAATTATGCTGTGAACATAACTCTCTTGTTGAGACTATTCTGCTTGAAATTCATCTTGTTACCTTTTCTATGTCAAAAATCAATTCGTTGCATTATTAGATAAATTGTTTCTGAAAAAAAAAAAAAAAAACACTTGCAGCTGCAAATGAATTTTTACAGAGCATAATGTGTAGTTCGTTGTGGTATTATATGGTGACAGTGGTGGTAGTAAACAAATACGCAGTTTTGTGTTATGACCCTAGTTAGGTCCTAGAGTGTTTTTATATTCTGTCTTTTGCTACTGAAGTTGTCTCACATATTATTACTCGTTATGTGCCAAGCATTGTAAATTTTTGTCATTGTTAGCTGTGTACGATTGTCCTAAGGTAAGGTTATTTGATGGAAGATACTTTTTATTGGTTGTTTGGAGCCCAGTGTTGGGATCTTTATAGGCTACAGAAATATCTTACTTAAGGAAACTGTATTTCTAATCTGTTGATGTTAAACAAAATAAATTGAGTCCCTCATGTACACAGCTCTCAGTCCAAACGCCACTTCATCTAAATCCTAGGCCACACATGTGACTCACTTTTTTCTTCAATAGCATGTGTCAACACAAGTAATCTGGAAGGCAAGCGTTAAAAATTCCAACCACTGTTAAGGAATGGTTCATCAAGATATAACGCCAGCAAACAGTCCTGGAACTAGAGTGGAAGAACCTTAGGGAAACTCAGAACAAGCTAGGCCAAAGACATTCTTCAAAATTGGGCAGAGCACTAAGAGCTTTCGTTAGCTGTGCTAATCTAATGAGCATGACTCTCTTTTTTATTACCAGGGTGTCCATAGTAGTGGAAGTTGTAGAAACGTTAGTCAATGTGCAGTCTGGTCATATAGTGAAGCATGTTTCTCGTCCTTGCAGCAAGTCTGATGAACGGGTAGTGAAGAACGAAGATTGGTCTGGGCCACCTGCTGCACCACCACCACCACCAGCAGCAGCAGCAGCAGCAGCAGCAGAGGAGGGTGCTGCAAGAGAGATGTCCGTGGACAGCCTGAGCCTTGTCGCTGGTAAGTGGGGCAACTTCTTGTATGCAATTTAGTAGGCGCCGCTACTTCCTGCACACCTGTACCACACCCTGGAAATGTCACAAATGTTCATGTAAGGCAAGCACTGTATGTACTGTTTGGGCCCAATCCTGTGACCTAGCCTTTGCTTCAATCTGCAGAATTTTGCCAGGGAATGCAAAAATTATGGAACCTGTTTTGAGGAACTTCAGAAGTTTCATCCAAAGTCTATGATCGTATATAGCTCTAGGTCTCAGAACTCTAGTTGGCTTCATGGAGCTGTGAAGGTTCGATAGATTCTTACACTTTTCTGTGCCGAATAAGTTCAAATGTGGATGAAACATGTCATTTGACTGTAGCAAACGCTTCTGATGAGATTTCCCCGATACCTCTTTCTGAGTAAAGAAATTGTTTGGCAGATGATAAAATTGTCGCAGGTTCTTTTTTTGCGCTCCGGTTTTGACCCAAGCACATAGTGAATTAAATCAGAAACGAGCTTTGGTTAATGCGATAGCAAAAGTATAGTCAACTGCCCCACATTAAGTAGCATATGATTTTTGTGTCAACCTTAATGAAGTTCTGCCATTTCAATCATTAGCAAAACGGTATTCACCATTTTCGCACAACTACTGTTTTAAGTTCACTTTTTTTTTTCTCCAGGGAGTAATGATTGATCCATGACTAACCTACAGAAATTCAATAATGCTGAGAGACCTTTGAACTGACTTTGAGCTTTTTAAATGCACTTTTGAAGTTTCTCCTTAGGGCATTTCGCTTCTACATTGACAACATTGAACACCCATTTCGAAACTGGTTCTTAAGATAAAAATTCATTTCCTGCGAGATGTCTACCTTTTTTTCATTCTTTATTTATTTCTTCCCTTATTGTATTTTGATCCCCCCCCCCCCAGAAGGGGGGCAGGCTGGCAGCAGCATAATACGCCACTCTGCAGCCTACAGATAAATTTAAAAAACATAATAAGAAGATATAACAGTATAAAGAGGTGATAAAATGGTGACTGTTTAAAACTTGTACATGGCAAAAAAGTTGTGAAGAAAAATAAAAAACAAAGAGGTCAGTGATGCTGATTAAAAACGCTTAGGAAACAGACAGGCACAATTAAAAAACATGGTGACAGTCTGGTTTCTGTTCGCAACACTTTAAAAAGGGGACGTACAACACTGAACACTCACGGAAAATACTGCAATATAGAGTACAATGGCATATGGGTATGGAGTGGCGGGGGTGGGGGGGGGGCAAATAAGGGGGAGGGGGAAGCCAATAGAGGAAGGGGGCACAGAAAAAGGGGGGGGGGGGGGCGGTGCAGGGCGGGCGCGACAAAGGAGTTGGGAAGACAGTGATATCTACCATTCCATCAAACTGTAGAATCTTAATGCAGTACTCTTCCACTGTGATATCAACAGTTAGGTCGACAGATAGCTGATAAAGCACATATTTAACAAAAGCACTTCCAAACTGACTACAAATTATATTGCCTGAAAATAAATAAATTAATTAATGAAGCACCCAGAAGACTTGGCTGGATGTCAAGTGTGACTTTGTATACCTGTACACCATCAATGGTAAGTAAACGATTAGAGTGGCAGTTCTCTGTGACTGGTAGAATGGCCCACCAGAGTGCTCTAGTGTTAGAAATCTTACAGACACAGCTACATACAGGCATTGTATTAAATCCAATGGCGACATGTGAAAATTTGTGTTGGACCAGAACTCGAATCCGGATGCTCCACTTCTCTATAGCAGTTCCTTTAATCACTTAAGGCACCTGAGCACAGCTCCTGCCCTGCCCAAATTCCTACATGCCACACACTACAGATGTAGTGTCCTCTGTCCATTATCACCCATCACATGAGTCGCACAAGGATTCAGACAAGTAAGTGCATCCCCACAGAAGATATTATTTTGAGGTGTCTGTTCTTTTGGACATGTTAGAAAGAACAGACACCATACATACATACATGCATTACTGTTGTTCATATTTAGTGTTGTTACTAGGCCTGGTAAAATTATAAGAGGCAAAACAGCGTCAACATTAAGTGATGACTGTGAAGGGCACAGAGATGCTGTGAACTGATGTGAAACGGAGTTATAGCGCCTGACAGAGATTCAAAGAGTCCTCATGGCAGGTGTAAGTTTTTGAAACATTCAGATGTGACAGTGGCCCGATGGTGGACTGGAAGGGAATATGAATGTGAGTAAAATGTGTGTGAAATCTTATGGGACTTAACTGCTAAGGTCACCGGTCCCTAAGCTTACACACTACTTAACCTAAATTATCCTAAGGAGAAACACACACACCCATGCCCGAGGGAGGACTCCACCAGGACCAGCTGCACAGTCCATGACTGCAGCACCTTAGACCGCTCGGCTAATCCTGCATGGCAGGGAATATGAGGGCAGGCATACTCATCGTCATGGTTCCAATGAAACACTTGTGATTACACCACAAGGGAGATTCTCCTTATTGTGCATGAAACATATTGTAACCCTTAGATATCCTTGTCTGCTATCTGAGAACAATTAATGGACTCCCTCTACATTCTGTGTCATCCTGCAACATTGGTCAGAGACAACCAGCAGCCAGACTAGGGGATTACTACGCCAGGTGTGGGCTGGCATCAACACCACAACACAAAAGGCTGCATTTAGAGTATTGCTGTGTGATTCTTCCAGTGGAGGGAAAAATCGGGTATCACTTCCAGTCGTGGCTGGTATTGACCAAGGTAACTCTGACAGCACAATAGTACGTCACTTACATCCTGCATCTTCATGTGGTGCCTTCCATGAGACAGTACCACGGCGCCATTTTTCAAGAGGACAACGATCATCCACATGCAACATGCGTCCCTATCAGCGCTCTGTGTTATGTTTAGCTATTAGCTCTGTACCCAATAGAATATATGAGACATCAGATCGTATGCCATCTCCATCCCAGTGAAACGATCCAGGATATCAAGGACCAGTTACATCAGCTGTGGACCAGCTAGCTTGTGTCAGGACTGGATCAACAGTTTTATGACACAATTCTGTACTGAACCAATACATGCACCCAGACCAGTAATCTGGTAACCCCTTAAAATTAACCCACAAGAGGTGCACTCCTTTGTCTAGAATTGAAATATTTACGACGAAGTCTTAGGATGCTCTTGCTCGCACTGTTTCATGGTTTATTCACGTCGCAGGCAGCTGGGGTACACTGATTCCATTCCGGAGGGGGGACGGGGGGTTATGGGGTGGTGGCAGGAAAGTAATCCAGCCATCCCATAAAATTAACCATGCCCGTTCTGTACTAAACACTGCTGACCCTGTGCATGATGCAGAGCAAAGCCAGTCTCAAAAGAAGAAGAAGTAATTAATGAATAAAAGTGAAAAATTCATATTCATGAAAAGTCAGTTTTCAAAATGCAAAGATGTAAGGAGAGAAATGTCTTCTGAAATGTTACTGTCACTGTCAATTGATGCTGCAAGAAGCCAATTGCATTTACACATGCAAACACTTTCATTTCCAAATAAGTTCTTGTTAGTTCCCTTTCTATAAATATTCGTCACAGAGGAACTAACACCACTGATAAAATTTACTGTTTCAGATATACTTCCTCCAATGGCCTGAAACAATATTTTTGTCCCTTTTTGCAGATAGGATAAATAGTCATCCTAATTGGCCTAACATGGTTGAGAGGTTAGCGAAATAAGAGATTACCAGGAGCAGTCAAGAGTACGATGAGATCCACAACATGTCATCTGTAATCGAAATAAAATGAAGCATTAAGACACAAACGGATAACATCTTCCTCTATCAGAGGACATCGCTGTAGTGGAGTCCGAGTTGCACTGTTTGACTAAAATAGAGAAATGCCCAGAAAAGGTGGAGGAGACCAAATGAAATTTCATGAGTTGAGAGGATAGATGATGCTATTTCAGTGATTAACACACTGAGTCAAAATTACTTCATTTATCAGCAAGATGCTGAAATCCCTCCTGCCTGGATGCATGATCTAAATTGGTTAGAAAGGGTTTCTCCTGAGGTATCCCAACCCACAATGATTGTAATCGTACTTGATATTCTGGATACAGGAATGACGACGTCGTTGATGTTCGAACTGGTCTAAATCATGCACCATCAGAGATAGATCTAGGGATCTTGCAGGCCATAGGGGTATCTCAGTTACGCAGACAGGATATACGTCCATGTGTGGATAGGCATTGTGCTGTTAAAAAAATGCAACATGATACTGTCACATGAGAGATAACGCATCATGGTGCAGCATGTCCATGTCAAACCAGTGTGCTATCACAGTTCAGTTAATCTCTACCAGCCATGACCTGAAATGATATCTGATAGCTCCTCTCAATATGAGACCAGGTGCAAACCAATTGTGTCTATCCAAACCAGTGGATTAATGGGACCACTCCCCATGCCGCCACCACACTCGTTGACCATAGTCGTCAGGGTAACGTAGAACAATGATTTATTGCTGAGTGTGTGTGTGTGTGTGTGGGTGTGTGTGTGTGTGTGTGTGTGTGTGTTCAATTTTAAACCAATGTGACATCTTGACACTGCATTATTTGACCATCCAACCCAATGGACGCCCATTGTGAGGCTACTTTCAGTCCAGTCAGGAGCTGGTAATGCTGTCTCTCATGTGTACGCAGCATATCAATGTCATTTACAGTGACCACTCAACATTTGAAGCTGTTCACGTTCCTTATATATCCTACCAGTTCTGGTACAACACCAAACATGAACACCACTAACACAGTTTGGTGACCATTCTGTCTTAGAGAATTGCTACACTAATTTTTTAGAAATATATGGATTCCGAATGAGATTTTCACTCTGAAGAGGAGTGTGCGCTAATATGAAACTTCAAGACTTCGAGTCTTGGTCCGGCACGCAGTTTTAATCTGTCAGGAAGTTTTAAATGCATGGATTGTGTGAACATAGACGCAGTTACATTGTTATCTGACCGTGGTTTCTGGGAGTTTCACTCTTTTTTTATAAGGCAGTGGATATACGACAACTCCACATGTATACTAGGTGAACTATACTGCAAGGTGCTTATGAAGCATTGGCACTTCTAAAATTCAAGCAATAACAATTTAAACCACATGTTTACATAAGTAGGAGAGTGGGATCACTATATTGCAATACAGAGTGTGAGATGACGTTAACCACATCGTGTTTGCCTACCAGCGACGGAAATACGGAACATGCATACTACTTCATCAGATTCTGTATGTGGGATACAGGAGACCTTCCACCATCCCGCCGCTTCTGCCTGATACCGATGTCATTGCCTTGAACCTATTATTGAGCATCCTCATTGCAGACAATATGGAAATAAGACAGTTATTCCTAAAAAAAATAAACCCACTGTGATGACCTATGCAGTCAGCAACTCTGAAATTAATGTGTGTTTGTTTGTGTGTGTGTATGTGTGTGTGTGTGTGTGTGTGTGTGTGTGAGATAGTGTAGTCGAGGGATGAAAATTTTCTGAACTTATACTGCAAAGATAGAACTGCTTGAATGGTGTGTTGGATGGCTGAATGACTGTCTTAACCAGCATTAAATAAAAGAAAATTTACAGCAATGGATAAAATGCTTACAATCCACTCTCCAAAACACTACAAAATTGCTCCACCACTGCTCAGCATGTAACACAAGAACTAAGCTATTTGCTGTAGATACTCACGCGACATTTGTGTTTTGATCATAATAACATTTTACCCGATGTTTTCTACACTGTAAACTTACAGCTCTCTTGGTGTAAACAGTTGAGATTAAATTTACTGCACAACTAACTAATCAGTTTTGTAAATTTTATTGTGTTCTTACACCAGTTTATATTTCTTACCTTTGTAAACAAGGGTGCATTTTCATGAAAGTCAATCTTTTTCTTTACAGTGCACTCAGGCATGTCAGATATACAGGAATTTGTTTTGCCCCATGCGGAGCCAGCATTCTGCTCGCTAGAGGTTGAGCATGAGAAGTAGACTGGTTAGTATACAATCAACACTGCTGTGATATTGCGTTCATAAAGTTGTTTATATTGTTTTAGCTCTGTCAATTTGGGTACATTTTGATAAACTTTATCCCTTTTGTTCACAGTCTTCTCAAGTAAGTTAGCCAGGAGTGTGCCAATTTTGGCCCCAAGGAACACCTGTTCTGCACACTCCACAATACGGCCCTCAGGGCCAGCACTACTCAGACCTGTAGGCTGGGAAGAAGCTGGATTTAGTCCAGAGCAGAAAGAATTCCGCTCACCACACGAAACGCCATTCAGACTAGAGCACAATAAGTAGGATGGTGAGTATATGATCCAGTCTGCTTGATATTTTGTACACACACTTGTTTATATTTTTTACCCCTATCGATATGGGTACATCTTGATAACATGTAACCTTTTTGTTCACAGTCTACGCATTCCTGCTGGACAGAAGAGTGACTATACTGGCCCAGAGCAGCAAGTGTTGTGCTGTCTAAACAAAATACCCTTCAGGACCAAGCACTAGTCAGGGCTGTTGGCCGTAAAGGATCTGATTATAGCGTGGAGCAGCAAGAATTCTGCTCACCATGCAAAACGGCCTTTGAAGTCGACCAAAGGAGCTAAAATGGTGAGTACACAATCCAGTGTCCTGTGATAATGTCTTCTTACACTGGTTTATATTTTTCACATTGATCAACTGGGGTTTATTTTAATGAAACATAGTTCTTTTGTTCACAGTTACTCAGGCCTGCTTGCTGGCAGTGTGCTGATTTTGGCCCAAAGCAGAAACTGTTCTGAACACTTGACAAAACGGCATTCAGAGCCAACCACTACTCAGATCTATTGTCCGTGAAGAAGCTGATTTCAGCCCACAGCAGGAAGCATTCCGGTCACCAGGGAAGATGGTGTTCAGACTCGACAACAGGAAGTAGAATGGTGAGTACATGATCCAGTCTGCTTGATATTTTGTTCACACACTTGTTTATATTTTTTACCTCTAACAATTTGGGTACATTTTGATAAAAAGAAACCGTTTTTGTTCACAGCCTACTCAAAGCTGCTGGCTGGAGGGCGACTATATTGGTCCAGGGCAGCAGGTATTCTGCTCGCTAACAAAACAGCCTTCACAGCCAAGTACTACTCAGGCCTGGTGACTAGAAAGGAGCTGAATTTGGCGCAGAGTAGCAACCATTCTGCTAACTAGATAAAACAGTCTTCAAACTCGAGCGCAAGAGATGGGACTGTGAGTACATGTTTCAGTCCGTTGTGATACTGTGTTCTTATATTCTTTTGCAATTTTACCATGATCTACAAATATACACTTTGATGAAATGTAACCAGTTTCTTCACTGTCTAATCAGGCCTACTTGGCAGTGAGGAGCATTTTGGTCCAGAACAGCAACTACCCTTCTAGCTAGACAAATTGGCCTTCGGTGTCTAGTACTACTCAGAAATGTTGGCCAGGAAGGAGCTAATTTTACCGTGGAGAAATCAGCATTCCGCACACCATGCAGAACAGACTTCAGCCTCGAGAACAAGGAGAATGGTGAGTATATGTTCCAATCTACTACTTTTTTGTGATCTTACACTTGGTTATTTATTTACCTTCAACAACAGTGCAGTTTGATGAAACTTAATGCTTTCATTCACAGTGTACTTACACGTGTTGGGTGGGAAAGACTCTTTGTTGACTCCAGAGCACACACAGATTAGTGTCAAACGTCTTCCCAATTATGTTGGACTATTCTTATTTCCTCCCATATCACCATTCTACATTTCTAACACTAACATGCGATCGCACATCTTAGTAAGCACCTGCAGACCATTCCGTTTTTTGTTTCTCATTGCTTAACTTTTCAGTTCGGGCTTAAACTACAGAGTTGCTCATTCACAAATTTGGTCCGTTTTTCACCACAGTTAGCGATGTTACAGATAGAAATATTTCATTACAACCTTTTCTCTCTCAGATTGTCACTTTGTGAAAGCCACACTAATAGACACAAACCATTATTTACCGGTAACTTCCGACTGTGTTCTACTGATCAACAACATTCATTGAAATTTCAACTTAAACTGTAACATAGTTGACCTTCTCTCGGTTATTTTGTGAACATAGTTTATCAATTTGATGTTAATACAAATAAATACATTGGACTGCACTGAGAGAAAGAACCAAGACAATACACAGCACGATAACGTAATTCGGAACAACTTGCATGTGACGGTAATCGACGATCTAACAGGAGTGCAGGATTTCATTTTGTCGTAGAACTACGTTGAGCGACTGCATGCCTTAAGTCCAGCCACACAATCCCTACCTATGATGCAGTTCTTTTAATGCTGCACTCCGGTCTGCACACATCACTGAATCTTGGATGACTACAATAACACTTGGAAAAGGGTCAGTGCACCAACAGAGAAAGAACAAACTATCTGGTAAAATCAACTATTTTGTCGAGGCCCCTTACTTGCCAATGAAGTTGACGGTAAGAATGCACAATATTTGTGCAAAATTGACAACAGTACTTACCTGAATTCAGGGTGTTGGGAGACAAACTAATGTGGATACAAAACAATCCCATTGTGTCATATTTATTTACTCATAGATAACCTTAAAATCTCTTTGATGTTGTGCCACGTAGCTCTTAGGAAAGTTTTGGACTTTGCCTTCAATAAAATCACACGATTTCTTCAGAACAAAAATCACACGATTTCTTCAGAACAAAAATCACACCAACAACCTAGACTCAACTACACAGCGATCTTCAGATTAGATTAGATTAGATTAGATTTACTTTCATTCCAATTGATCCATAGTGAGGAGGTCCTCCAGGATGTGGAACATGTCAGAAAAACAACAATACATGACAAATATTTAAACTAAAACAAATAAGCTAATGTACCATTCCACAGGTCCCAAGTGGAATGATCGTCATTTTTTAATGAACACTAAGAGTCATTTTACAAATACTATTGCACTGAATTTAAAATAAAAAAGTTTTATATTTATTTATAAGGTAAGAAACATGTAATACAACTACTGTAATACTTATTTACAATGAACACATTACTGCACTGAAATGGTGCAGAAGTTAGATTATACTTACACACACACACACACACACACACACACACAAATTTTCAGTGAACACATTACTGCACTGAAATTGTGCAGAAGTTATGTTGTACTTATATACAAATCAGTTGGTTTTCCTCAGAAATTCATCAATGGAGTAGAAGGAGTTGGCCACCAATAAATCCTTTAGGCTTCTCTTAAACTGAATTTCATTGGTTGTTAAGCTTTTTATGGCTGCTGGCAAGTTATTGAAAATGTGTGTTCCTGAATAATGCACACCTTTTTGTACAAGACTAAGTCACTTTAAATCCTTGTGAAGATTATTCTTATTTCTAGTATTGATTCCATGAATTGAGCTGTTGGTTTGAAAAAGTGATATATTTTTAATGACAAATTTCATTAAGGAATAAATATATTGGGAAGCTGTAGTTAGTATCCCTAGTTCCCTAAACAGGCTTCTGCAGGAACATCTTGTTACAACAATGAGCCAGTATACCAATGAAGCCCTCAACCCACTGACCGACAGTTGGTTGAGTCACGATGTATGACCTCCCATATGCTTTGTTCACTTAAACTACCTCCATCTAAGTCTGTAGATATTGCCACCAGGAAAAATAAATACTGAAACGACAACTAATAAGATTGCCTATGTGATTGTATCTATTTAGTCTTATTTAATATGAAATGAACAAATAGAAAGCATATGATGTAACCATGGCGGATTACAGTCCGAAGTAGGTCCGACATCAGCCAGGCCCCAAGACTTTTCTTCCATTCAATGGCCTGTCTGTCTTACCTATAACTTTTGAGGCTGCTGTGACATCAGGCAAGCCACTTTATCAATTATTTGTCTATCAAAACTGCAGTGTCCTATATTGGTTTCTCCAGTGGATACTCTTTAGCAGCACTCTCTGAAAAGTTTTCACTTCTTTTTTATTGCCTTAAAATGCTTTTTTCGGAAGTAGTATTTTTTTTCCTTGGTCGTCCATTCCTTGGACTCGTCCGTTCGCTGATTTCCAAGGGATATCTGCCCTCAAAAATTCAGTCTTACGAATTGTTTGTGCCTTAGCGAAACCTTATGTCAGCTCTCCGAAACTTTCTGCAACTATGTTCTCCTGCCTGCCCTAATGACATGGTGCCCTTGTCCCCCCTTCCCCCGCCCTTTCGTCCCTATGCAACAATGGTAGCTTCCTCCCTTCAGGTGGTCCTACAAATTCTAATTTCAGTGCTTAGTTGCAACTGATAAATCTTGAGATCTAACACTCAAATCACAAAGCATGTTTTCACAAGGCCCTCTCTAATCAAATTGTATGCACATCATCCTGTGATTGCATATACTAATCACTCTCCTTCATTATTTTAATTTATCGACAGATTAGCTATGAGTGTGCTGAGCATGCAAGAATCTACCTCTGCCATGTCTCAACCTTCTCATATTGTTTTTGAAACATTCATGAGCACTGAATATCGGTACATGATAAACTTCACTTTCTTTATTTCTACGTCATGCAGGTATATTTCATTTTCTCACATTTTCTCCTGCCCCCAACTGGTCACAGTATTCAATTCTGGCCTTTCCATGTCCTTTGCAAGTCTTACCAGTTTTTAGAACTCCCCCCCAACCACCACCACCAACTTTTAACACTATATATTTTTAAAAAAACATGCACTGATAGTTACATCATTTTATTTGTCATGAGGATACATATATAAAATTTTTAAGTTAATTCTAATACAACAAATTTCAGTAAGAGTATCTCTTTATGCTATGTATGTAGTGTTATCACAGTTACTTTGTCATACCACTTAACACTTCACATCTAACTTCACCACACAGTTTCACATGCTAGTGCTGGTGTGTTAACCTATAAGATATGAGGTAAGTGATTATGATCCTCCACCTTGAGATCTAACCCTAGGCATGGGACAAAAGAGAGTATTGCTGTCCACCATGTCTCCCATGACACCTTCTTCCTCATCAACGCCATGGTCCACTCCAATCCCTACTCCAGAGCCATCTTTCTCTAATGTGAGACAGGTTCATAAATCTCAGAAAAAAACCTCACAATAACACCTGAAGGCCACCATTTTCCACACCATGTAACAAAGTTCGTATTCTAACTACACACAGATTAATTTTTACACTACTTTTTCCAAATATTTTCAGAATAATTTTAGTCATGACTTCAGTGATGGAAGCTTATTATTATTACTCATTATGATTTACTCTGTCCAAGGAATACCACTCATGACTCCATAGACTTTTCCCTGTCCATTATTGTACTTTTTTGGTTTTCATACACTGAAAATCATACTTTCTTGATTGCATTTGCTACATGTACTAAATCATTGGACCTTTTTATATTTATACTTCTAAGTCCACCTATTCTGGTGCTCCACACTGCTCAGTCTCTTATTTCCTTAGCCAAATACATAAAATATGCGGATCACACACCTGTTTGTGACACAAATCACTAATCTTCTTAACATCAGATTCTTGCCCTCGTGTTATTACACATTCCGCACTGTTACCTTAGTTCCAAGTTACATTTCTATTAGATTTATTCCTCTTGTAACCTATTTAACTTAAAACATAAAAACACTGTTCATACTTGTATATCACAGAGCGTTACTTCCAATATCATGGTTTACCCAGAATTTTGTCTTGTTTTCACTTCATGTCCCCCATGTTATTTTCTCTGTATTTCAAAACCCTATTCACACTGTTCTACTTTCGGGATTTTACGTTTATCATGATATCTTCATGACATCCTGTATCCAACCATTGACTTACTTCACATATTCTCTTGCATTTCAATAACTTCCTCATTTCCCAGTTGTTTATATGTACATACTGAAGACTACCAACAATAGAGTAAACAAAAGGGGAAGAGAATAGAACAAGGAAAGAATGCATTGTTCTACCCGGCTCAAGTACGCACAGTCGCCTCGCTGTGAAGTTTCCCATAGAGCAGGAACCCTCGTACCCTTTTTAATGTGCCTCATCTACCATCCCTTCATCAACTTTCCACGCATCTGTTTCTGGTCCTCCTTCCAGAGGATAACTCTTACATCCTTTTTCTGCTTCCCTTTGAACTCTAAAACGATATAAACTTATATTTCAAACTTCTTTTTCGTTAGAACCTTTGGTCCTACTTGGAAGTTCAAAATTGCCCAGAAATGGCTCCTTTTGCTACAAAAATTGTGTTACTACTGCCTTTTCCTAACTAAAGTCTGCGTGGACAGGCACCATGAAGTTCTAGCGGTACCGACTGGGCGCCATGTCATCCTCAGCCCACAGGCGTCAATGGGGATGTGGAGGGGCATGTGGTCAGAACATCACACCACTGACCGTTAGTCAGTTTACATGACTGGAACTGCCACCTCCATCAAGTAGCTCCTCAGTTTACCTCACAAGGGCTGAGTACAGCCCACTTACCAACAGCGCTCGGTAGACCGAATGGTTACCCATTCAAGTCATAGCCCTGTCTGACAGCGTTTAACTTCGCTGATCTGATGACTGCCTTTTACTGCATGCTGAGATTTTGTTAGAAAACGAATATTTGCATACTTGGAAATACACATGGTTTATTAGGTACCGGTTCAACACAAAGCACATACAACAACAACAACAACATACAGAGAAACCACACACATGTGCGTATTACCAACCACTGAACATGAAATACTGACTTTAGTTATTTAGTTATTAAAGAACACCAAAGATGTGAAACACATTAACGATCTTCCTTATTTAATAACTTGGAAAGTCTAATCTTATTACATAAATACTGATATCTAATGTAAAACAGTGGCTTTTTTAGTATATCAGCATGTTGTTCTACAGTGTCTACTTTTGCAACTGTGATTTCATAAGTGTTGACTAGTTCACGGACAAAGAAATGCCTTAAAGAATATGCTTCATTCTTCAGTGAAACTCAGATTTCTGGGCAAGCCAGATAGCAGTTTTGTTGTCAGCCTGCAGAACTGGTGTTGCCTCCAATTGGTCCATTTCTGTCAGAAGCTTCTTGATCCAGACAATTTCCCAAGCAGCGTCACTGGCAGCCACAACCTCAGCTTCAGTTAAGGCTATGGCAACAGAAGATTGCCTTTTGACTAATCCAGGAAATAGGTGCCCCAAAGTACAGACAAAGGACACCATATGTTGAGAGCCCAGAGCCAAGATCACCTCCAGTGTGGTCAGCATCACTAGAACACTCTAAAACCTGCTTCTTAGAATTGTTTTTATATAAAAGTCCATAATTTTTGTGCCTCTCAAGTATCGTAAGATTCTTTTAACTTTCACTACATCACAATCTGTTGATTTCATGATACAACACTGACAGCATATGCAATGTCATGACGTCTCCCACACATCAGAAACATCAGTGCTCCAACAGCTTGGCTGTATGGAAAATCAGAGTTGCGAGGACTTTCTTCTGTATCATTGTCATTTATAATGGGTGTAGTTACAGCCTTGCAGTTCTTCATGTTGAAACGCTCTGGTATTTTCCTGTGTAATGAGTCTGACTTACACATACAGTTCCACGTTCTTGTTGGTCAATTTCCAGACCTAAGAAAAATGATGCAGGCACTGAAGTAATTTTAAACTCTTCTCTTAAATCACTGACAATGTCTTCAAGTTCCTGTTCACTGTGAGCTGCGATCAGACCATCATCAACATAAAGCACAAGGAATATTTTCTTACAGCCTTACTGTCTCATGAAAAGACAAGGATCAGCTTCACTCCTCAGAAAGCCCAATTTAGTGAGATGATTACTGAACTTCTCATTCCAGCAATGCGGAGCCTGTTTCAGTCCGTATAGACTTTTCTTCAAGTGACATGCTCTCCCAGACCCATCGTTACATCCTTGAGGTTGTTGCATATAAATTGTTTCTTTTAAATCACCATAAAGAAAAGCCGTTGAAACATCAATTTGTAAAAGTTTCATGCTCTCACTTGCAGCAACACTTAGTAGTGCTCGAATGGTAGACACTCTAGCTACAGAACTGAAAGTCTGGCCATAGTCAGCTCCTTTCTGCTGCGAATAACCCTTAATCACCAATCTTGCCTTGAATTTATTGACTGGGCCTTCAGCATTTGTTTTGACTTTATACACCCGTCTATTAGGAATGGACCTCTTTGGATATGGTAGGTCAACCACAACCCACATTCTATTTTCTTGAAGAGCTTTTATTTCAGAATCCATAGCTTCCTTCTAGAAATCGTGTTGAACAAACTTCATGGCATCGCTGTCTGTTTCTGGTTCTTGGAAAGATAGTGAGAGGTTCATTACATAATCATTAAATTTTTGTGGACGTCTGAGGGTTAACCAATCACGCAGACATGGTAAAGTTTCTCCTCTTGTGACTTCTTGATCTTCCTCCTAAGCGTCTTCATCTACATCCAAGGAACTGCCATCCTCTTCACTCTCACTATCAATACCATTGGTCTTCAGTCTGAGGTGCTGGATCCTGATGATTGAAAACACTCACTGGAAGAGTTGAACTTTTCTCACTCTTCAGTGGCCTCTCCTCGAAGATGACATCTCGTGACCTAATGAGTTTGCACACCTCTCCACAATAAATTCTGTAACCCTCATTGTGATCATATCCAATGAGGACACCTTTCACTGCTTTTCGGTCCATCTTCCTTCTCTGTTGTTTTGGAACATGAGCATAGCAAGTGGAGCCTATCACCTGCGGATGTTTCAGTCTTGGCTTCTTTCCATACCACAATTCATATGGAGATGTTCCTGGAATACTGGAAGGCCCTGTTCAGATAGAATGTAGGTTGTGGTGTTCACCATCTCTGCCGAAAATGTTCCTGTGGAGTGTTTGCATGTGCATGCATTATGGCTCTGGCAGTTTCCACAACTGTGCAGTTCTCTCTTTCACTGCACCCATTTTGTTCTGGAGTGTAAGGCATTGTGAGGCGTTGAATTACACCCTCTTTGTGAAGAATCTCTTTTGCTTGTTTGTTGTCAAATTCTTTCCCATTATCACTCAGAAGTTCCTTGATGGTATGTCCAGCAGCTTTTGCTTCAGCTATGAACTGCCTTAACTTTTCTGCAACTCCAGACTTTTCTTGTATGAAATGTGTTGCCCTAAACTTTGTATAATCATCTTTGAAAAGAATAAAATACCGGTGCCCTGACACAGAAGGTACGTGAAACGGAACACATACATCAGCGTGAATAAGCTCACCTGGTTCTGCTGTCCTCTTTCTGTTGCCAAATGGTAAACGATGAGTCTTGCCATAAATACAGCCTTCACAAAGTTCACTGTCCATTTCCACCTCAATATTTAATTCGCTACAAAGTACAGACTTCACATCGCGCTTGTATGGTTTCCAAATCTTTCGTGATAAAGCTGCAACGTATTGTCTCTGCTAGTGGTGTTAATTTCGCTGAGGGAGCTAGGTTTCACATTTCTTACAGCAAGTTTAAAAAGGCCTACAAAGCAATCACTGTCACCTACCAATCTAGTGACATTATCAATCTTAAGATGACAAAATTCTGCGCTAGATGTGAATTTACTTTCTGGATGTTTATCCTGTGCTGCAAGAACAGAGAATAAATTCTTGTGAATCTGAGGTACATACCATACATCTGTCAAGGTAATTCTGTTCCATTTTCCTCCAACTGCTGCTTCAGAGTCTATTGAGCCTTTTCCAATTGCTTCAATTATGTCCCCATTAGCTGTAGTAACTGAGTGTTTTGTTAGAAAAGGCTGAAATGTTTTGAAACAATTCCTGTCATTTGTAATGTGACTTGTTGCACCATTGTCTGTATACCAGTCCTCATTTCTACATTCAGAGTTCATCACAGAAGATGTCACAGAAAGAAGTAGTATATTTGTATCTGATGTAGCTGGTTTTGGAGGTTTGCCATCTGCTGCCCACTTTCTGCACACTTTAATTGTATGGTTCGGTTTCTTGCAGTAATTACATATTAATTTCTTATACTTCTTTTTCTCCATTGGATTTACTTGCTGAATGACAGCCTTGATGAGTCTGTAGTGAGGACTTCTTGTTTACTAAAATCACCCTCCTTTGTACTCAGAGCTTTTTCATGTGCACACAATTGATTTGTTAAATTATCAATTGTTCTGTCATCTCTAGATGTTAGCATCCAACTAGATTTAAACGAAAAATAGTCTTCTGGTAGTGTACCTAATATTTTACAAATCAAAAACAAATAAGGCATTTCTGAATTATTTACGATATCTTTAGTAATTTCGTGCTTCAATTAACTCCACAAATTTTTCAGTTTGGAAATGTGTGTCACAATATCATCTTCAGGAGCCTTTTTGTAACTAAAGAACTGCAAACAAAGGTTGTACATTTTGTCTTCAGAAACACCATCAAATATTTTGTGTAATTCTGTCCACACTTCACATGCTGTATTTAGACGCATTATGTTCTGAAAAGTTTTTTCCGACATATTTGTAGTCAAAACAAGTAGAGCATTGCTGTCTGCTTTGTTAAAAGTTTCTAAAGCACTTTTGTAGATCGCTCTTTGTTCAACCGTAGCACTTTCTGAAATAATACTAGGTTTCACTAAACTGCCTTCCACAAGATCAAGTGCACCAGGAATTCCTTGTAGACAAATACTTATTTTGTATTTCCAAGTGCTCCAATTTGTTTTGCCTTCCACAACTCCGATGTTGATAATTCTCATTGAATCCATCATTGGTTGCGTGGAATTAACAACTTCAAAGACGTCTTCTTGGAGATAACTTTACAAACCTTTTACACAGAGCTACGTTATTATTTTCGTACAAGTGTCCTTTTAACACGCACCTGGGCCCATAACCTGCTGAGATTTTGTTAGAAAACGAATATTTTCCTATTTGGAAATACACATGGAGGTACCGGTTGAACACAAGGAAACATACAACAACAACAACAACAATATACAGAAAAACCACACACAGGTGCGTATTACCAACCACTGAACATAAAATACTGACTTTAATTATTTAGTTGTTAAAGAGCACCAAAGATGTAAAATACATTAACACTGCACGTACATTATTATACAACACCACTCGAAATTTACATCACAACAATTCATATTAAAAAATCAATACCTATGATCATGTTGACACTGAGTTTCTGAATTCTCTAATGTGTGTAATTCTGTGACCACAACTTTGAACTGCAAGAGTAGTTTGACTTCATGTTGGATCATTTTTGGACACCATCCCTGTAGCATCATAAATTTTAACGTTACAGATCAGCAGTAGTACTTTGTCCATTTTGCTGGGTGAAGTCACTGAAATCTGTGAACAGCTGTCAACCAATACCTCACTTTCTAAGCCACCTACTGCTACTCTTACAATTGGATTGACATCAGCTGAAATGGGCACCAACTCTCCTCCACAAAACAACTCTTTTATTTGGCTTTTTTTTACCAAACTCAGTCACAGGCATCGAATTTCTATCTTTGCTCTTCCTATTCACCATTGAGCCTGGGAGTCGAAAATCACACTGCATGAGAACTTTCCAACCTAGATGGCAGTTCATATTTGGAATCTCCATCAAATACGAATTTATAAACCATACGAATTTATAAATCATATTACTTCCGTCCGGAGGCACTCTTGCGTTTTGTAATGAACATGCTTGTTTGAATTCTCTCACTTGCAGTTCAGAAGTGCTTGCTTCCTTGCAGTCTTTTATATACTGTTCTGCAGCCTGAAGTTCCCAGACTTGCCACATCAATGAATTTTTACTTCTTATTGTTCCAGTTCCAGTCAATTGCTTTTTGTCAAACTGTCACACCATCCCTATAGTACCAGCAGTGTTTAATTCTTCACTTGTGTCATAATAATAACTGGTGTGTAAGTCCGGTGGCTCTTCACACACACACACTCGGTGGTGCAGGAATGTCTCCCCCACTCATCGGTGTCTCCATTCCTACCAAGTTCACTAGAACTTCCTATCAACTGCCCAACCAAGCTATTCAGCAATCTTGTTCCCTCACTGAGTGCACCTCCTTGCCACCAAGGTAATCTGTGGCAGCTGCTATCCACACTCTATTTATGTTCTTCACTATTACTTAAAACTGGTCATCACAATGATTGATATTCTGTTGCCTGTCGTGCACATCATCATAAGGGGCACCAGTCTTCCATCTTCCCGCATTTGCTGTGGTATATTTTGCACTATACTGTAAGGGCCATGAGAATATTAGACTCTTTCGAGAAAACGTTCATAATTCTCATAATTGTCATGGAGTGGTGCTACAAGATCTCACCAAACACAGTATGGTAACAAAAGTTTTATACCCTCAGCAACAACTGTACAGCCACCCCCACATCAGTGCTTACAGAATGACTTCATTGTGCCCTGACCAGGTTGATACTAGTCTTCGGTTCAGAAATCTATGAGCAGTTCTTGCTGAATTGCTGTAGACCAATATTCTTTCAAAAATTGGAGCTCTTGTAAATGATTCACCTGTCTAAAGACATCATCTTTGAGCTGCTCTGCTGTAAAAGAAGCAGACAGTGAATGAGTTGTAGAAAAGGTAGTAAGAGCAACTTGACTTTCTGCAAGTTGTATCCCAGGCTGTATCCTCAAAGTCTTATGTGGATGGCCTTAGCAGCAGCTGGTTCCATGGCTAAATAAAGATGAGGACAGCAACCAGGCAACAGTCGGTTACCACTTCACAGGGGGGTAGTAGCACTTGTCCAGAAACACATGGAAGTATGACTTCTTGACATGGCTGGAAGTACGAGAAGGTTGTACTGAAAGATGTTGGGCAATTAGCCAGTTTCATCCATAGCTAGTTTCACACTCTTGGGTATTATGGTGCAACTTAATGGTATAAACAGTAACAAACATTATGAGCACAATGAAACAAACAAAAATTAACAAAATATAGGCACTAGTAACTTCACTAGGCAAAAATTACATCACATCATTACCTTTTTCAAAGTATCATTAACCACTAAGGCACATGGCAAGACTAAAATGTGAGTAAGTCCCTCATATAACTATGAAACGTAGAAACTGTAGCTTATATGTTTGAAATCTGTGGTAACAGCTAAAGAGGCGAAACTTCTAAAACGTAATGATTGTTTCCAGTTTAAAATTTGTTTCAGACTTGGAAACTGACTCCTTTTTATGAACTTTTCCTTGTGATATGCACCTCCATCTTCTCATTATGTGTAAGATCTATGTGTTTTGGCATACAACTTGAAATTTGAGATTTCTCTCATGTGGTATAGGCACCAGCACTTAAATCAGCATCATTGTTGTCCACAGGTGTGCTCGGTTGTCTTGGACAGGCCTAATGTCCCCTGTGACAGGTCAGCCAGCAGTGAGAAAGTCATTAGTATCGGGGTGGACACCCACCTTCCAGGCAACGGGGACAGCTCATCACCGCCGAGGATTTTTTTCCTATTGTGGTGGGCATCCGCCTACTATAAGTGCAGCCAACACACTAGCAGCACCAGGTGCCGACGTCATGGACACTGACAAGACACCACCTGTTGGATGGAGACGCTGTGGCTCTGCTGCTACCACAACAGAAGCGTTACGTCATTGTGAGGCTAACATCAGTACAGTCAGTAATGTTTGCCTGGCATTTAAAACTGATTTTTGTTTACAATAAACAAATTATTTGAGCAACATGAGAATACTCATTGAGTGTAACTATTGTTGTTTAATAGTTCTCATAAAAAACCTTCACTGGGATCAGTGTAGGGCATCTGTTTTACCTTTGTACTAGAGCGTTATTTACACAATGGTACATGCATTGGCCTATTCTCTTTCATTCAGCATCTTGTTTCATCAGAAATCTGTCAGCATTGTTGAACGCATTCACTGCCAACTACTTAGCCTATCTGTAGCAATGTATGTTATGCGTCACCAACCTTGCAATTTCTTCATGGCAGAACTCTCAATAGAGATCAGGTTTCCAGAGCTTCATATTTCCGAAGCTATCTTCAGAGAATAACAGTCCCAGATCGAGAGATTATGCCTGAGAAAACAAACTTATAATAGAGAAGAATTTATCTGTGGTTGTCACAGACACAGCTACAAACTAATAATCCTGACTTTTTTCCCGTGGAAATCTTAACACTTAAACATCTCTCATGACATACTCTGCCTGAGAAATGGCCACACCAATTTAGTTACTGCAATATGTTCATTCATTTCATGACAGATATTTCACATGAAAAGTCATAATAAAAAGGAAATAATTTCATGCTTGGCAGAGCTAGTGCACCAGCATACATCATTGGTTCAGGAAATGACGTGTTGCAGTCACCTGAGTGGACATCTATCCCTATCAGCCGACTTCCATGATTGGTGGCTGGAGTCTGGTGTGACAAAGTAAACTCTAGAGCACAGTGTTTTGAGCTGGACCACAGCCAACAGCTCTTTTGCACAACATTTTTGATCTTTTTCTATTACTGAAAGTCAGAAAGTGAAATACATCATTTTTACTCTTCCATTGTAGCAAATTGATACTTTCAGCTTACAGGGGAATGTAAATACATGTCAGGTATTGCACATCACATAGTAGATATCCACTGCTGTACCAAAACACTATTTCTGGGAAGTTGAATCTTCCCCAATGTGGCAAGAGGTAGTAATAGGTAATGCATCCAGGAACATTGTTGAACATGATTGTTTTTGTGGTGCAGGTGTTAATGGTGGGCAAACACATAATGTTACTTGATCGAACTGACCTCCACGCCCACCTGTCAATGTTATTGCGACACTGTACTTGTTTCCCTCGTTTGCCTTTCCGAAGGTGCATTTGGCACTGGCTTCAGTTTCATTCATATATATTATTTCTCAAGTCAACATCCCTCTTCTTCAAGACATTGTTATCGTACAGAGATGAATGAGGCATCATTAGAAAATCTTGAGCTATCATAGGCAAAAGGGCATCATGGATGCCCAGCATCATACCTGTATTTTGTGAAGCTAACCTCTTACTCAGGAACAAGAGACTCGGTTTTCATATTTTCTTATTACAAATAACTTCTTATTAACTGGATAATTTGTAAACAGCAGTGTCACAGATAATAACGGTGACCACTGCAGTAGTCCATTATCTCTGCCCATTGTACAGTTGACTTTTCTAAATGAATATACGTTTCAAAACGACAAAGATATTAGTCATAGTCATCATAAATTGTGATTTACGTATTGTTGCTTCGCTCCAACTTGCTTACATGAAGTAATAAAATCAAAATCCCAAAATACAGTTAGAATTTATTGAGGTCTTAGTGAATACCAGATAAGAAGCGAATTAAAATTGCATTCGCTGTCACTACAAGCAAATTACAGGGACAAAAGTTTAAAAACACAGGATCGTATTTACCATATCCGTTCTTTACTTAGAGGCAGTTGCATGCTGCCATTTCAGGACTAACTAAACCAACTAACATTTTCGTATCCCTTAAGGAAAATCAAAAATATAAAGTTCATGAAGCTCTAATTCTTATATGACATATCGTTTACAACGAGGTATTCTAAAGCCCTGGAAGGAATTTCATTCAAATTTTCTGTGTGGAAATATGTAGAAAATGGTGCGTCATAAATTTATGATTATTATATCGCTTTTTCGGTTTATTTTTAAAGAATTTTTTTTTTCTGTTCACACAACTATTCTTATCCCAACTACATTCTTATCCCAAATACTGTCATTATTTAAAATTATGAAAGTGCTAAAGTTTTGTACAGGGCCCCTGATGAATAATAATGTCCAGCTGCATCGAACAGCACAGTTGGAGGTTCTCTTGCAGTGAGAGGATATTTGGCGAATGGGCTGGCCTGTCCGTTCTCGTGACGTAAGTCCCATCGAGCACGTGTGAGATCCATTAGGGAAATGTATTGCAGCATATCCACATTCACCAAGGACCATCCAACAGCTGTCAATCCTGCTGGCAGATGAATCAAACACCCTGCCACAAAAACTTATTACCAACCTTGCTGTCATCAGTGGTGATCACACATTCCTTTAAGAACCATGTCCCGCCATTTGTAAACCTGGGGACCATCATGAAACGCAGACACTTTAGTGTAATTCTACTTTGAATGAAATTGTTATTTCTGTTCTTCTCATTGCACACTTGTTTCAGTGACCTTCTTCAACACACTGCAGCAATTCTTTCTATGAGTGGCCCACATTTCATTGAACCATATTACTTGGCAGAGACATATCTAGCAAAAATTATGAACTTTTTGTCCATAGGGTTTGCACAACAGCTATATTGCCATGATTTGATACACAAATAACCATGATATTGAAGATACTGCAAAACATGATTCACAATAAGATTCTACGCAGCTATTATGTTTATCTACTCAATCGCAATCATAAGGCCATCTGCAATTATCTACCACAACACCAAGAATAGCCCACACACAGTCATATAGTGATGATAGCTCTACGTACAAGTCCTGTTGTGAGACATGACACAGGAGTATGACATAATTTTTGTTCATCTCATCACATCTTGATCTGCAGTTATTATCACCATTCAAAATTAATTTTTGTACATAAAATACCTCCTACATGATAGTACATAATTTTATTTAGCAATGTCAGTTGAAGCCACAATAAATCTCATTGCATCTCTTGAGGTAGTGTCACCTTGAGCTACACCTACATGAATACTGTGTAAGCCACCTTTAGGTGCCTGGCAGAGGGTTCAGCAAAGCACTTTCACTATTCCTCTACCATTCCACTCTGTAACAGTGAAAGGGAAAAATGAACTTAGCTGAACAGAGATCACTGCTCTGAAAAACAGTTTTGTTTGAATGAATGGAATCATTAGTCATGTATCATGTCCATCTCTCTCTCCCATAATTTTTGATAATACCAAATGAGCTGCCCTTCTCTGAACTTTTTCAATGTGCTCTTGTCAATCCCATCTGGTAAGGGTACCATACTGCACAATCATACCCTAGCAGAGGATGGGCAAGCATAATGCAGGCAATCTACTTAGTAGACCTGTTGCATATTTTAAGTGCTCTACCAGTAAAATGAAGTCTTTGGTTTGCCTCCCCCAAAATATTATCTATGTGATCGTTCCGATTTCAGGAACATTGCAGTATAATTATGAACAACACAGGCACTTCAATATTGTAACCATCCATCGACACTTAGCAGGCGACTTTCAGTTAAAAATGTCACCCCTGTATGGCAATATACATAATTAACATACGAATGCCGGTTGTAGATGCATGGTTGACAACATATGGAAATTTGGGTCTGGCTGTGTGTGGCATAATGACAACATATGGAAATTTGGGTCTGGCTGTGGGTCACACTCAGATAGCCTAATGGTAAAGTGATCACTCCCGATAAGTGGGAAATGCTCGGGTAACCTAATGGTAAACTGACAGCTATTAGTAAGACAGAAATCTGCCACAAGTCTAGGTCCAGCACAAAAAAATTTCATTGTCACTCCATTATACAGCTAATGTTTGTCCATATTTGCAACTACAAATACATTTCATGTACTTGTCTGACTCAGTTCTGTCCTATGGTATAATCTGCAATTTGTTGAAGTTTAAATGAAAAGAAATATTATTGCCACAGAAGTTGAAATAAGAACATTTTGACAAGTTGACAAGTAAATATCTTGAAGAAGCCTCTTCAGGGAGCTAAGAATTCATATACTTACATAACAGTACATGTGCTCCATACTGGTATTTCTGGTTCATGATAAAAGTGAATTTAGGGTGAATTCATAAATTCACTAACACAATTTAGAAAAAAATGGTTCAAATGGCTCTGAGCACTATGGGACTTAACATGTGAGGTCATCAATCCCCTAGAACTTAGACCTACTTAAACCTAACTAACCTAACGACATCACACATATCCATGCCCGAGGCGGATTCGAACCTGCGACCGTAGCGGTTGCACGGTCCCAGACTGAAGCACCTAGAAACGCTCAGCCACACCGGCCGGCAACACAATTTAGAATTAAATATAATTTTAATATAGATTACATACCACCTCGAGTATTCAGAATGGAGCTTATTTATTCTGGTGCAAAAAGTTATAATTGTTTATAAATTGGCTTATGACTGGAAACTAAAAATATCCAAATATTTAAAGTCAAAATAAAAGAATTTAGTAGCCATTCTATGTGCAGTGTACTCAAGGGTACTGAGTAATATAAATTGTGTTTATGTTTGCAAATATGTAGGCAGCTGGTTGTGGTCTGCATAAAGTTGCTGAAATACTCTGTTTGAAGTGTTAAAACACCAGCTAATTAATGTATGGGAAACGTAGTCCCCCTTTTTTTTCTTTTTTCAAAATAGTTGTTTCCCTCCTAACAAAAGAAGAAGAGCATAATATTCTAATTCCAAAGAAAGCAGATGTTGATAGGTATGGATATTATCAAACAGTACATTTAATGAGTGAAATACTAACATGAATTATTTGTCAAAGAATGAAAAAACTGGTAGAAGCTGACCTTGGGGAAGATCTGTTTGAATCCCAGACAAATGTAGGGACATGTGAAGCAATATTGACTCTGTGATATTTCTTAGAAGATAAATTAAGGAAAAGCAAACCCACTTTTACAGCATTTATAAACTTAAAGAAAGCTTTTGACACTGCTGACTGGAATAAAATTTTGACAGTAGCACAGCTAAAAAACAGGGAGCCAAAGGTTATTTACAACTTGTTCAGAAACCATATGTCGATTATGAGTCAAGGGGCATGAAAGGGAAGCAGTGGTTGAGAAGAGAGAGAGATGTGGTTGTAGCCTATCCCTGATATTGTTCAATCTGTACATTTAGTAATCAGTAAAGAAACCAAAGAAAAATTAGGAGTAGGATTAAAGACCAAGGAGAAGAAATAAAAACTTGGAGGTTTACTAGCGAGATTGTAAATCTGTCAGAGACAGCAAAGAACTTGGAAGAGCAGTTGAATAGAATGGACAGTGTCTTGAAAGGAGGTTAAAAGATGAACATTAACAAAAGCAAAACAAGGATGAGGGAATGTAGTCAGGTGATGCAGATGGAATCAGATTAGGAAATGAGGCATTTAAAGTATTACATGAGTTTTGCTGTTTGAGCAGCAAAATAACTAATGGTGGTCAAAGAGAGAGGATGTAAAAATGTGGATTGGCAGTGGCAAGAAAAGTGTTTCTAAAGAAGAGAAATTTATTAACGTTGAATAAAGATTTAAATTTTAGGAAGTATTTTTCTGGAAGTATTTCTATGGAGTGTAGTTCTGTATGTATGTGGATGATAAACACTTTAGACAGGAAGAAACAGAGGCTTTTGAAATGTGGTGCTACAGAAGAATACTCAAAACTGGATGGGTAGGTCATGTAACCAATGAGGAATTACTGAATAAAATTGGAGAAAAAAGAAGTTTGTGGCACTGCATGACTAGAAGAAGGGATTGGCTGATGGGACACATTCTGACACATCAGAGTATCACAAATTTAATATTAGAGGGAAGTACGAGGGGTACCTTATAGAGGGAGGCCAAGAGATGAACACAGTACTCGGGTTCGAAAGGATGCGAGTACAGTAGCTATTTAGAGATGCAGAGCCTTGTGTGAGATAGAGAAATGTGGAGAGCTGCATCAAGCCAGTCTTCAGGCTGTGTGTGGCAGAATGCAATAGATTTTCATGGTTAACCATGGACCATGGACTGTGGTGTTCCTCAGCAGGCCAGAGGCCACAGGCGATGGATTTTGGGAATTGCAACTGTCTCAATGCAAGTACATTGAACAGTGCAGCATTTTATAGACTTTTTATTTATTCTAGTACATTTTGGCACTTCTAAAGCAGTTTATATTTTAGAAAGTATGGATGATAAGACAAAGAAAATTGTGGCAGTCACTGCAGTTTGTACTCTATGTACCCATGTATTTCTTGAAAAAAAAAAAAAAAAAAAAAAGAAGAAGAAGAAATCACACAATACCTCTGGAATAATGGACATAACACAGTGGATAATAACCGACAATAACAAACTTAGTAGAAGCAACGTTTTATTGGGAGGCACTTATAATGTTGGTTTACACAACTCTTCCCCACCTTACATATTTTCTTCAAGAGGTTTACTTTTTTCTGAGGTTATTTCGGGAAATAGAGAAGGTATTTTAAATCTGTCTTGCGACTCCAGCAAAATGCCTATTGTTGTCATCAAATGTGTTTTGCTTTATTGAAGTAAAATAACATCAGTGGTCTTAATGAAACATATATACCATTTTGCTTGCTTTCTCCATCTAAAAACAGTTCATCACAAAAGATGTTGATGTTAGTACTTACCATTTTTGTTCAGAAGTTTAGAAATGCAGAAGTCCTTACATTTTTTATCAACTTACATCTGTCCTTACTCTTGGAATCAAAATTTGCCAGGGAAAAATGCAAAACCTATCTGGAAATCAGAGAAATATCAGGGAATTTCACTTGAGGAAACTTGTGGCAACCTTGGAGAGATATTAAGAAACAGTTGCCTCGATAATTCGACAGTCTACAAATGATTAAAATCCACATAATTCAAACCCCCTTGGACAAAATAGGATATGGGAGGGTGATCGATTGAGTGGGTCAGACTTCAATATAGGAGGATTCTTTTTTGAATAGATGATTAATTATGTAACATAACAATTATTTTACCATTGTCATTACACACATGCCTTGACCTTTCAGAGTCATCCCCAATAACTTGGATCTTCTATCTGTCTTTAAAATGCTTAAAACAACTCACTCCAGTTTTGTAAAGCAAAACTTTACAATCCAGCAAAACAGTGGTAAAATAATCAAAATTTTAAATACCCTTGTGTGGTTTGCAATGATTAGGCTCATAAATTTCAATAATACATTAAGCAAACACAGTGTTATAATTTCTGCCCCAAGTAAGTTATCCAAAAACATCTCGTCAGAAAATACCTTCATTTACTTCCAAGTTGCAAGCATAATAGATTCAAAAACCAAGAACATAATGAAACACTTAAACTAGAACACTTTGACACCAACAAACAGAATTAATTTCTTTGCCCTCCTAGGCATACCACTTGTATTGCAGTGCTCTGGAGCTTCCTTGGAGCTCAATCAACATGGCTACTGCTTTATACGTGAAATGTTGCACAACACCACAGGATCAAAACCCAGCCCACTCCTTCACAGTCCATCATTGAGACCAGTGTTACATCAACACTGATTTATAAACTTCTGCAACAGTGCACCGTCATGGAATAGGGCTTCCGACGATGGGGGGAGGGACCCAGGAGCGGCACAATTGAGGGGGCGGACAGCTGAATTGCAGGGATGGCTTCCCACCTGCATCCTTGAATTGCTTGTGAGGGGCAGAGGAAAATGTCCTTTGCAAAACCTGCCTGTGACGCGCACCACCATTGGGTATGCTCAGACAAAGAGTCAGAGCAACAACTTCCATGGGCGACAGTGGCGGCATGACGTAAGCCTCAGCATACATCGACTCAGGCACCACAAAGTAACACGACAGTGATGGCAGCTGGAGGGGGGGCCATGGCGGTGACGAGAGGCACCCGCCCAGTGCCGCAGACCAGAACAGTGGTGCAGTCAGGGGTGCCAGCACCATAGGCAGGAGCAGCGGAGCCGCTGCTGGTTGAGTTGTGGGCTGTTGCAATGGAAGCTGCGGAGCATCCAATTCTGCTGGAAAAGAACCAGCAGCAAAAAACCGAGGACGTCACAAATGGATCTGTTTATGGTGTTGCTTGACAGTGCCAGAGGGACCAGAAATCACACACAAGGCATGGCCAAGCTGACAAAGAACGCGCCCCTGCTCCCAGTGCTGCCTGACAGAGAAAACATGATAGAAAACCAAATCATGTGGCGCCCAGCCATAACAAGGCGAAGCAATCGGAGCGTGCAGCGGTGGGTGCAACACCTGCAATAGCAACCGATGTGTGCAGCCATACAGTGGTTCCACTGGGGAACAGGTGCCATGCAGCTGGGAGAGATATCAATCAAAGGAAGTCCATAGCGCAGGCTTGCAAGAGCGTGTGGCACGCAACTTGTTCATCTGTGACATAAACGTATGCACAAAGTGTTCAACCTTGCCATTCAACTGGGGGTGGAATGGGGCTGAGGTCAGATGGCGAATGCCATTAGCAGCGCAGAACACTTAAAACTCAGAGGACACAAATTGCGGGCCAATGTCGGAGACAATGACTTCAGGAAGGCCCTCAATGGAAGAAATAGACGTCAAGGTCTGAATAGTACTGGCAGATGTGGTACAAGACATAGGTACAACAAAAGCAACGTTGCTGTAAGCATCAATGAGTATCAACCAGGAGGTGTCCCAAAAAGGACCCGCAAAATCAATATGCACATGCTGCCAAGGTGCAGTAGGAGTCGGCCCTGCAAAGAAGCACTGGCGGGGAGCACACTGGTTCTCTGTGCAAGAGCGACAATTAGCAAGCAAATTCTCAATTTGGTTATCAACACCGACGGAAGTGCAGTGATGATACACTAATTGCTTCGTCCGCACTATACCTCAATGACGTGCAGTAAGCACAGGATTTCCGACTGCAATCACTAATCCGCATAGCAGACAGAGGCCATTGAGTTCGAATATACTGCAAAACAATCTGCAGAGAAGCATCAGCAGCTGTCATGGAAGCAATGCGACAAAAATCACCTGGAAAACCATCATTGAAATCCTGCGAATCAATGAACATGCTTGGCAATTCCGAAGAATCAAACACTTCGTCAGGACGGACAGGTAGATGAGACAGAGCATTGGCCTTAGGCCAAAACAAAATTTCATAATTGCAGTTTGACAAAAACAAAGACCAACGTTGCAACTTTTGTGCAGTATGGGCTGGAACTGCCTTTGACAGGTGAAACAACGATTGCAAAGGCTTATGGTCGGTGACCAAATAGAACATCGTACAATAAATCGTGAAACTTGGTCACTCCATATACAATAGATAAAGCCTCTTTCTCGATATGAGAATAGTTTTGCTGGGCAGAACTGAGCAATTTAGACGCAAAAGTGACCGGGCGATCAACAGAAGTAATATGGTGCAACAGAACTGCTCCGATGCCATGAGAAGATGCATCGGCAGCCAAAACAACTGGTTAGCAGGGATCGGAAGGAATCAAACAGCGATCACTCAACAGAGCAGATTTGAGGTTGTGGAAAGCAGCATCACAGTCTGAAGACCAAACAAAAAGAATGTTCTTACCCCGAAGGCAATGCAAAGGTGCTGCAATGTGCACTGCATTTGGTACAAACCAAACATAATATGTAATTCTGCCTAACACAGACACGTTCTTTCAAGTTCCTGGGTACTGGCAAGTCCCTAATCGCATGGAGATGTGATGGTGAGTGGTGGATACCCTGTCCGTTAATCATATGTCCTAAATACTGAATCTCGGTTTTAAAAAAATTGCACTTGTTTCTGTTACACTAGAGTCCTGCCTGCAAAAGTACAGTAAATAAGGCACGGAAATTCTGCAGATGTTCGTCACAGGTGTGACCTGATACGACAATATCGTCCACATAATTGGAACAACCAGGGACACTGGTGCACAACTGCTGCAAGTACAACTGAAAAAAAGCAGGAGCTGAAGTACAACTGAACGGAAGGCGGCGAAACCTGAACTATCCAATGTGGGTGTTGATCACAAAATATTGCCACGACTGTTCGTTGAGCGGAATTTGAAAGTATGCGTCCCGCAAGTCAATCGTGGAAAAGAATTTACCTGCACCAAGCTTAACAAAAATGTCTTCAGGGCATGATAAGGGAACTGTAGCTACCACCGTCTGGGGATTGACTGTAGACTTAAAGTCAGAACAAGTACTGAGATGACCATTTGGGTTTTTGACACACACACTATAGGCAAAGCCCATTGCAAAGCAGAAACTGGTTCAAGGACACCACTGCCTTGCAAATGCTGAAGTTTAGCAGCCACGGCGTCGCATTGTGCATGTGGTACCGGACGTGCACGCCAGAAAACAGGCATGGCATTGTCTCTAACTACAATATGCACTGCAAAGTCTGTGGCATAACCAAGGCCCTCAGAAAAGAATTCAGAAAAATCATCGCATAGTGTAGCCACACTGTCTGCATGGTCACAAGCTTTGATGCAAAGTACATTGTCCTGAAATGCAAGGCCAAAAAGTTCAAATGTGTCCATGCCAAACATGTTCGGAGCATTACTAGAGTGGAGAACATAAAAAGACACAATTATTGTCATCGCACAATACATGGCTTGCAAACTACACACACCTAGCATTGAGATTTCCTGTTCAGGAAATGCAGTCAGTGTGGAACGCGAACGACGAAGTCGGGACAAACCAAGCAGGTCATACATTGATCAGTTGAGTATAGAAACACACACACCAGTGTCCAGCTATATACAAACAGAACGTCCACAAATGTTCAAAGCCACAAAAAGTTTATTCGCATCATGCTGAATGCGAGAGGAAGTGTCGGGCAAAACTTGTTCATGCACACTACGAGTTGTAGAAGCATGTGAAGCAGAAGGCTGATGATGGGAACTATGATCACGTCAGTTTCCATTGCAGTGATGCCCACATGAGTCACGCGAACATGAAACATTCTGAGATTTTGTGTGTCTCTTACTACACACACCTTGCACATGTCCTTTCTTATTGCAAAAATAACACTGTGAATGATAGGATGGGCAACTGTCCTGAGGGTGGGCAAGAAAGCAATTCAGATAAGATTTCAGTTGCTTAGTGGGTGCCTGGTTGGAAAATTGTTTACTTGTGCACAAGCAGCGCGGCGTGGCTCCCTGTGCCGGTGCAGGGCGGGAGGACATGTGTTGTGCCTCACTAACAGTACACACACCTGAGGTCATGTCGAATGTGGAAGTAGCCCTATGTAGTGTATCTTGTCTGTCTAACAAGTCTACTACTTCCTGCAAAGATGGGTTTTTAAATTTTAGGAGTTTTTCGTGGATGCGGTGATCCGCCACATTCTGCACTATAGCATCCCGAATCATGATATTCACATAGGAGAGTCCACAGGAGCAATTAAAGTCACAGCTAACCATGAATTATTTGACTGAGTAGGACCATGCAGGAGACGGAAAAATTTGTAGAGTGCAGCCACCACATTTACACTGTTACAGAAGTGGGAGTTTAAAGCTGCTATCACTTTGGCGAAATTTTTAGTTTCTGGGAGGGTGGTGGAAAACAATTTTATGAGTACAGGGTATTACATAACACCAACATTGGCAATGAAAAAGGCAAGCTGCTCTGTACCTGGTATGTTGTATGCGGCAAGTTAAGCCTCGAGCTGGGCAATGTATTCTGGCCAACGTTCAGAGTTCGGATTGATGGCACAGAATGGCGGCACTGAAGGTATCATCTGTGGCACAGGCAGGGGCATCAGAGGTGCCAAGGCAGCTGCAGTTTGTAGTGTGACAAGTCCATTCACAGCAGCAAGCAGTGGCGTCATTTGCTGAGCCTGAAACCATACAATATCGGACAGTGAAGCCTGTTCCTGTTGCGAAGCCATCATTGACACAAAATCATTTCTTAGAGCGAAGAGTGGGACTGCACATTCACTCAGTCACACAGAGATAGCACAAAAAGATAAAGCAGTGCCAAACAAAAAACATAGGTAAGAGGAGAAAAAAAAAAAGAAATCCCATACTCATCGACACTTTTTTGTATCCCTCCTGGATAGGCGATGCATGCGTCTGCTCCTGTGAACTGCTTCTGTAATATAGGCTGAGAGTGAAGGAAGCGAGTAGGAGCAGGAGAGCTGAAGCACTTCGGTACTGCATGTAACTTTAACACTTTTAATAGAGTCAAAAACACAAGTAAATATCAAATGCATACATAACTTTGGACAGGGTGAGCACGTAGGTGTGAAGCCATAGTCCATGTCTAATCCTGTGAAGTTAGGATGACTGTTCTATATAATCTCAAAACTAACAAATACTCATTGCTGTCCAAACTCTAATTGAATGTAACTAATACAAAGTCTCAATAGCAAGCTAGCCCATTTGGTAGTAGATGCGATATTTCCAGCCCATCTGCTCTTGATAAAAAAGGGCCAGAAATCAAGATGGCACTCGCTGAGCTGCACAGCATCAGCCAGATGGCGCTGTGGTCAGCATAGTTAGTCTTCTCTCATAGTGCCAACTTACGAGAGCGTGCACCTATGTTGTTACGTCGTAACTATCGACGCCACATTACATAACGTCCAAAACATTGAGAATATTTGTAGTACAATACCACAATATTTTCTCATCAGTATACTAAAACTACATGATACTGTACTGTTTTGTAGACAAACATATATATTAACATAATAGAAATTTTGTAGCAAAGATGATTTATTTTATAACTTATTTTCCTTAAATTCTTGCTGACTTTTTTTAAATTTTATATGGCTTACTGTTCAGCTGAAAGCTCTTCACATGTACACTTAATTGTGAACTATGTCCACTCATTTTGAAGGCCCAAACTTTGGCTGAGGTACTGCTGTCAGTGTCCTCAGTTTCACTTTCTCTCAGCACACATATACCTGGAGAACATATCTCATACTTTGAGGTGAAGAAGACATAAGGCCACACAGCCACCTACTTCAGTGAAGTCCTTCATCTCAAAACTGTACCAGCCTGTACAAAAGACTTGTAGTGGCAACCAGACACTGACAGCTGAACAGAGCCCAACCTACAGTTATATATGTACCCTCGAAGCTTCCACTTACAACTGAAACAATGGTGGCTGCAGAACATATTGTGGGAAGAATAATACACCTTCGTGGCAGAGAGAAACAGAAAAAAATCTGTTAAAACAGCCTTACCAATTTCCCAAAACTTGAACCTGAGGATTAAAAACAACAGGCCGGAAAAAACAGGTCCAAAACCATCAGGCTATGTGATTTTCATCCTATCTGATGGATCAGATGATGACCATGTCATAGGTGGTATCAATGTCGATGTCTGCCTTGGAGATCAGCAAGTCCTCTCACCCTCCCTCGTTGCAGACTCCCCACAAAGGAGGAATAACAATGGGAAAACAGCTAGGTGGTATCAATGTCGATGCCTGCCTTGGAGATCAGCAAGTTCCTCTCACCAACCCTCGTTGCAGACTACCCACCAAGGAGGAATAACAGTGGGAAAACAGCAGAAAAACCTCACTGCTAAGGCAGCTTTCATACTAAAGTGGAAAATCAATTGGTTTTGGGCACATGTGGTGGGTCCATGACCATTAGCTCAGGAAAGACCAAAGTGTGTAAGATTTCAACAGGTACATTTTAAGCTATATTTCACCATTGGACTACATGGTTGTGGCTACCACAAAAAATATGATCTTAGGACAGAGAAGGCTGAAGAAGGAGTGAGTATTTTCGTAAACAACACAGCCCTGAACAGAGGGTGGAGCATTCACTGCAGCAATGCAAGAGGGTGGAGCATTCACTGCAGCAATTCATTAGTGTCGTTGATTCCTCTTTGTCTTTCTGTTTGCTCTCCATCCCACATGCACACTGCTCAGTGGAAAGTGGTTGATGACTTTTACTGGTGATCACTTCTTGCTCTAGATTCACCTTCCAGACAGAGTGGGGCCCGGAATAAAACTAGGATAACAGGTGCTATGTAAGGCAAACAGGAAAGGCGTCGAGTTTACAAAAGTCAACCAGAACTAGGTTTCTGGATGACTTTTCTAAACTGTACCCCTTTCCCTAAATCTCTCCAGTCCTTTCCCTTCACCCCTCTTTCTTCCCCTTCAACTCTTCTGCCAGAAGAAGGAGCCACTACCTCAAAAAGCTCATGAAAGTTAAATCTTTTTGTGCATGTATTTCCCTGCCACTGCTTGGAGAATAGATTTTTTATCTGTCCATTTACATTTTAATATAATATAATCTTGACAGTAGTAATATAATATTACCTCGCCCTGTGTTCTTCTTTGTTTGGAGACAACTTCATCATCTTTTGTGCCTCCTCCATCATTGCAACTACATTTATAGCTCTCCAGTTGCCAGTAATGTTCTTAATTTATTTCACAACTGATTTTGGAGCTTAAAATTTTATCTTCAGGTGCCACCAAATAATTATCATAGCACCACCAACCAGCACCCATCTGAACAGCATCTCACACACACATGATCATGAACCCTAGCTGCTGAAGCTGACAGTCTGGATTCAGTAACCAGACTGTGGTCATATGTGTGTGAGAGTTGGATTTGTATGATTGTCTGTGTGCATATATGTCATCTGTTTCTGATGAAGGCCATTTTGGCTGAAAGATTACTTGCTGTCAGTCTTTTTGTTGAGCACTGGATGACGAGAAACACATGACGAACAGTGTATAATTGTGCAGTAATATTGACTTGTTGTGGATTATGTCAAGGGGGACAGCACCTTGAGCGAGGGCACGTTCAAGACGTAGGGGGGGGGGGGGGGGGGGGGCATGAGAAACCTCGACAGGGTGAGACAGGTGACGGTGGAGAGGTCCAAGGGCCCAGTGGCGAGGGCATGATCATAGGTAAGTTCACGTGGGGAGCATGTGGTCACTCGGCGGAGTGCGTGAGACACGAGTATAGGGTGAGGTTGGAGGAGAGCTCGACAATTGGAGCTGGAAGCCACTCGATGGAGTGTGTAAGTCCAACGTGGAGGGAATGGTTGGAGCGTTGTGAGCCACAACAGTGATTGGTGTGGTCGTGGCCTGAAGGGGGTTAGAAGAAGGCTCAACATGAGCAGGCTTAAGTCTGCTGAGAGAGACTGTAACAGCTGGATCTTTCATCTGGATGTCATAGGTGTTGGCTGAGTGCCGGAGGACTCGGTACAGGCCGGTATATGGAGGTTGGAGGGGAGCACAGACAGTGTCATCTCAGAGCATGATGTACTCGCAATTGTCCACAGATTTCAGGACGTGAACCTTAGGGCAGGAATGGCTGGTGGGCAGAGGAATATGGAGGTTGAATAAGTAGCGTCTGATGCGGTCCACAAAGGAAGGTAAGTCAGACTGAGGGAGAGAAGCAGAAGGGCTCACAAGTTCGCCAGGGAGAACAATGTTCTGGCCATATATGAACTCAGCTATTGCTGAGTAGCACAAGGGGAAGGGCCTCTGTCCATAGAGAGTTGTGGCATCGAAGAGCCGCCTTGAAAGTGCGGTGCCAGCGCTTGACTAGCCCGTTACTTTGCGGGTGATACGCTGTGGTACGGATGTGCTGGATGCCGCAAATGTTACAAATCCCGTTGAACAGGGCCGACTCAAATTGTCTGCCCTGGTCAGTCGTGATGATAGCTGGACATCCGAAACGTGATACTCATGACTTGACGAAAGCTCAAGCAACAGTTTCTGCCATAATATTGGGGAGGGGAACAGCCTCGACCCAGTGAGTTGTTTGGTCGATAGACGAGAGAACATAATGAAAGCTGTTAGAGGGGGAGAGAGGGCCGACAATGTCAATATGAATATGCTGGAAACGCCCAGGAGGGATCGAAAAGGCGCCAAGGGAGGGTGAAGTGTGCTTGTGTACTTTGCAGTGTTGGCAGGTGATGCAGGAGCGTGGCCATTGCTGGCAGTCCTTGTTGTCATTTCCCCACACAAAGCGCTCCGCTACGAGGCGGGCAGACGCACGAACATTGGGGTGGGCTAAATTATGCAAAGCGTTGAAGACAGCTCAACGGAACGTGGTTGGGATGAGGGGGCATAACTAGCCCATACTGTCGTCGCACCACATCTCACCAGAAATGCCAGGGAAGGTGGTGCGGATGAAGTGTAGTGAAGAAGTAGAGTCTGAAATCAGGTTTTGTGTTTCCTCGTCAGCGGGTTGGAGGTTAGGCAGTTCACAGAATGGACGGCATCGACTCGTGAAAGGAAATCAGCAACTATATTGTCAGCACCCTTTATGTGTCTGACATCAGTGGTGAACTGGGATATGAAGTCCATGTATCTGAAGCGGCGAGGAGGCGGGTCAGCTGGCGGGTTTGCAATGGCCGCAGCCAGGGGTTTGTGGGCGGTTAAAACATAGAAAGGGCGTCCTTTAATGTCAGTCTTAAAAGGTTTAATCATTTCGTAGACCATGAGCAACTCCCTGTCAAATGCGGAATATTTCCATTGTGCATTGGTGAGCTTGCACGAGAAGAACTGCAGAGGCAAAGTCTGGCCGTTGATTGTCTGGCTAAGGACAGCTCCAATGACAGTATCGCTTGCGTCTGTGGTGATGAAAAGCTGTGCATTGGGATGAGGATGCGCGATGGTGCAGGCCTCGGCAAGAAGATTTTTGAGGGCAGTGAAAGAGTCAGTCATAGCTGGGGTCCATGGAACGGGCCGAGATCCAGAAGTGTTGGTGCCTGCCAAGGTGTCCGTCAGTGGAGCCTGAATCTCCACAGCCCAAGGTAGATGTTGGCGATAATAATTAACTGACCCCAGAAAGTGTAGGAGCTCTTTGAATGAAGAAGGTCTCAGTAGGTTTAGTATTGTTTGCACTTTCTCAGGGGGCAGTGAAATGCTGTCGGGAGAGACCCGAAAACCAAGAAAAGTGACAGCAGGTTGATGTAGCTGCAATTTGTCCTGGTTGGTCTCGATGCCTGCTGGTGTGGGAGTGTTCATAACAGTGTGCACATGTCGAATGTTGTCCTCGACAGAGGAGCTGAACACAAGAATGTCATCAAGATACGCAAAGCAGAATTTTATGTCGAATAGCACTTTCTTGATGAAACATTGCCAGGTCTGGGTTGCGTTTTTCAGACCGAAGGGCATGAATCAAAACTGAAATAAACCGATTGGGATGATGATTGCTGTCTTCTTGATGTCTTCAGGTGCCATGGGGATCTGGTGGTAGGCCCATTTGCAATCAATGACAGAGAATGTGGTCGCACCTGCGAGGGAACTGGTAAAGTTGGCAATGTTGGGTATGGGGTAGGTGTCCATAATTGTTTATGCGTTTAGTCGACGGTAGTCTCTGCACATGCACCAGAACCCGTCTTTCCCGGGTGTCATATGTATGGGCGTAGACCAGCTACTGGCAGAGGGTTCAATGACGCCAGAGGTTAGTAGTTTAGAAATATGTTTTTTAAGGTCGGAGTGGGGCTCGGGACAAAGTCAACATGGGTTACTGGAGATCGGGGGTCCTGACATGAGGCGAAGCTTGTGAATCGCGCCGTTGGTGATGACGGAAATGTTGCCGGTGGCACGGAAGGCGGTTTGTGTACAATGTGTGGCGGGCGGGGCAGACGAGGCGTGATCGGGGTGTTCGGAGCCACTCGGCGGATCTGACGGGAGACGAGGCAGCGAAGTGTCCCATGAGTCAACGTGACAAGATGGCCGCTGGCCCGAGGCAGTGGCACCATGGTTGGGTGAGCTCGGTAGAGCTCGTGGGCCGTTAGTGAGTCCATTGCCAGGGGTGCGGCCTGTGGCAGCACAGTCGCGGGCGAAATGCTTGGCACGAGTGCCTGTTTGTGTTGTCAGTGGTGGTTGCATGGCGGCGCGCAGGAGCCAAAGTTGCATAGTTTGAGGTGCTGCCCACAAGGGGCGGGGTAGGGGCCGTCGGTTTGTGAACACGTGACGTTCGTCGCGCATGCGCACTTATGTCTGGCCGAGTGTCAAACGCTGCCGTGTTAGGAGGGTGTGGCCCTGCGGAACTGGCAGTACACGTTATGGCAGTCTTGATAGCACAGTTGCAAGGGTAGCGGGGGGGGGGTAAACCCACGGAGGCTCGATTGCTGGGATTGCAAGCAGATTCGGCGGACTTACTGACCTTGCTTTGTCCTTGCTGTAGTGTCTGTAATTCCTTTGCTGCATCAGAGATATGGAGCTGTGTTTCGTGGAGCCGGAGGGAGAGCTCAAAGTTTTCCTTGCATAGGCGAGTGACATGTTCAACCTTGACAAGGCACTTGTGGGTGGTTTCTTGTAACATCGTCGACAGAGACGAGCATGTACAGGTGAGATGAGCCCGGACCGATGTGTCAAGGGGGAGTGGGGGGGGGGGGGGGGGGGGGGCATTGCTCGACGGAGCACAGGGGAAGTGAGTCTTGGACGGATGATGAAACACGGTGTTTCGCACTAGGTATGGTGAAAGTTTGTGGTGTTGCAAGAAGTCAATGCCCAGTATAGGTTCATCAATTTCACACACTAAAAAAGTCCACTCAAGTTTGCAGTTTGTGGAGAGTGAGACGACGTGGGAAGTTGAACCCGAGCATTGTAGTTTAGTTGAATTCATGGCTTGCAGTGAAGTATTATGGGGGCAGATGTTCGACGACACTAAGGATGTAGGCAGCAGCGAAACATCGGTGCCTGTGTCCACTAGGAAAAGGTATCCCAATGAAATGTCTTTAATGTAAAGTCATCCACAATTATCTGGTCGTTCCTGGACAGAATGGAGCACCAGGGGGTGCATGTCATGTTGTGCGCAGGAGGTGGCACCTGGACCTACCTGCAATTGGCGTTTGGGAAGTAGCAGGGTAGTTTGCAGTTCCATGCCGCCTCACCAAACCGTGTGTGGAAGTAACAGTACGGGCAGTGAGGTTGCATTTCCTGTGGAAAGTTCATTGCCAGTGGCAGTGGCGGAGGTTAGGTGGCAGCGGCAGTTCAGTTGCAGGAGGGGGCGTGACCGTGGGCAGAGCCAGTGACGTCCCAGTTGCTTGTTTACTGCTTCCCGGAGTGAGTGGAATGGTCGGCTCAGTACGGCCCCAGCTGCATCCGGCCGCAGGGCAATGAGCCTGAACCTGAGACTTGTCAGGTAGGCAGTGGCTGGTGAAATAGAACAGAGATGCATCATGTAGCTTGCGGCAATTGTCATTCTTTGCTCGACAGGTTCAGGAGACCTTTGAGCCAGAACAAAGGGGATGTGAGGAAATAGTTTACCTGAACAGATGGCGAGGAGAGCTGTGTCAGAGTGTAGATCGGCGCTGACCATGGCATGCAGCCATCTCCAGAGCTGGGAAGGTTTGTCATTGCCTAGTTGCTCGACGTGGAGCACTTGCCGTATTGCTGCCTCAGTTGATTGTGCAAGCCGACGTAGAACTGTCTTTTTGGCTAGAGTGTACCAAGTAGATGAGTCCGGGGCGTCGACCAGGTCAGCAATCTAGTCCTCCTGGTCATGCAGGTGGGTGATGAGGCACAGAAACATGGTTGACTCGTTGGGTTTGTAATGGTCGAACACTTCGTCCACAATTTTGAACCAGGTTGTTGCTCTGTCGGGATTAAATGGCGGCAGCATTGGTAAGCGTTGTAGAATTTTCGGAAGAACAGGT
This sequence comes from Schistocerca serialis cubense, assembly GCF_023864345.2. NCBI lineage: Eukaryota > Metazoa > Arthropoda > Insecta > Orthoptera > Acrididae > Schistocerca > Schistocerca serialis. Next base: position 2,188,797 of record NW_026047471.1, on the reverse strand, counting down.
TGCATTGAATTTGTCGGGGCACTGCCTGAATTGAGCTGTTGTTGCTGTAGTATTCCAGGAGAGTGTGCCTCCAGGGGATGTGACGACGATGGCTGGTCACGTGGCAGCGTGAAGGTGACGCATTGTGGTTGAGCGTGATCCGTCACAATGCGGAACGCCGACATGGGTGAGACACTGTAATGTGTCAATTGTAGTTGCGGAAGCTCAAAACGTTGCGGGTGTGTTTGGATTGACGCATCGTGGAAGACTGATGCAGATGAGGCACCGAGATGTGCCGAGAACGGTAGTGGAAGCTCGACTGGAGCCGGCACGAGGGTGACAGGTGAGAAAAAGTTCAAAGTTTGAGAACACGTGTTAGTCCATGGAAAGGTCGACGTATGATCAGAGCCGGGACCACCTGTGTTGCAGGGAGGCTGCGGAGGTGCAGGCTGTCCAGAAGCACAGTGTGGGAAATGATGTCGAACGTGGGACGGAATGTGTGAATGTTCACTGTTCATAGTCACTCCACTCAAAACGGTGTGCGGATAAGGTGAATGTCGTGGCACAAAACACTGATGCGTAGCAGTGGGACGGAGGTGGAGGTCAGGCACAGATAACAAGTTATTGTTCCTGTTGCAGGCCGAGGTATCGAAGTAGGATGGCATGTGCTGACGCTGAACCAAGGCAGGCGCGGGCGTGGTCAGATGCTGAGGAGATACACCTGTGAACGAAGCAGTTCCGGACACATAGCAGGTATTCATGTGGTACTGCACAGATTGCGGCATGGCAAATCGTTGTCTTGGTGGTAGTAAGTTGTCCGTCGAAGCATTTGCAGAAATTGGCATTGGTCCCGCACTGCACGGAGATCCATAAGAGGTAACTGCACAGTCGATGAGGGAGGGCACATGAGGTGGGAACAAAGGCATTTGATGGCTGGAGTCATGTGCACTCCTAACCTCACCTATTGTTGCAGGCTCAAAAACGTCTGGTGAAATCGGCGGAATCATTGAGTGAAAGGCATCGCGTTGCAGTCCTGGTGGGTGTACATCACCCGCAACATGATGCATGTTGATCACAAAATCCGGCGTTAGGCGCTGGGCCAAAGTCATTGTTCAAATGCTGTGTTGATGTAATACACATGAAAATAACCGACCCGGAGCTTGCAGACACAGTAAAATGGCGAAAACAGAAGACGTTGCAACTCGGGGTCACCAGTGAGGAGGATTACCGGGTTGGTTGCACGAATAATCACACCCTTTTAGCAATAGTTCATTTATTAACCTTAACACATACAAGGATCACAAATAACTGAACTGAACATGGCAGAACAGCCAAAGATAATGCTTAGAGTCCAAAGATGAATGCATATCGATGTTGGTGTTGATTTCATTGGTGCCACAAATAGTTTACAACACATGACCTGGGATAAAAATTATAGTGAATTAAATGCTGAAGTAAAATTTAATTTATTCCATGATAAAGTCATATAGTTGTTTGAAAACAGCTTTCCTCATAAAATAATCAGAAAGGACATTAAACATCCAAGTAAAGAAACTTGGATTACTAGACAAATTAAAGCATAATGTGAAAGGAAAAGGGAAATGTATCTGTTGGCAAGAACAGGTAAAGATCCTGCAGTAGTTGCATACTCCAAAAATGACGCAAGGTGACTAAGAAAGTCATTTCAAATAATAAATGTGCACCTTACATCAAAAATCATTCCAACAACAGACATAAGCCATATGGAATGTAGTCCTATATGGAACATAGTGAAATGAGGGACAGGACAGCAGGCCACAGAACAGGATAACATCATTGTTGGTTCAAATGGAGGGTTTATACATGATCAGTCCCAGGTAGCAGGTATGTTTTTAATCTATGTATGTTTGCAGATGGGGATATTCAGCTGGAAAATAATTGTTAAAATTCATCGTGGACCTTGATCTGCACAATTCGCTTCACTACTAGTTTCAGTCAAATGAACATTATGAAGCATAAGCTGCCATAAACAGCTGGAAAGTTATACCCTAATAAGGAGTAATTTGAGTCCACCATAGTAGTGAAACAATTTCTTTTCAATAATGGCTGTGTACAATAGTTATTTTTGGAGAAGCAGAGCTCACAACAGAAAGTAACACACTGACCTATTTACATTATACAACATAACATCACAGGTTGGCATTTTCTGTGATCTGTCTAAGATGTTTGACTGTGTAAATCACAGTATCCTCCTAGATAAAATAAGGTTTTGTGGAACTGGTAGTATCAGTCAACTGATGGATAAAAAATTCCAACACCAAGAAATAATAACTGTAGAGTAATGAAATTTCAGGAATACACTTTTCTAGGTAACATATTTAAGTGATTATGTTGCAGGATCACAGGTTAATATAAACATGAGAAAAACCAATGCAAATGTGAAATGTTGATACATTAATAACTAACATAACTGCCAGAATGTTGAATACAAACATGCAAACGTGCATTCATTTTGTTGTGCAGCTTCTGGATATCAGTTTGTTGAATGGAGTTCCATGTCTGTTGTACTTGGTCAGAGTCAATACAGGGATAATTAATGTTGGTTGTGGATAAAGCTGGTTGTCATCTGATTATCTCCCATAGATGTTCGATTGGAGATATACGTGGTGATTGAGCAGGCCAAGGCTACATGTCAACATTGTTTGATGTTTAGAATATTCCTATCTCCCAATTGTGGTGACAGGCACTGCACACATATGAGATTTTATTTCAGTTAACAGCACCCTGTCCAACTCTTTGCTCACTTGTTTCACAGCAGTGTTGACTCAGTGCTGGTCATGATACTGCAAGACTTCCACAAAACTCATGCTTGCGTCTGCAGTTGCTACTCATAGTCATTCATTGATTCTGTCATGAAGTACAAAGCAAGTGTATACTCAAAATCTGAGTTTTAGGCTTGGTGGGGGGCAGAAAGATAGTAAATGTTAATTTTTGGACAAATGATGAAATAGTTTTGAGATATCACAGTAAATGATTCTGGGAACACTTTCTGTTAATGAATATTCATGACATATTGTGGCATCTGTCTGCTAGGTTAGGAATGGTGCAGGTTTCATTTGTGGCGATTTTTTGTAGGCAAGAAGAGAGGGGCAACTACTCTCCCCTGCCCCTTAATGGCTACATCATTGATACAAACTATTGCATACACCTGATATTTAGCCTTTCATAATCTAATATGTTTTGGTAGAATCTAGCCTCCAAGACATTCTCTTGTAACCATAATTTTCAGACCTTTAAGTGCACTTATGAGCAGATTATATTGTCACTACCAGAAACTGGATACAGTCAGGCCAGTTCACATTAACCACAGTTCTTTACTTTCCTCCAGTTGTGAAATAAACTGAGCTGCTGGGAAACGGCCTTCTGTTATTAGTTATTCAGATTTATTGGTGTACCTTCAGTGTAATTTATTTACAAAAAAGTATTACCCATAGACCATGTGGTATGAACATTTATGCATTCAGGGTGTAAATTTGCTATCACATGCTCATTAGAGGCATTAAAAACATATTTATAGTAAAAAATCGCTTTCTAAATTCAGTGAACTTAGGCATTAATCCATTGTAATCAAACCTGAATGTCTTATGGAGCAGAAACTTTAATTTTAAATAGAAAGATGGATATTGAATAAATTTAAAAGAAAGAAGAAAGGTTATTAGGAAAATATTAGGCCCCCAATATTACTGATGGAGAAACTCATAGGCTGAGAAGTAATAAGGAAATAGAAGAATACGCGGACATAAATAGTGACATGAGAAAAAGAAGATTTAAATTTTATGGGCACATTAATGGAATGAGATGCACTAGGATGACAAAGCAAATAGTAAAACTCAACAAAAACAGAAGTAAGGGCAAAACTGAGCAAATTAAATGGATCACTGCAATTACAGATGATCTTAAAGTAGTCAGTATAACTAAGGCAGATGTTACAGATAGAAAAACATTCAGACAAAAGATATTCCATAGGAAAGTTTGTCAGAGGGAAATTAGAAAATGGAATGGAACACCATGGTCTGACGAAAGAAAAAGACTTCATTCTGAAAGGATGAAACAAACTTGGACACAAAGAAAGTCCAACCATCAAAAGTGACATTGATTGATTGTACCTCACATGGTCCTATTGGGTCCATATATGAATAATAATAAATAATAATATTGCTCTTATTAATGTATACTCTTTCATCTGGCATGTTATCATACAACATGAAATTCCCAACCTGTACAGCTTGTGAGTTCAGTAAAAACACACTTATATCCAACTCACAAAAATTACCTCACTTGCATTTTAATAATTTTTCAGTACACATAGTGGAAAGATATTGTTACAAGCTACTCAAAAACTATTTTTTATACTGCATATCATTTTATCAAGTAGATTCTTCAAATTCCAGTTTCTGTGATTCTCAACACATTGTTCATTGACATTTTCTGACACAAAAAAGCCATATATATTCTGCTGGTGTCTCAAAAGGCAGCTGCTGGATTGCAGTCGCATGGCACTAACTTGTCATGGCCGAAAGTTAGTGACACCAAAACGTTTGAACAAATTCAACTTTTAGTGACACCATTGAAATCTGATAATTTCTCTTGTAGTATTTGTGATTCACTTCAAGTAACACCACTTTAATTACATGTGGAACCCATCTTCAGCCACTGCACACATAATTTGCATTCTTCTCTTAGTTTGCGGTCCATCACTGTTTCTCCTGTGTGTCCATCTGTCAGTGCACAAGTTGTTGGATCAATTTCCTACTTTGTCTGCCAAGATTATCCTTCCTCCAAGCTCTAATGGACATCCTGTCAGGGTACTAGTGCATGGGAAAAAGGAGTTTTGAAATCTTTCAGAGCAAGCTATGATTTTTCTGATTTTATTATGGCAATCACTTATCTGTATATAGGTGGGTACCAACAGAATATCTTCACAATTGGAGGAGAAAGTTGGTGATTGAAATTTCATGAGAAGATCCTGCCACAATGAAAAATGCCCTTTTTTTAAAGATAAGCACCCCAATTCACATATCATGCCCATAGCACTCTCTCCTCTATTTTGCAATAATACAGAATCAACTGCCCTTCTTGAATTTTTTGATGTCTTCCATGAGTCCCAGCTGAGTAGATCCCACACCACACAGCAGTTCTCCAGAACAGGACAGGCAAGCATGTGTAAACAATCTCTTTTGTAGACTTGTTGCACTTCCTAAGTGTTCTGCCAATAAACTGCTGTTCTTGGTTTGCTTTCCTCAAATGTTAAAATGTGTGTGAAATCTTGTGGGACTTAACTGCTAAGGTCATCAGTCCCTAAGCTTACACACTACTTAAACTAAATTATCCTAAGGACAAACACACACACCCATGCCCGAGGAAGGACTTGAACCTCCACCGGGACCAGCCGCACAATCCATGACTGTAGGGCCTTAGAACGCTTGGCTAAACCTGCGCAGCGGTTTGCTTTCCTTAAAACATTATCTACGTGATTGTTCCAATTTAAGTTATTTATAATTCTGATCGCTAAGTATCAGGTTGGATTTATGGTCTTTAGATTATGCTGACTTATTGTGTAACCAAACTTTAGCGGACTTCTTTTAGTACCCATGTGGATGACTTCATACTTTTTAATTATTTAGAGTCAGTTACCACATTTTATATGATATATATTGTATAAATCATTACACATTTGGTTTTCATCAGCTGAAGACCTTACCTGATGGTAAATGATGGCTTCTTCTGCAAAAAATGTAAAAGGGCTGCTCAGATTGACTCATAAGTCATTTATGTAGATCAGGAACAGCAGGTGATGTATCACATTTCCTTGGGAAATGCCAGTTATTACTTCTGTTTTACTCAATGACTTTCTGTCAGTCACTATGAACTGTTGTCTATCTGACTGGAACTCAAGAATCCAGTCACACAACTGAAGCAATACTCAATAGGCACACAATTTGTTTAGAAGTCACTTGTGAGGAATGGTGTCAAAAGCCTTCTGGAAATCTAAAATATATGTAATCAATCTGACATCTGCTGTTGATAGCACTCATTACTTCATGAGAATAAAGAGCTAATTATATTTTACAAGAACAGTATTTTCTGAATATATTGTAGCTATATGTTAATAAGTCATGTTCTTTGAGGCAATTCATAATGTTCAAACATATTTTAAATTGGTTCTCCTCAAATGGTTTCTCACTCAATGCAAATAAAACTCATTATATGAGGTTCCGTACATCATAAAGTAATCTCAATGAAATTAACATAAAATGTAGAGATCAACCAATACAGAAAGTTGAAGATACAAAATTCCTGGGTGCTTATATAGACAGCAAATGTAATTGGTCAGTTCACATTCTCCATCTATGTAAAAAACTTAGCTCAGCAACATTTGCATTACGGGTAATTTCTTCAGTGGCTGAAGTTACTCCATTAAGGTTGCCTACTTTGGCTACTTCCGCTCATTGATCTCAAATGCTATCATATTCTTGGGGAACCAACCACTTGCAAAAAAAGTTTTCACCATCCAAAAAAAAGCAATCAGAATAATGTGTGAGGTCCATCAAAGATACTCTTGCAGGCACTTGTTTCAAAAGATAGGTATCCTAACAACTGCCTCACAGTACAGTTTTTCCTTGCTGACCTTTGTGTGCAAAAATTATTCTATCTACCAAGACAACAGTAAATTCCATGGCTACAACACCAGAAACAAAAACAATCAACATGTCGAAATGAAACATCTCATCTGGTACAAGAAGGAGTTTACTACTCCAGCATTAAGCTGTTCAATGCTCTCCCACTACATATCAAATGTGTTCATACAGAACTGCCAAAATTTAAACAAGTTCTCAAAGATTACCTGACAGAGAAATCTTTTTATACTGTGGGTGAATATTTGAAAGAAAATGTATACCATCACTAAACTTATTGTGTCTAGAACTAGTTCAACTGATTTTATTGAGCATTTGAGCATTGTCACACTTTTTGTAGCAACAGATTGGCTGTACCTGTATTTACTCTTGCAGGCCTAATATCTGATTTAACTTCGTGCTCTTATTTATAACCTTTATTTGAAACTCCCTTTCCTGTTAAATTGTTGTTATGTTATCTAGTTGACATTGTATCTATTGCTGTATTTATAGCATATCTTACTTAAATTATGTAAAATTTGGCATTGAATTGCCCTTGTATCTATTGTAAGTTTAAATCAAAACCTATAAAATTTGACATGTTCCATGTCCTTGTGATTGACTCACTAACTGGATCTACGGAACATGAAATAAATAAGTAAATAAACATAGTATATGTTCCAAAATCCCACTGCAGATGACTATTTTATATGCCATGCTGGATCACTCCTTTGCTAGCTAGGCTATGGAATAGCTGACAATTCTTGTTACCATTGCTTATACTGTTCTCACTATAACACATGCTAAACAGTTGCAAACCATGGGCCTGTGATTCAGTATTTATTATCATCATCTTGCGAAGTTATGATCTGAAGATGGTTGTGAAGAACAACCAAAACTAATCACTGTCCTTTGACTATATATTGAAAATTGTGGCCTTTGCATTAAAAGATTTTACGTTAAAATGTTTTTGTTCAGTAAATTAAATTAAGACTGCCACGTCCTCCCTGACATCCAGCTTCGCTAATAATGAGGCTTATTTCCAGAGTATTTGTACCTCTGAATTTCTAGAGACTTGTAAAAGAGTAATTTGCTATTCAGCATACTACTTGAGTGATCTTTTTCTCCATATTGTAATAAGAATACTTTCCAGATCACTGCAAATGGATATAATACACACTGTGTTTCACAGTACACACTGTTGCCAATTTAGTTAAATGAACTCTCAAAATCTCAGGTATTAAGCCAGGTGGCATCATCCAAATGGTCCAATATTTCAGGAAGCTAACTTGCCATTTTCAGGTGGCCATGGCCATCAGCACCACATACTATCATCTGCCACGAGAGCCTAAAAACACAAATGAGTTCTTACTTCTTCAACACAATGGTTGAACTTCAAAAATTTTAAGAGACTGTCATTTGTTCAGTAACAGATACAATTAACTTACAGAACGATGGTAATTGTAGTAAAAATCCAAACAGTTCTCTCTCTCTCTCTCTCTCTCTCTCTCTCTCTCTCTCTCTCTCTCTCACTCACTCTTTCTTCCCCACCCCAACCCGCCACCTGACCACCTCTCTCTCTTGATACTTCCAGTTTTCCCCAGATATTATTCAGTAACACCCATGAAACATGGACCTTGCCTTTGGTGGAGAGGCTTGTGTGCCTCAGTGATGCAGATAGCCGTACCATAGGTGCAACCACAATGGAAGGGTATCTGTTAAAAGGCTAAACAAATGTGTGGTTCCTGAAGAGGGGCAGCAGCCTTTTCAGTAGTTGCAAGGGCAACAGTCTGGATGATTGACTGATCTGGCCTTGTAACGTCAATCAAAACGGCCTTGCTGTGCTGGTACTGTGAACAGCTGAAAGCAAGGAGAAAGTACAGTCCTAATTTTTCCCGAGGGCATGCAGCTTTACTGTGTGTTTACATGATGATGGCATCCTATAGGGTAAAATATTCTGGAGGTAAAATAGTCCCCCATTTGGATCTCTGTGCAGGGACTACTCAGGAGGATGTCATTATCAGGAGAAACAAAACTGGCATTCTATGGATTGGAATGCCAGATCCCTTAATTGAGCAGGTAGGTTAGAAAATTTAAAAAGGGAAATAGACAGGTTAAATTTAGGTATAGTAGGAATTAGTGAAGTTTGGTGGCAGGAGAAACAAGACTTCTGGTCAGGTGAATACATGGTTATGAATCAAATGTGGATAATCCAGGAGTAGGTTCAATAATGAATTAAAAAAAAAAAAAAAAATAGGAAAATGGATAAGATACTATGAAGAGCATGTTGAATGCATTTTTGTAGCCAAGATACACATGAAGCCCATGCCTACCACAGTAGTACAAGTTTATATGCCAACTACCTCCACAGATGGTGAAGAAATTGAAGAAATGTATGATCAGATAAAAGAAATTGTTCAAAAAGTTAAGGGAGATGAAAATTTAATAGTCATGGATGACTGGAATTCGATAGCAGGAAAAGTGGTAGGTGAATATGGAATGAGGGTAAGGAATGAAAGAGGATGCTGCCTAGTAGAATTTTGCACAGAGTGTAACTTAATCATTGGTAACACTTGGTTTAAGAGTCATAAAAGAAGGTTGTATATGTGGAAGAGACCTGGAGGCACTGGAAAGTGTCAGATAGATTATATAATGGTAAGATAGAGATTTAGGAACCAGGTTTTAAATTTTGAGACATTTCCAGGGGCAGACATCAACTCTGACCACTGTTTATTGGATATTACAGAAGGTTAAAACTGAAGAAACTGCAGAAAGGTAGGAACTAGAGGTTGTATGAAGTTTCAGAGGGAGCATTATGGAACAATTGACAGAAACAGAGAAAAGGAATACCATGGAAGAAGAACGGCTAGTTTTCAGAGATAAAATAGTGAAGGCAGTAGAGGATGAAGTAGGTGAAAGGATGAGGGGTAGAGATACTGTATTTAATTGATGAACGAAGAAACTAAATGTAATTATGTAGAAGCATACACCACTAGGGGTAACATAGATGCTACCTACAGAGAAATTAGAGAGACCTTTAGGGAAAAGGGAACCACCTGTATGAATATCAAGAGCTCAAATGGTAAACAAGTCCCAAGCAAAAAAGGGAAAGCTGAAAGGTGGAAGAAGTACATAGAAGGTCTATACAAGTATGATGTACTTGAGGACAATATTAAGAACATGGAAGAGGACATAGATGAAGATGAGATGGAAGATATGATACTGCGTGAAGAAGTTGACAGAGTACTGAAAGACCTAAGTAGAAACAAGGGCCCAGGAGTAGACAACATTCCATTAGAACTACTGGTAGCCTTGGGAGTGCCAGCCATGACCAAACTCTTCTGTCTGGTGGGCAAGATGTATGAGACAGGTGAAATACCCTCACTCATACTTAAAGAAGAATAAAATAATTCCAATCCCAAGGAAAGCAATTATTGACAGGTGTGAAAATTACTGAACTATGAGTTTAATTAGTCACGATTGCAAAATACTAACTTAAATTCTTCACAGATGAATGGAAAAACCTGGTAGAAGCCAACCTAAGGGACGATCAGTTTGGATTCCATAGAAATGTTGGAACACACAGGGCAATACTGACCCTATGACTTACATTCGAACATAAGCTAAGGAAAGGCAAACCTACATTTCTAGCATTTGTTGACTTTGAGAAAGCTTTTGACAATGTTGATGAATTATCCCTTTCAAATTCTGAAGGTGACAGGGGGAAAATTCAGTGATCAAATGGCTATTTACAATTTGTTCAGAAACCAGATGGCAGTTATAAGAGTTGAGGGGCATGAAAACAAAGCAGTGGTAGAGAAGGGAGTGAGAGAGAGTTGTAGCCTATCCCAGATGTTACTCAGTCTGTATATTGAGCAAGCAGTGAAGGAAACTAAAGAAAAATTCAGAGCAGGAATTAAAATCCACGGAGAAGAAATAAAAACTTTGATGTTTACCAATGACATTGTAATTCTGTCACAGACAGAAAAGGACCTGCAAGAGGAGTTGAATGAAATGGACAGTGTCTTGAAAGGAGAATGTAAGATGAACATCAACAATAGCAAAATGAGGATAATGGAATGTAGTTGAATTAAATCAGGTGATGCTGAGGGAATTAGATTTGGAAATGAGACAATTAAAGTAGTAGATGAGTTTTGCTATTTGAGAAGCAAAATAACTGAGGACAATCAGAGTCGAGAGGATATAAAATGTAGACTGGATATGGCAAGGAAAGCGATTCTGAAGAAGAGAAATTTGGTATAGATGTAAGTGTGAGGAAGTCCTTTCTGAAAGTATTTGTATGGAGTGTAGCCATGTATGGAAGTAAAACATGCACCATAAATAGTTTATACAAGATGAGAATAGAAGCTTTCAAAATGTGGTGCTACAGAAAAATTCTGAAGATTAGATGGGTAGATCATGTAACTAATGAAGAGGTACTAATAGAATTGAGGAGAAGAGGAATTTGTGGAACAACTTGACTAGGAGAAGGGATCAGTTGGTACGACTTGTTCTGAGGAATCAAGGGCTCCTCAATTTAGTATGGAAGGGAATTGTGGAGGGTAAAAATCATATAGGGAGACCAACAGATGAATATACTAAGCAGATTCAGAAGGATGTAGGTTGCAGCGGTTACTTAGGCCAGTATTACACTATCAAATTTCTTTGTCAAAGATTTGATCAAAGATGTGATCAAATATTCCATCACATATATTTGACAAAGATCTTTGACGTAGCGCTAGAAGGGGTATTACACTGTCATCAAATTTTTCGTCAAAGTTCAAGATGGCTGACAACAACCTGTTATTAACCGCAACAGTTGCACGTACAGCGATTGCATTGTGTGCACATACGGAAAAGAAGTGGGGGGGGGGGGGGGGGGGGGGGTGGGGAGGGGAAGGAACCATACATACGAGGTTGACAGTCTTAAATTCCTGGGATTACAACTTGATAATAAATTCAGTTGGGAGGAGCACACCACAGAACTGCAGAACCGCCTTAACAAATCTGTATTTGCAATTCGAGTGTTAGCAGACATAGGCAACATAAAAATGAAAAAGCTTGCATACTTTGCCTACTTTCATCCCATAATGTCATATGGGATAATATTTTGGGGTAAATCCTCAAGTCAAACAAAAGTTTTCAGAGTCCAAAAGCGTGTAATATGTATTAATTGTGGAGTAAATTCACGGACATCCTGCAGAAACCTCTTCAAAGAACTGGGTATACTAACTACTGCCTCGCAGTATATTTACTCCTTAATGAAATTTGTCGTAAATAATATATGTCTTTTTCCAACAAACAACTCAGTTCATACATACAATACCAGGAACAAAAATGATCTGCACAAGGACTTAAAAGGACTTACTTTAGTTCAAAAAGGGGTCCACTACTGCGGAACACTCATCTTCAATAATTTGGCAAACATAAAAAATTTAGTTACAAATAAAGATCATTTTTAAAGGAGCCTGAAAGACTTACTAGTGGCCAACTCCTACCCCATTGACGAAATTTTTAATAGAAACAAATGACGTATTTATTCATACTATTAGTATCGTTATTTCAGGTTTTAAAAAAATTGACTTGTTCCACATCCACGAGGATCTCCTCAGCACAGATCTATGAAACGAAAAACTAATCTAATCTGGGTGAAGCCGTGGGTTTTATGACGACACGATAAAAGCATTCAACAAAACTTGCTACGTGAGCTTACAGTGGAAGACGTCAAGTCATACATCAATTACTTAAGAATGGATGAGCATACATTTCTGTATGTGCTCAGTGAAGTGTATCCTCATATCACAAAGCACAATATTCACTTAAGAACTGCTACATCTTCAGAAGACAGGCTCACTGTAACACTCCGATTCCTTGCTACAGGAGAGGGTTATGTTTGGTTAGGTTAGGTCAGGTCAGGTCAGGTCAGGTCTCCAATCTTCGTAATCTATTTTTGTATTGAGGGTGCCTCACATTGTAAATCGCCTCATCAGCTTCATACATCTCTATTAATTTTATAGTTGTCAGCATACACCAATTGTATTTACCGTCAATGTTTATAAAAACAGTACAGACGACAGAACGGTGCAGCGATGCTAGTGCTCCATGTGGTAACATGCCACATTGCAGTGAACACAAGACAAGCGATTTCTTTGATCAGATCTACAGCGAGGCCCTAGATTTGATCAAATATTGGACAACATTTGACAAAGTCCCTATTACACCATCAAATATCTTTGACAAAGATATTGGACAAAGAAATTTGATAGTGTAATACCGGCCTTAGAGATCAAGATACTTGCACAGGATAGAGTAGCATGAGGAGCCTGTAATCTCCCCCCTCCTTCCTGATTCCAATTTATTGTCCACTTTAAACAATGTCCAGCAAAGTCTTTTATGAAGGTTTGAAAGGAGCAAAGCTTACAATAAACTTTATAGTGTACTTAGTGTGTAATATTGAGTTGGCTCCCATTCTTCTTGTCTGGGGGTCTGATTCTTGAAGCTGAATATTTCACAACAGGTCCTCATAGTTTGTTTGAACTAAATAAATCTTAGGATTATTGTTGCTGCATTTTTTATGGAAATATATTTTCTCATATTTTAGTATATCATACATTATTTTGATTTTTCATGTTAACAATGCTAAAATTACATTGTTCACGCAAATATACAAAAATACTTCTGATCACACCTCAGAGACATGTTTAGGACTCTCACACTGAGTGGAAATAAAAATATTCCAAAGGGCTTACAGTTTTTCTTATCAAATGAGTTTCTATTAGTTTCTGTTACATTATTAATTTCAATTATTATTTCATAAATGAATCCAGAAATAAACATAGTAAATAGTACAGGATTGTGTAATTAATAATAGAAATTTTAAGTGTGCCAATAATTTCTAATTTCAAATGTTTAAAATAATAATAATAATAATAATAATAACATGCACCAATTAAACAATCAGAGGAAAATGAAATCTTAAGACAGCCACCAGAACAAGCACAAATAGAACACGAAGTGACACAGATGTTAGATATAGAAGAAAAATTTCAGCTAACATATATAGAATACAAAGACACAAATACAGACATTAGACCATTCTTGCATAGACCACCAAATAACCCACAAGTCGAAACAACAATAAAAACTATCAACACAATCATACACAACAAAATAAATGAAAACACAACTATGGAAGAGTTACAACTACTGGTTTATATAGGAGCACTCACTACACTAAATATACACACTAGGCAGAGATCAGAACCAACCAACACACAGAAGAAACCCACAAAACCAGCATGGCAACACAGGCTACAGATCAAAATAGAAAAACTGAGAAAAGACATCGGACAGCTAACACAATTTATAAGAAATGAAATCTTGGAAAAAAAAACGAAAAAGGTTAGGTAAAATCTCACAACAAGAAGCGACAGAGCAATTAGACGAAAAGAAAAAGAAATTACAAGCATTAGCCAAACGACTCAGAAGATACAAAGAAAGTGAAAATAGAAGGAAACAAAACCAAACATTCAACACAAACCAAAAGACATTTTACCAGACAATAGATAACACACACATTAAAATAAACAATCCACCAAACATAACAGACATGGGACACTTCTGGAGCAACATATGGTCAAACCCGGTACAACATAACAGGCATGCACGATGGATACAAGCAGAAACAGACACATACAAGATGATACCACAAATGCCTGAAGTGATAATTTTGCAACATGAAGTCACCCAAGCAATTAATTCTATTCACAATTGGAAAGCCCCTGGAAATGATAAAATAGCAAATTTCTGGTTAAAGAAGTTCACCTCAACACATTCACATCTAACTAAATTATTTAACAGTTACATTGCAGACCCATACACATTCCCTGATACACTTACACACGGAATAACATATCTGAAATCTAAAGATCAAGCAGACACAGCGAACCCAGCTAAATATCGCCCCATAACATGCCTACCAACAATATACAAAATATTAACTTCAGTCATTAAACAGAAATTAATGACACATACAACACAGAAACGTGACGGCTAACGGGGCTCTGGTGAAGCTGCGATAGGCCTAGCAAGCCAGTAGTGGATAAATCAACTGCTTTTAAAAAGGGAACATGCCTCGGATCACGGAACGGATTTAAAGGAAACCGACCAAGCAATGGGAAAGGATTACGAGATGGTTTACGACTGGGCACCTTAAACGTAAGGACTCTAACTGGGAAGTTAGAAGAAATTGTAGAAATGATGGAAAGGAGGAAATTGGACATCTTGGGACTTGCTGAGACTAGGTGGAGAGGAGTTGGTGAAAAACCACTAAGTAAAGGATGTAAACTGTACTGGATAGGGAATGAGAGGGGAAGGAATGGAGTGGCAATAGTGGTCAGAGAGGGTCTGCAGGAGGAGGTGGAAGGTATCAATGATCGAATGATAAAAGCCAGAGTACGAGTGAAAGGAAAAAGCATTGAAATCATCCAAGCATATGCCCCACAGGTGGGGTGTACAAAAAAGGAGAAGGAGGAATTTGAAGATGACATGCAAAAGCAGCTAAATGGAGGTAATCAGATTATAATAGGGGACCTCAATGCACATGTTGGCACAGACAGGAAAGGATTCGAGGAGATAATGGGACCAGAGGGCTGGGGGAACCGAAATAGAGAAGGAAAATTGTTGCTGGAATTCTGCAAGAGGAATGGGCTGGCGATCGCAAATTCCTGGTACAAGAAGAGAAGTAGTCACAAAATAACTTGGTACAGTGGGGACTGGTCCCAAACTTCAGTAGTAGACTATGTACTAGTGGATAGGCAGATGATGAGCAGCCTCACAGATGTTAAGGTCGTTCCATCTGAGGCCTTAGACAGTGACCATCGGCTGTTGGTAGCCACCCTGAGAGAGAAAAAAGATAGGAGGGCAACAGATATACAGGAGAAAAGGTTGAAGACATGGATGCTGAAAGAGGATGAACGGAGGACCCAGTACCAGACACTGATCAGGAAGAAGCTGCCAAAGGAAGATCAGAGAACAGTGGAAGAAGAATGGGGAGATTTTAAGAGGGCCCTAGTTGAGGCAGCTGAGATTGTGTGCGGAAGAACTAGCACAAAGAGGAGAAGTAAGGAAACCCCATGGTGGAACAACATATGTAAAGAGGCAGTACTTCGAAAGAACAAAGCCTTCAGAGAATGGTTCCAGACCCGAACAGAGGAAGCTAGGGTAAAATATAAGGGAAGCAAGGAAGCGGCACAGACCATAGTAAGTGCGGAGAAGAAGAAGTGGATGGAAAAATGGACAAGAATGTTAGAAGAGGACAGTGAAGGGAACAAAAAAGTACTTTACACCATGGTAAGAAATAAGAGGAACGACAGAAGCGAGTGCCTGAGGATCATGGATAATAATGGAAGAGTTGTGGAGGAAATGCATGAGCTCAAAAAGATTTGGAAGGAGTACTTTGAAAATCTGTTGAATGCCGCCAAGCGGGTAACTAACAGCGATGGAGAGCCTAAGGCAGCAGACGATGATAATAGTGGGGAAATTGATGATCTAACTTGGAATGAAGTGGAAGAAGCCATAAAGAGGATGAAAGGGGGCAAGGCACCAGGTTGGGACGAAGTAACAGTGGATATGATACGAGCAGCAGGAGAAGTAGGAACCCAGTGGCTATACAGAGTGCTGAGGGTGGTGTGGAAGGAGAACAGAATTCCTGAGGATTGGAAGAAAGGAATTATAGTCCCGATCTTCAAGAAAGGGGATAAAAGGAGATGTGAGAACTACAGAGGAATCACCCTGCTATGCCACTGTGGAAAAATCTATGAAAAGATCCTGGAGAAGAGAATAAGAAGCAGTATTGAAAGTAGACTGCAAGAGGAGCAGTACGGTTTCAGACCAGGAAGATCAACAACGGACCTCATATTTGCGGTAAGGCAACTGCAGGAAAGGCACTATGAGTACGGGAAGGACTTAATCATGGCCTTTTTAGATATTGAGAAGGCGTATGACAGTATCTGTAGGGACAAGCTCTGGGATGTGCTGAACGCAAAAGGGATAGATAAAGAGATAACACGAAAAGTCAGAAAAATGTATGAGGGAAGTGAGAGTTGTGTGAAAGTGGGGAGGGAACGTACTGCATGGTTCAAGCTGGAAAATGGGCTGCGACAGGGAAGTGCACTTTCGCCTTTATTGTTTATTATTGTTATGGATGAAATCCTACAGCAAGTGTCAGATGCAATTGGAGATCATAAAATGAAAGCAGTGCTTTTTGCCGATGACCTGATGTTATGGGGAAATTGCGAGAAGGAGGTGCAAGAGCAGTTAGATGCATGGGAGGCAACGGCAGCACAATATGGAATGCATTTCTCTGCAAAGAAAAGTGAAATAATTGTCACAACAAGGAAGACGAATAGGCCAAATGTGGATATAACTTGTGGAGGGGAAAAACTACAAGTGGTAGAGAACTTCAAGTACCTGGGAAGCGTGATTGAAAGTAAGGGGGGAAACGCAATGGAAATAAATGAAAGGTGCAGAAAAGCAGGGCAGTTCTACAAATGCATTAGGGGGCTTATTTGGAGCAAGAAGGTGCCACAGAAATCCAAGGGAATTATATACCGAACCTACTTTGTCCCCATATTGGCATACGGAAGTGAGACATGGGTAATGCACAAAAGCGACAAAAGTAGAATACAAGCTAGTGAAATGAAGTTCCAGAGGAGCAGGTTGGGTGTAACAAGACGAGACAGATTGCGAAATGTGTATGTGAGGGAAAGACTAAAGGAGGAACCAGTACAGGACAGGATAGAAAAATCAAGACTGCAGTGGTATGGACACATGAAGAGAATGGATGAGGGAAGAATTCCAAAGAGGATGTTTGATCTGCAACTGGAGGGGAAGAGGCCCAGAGGAAGACCAAGAGATAGATGGGTGAAGGGAGTGAAGGAATGTGTGACGAGAAGAGGAGAGAACTGGACGAAGGTGGAAGAGGGGGAATGGTGGAAAGACAGAACACGATGGAGAGGCTTGTGTTCCCGACAGACCCAGCCAGTGGCTGGAAACTGTCCAAGATGATGATGATGACAACACAGAACAAAATTATAAATGAAGAACAAAAAGGCTGTTGCAAAGGAGCACGAGGATGTAAAGAGCAACTGATAATAGATGCAGAGGTGACATATCAAGCTAAAACTAAACAAAGGTCGCTACACTATGCATACATTGATTACCAAAAAGCTTTTGATAGTGTACCCCACTCATGGTTACTACAAATATTGGAAATATACAAAGTAGATCCTAAATTGATACAGTTCCTAAACATAGTAAGGAAAAATTGGAAAACCACACATAATATCCAAACAAATTCAAATAATATCACATCACAGCCAATACAGATTAAGCGTGGAATATACCAAGGAGACTCATTAAGTCCTTTCTGGTTCTGCCTTGCTCTGAAACCACTATCCAACATGCTAAATAATACAAATTATGGATACAATATTACTGGAACATACCCACACTAAATCACACATTTGCTATACATGGATGATCTAAAACTACTGGCAGCAACAAATCAACAACTCAACCAATTACTAAAGATAACAGAAGGATTCAGCAATGATATAAGTATGGCTTTTGGAACAGACAAATGTAAGAAAAATAGCATAGTCAAGGGAAAACACACTAAACAAGAAGATTACATATTGGATAACCACAGCGACTGCATAGAAGAGATGGAAAAAACGGATGCCTATAAATATCTAGGATACAGACAGAAAATAGGAATAGATAATACAAATATTAAAGAAGAATTAAAAGAAAAATATAGACAAAGACTAACGAAAATACTGAAAACAGAATTGACAGCAAGAAACAAGACAAAAGCTATAAATACTTATGCCATACCAATATTGACCTACTCATTTGGAGTAGTGAAATGGAGTAACACAGACCTAGAAGCACTCAATACACTTACACGATCACAATGCCACAAATATAGAATACATCACATACATTCAGCAACAGAAAGATTCACATTAAGCAGAAAGGAAGGAGGAAGGGGATTTATCGACATAAAAAACCTACATTATGGACAGGTAGACAATTTAAGAAAATTCTTTCTAGAACAAGCAGAAACTAGCAAAATACACCAGGCAATCACTCATATAAATACATCAGCTACACCACTGCAATTTCATAACCACTTCTACAACCCTTTAGATCGCATAACATCAACAGATACGAAGAAAGTAAATTGGAAAAAGAAAACACTTCATGGCAAGCACCCGTATCATTTGACACAGCCACACATCGATCAAGACGCATCCAACCCATGGCTAAGAAAAGGCAATATATACAGTGAGACAGAAGGATTCATGATTGCAATACAGGATCAAACAATAAACACCAGGTATTACAGCAAGCATATTATTAAAGATCCCAATACCACAACAGATAAATGCAGACTTTGTAAACAACAAATAGAAACAGTAGATCACATCACAAGCGGATGTACAATACTAGCAAATACAGAATACCCCAGAAGACATGACAATGTCGCAAAAATAATACATCAACAGCTTGCCTTACAACATAAACTTTTAAAACAACACGTTCCTACATACAAGTATACACCACAAAATGTACTGGAGAATGATGAATACAAATTATACTGGAACAGAACCATTATAACAGATGAAACAACGCCACATAACAAACCTGACATCATACTCACCAATAAAAAGAAGAAATTAACACAACTAATCGAAATATCCATACCCAATACAACAAATATACAAAAGAAAACAGGAGAAAAAATTGAAAAATACATCCAACTGGCTGAGGAAGTCAAAGACATGTGGCATCAGGATAAAGTTGACATCATACCAATTATACTATCAACTACAGGAGTCATACCACACAATATCCACCAGTACATCAATGCAATACAGCTACATCCAAACATATATATACAACTACAGAAATCCGTAATTATTGATACATGTTCAATTACCCGAAAGTTCCTAAATGCAATATAACACATACCGTACAGTTAAAAGGAAGTGATGCTTGATCAAGGTCCGCGTCACTCCATTTTTAACCGGACTTAACGTCTGAGAAAGTGAAGGAAGATAATAATAATAATTTTAACTGTACATTCGGGACTAGTACTTACAAGTTATATCATCAAAACTGAAATATTTTATAAAGTAATTCCTTTTCATAAATTTTAGCTTGAACTATAATACGGTGTGGTACTGTGTATAAAATTATATGGAAGTTTTCAGAAAAGCAGCTGAGATATTATTGGCCCGTCCAAAATTCAAAAAATAATACTGATATCAACAACTACTGTTGAGAAAAAGTATATCTACAGCAGTAGGTGCCATTACAACATGCCCCTCATATGATATGGGAACAATGTGTTTACAATATTTTGTGACCTACTGTAAGGTTTGCCAAATGGTATACAAAATGATGCCAAAAGGTAGAATACAGATTCTCAAAGTTAAATTCCAAAATTACAAGAAAATTTAAGGTTGAATGATCGTCAGTTCCCTATGAACGTAAGTATAGGTTAGCTTACAAAAAACTGCAAAAGGTATATAAGGAAATACATAGCATCTGACAAATTTCTGCTTACCATAAACAGAGTTCTTGTTGCATACAATTTGTCTATAGTCCAAATAAGTGTGAAACCAGAGTAGTGAAATGGTAAAATTAACATATGGCAACAATTTCCAAAATTGTGGACAAAATTCACATGAAGTTGCTCAAAACATAAGAAAAATATCTACTATACACGTCACAATCTATACATATATGAGGACAAAGCATTCAGATTTCCAGATCTATGGAACATTCTGTCCCAAAACAAATGATACAAAGTCAAAACTACAACATTACAACACCAAACTAGAAATAAGTGCAGAGGCAACTTGAAGTACTAGAATTAAAAATTGCAAGTTTACATCTATAAAGTTACACCCTCAAAATAATCAAAAGAGAAGAAAAAATTTCAGAGTCTAAGTCTATGATGAGTGAGCCAACTCGAAAAACTCACAATAATGGACACTGCCCAGAAGAACATACTCTATCACAAGTATGAGTATAGCACAAAATTAATCAGCTACATAAACCAGAGAATGTAAGGGTATGATGGTTCACGAAAAGAGAAAATAATGAAAAATATTAGGACCTATGCTTGCGATATGTGGACTGACCAATGAGTCCAAATCAAACCGGGTACACGCCAGCAGAAATGTTACAACACTGCAAAACGAATAAAGTTCATAATCATTTATCAATAAGTTCAATAATATATAAAAAATAATTAGAGGAAGCATCTAGCCTCAATCAACAGTTGCACTGTTGCACTGTGTGATACCGCCTCTAGACTTGATAATGTCCTCAATTCAGTACGGAAGAAAGTCAACAAGTTTTCTCACTTACACTGTGTCCAGGTGAAACCCCTGACGGATTAGGTTCATTAGAGCCAAAGGAATGCAGGGATGTTGATCCCTACATTTTATCTTTTGATCCAGCCAGCCCCAGGCACATTTTCAGTGGTACTAAGATCAAGTTATTTAGCTTCCCCCCCCGCCCCCCTCCACCACCCCAAAGTGTGATTTCAGTGTACTACATCTGCACTTGTGGTCCAGGGCTAGCGTCTTTGGTTAGTAAAAATGATTTCTCTCCCAGGTTCAAATCCCACCACTGCTTAAATTTTGATTAATAATCGTCATTGAACAATGAATCTTCTGCATATGAGCCCCTCACAAACTGACCATGTTTCGAGACACCATTTACTCTGTGAATGTCGATATTGCATTCCTGCTGGAGGTGTCAGTCACCGACTTCCAAGTGCCCACCGGGTATGCCACCCATGTTGCTCATGCCTCCAACACTGGCAGCGGTGTCGCCATCCTCTTACATGATGGGCTCCCTGCACAGGACGTCATATACCTCCCCTCCACATGGGGGATGACCCTCACTCTATTTGGCATGTGTATCATTAATATCTATGCACCACCTGACTCTAGTTGCCATCATGACCGACATAACATGCTTCGCAGAGAAGATCACACTGTTCTTCACAGGTTCACAAGATGATGTGATGCTTGGTGGGGACTTCAAGTGAACACAAGGGTCTGCCGACCAACTCCAATGGCATTCAACTTGTGCGACTCTCTCAGTTGTCATTGATTGCCTGCAGTCTGTGTTGATTTACGAATGAGAACTGTCAAATGGGACTCTCTTCTGTGCCGAATTGAGGACATTAGCTCTGTGCAGGTGTTAACGAGTTGCAGGCAATTGATCCAGTAGGAGTGCAATATCAACATTTGCAGAGTAAATGGTGTCTTGGATCACGGTCAGTTTGTGAGGGACTCATGTGAACAAGATTCATTGTTCAATGCTTATTATTAATCAAAATTTAAGAAGTGGTGGGATTCAAACCTGGGAGAGAATTCGTTTTCACTAACCAAAGACTCTACCCCCGGACCACAGGTGCAGATGTAGTATGAAATCACACATGGAGGGGGAGGGGGCGGTGGCGGGGGGAGGGGGAAGCTAAATAACTCGATCTTAGTACCACTGAAAATGCCTGGGGCTGCCTGGATCAAAAGGTGAAATGTAGGGATCAATATTCCTCCATTCCCTTGGCTCTACGGAACCTAATCCATCAGGGGTTTCACATGGACACGGCATAACTGAGAAAACTTGTTGACACTCTTCTGTGCTGAATTGAGGACATTATCAAGTCTAGAGGAAGTATCACACAGTGTTAACATAATGTCTCCTGGAACTAGTTATCTGTCTGGTGCTCTGAAGTTCAGACGAGCTGCACTCCACATAAGTGTGTGCTATCTCTCTTATATCATGAAAGGCCTGTGGCACTACACAGCTACGTAGGAAGCAATGTGCCTAGCAATTTTTGTTCTGGCAATCCTGATGCCATGGTGCAATTTGTATCACAAATATCTTCACCTTTTAACACTTACTGTATCAACATTATAGACAATACAAGGAGGGAAGAGAGTTGTAGTTGGAGGATAGTGCACCTGACTGGTTGGTGACTGTGACTGATTTTAGAATCATGTGAAGGTATACGCAGTAGAAAGCACTATCAGCAGTTTCCATCATTTTCTACAGTTTCTGTTGGAGTGAGACATGAGGCTATGTGTTGGGCAGCGTTTGCCAGTATTACAAGATCTGCACATTAAGGGCTGTGAAATACATTGAAGCTATTTGGAGCATATTTTAATTATTCAGTTACGTACTTTCGTTGCTCGTAAAATTCAGTGTAATTTTGAAACTATTTACATAACGTGTGGGCAATGAAGCCATACTTGGTCAGTCGTACACTATATAGTAAACTGAAACAGAAGGTCTTCAACAATGAAACACAAAATATCTGTAAACTAGCTGAGTCCCTCTGATTTCATAACAATTTTCCCTGTCTTGAAAATGGAAATTTGTTTTAATTGCCAATAGACTATTTAAAACAGTTTTTGACTCAAAAATGGTTTCTGGTAATACTTCTTAATTTGGTATCACTTAGTGGTTATTGGTGTACACTGTAATAATAATGTAATACAAGCTATTTGCGGTGTCCTCGGAAAAATTTAATAAATTTTATTACATGTCAGATCATGACAACAGAAGTGAGCTGGGTACCGTATGCAAGACAGCGTGTGTGCATCATAGAGGAGAGCTGAATGGTGTATCGAGAGCAAATAATACTCCTCAAAGGAGCTGCACACTATTTCCATTTTCGAGGCTGGTCAAACACATGAGCAAGCAGAACACTTGACATGTTACCAATGGTGTGGAGGGTCATTCTTAATGGAATCATACAGAACTTTCCACAACACATAATGTAAGAACCTCGAGTACGATGTAGAGAGATAGTCAAGCACTAAGGTGATCACATGTGATGGGAAGGTTTCAAAGGAATGATCCAGAAAGAAATTAAAGAGGGCTTTGTGCAATCAGAGTCTATTAATAATGTTATAAAAGAGTCATGTAGCTGTGAGTGGGGAGGTTCTCAGTGTCAGTACAGAGCATCCAGGGGGCAGGGATGCTCTGCACCAGCACCCAATGGAGCTGTAAACAGTTCATCTAGTGTAGAGAAGATGGTGACAGACTATGGTGGACACACAGCAAATGTAAGCTAAGTAGCACTTTACAACATTCATTGGAATAATGCTGAACAGAGACTGTCTCTCGCTTTCTCAAAAAGTTAGACTAGTGGAATTTCATCAAATACCAGGACCTAGTTATTGCTTGGTACCTGTCACTTGTACAGTGGGTGAAATGGCCTGTGAGTACCAGTGATGCAGTTCCCAGTGTTGATTGATTAGTTAGACCGAGTGGCCAGCAGATAGCAGACTGACTGACAGCCAAACACTTGTCTCTGAGAGAGATCTTTTCTAGTACTTATTGAAAGCATCTGACATTCTGATAAGTGGTTTTGGTCCAACACCTCACTGAGCAAATGTGTTCATTATATCAATAAATTTGTTTAAAAAAGCGTAATATCTTGCCTCATCAGCAAAAATTCCTACCAAATCCAAGAGAATTATCAGTCTTCTGTAACCTAGCCCCCTCCAACCAAGTAGATTTTCTCCCTCTCATCTATGCTATAAAGATTCATAGTATAGCAAACAAACCCACAATGATATTAACATTCTGATTGCACTAAGAAAGGTACGGAACCGGTGCCAGGTTGCGATGTATTAAATTAGTACAGACAAGATTTTCTTGACTGCAAGACTATTAAATTTGAGTAGATTATTTATTCCTAGGTACATGACCATGTAGTACCTGGGAACAGATTTTCACAACTGGAGTCACCTTATTCTCTGGAGTGATTTTTGTAATTTCAGGAAAAAGACTGCAACAGGCACAGGGTGAATGCCAACATACCAAAATGGAATAAGGAAATACATTGAACTTCTATTACATTGCTGTATAGATGGGAAAATCTATAAAGAGTGCCAAGGTACAACACTGTCCCCTGGATGTCTGCAGATCTGGTCCATACTGATAGCCACGCGCCACACTATCTTGTCATTCAGCTAGGTGAGCCAAGCCAACATGGTGCAGCCCAGTGATAAAAGTGGAGATGGGTGCTATTTTCTTTTGGTTGCACTAGAGTATTGCCATGATACTGCATCAAGGAGATGCTGACAAGTCCTTGCAAACAATCAAAAACTTGCTTAATTTTATTTGTTTTAGCTGATAATTTTCACATTGCAACTACCGTTTGTGTTAAGAGTGGCTGAATTTTTTGTGGTTCTGATTGAAACTGTATTTCATTTATTACCTACAACTGCAGGTCACCTCTTTCTTATATAAGGTTTCTTACTTTTAGCTACCTCCAAATTATTCCAAGACAGAACATTTAACTTGGTTATGGAAGGAGCCAGATGCACTCACCAAGAAATAACATGTACAATATTTTACAAAATTTTATTTCATCAGATAGCTCTAATTAAAATGGCCATCTTTAAAAAATAATGAAGGATAACAATTATTTCATGTTCATGATAAGCAATTCATCTGTACCTGTAAAATATTTTTATTGATCAACGTCTTGCATGACAGAAGACACTATACACTGCCATGGATTCAGGATCTTAGCCGTACCATCAGATGTATCTGAAAATCTATCAGTAGAGTAACATCATGACCATGCTCAAAGAACTAGTATACAAACAACTACCATAGGTGGACCATCAAATAACATCCCAAATTGTGTCTTCGAAGAACCCCAACTTTCAACTGTGGCCTGAGAAAATTCCTCTTATCACAAAATTGTCACCAGGAATGCATGCAGCCAAATGCTGACAACAGCGCACCTGTGCGACCCATGGGGCTATGGAAGAGTATCTCAATCTATGTCATAAATTAGTTAAATGTATGGAAACAAAGATTAAAAACAAATGTTTGCAATTTAAGGTCATCCCAAAGTATGTAGATGCGATGTTCAGACATTCGAAGAAACAACAACCCGTATATGCTAAGAGTCTGAAGTTGTGATGTTTATGTAATGAAATCAATTAATTATACAAGAAGAAACCTTATGTCAATGTAGTCTGCTTCCCGTAGGCGCATGGGTCATACAAGCGTACTGTACCTGCTTCTGACTTCCTGCATTCCTGGTCCCAATCTTCCTGCAAGAGGCATTTTCCAAGGCCATGATGAAAATTTGGGGTTCTTTGCAGCCACAGTTTGGGATGTTATTTGATGGTTCACCTATGGTAGATATTTGTCTACTTTTTGTATGGATGTGGATGTGTCCTACTACTGCTGTATTTCAGATATGGCTGCTGATGAAGCTAAGTGCCCAAAACCATGGTAGTGTATAGTGACTTCTGTCGTGCAAGACTTCGATCAATAAAAATATTTTACAACTTTGACAGATTTATTTGTCATGAACGGGTTTCAGAACACTTGTGGATGTCCCAAAAATCAAATTTATAACAATAATTGCCTTTTAATACGTGCACAACATAAACATTGAAATAAAAAAAATTCCCTTGTAAAATCTAACTGCTCATAACAGCTTCCAAATAACCTCAGATTCCAGCCTCCCAAAATCACAGTGGGCTGTCTCAAACAGGTTAATTATGATACACACAGAATCTCATTCTTCAGTAATCTAAAACACATGTAAAAAACAGTTACAAGATACGTCTTAAAATGAAAGAAGTCAGTAAATGCTTTACACTCTAAGGAAAGGAGAACACTTTCTTAGTAATGTGATCTGAAAACCAAGTATCAGAACCAAAATATCTCTTAAATCAGATGCCCCATTGATTAAAATGGTAATCTTAACTATGACTTAAACAACAAGATTTTACCAGGCATTAAAAGATTAAAACAACTTTGTCACAACATCATTTCAGAAGCACCTTGCTTGACATGAATCACAGGTTAGCCATAATCTCTTTCTTTCTGTCTCTCTCTCTCTAAAGGCAACAAATCACTAATCCTAATGAAGAGCATAACTGTCATCTGTATCAACTTTC
This sequence comes from Schistocerca serialis cubense, assembly GCF_023864345.2. Taxonomy (NCBI): domain Eukaryota; kingdom Metazoa; phylum Arthropoda; class Insecta; order Orthoptera; family Acrididae; genus Schistocerca; species Schistocerca serialis. Next base: position 2,162,135 of record NW_026047471.1, on the reverse strand, counting down.
AAAACAATTTAAAGGAGAAATATTTTGTTACAAAGAGTAGACCAATAAACATCAACATTAGTACCCAAAACGTAACGCCACTCAGCCAAAACCAAAATGCAGAAATCACGGAATTGCTTGGATATAGAATATACCACTCACAATATACAACAAAAATGAATGCTCACAAACACCTTGAGACTCCTAAGGGGTTAGAGCAGGGTGACACTCTATTTTGGAACCTATATTCATGTTTTTTTTTTTTAAATAAAATAACAAACAGATTATAAAACTTTCTTTGGACCTTTCTTGTACAGACTTAAAATTGTATAGTGAATTTTTAAAGAAAAAACTTGCACCCAGAGGACACTGCACAACATCGATGAAAGGATCTCTGAATGCCACAAATTCCAACCTAGAACAAAATTTCAAAAGCTACTTTGAAACTGACATAGTACACAATACATAGGGGTATCTTTTTGAAAATGGTTTTAAACTAAATGACGGCACTCTGAAAAAAAAACCCAAATTAAAAATTAAAAATATTGCAAATATCCTATGCTCTACAGTAGAAAAAACTACTGACAAGTTACAAAAAGGTATGGTGTAATTGCATGTATATTCCACTAGTTATAGCTCCAACCAATGTGGAAAATGTTGTTTTAAAAAAAACAAGTGTTTAAAGTTTCAACATATCTTTTTTAATAATGAAACTGAACAAAACTTTAATTGACAATGCTAGCATTGTACAAGTTGGTTTTTTTCCACTGATGTAGAAACAATCTCATTTTGTCACATTATATCAATTAACTGGCATCCACTTACAAAAATCATATCTTTTTTTTTGCATCATTGGTATTACTTTTAGAACCTTTGTTATCTGTATAATTAACTTTGTTTGTCATTTCCCGGCACACACATTTTACTTTGTATAGAAAAACGAGCAAAATGACAAGTTAAGCAGACAACGGACAATTACGTGCTCTCAGACTGTTTACCAAAATGAACCATGTTACAAAGAGAAATCACACTGAGAACAGTATTTTAGTCGATAGTAATGCCATATGTGGCACTATCTACAAATACCATGACCCCTGTTCCGTCAGTAACTATTGCTGTGTTACATCAGTTGCACATGAGCACTCAGATGTGCAAGACGGCCATGCAATAAATCACTGTTTTAACGTATGTTGACATTTATGATACATTTTATACGAATGAATCTTAAAAACAGACTCTCTGGGGAACTTTTTAAGCAAATTGAAATTAGGCTAAAAAGAAAATTTCTACTCTTGTGTACCCCCTTAAGTGAAATGAATCAGTTGCTTACTTTCATAACAAGCCTTACAAATATTTGTGTATCAAACAGTAACACTCACTGATCATTCATCTGCATGATCCTTCTGTCTTCCCACTGTGAAATCCCACAGGTAATATGATGACATTGTGTCAATTTATCAGATGATACTAGCCACACTCGTTGCGCCCATTGTCCTGTAACTGAAACAGGCAGCTCATTTGAGTGTGTGCACACACACCTGCTCATTATCTCGATGGTGAATTAGTTGAGCCGGCAAGCATAACACCTTCCAGACAATGCTTAGTTTAAACTCCAAAGTACTGCTTGAACTCCACATCACATGCAGATGACCTTGTGAACATCTACCATCAATTCTGCTGCAGAGCTTTCGTTAGAGGTATCACCGTGTGTCATCTTCACATGTGAACAGTTCCCCCGCTGTCCCACAAGACTCACTCACTCTTGCATACGGTGGAAGTGCCAAGACCATGAACCAATGCACATACAGGACTTTAAAGCCTCATTGCATAATGCCGCCACCGCCTGGAAGGCCGCTGGGGTAAGCATTACCAAGAGACGCGGTCCCGATATCTTTGAATATCAGTAGTGGACAGGATCAGTCATCACCTTTTAATACAAAACCTTTTATTTATTTTCATAAAGCGTTCTCCACTGTACTAATCTGTTACCACCAGAAGTTGCTTTCATTGAACAATGCTTTTTTGTCGACTACTTTCGGCAGGAAGTACCATTTTCAAGTCAATGTATGAATACATTGTAACAAAAAATCATGGTAATTAACATTTATTTCGTTAAAGAAAACTTACATCAAAACTTTCTCTACTTCCATAATACAGGGGTGAACAAAAATACGAAAACACTGAAAATACAACACATTACCAGACCAGTGTCAGAAAACCAGTGGCATTTGAGAGAAACTTCCATTCATCTCAGAATGGACAAACACAGGTCCTGCATGGTTATCAAGGAAATATTATAATATCCTTCCTGCAAAACTGTGGCAAATTCAGGACATTAGTATAGCTGTGGATAGCAATCAAACGTCCTTCTCTCCAAAATAGACCCCAAAGTCTCAATAACACTGTAGTGTTGCAGAATAGTAAAGAGATGGATACGTGGAATATTGTCAAAGTTTCGTTGCTTATGCCGAGAGCCAGAGGCAGTAGGTTAGCCAGGAGGTAAGAGGATTGCACATGTATCGGAATTTGTCGTCATGCAGGGGCAGTGGCCGGGTTACACACAACAGGCGAGAGAGAATTGCTTAGCACGCGGGTTTGTGTTAGACGGAGATTTTCGTAGAGTGTAAGACAGAGGTATAGCGTCAGCTGTACTGCATTTCATAGCTTTGCGTAAGTCTGCCGTGACAACACATAACTCTACCGCAAAAACACCTAAGGGGCCAGTACGACAGATGAATCAGCAGTATAAGTGGAATGAATGCGTTCATTACAAATGAGCATGATATCAGGACGTCGCTCGTGCTTCCTTTAAATACGCCAGGTTTGATAGCAACAAGGCACTCGCAGTTAGACTTGCAGTTAGATGTATATTGGGTCGCTGCATAGTGCTCAGCTCGGTGATCGACATGTGATCTTTATTAAGGAGATGTTGCAGTAAGGGCAGCCCATCCAGCAGCAGACGTGAGGGGACAGTACCAGCTCTGGTCCTCTCTACTGCTGCTGTCAATCATCAACCCAGAATTAGCAGACATCGCGGCAGACTCTCTCGCTGCCAATGCTGACCACATCAGTGAGCCGTCATCAAGATTGTGCAGGGCCTAGGCCCTGCACATCCGCCATCTGGTACAACCGGGTGAGCCGATGACGCTGGGGGAATGCAGCCCATTCCACCCATCCACCGTGGACGAACCACCAGGAGGAGCAGGGAAGAAGATGGGGTGGGACAGAGTGCACTGCACACTGCGAGAATGCCTCTTGTGCCAGCCGGGCGCCGCCAGCCACGCACGGCCAAAGTAAGGGCATTCCATCGCTACGTCACAGCACGCGGCGCTGTGCTAGAAAGACTGGTGCAGCCCGGAGCTGGTGTCATCGCTCCGAGGACTCGGGGAAGGTCATTGATATCACCAAGCTCAGCCAGCCTGTGTTACATGGGCCACATTGTACTTGGCAGGAATAAAGGTGTCATGAATTAATAATGTTTCTTTCGCATTTCTGACGTGTCCACAGTCATTTCCTAGCATCCTGACAAGTGGAGAGGTCACCGCTCGGCCTCCAGTCCACCGTAGGCGACCGGGACCACCTGGGCACCTACAGATTTGGTGTCAGAAGTCCTTGCGCCCACCGCCTACAAGATTTGGTATCAGAAGTGTTCGAACCATCCATTACAGCACTGGCCTACAGATCAGGTATCTGGAGTCGTCAACACCGCCGCTGCAGGACTGACACCACAGAGTTGCGGTCAGAACTGTCGACTCTATGCAGACTTGTGGTAAGTCCTGTTGTTGTTGTTGTGGTCTTCAGTCCTGGGACTGGTTTAATGCAGCTCTCCATGCTACTCTATCCTGTGCAAGCTCCTTCAGCTCCCAGTACCTACTGCAACCTACATCCTTCTGATTCTGCTTAGTGTATTCATCTCTTGGTCTCCCTCTACGATTTTTACTCTCCACGCTGCCCTCCAATGCTAAATTTGTGATCCCTTGATGCCTCAAAACATGTCCTACCAACCGATCCCTTCTTCTAGTCAAGTTGTGCCACAAACTTCTCTTCTCCCCAATCCTATTCAATACCTCCTCATTAGTTACGTGATCTACCCACCTTATCTTCAGCATTCTTCTGTAGCACCACATTTCGAAAGCTTCTATTCTCTTCTTGTCCAAACTAGTTATTGTCCATGTTTCACTTCCATATATGGCTACACTCCATACAAATACTTTCAGAAACGACTTCCTGACACTTAAATCTATACTCAATGTTAACAAATTTCTCTTTTTCAGAAACGATTTCCTTGCCATTGCTAGTCTACATTTTATATCCTCTCTACTTTGACAATCATCAGTTATTTTGCTCCCCAAATAGCAAAACTCCTTTACTACTTTAAGTGTCTCATTTCCTAATCTAATTCCCTCAGCATCACCCGATTTAATTTGACTACATTCCATTATCCTCATTTTGCTTTTGTTGATGTTCATCTTATATCCTCCTTTCAAGACACTGTCCATTCCGTTCAACTGCTCTTCCAAGTCCTTTGCTGTCTCTGACAGAATTACAATGTCATCGGCGAACCTCAAAGTTTTTACTTCTTCTTCATGAATTTTAATACCTACTCCAAATTTTTCTTTTGTTTCCTTTACTGCTTGCTCAATATACAGATTGAATAACATCGGGGAGAGGCTACAACCCTGTCTCACTCCTTTCCCAACCACTGCTTCCCTTTCATGCCCTTCGACTCTTATAACTGCCATCTGGTTTCTGTACAAATTGTAAATAGCCTTTCGCTCCCTGTATTTTACCCCTGCCACCTTCAGAATTTGAAAGAGAGTATTCCAGTTAACATTGTCAAAAGCTTTCTCTAAGTCTACAAATGCTAGAAACGTACGTTTGCCTTTTCTTAACCTTTCTTCTAAGGTAAGTCGTAAGGTTAGAATTGCCTCACGTGTTCCAACATTTCTACGGAATCCAAACTGATCTTCCCCGAGGTCGGCTTCTACCAGTTTTTCGATTCGTCTGTAAAGAATGCGTGTTAGTACTTTGCAGCTGTGGTAAGTGCATGAGGCGATTTTTGTTAATAACTGTGGATGCACGTTCTTTGTTGGGAGTGCACTTGTGAGATCTGCAGAAACAGCAAATTTATCTGAGTTTAAGGGAAACAGTTGGGAAACGTACTTGGTACCAGTCAGATGTACTGTGTGTAGTTGAATGGGGCATGGGGTGCCATGCACAAAGTTTGTACCAGTAGAATGTTCAATTTCTAGAGGGTTTGGTCATGCAGCACACAATTGTAGAGAGTGTCGCTGGGCAATAACAAGGTGGAAGGATTAATTTTATTTAGTTTTGTATTGTGAGTCTTGTTTGTCTTCTTGTGTGTAGTGCTCAACTGTGACAAGGAGTTGAGTAGCTAGTGTAGTTGTTGTTTTGAGCAGTAAATTCAGTATAGAGTAACTTGTTGGTAATTTGCACAGATCATGCCGGAAACAAGATCTGTGAGTACTGAAGTGAGTATAGCTTACAGAGCAAGTCTCAAAATTGTTAGAAGAGAATGCGCAGCATAAGCTACGTCATGTAGAATTAATGACGCAAATGGAGACCTTGCATTCGGCATAAGAGTCGCAAACGGGTTCAAGTGATTGCAAGTCAGTAGCAATGTCCAACCTTGCAATATATCCTTCAGTAGCTAGCCTGATCACACCTTTCTCGGGTAAAACAACAGACAGTGTCACAGCATTCATTAACGATGTTTTGGCAACAACTGCAATGAGCAATTGGTCGGACGTAATTACGTTATGTATGGCAAATTTGCGACTTGCAGGGGAAGCCAAGACGTTCGTGATGTACCATGAGACGCTTAGTAAGGTGAGCATGTTTGAAGAGTTGGCTGATGGGTTACGACTAAGATATCATAAGCAGAATAGTGCATGATTTTTTTGGGAGAAGTTAGCTAATTTGACACAGAAGGTCAATGAGACAGTGGAGTCTTTTTCAGATAGGATACGGAAAATTAATTTGCAGACCTATGAATTATTGGGTAATCCTGATGTGGATTGTGTATTACTACAAGAGGCGGAAAACAGAGCCCTCAATGTATTCCTCAGGGGAATTCCTGCAGAATTTTCTCATAGGGTTAGGACGGAGAATTCTGGGTATTTAGCTGCAGCACTGCGTATTGCAATGCATTTGCAGGAGATAGACATTGCAACAAGGGTTCGAAATGATAAATGCATCTTTGTGTCGGAGAGGAATTGTTACTGTTGTGGCAAGAAAGGTCACATGAAGGCTCAATGCAGACAGCCGCAGTGCTATGCTTGTAAACGCTACGGTCACAAAGCGAATGAGTGTCGTAGTAAGCAGAATGGTAACGGGAATAAACAGGAAAAAGCGTTAAACGAGAACGGGAGTATTTTGTCCGTCGAAAGACATTCCTGGTAAGCTGAAGTATGGTGAAAACTAGTACAGAGATGGGTTGTTGCTTGATGGGTGTTGTAAGGAATAACAGATGTAAGTGTTTGATTGATACAGGGGCACATGTATCTGTTACTATTCTAGACCTCATGTGTAGGAGAAGTCTAGGTACTCCTAGGTATAAACTACGTGGAGTGTAGCGAATAATGAGTTGCAATCATTGGGTACAACACTGCTCGTTTTTAAGATTGGAACTGTAGAGTTCGGAGAGCAAATGGAGGTGTTGCCAACTGTGGGACAAGGTTATTCTGTGATTCTTGGACTGGACTTCCTTGATAAACACCATGCCAAAATTAGTCTTTCACAGTGTACAGTTGAACTTAGTGGGAACTTGTTTTCAATGGGTACAACAGCTGTAATTGTTTCTACATCGCGAGGTGCATCCGTTGCTAAGATGTCACCAATTGAACCGCGTACAAGGGCATTAAAGATGATTACGCAAGTCAAAGAGCCTTCAGATACAGGTAAGTTAGTTTGGTTGTCAGTAGGTACCAATGTACCACAGCAGAGACTATGTGTGGTGGAGCCACTGCAGAGCGATGAAGCATTGGATGAAATGCATTGTTTTATTAGGAGGACCGTTGCGCGCATAACGGATATAAATGGGGAACTGATGATCCCGGTCAGTGTAGATAATTTTGGGGCAGATGAAATGGATCTCCCAAAGGGTTTAGTGGTAGCAAGTATGGAAATACTCAACAATGACGATATAGGTGAATCCCAAGGTGATTATAACGTTAAGCATACCATCAAGCCATCTGTACTACGTGATAAAATTCGTCATTTGGAGAATGGTGATCGGAAAGCTATGGAAGCTTTGTTATTAGAGTAATTAGATTTGTTTAATTCAGATGGCCCATTACTAGCAACTCCTGTTACACAGCACCATATACTGACTGGTGATAGTCTGCCGGTCTATAGAAAACCGTACAGGATAGCAAAACACCTACAACCACTAGTGGAAGAATTTATTAATCAACAGCTAAGGGATGGTATTATAAAGAACAGTGAAAGCCCGTGGTCTGCCAACATAGTGGTAGTTCCTAAGAAGTCATTGGATGGTACTAAAAAGTATAGGTTTTGTTGTGACTATCGTTTTTTGAACGCACGAACTGTAACAGATGCGTATCCAATACCGAACATCACGGAAACATTGGATAACCTAGGTCGGTGTAAATATTTTTCGACACTAGATCTAAAGAGTGGGTACCATCAGATAGAAGTAAGTCCCAAGGATAGACCGAAGATGGCCTTTACAACAAGCCTTGGTCACTTTCAGTATCGTAGAATGCCATTTGGGTTGAAAAACGCTCCTGCCTACTTTCCAGCGTCTGTTAGATGGTGTGCTTCGGGGACTGAAACCGAAGATTGCTATGGTATACCTCGATGATATTGTTACTTTTTCACGTAATATAGAAGAGCATGTGGAATGACTGAACGAAGTATTTAGTAGGCTAAGAGCGGCACATTTTACGCTTAATGTTGAGAAATGTCAGTTTGCTCAGACACAAGTGACTTATCTTGAGCATATTATCAGTCAGGATGGGATAAGAACAGATCCTCATCTAATGTTGGCTGTGCGTGGTTTTACAGTACCACATACCACTAAACAAGTTCAGCAATATGTCGGTTTATGTAATTACTACAGATGATACGTAAAGGGGTTCGCGGAAATTGCACATCCATTAACAAGACCGCAGTTTGAAATGCAGGATGGGTTGCTTTGCAGGAAGACGAAGTGCGGACTATGTGTCGTAGTACCGGAGTGACTGAGGAAAGAAGTGTTGAAACAAGCGCACAACCATGTATTGTTGGGTCATGGTGTTAAAAGAATGACTGATAGACTGGTAGCTGAAAGGTTTTGGTGGAAGACACGTCGCAATGATGTAGAGCAGTATGTGCAAAATTGTATACTGTGTGGGCAGAGAGCACATTTAAGTCCAGAAAATTCAGTTACAGAGACTACCTGAAGCGGATCGTCCGTTCGCATTCATCGGATTAGACATAATCGGAGGATTTAACAAGACCCAAGCGGGTAATTGATACGTATCATTTTTCCCGATACCTGGTAATGGTAGCTATTCCAGATCAGAAGGCAAGAGCTGTTGTGCAAGCCTTAGTAAATAACTGGTTGCCGAAGTATTGTGTGCCTGATACTATAGTTACAGATCAGGGTAGTAACTTTATGTCGGAGCTGATGAAGCAGTTATGCTGTTTATTGAAAATTAAGAAATTGCGGACAAGCCCATTTCATCCTCGGTCGAATGGACGAACAGAACGGGTTCATAGGATGTTAGTTAAAATGATTAGTCATTACGTAAATTCAGAACACATGGATTGGGATGTATATTTAAATCTTTTGACAAGCGCATATAATGTGAAAGTTCATACAGGAATGGGGCTCTCTCCGTATGAGGTAATTTATGGTCGGAAAATGCCATCACCATTTGATGTGCTCAACCTGCAGGTGGGTTTACAGGATGAGTCAGTGAAGAATTTCGCCAAGAAATTGAGAGAGATTTGGCAAAGGGTACGGCGTGCTAATACTAAAGCTTTGGAGAAACAAGAGAGTATTGGGCAAAGAACAGGTAAACTGCTGCAATACAGAATTGGTCAGTGGGTACTGTTGGCTAATCCTTATGTTCCGAAGGGTAAAACAAAGAAGTTTTTGACAAAATATTCTGGACCGTATCAGGTAAATGAAATAGTGTCTCCAGTGAACGTAAAGATGCAGTTACCAACCAAGTTGTCAGTAGTTCATGTGAGTAGGATTAAGCCGTTTAAGGGCACAGTGGATGCGTTATCGCAGATTTCTCTAGTAGTAACAAAGAGTGTGAGGTTACCGAAGCTAAAAGAACAGCAGAGGAATGTTCCTTACACACTTAGGTCTAGAGATACGTAGATTAAGTGTCCTTGGGGAGGAACATGTCTTATTTATTGTTATTAGGTAATAGGGTATGTGTTGTTTTTACTTGTCATTTGTGTGTTTTAGACGTAGTAAGGAAGGGAGCGATTGACATGGCTTCCTTTTCCTTTAGGTGCCATGCCAGGATGTGGCCTGGAAAACTTTTCGTCAGTCTGGTATTGCTGCACTGTTGCAGACGAGAGGTGGAGCAGGTGCAACCACTAGATAAGGGAATTTTGTTTGCAAGACAATTAGATGTGGTATTGTCAAGCCGCAGGTGGACAATTGTGTTCACATATAATATATGGGGAGTGAGGAATGATGTACGGACACTACAGGATAGGTTTACGGTGCTACAGGCGGCCACTAAGAAGGAGGGGTTGTTTCAAGACATATGGAACGAGTATCAGGAATTGAGGCTCTCATACAAAAAGCTGAGAAGGCAGCTGCAACAAGTAATGGAAGTGGTCCTGCAAACCCTTGTTCGCAGGAAACGAGGGTGGTTGGATGCAGGGGGAAAATTGCTGAAAACAGTGTTTGGAACCGTGGACGAGGAAGATATAAGGAGCTTAAATAGTACGGTGAGGGAGGTGCAGGAGTTGGCGGAGGAGACAAAGTCGAAAGTGGATTGGCACACGACACGTATAGGTAACATGGAGCAGGGGATATTGAATGTCACTAGAACAGTGCAGGAGTTGACGTCAGACCTGGAACGGTATGCAGCAAATATCAGGAAAGTGTTGAATGGGGATATAGAGGCTATACAGGCGAGATTGAGCTGAATAGACAGAAAAGTATAAGTAGCTTTACTGAGGGCATTAGCAGACAGGGTGGATGATGCGCGTGTCGAATTGGAAGCGTTATATGAAGCTATGCATCACGCAGTGCATGGGCAATTGAGTGCCCCTTTGTTAGGTCCAGATCAGCTGCTGAAGGCGTTGCTGAAAGCGCAGAAAGAATTCTCAGAAGGAGTGCGTCATGTTGTGCCTCCGGCGAAGCGGAATTTACTGTTATTGTATCTCATGTCTAAAGTGAGAGTAATCACAGATCAGGCGAGTATACATGTAGAAGTGCAAATACCAGTGATGGGTATCAATTCTCAGTACCAGTGTTATACTGTACACCTGTATCCAATTAGATGGGGTGCACTTGGAAAGTGGGTGCAAGTGCAAACTCGGGAAGTGTTGCTAGTGTCAAGACGGAGGAGTGCTCATGTGGTAATGTCTACGGAAGATTTGACAGACTGTTTCAGGGGAAGTGTTTTTATTTGTCCAGCAAAGGAGGTGGCATCCCACAATCATTCATGTGAGATGCAGTTGTTCTTGGGGAATATGGGAACCTTTGAATGCGAAAAGATGATGTTACTTCCGAGATCGAAATTTCAGAAAGTTGGGGAACATTGGATTTACTCTGTGTTCGAACTAGAGACCGTAGTTGCCACTTGTTACAGAAATGGTAGAGTGACTGATATATCAAAGCTTGAATTTCAGGGCAGTGGGTTATTGATTAATGGCACTGGATGTGAAATTGTGGGGAAGCATTTTCACCTACCAGCTACTTTCATGGGTACAACAATGATTAACGTGACACAGCCTACCTTGTATTATCCAGAGGAACCACCACACATATTGCCTTGCCAGAACCTAACATTTATTAATGAGTCCTTGGATCCCACAATACTACAACCTTTAGATAGCCTGATTATCTCAGAAAAAGAGCAGATCTCAGTTAATCAACTACTGCACACGTGCAGCAATATCGAGAGAAACGTAAGCAAAACACAATTATATTTGGTGTGTCAACGACAAGCATAATATTAGTTTTAGTGTTTATTTGTGCAACTTACTTTTATATATGGAAAAAGATGTCTCATTCTGAAATAACAACCGTACATCAAATACCTATGGGATGGATTGGGAATAGTGGAACATAATATAAATAGATAACCAATGATAAGATTGGAATCAGTATAAGTGTAAATAAATTATTAGCGAATAAGAAAAGTTTGACAGTGTGGAAGGAGTAGTTGTAACATACCTGTTGAGAATAAGGAAGTATGGTGTCCACAACCAGTAAGTCCAGAACTGTAAAATTCGGGACCAATTTTCTTAAAGGAGGGGGATGTGTAGTGTTGCGGAATAGTAAAGAGTTGGAAACGTGGAACATTGTCAAAGTTTCGTTGCCTATGCCGAGAGCCAGAGGCAGTAGGTTAGCCAAGAGCTAAGAGGATTGCACATGTATCGGAATGTGTCGTCACGCAGGGGCAGTGGCCGGGTTACACACAACAGGCGAGAGAGAATTGCTTAGCACGCGGGTTTGTGTTAGACAGAGATTTTCGTAGAGTGTAAGACAGAGGTATAGCATCAGCTGTACTGCATTTCATAACTTTGCGTAAGTCTGCCATGAAAACACGTAACTCTGTCGCAAGAACACCTAAGGGGCCAGTACAACAGATGAATCAGCAGTATAAGTGGAACGAATGCGTTCACTACAAACGAGCATGACGTCAGTACGTTGCTCGTGCTTCCTTTAAATACGCCAGCTATGATAGCAGGTAGACTTGCCATTAGATGTGCACTGTGTTGCTGCATAGCGCTCAGCTCGGTGATCAACATGTTAATCTTTATTAAGGAGATGTTGCAGTAAGGGTGGCCCATCCAGCAGCAGACGTGAGGGGACAGGTTGCCACTGTCAATCATCAACCCAGGATTAGCAGACATCGCGGCAGACTCTCTCGCTGCCAATGCTGACCACATCAGTGAGCCATCATCGAAATTGTGCGGGGCCTAGGCCGTCACAACCGGGTGAGCCGATGACACTGGGGGATTGCAGCCCATTCCGCCCGTCCACCGCAGACGAGCCACCAGGAGGAGCAGGGAAGAAGACGGGGTGGGATAGAGTGCACTCTGCACTACGAGAATGCCTCTTGTGCCGACAGCACCGGGACTCCAACCTGGAGCCTACTATGTGCAGCGGCCTGCTGTCTGCCGCCGAGCCGGCCGGCCAGCCAGGCGCTGCCAGCCACGCACGGCCGAAGTAAGGGCATTCCATAGCTACGTCACAGAACGCGGCGCTGTCCTAGCCAGGCTGGTGTGGCCCGGAGCTGGTGTCATCGCTCTGAGGGCTCGGGGAAGGTCGTTGATATCACCAAGCTCAGACAGCCTGTGTTACATGGGCCACATTGTACTCGGCAGCAATAAAGGTGTCATGAATTAATAATGTTTCTTTGGCGTTTCTGACGCGTCCACAGTCATTTCCTAGAATCCTGACAAGTGGGGAGGTCACCACTTGGCCTCCAGTCCACCCTAGGTGACCGGGACCACCGGGGCACCTACAATACTGAGATATAGTGACTTTGGTGACAAGGGAAGTTTCATTCTCATGCTCATAAAACCAGTCCTGGACTACACGAATAGTGAGAACAGGGGACCTGGTGTCTTGCAACACAGCACTACTAGATAAGGGAATTTTGTTTGCAAGACAATTAGATGTGGTATTGTCAAGCCGCAGGTGGACAATTGTGTTCACGTATAATATATGGGGAGTGAGGAATGATGTACGGACACTACAGGATAGGTTTACGGTGCTACAGGCGGCCACGGAGGAGTTGTTGCAAGACATATGGAACGAGTATCAGGAATTGAGGCTCTCATACAAAAAGCTGAGAAGGCAGCTGCAACAAGTAATGGAAGTGGTCCCGCAAACCCTCGTTTCCTGCGAACAATGCAGGGGGAAAATTGCTGAAAACAGTGTTTGGAACCGTGGACGAGGAAGATATAAGGAGCTTAAATAGTACGGTGAGGGAGGTGCAGGAGTTGGCGGAGGAGACAAAATCGAAAGTGGATTGGCACACGACACGTATAGATAACGTGGAGCAGGGGATATTGAATGTCACTAGAACAGTGCGGGAGTTGACATCAGACCTGGAACAGTATGCAGCAAATACCAGGAAAGTGTTGAATGGGGATATAGAGGCTATACAGGCGAGATTGAGCTGAATAGACGGGAAAGTACAAGTAGCTTTATTGAGGGCATTAGCCGTGTGATGTACTTGATCAGCTATACTGGTCACATAATCCGTGGCATTAATGAGGCCTTGCAAAGTAATCATAGGGCTCTTAAAATACCATGATACGGCTGCTCATATCATCACCGAATGCCAATCATGTTTGCTCCTCAGATAAGTTGGAAAGAACGTGAAATGAGAGCCACCAGACAAAATGACATTTATCCGTTCCTCCATAATCCAGGTATTATGTCTTTGGCACCACGTGTTCCTGCTACGGGCATTTGCATCACTGATGAGTGGTTTTGAAATTCTAGCTTGCCCACTAATTCGCATGCTCTTATATTTCTTCAAAATCCTCTTCAAACACCATACATCACGATCACTCAACACACACTTTTGTCCACGTTGTGACTTAGCAGAAGGCGTTTTTCCACTTTCCCTGTATTCGGTGCAAAATATCTTCGATATGGTGCCTCTTGAAACACCAAACACATCACCTCTTTTGGTTTACGGAAGTACCCACCATAATAGCACCAATGTTCCACCATTTGAATTCATTTAGCTCTGACATAATGCACCAGGCTGTGAATCTTGTAATGAATTCAGGATATTGCACAGGTGCAAGTACCCACAATAATAGCACCAACAATGTTCCACTATTTGAATTCACTTAGCTCTGACATAATGCACCAGGCTGTGAATCTTGTAATGAATTGAGGATATTGCACAGGTGCAGTTCGTGATCAAATACAGTATTGTAGTCTGCAGGCTTTACTACAATCTGCATTTGTGTTCAAATATGCATACCTCGGAGTGTTTCCATATTAAGCTCTGTACATTCTACACTTCACATAGCATCAAAGGTCTGTCACAGTTGTATGACATACATCAATAGGAGACATGGATGATTAGAAGACTTATGACAGTCCCAGTGATCAGACATAATACATGCTGGGCATGAGAGTGAATACCAACGTAAGACCATCACATAACCATCTGTCAAACTGTTGAACTATTTCACTTAAGCCATATTGAAATCTTACCGAGGACTTGATTCATCTGAAACTGTTTCTCACACAAGTGGAATAATTTTCACAGACTTTCAAATAGGTGAAAGAATGATGTGTGTGTTTGCAGTTTTTCCCACTGATACCAACATGCTAAGGACTTGCGGACATGTACCATAAGACATGATGTGGATGCCTCCAATTTTCTGATGTGTTACATCAGTGAAACTAAACACTTTAACAGAAGTCACACACATGAAAGATAATTTCAAAAAGATGCAGAAGCAAAGAAGTTACAAAATATATTTTAATCCAGACTCTAATCCAGATAATTTTCATTGCCTTCACAGTAAATCCTGGTTACTCAGAAATGTAGCATCCTGTGGGATTAAACTGGGAGTGGAGAAAGCACAGCAGTAAACAAAAAAAGTTTCTGTATGGTGTATCCACTTAGTATTCATAGCTGTTGTCTGCTAGGTACAAAAAAACTCTCACTTAATGAAGTTTTCGACCCTTCATTCATGAAGATATGGTGTAAAATTACATAATAAACACAAGAGAGAGAATTGTCTTCACATCGTAGCTGAGATGAAACATAGGTATAGGCACAATGAATTTTGTACACTGAAGAAGCATTCTATTATACTATCTGCATCATACTGCCGAACATTTTCCTAACGTGACTGAACCAGTCAGACGACATGCACATCCGGATCTGTGGCAGTGCTGAATGACGGCAACACATGTTCCTCATTGTCTGCTCACACTGCCCACATAATTCAGATCTTCTGCGGGAAAACCAGCCGTCAGTTCATTTTAATTACATGGGGAACAAGAGTAACGTTGTTGTTGCGGTTTTCAGTCCAGAGACTGGCTAGATGCAGCTCTCCATGCTACTCTATCCTATGCAAGCTTCTTCATCTCCCAGTACGTACTGCAACCTACATCCTTCTGAATCTGTTTAGTGTATTCATCTCTTGGTCTCGCTCTATGATTTTTACCTTCCAGGCTGTCCTCCAAAACTAAACTGGTGATCCCTAGATGCCTCAGAATATTTTCTACCAACCGATCTCTTCTTCTAGTCTAGTTCTGCCACAAATTTCTCTTCTCTCCAATTCTATCGAATAACTCCTCATTAGTTATGTGATCTACCCATCTAATCTTCAGCATTCTTCTGTGGCACCACATTTCGAAAGTTTCTATTCTCTTCTTGTCTAAACTATTTATCGTCAACATTTCACTTCCATACATGGCTACAGTCCATACAAATACTTTCAGATAAGACTTCCTGACACTTAAATCTATACTCGATCTTAACAAATTTCTCTTCTTCAGAAACGCTTTCCTTTCCATTGCCAGTCTACATTTTATATCCTCTCCACTTCGACCTCATCAGTTATTTTGCTCCCCAAATAGCAAAACTCATTTACTACTTTAAGGGTCTCATTACCTAATGTATTTCCCTCAGCAGCACCCGATTTAATTTGACTACATTCCAATATCCTCATTTTGCTCTTGTTGATGCTCATTTTATATCCCCCTTTCAAGACCATTTTGTTCAGCTGCTCTTCCAGGTCCTTTCCTGTCTCTGACAGAATTACAATGTCATCGGTGAAACTCAGAGTTTTTATTTCTTCTCCATAGATTTTAATTCCTACTCCAAATTTTTCTTTTGTTTCCTTTACTGCTTGCTCAATATACAGATTGAATAACATTGGGGATAGTCTACAACTCTGTCTCACTCCCTTCCCAACCACTGCTTCCCTTTCATGCCCCTCGACTATTATAACTGCCATCTGGTTTCTGAACAAATTGTAAATAGCCATCTGATCCCTGTATTTTACCTCTGCCACCTTCAGAATTTGAAAGGGAGTATTTCATCAAATTGTCAAAAGATTTCTCTAAGTCAACAAATGTCAGAAACATAGGTTTGCCTCTCCTTAATCTATTTTCTAAGATAAGTCGTAGGGTCAGTATTGCCTCATGTGTTCCAACATTTCTATGGAATCCGAACTGATCTTCCCCGAGGTTGGCTTCTACCAGTTTTTCCATTCATCTGTAAAGAATTTGTGTTAGTATTTTGTAGCCGTGGCTTATCAAACTGATAGTTTGGTAATTTTGACATCTGTCAACACCTGCTTTCTTTGGGATTGGAATTATTATATTCTTCTTGAAGTCTGAGGGTATTTCACCTGTCTCATACATGTTGCTCACCAGATGGTAGAGTTTTGTCAGGGGTGGGTC
Organism: Schistocerca serialis cubense; assembly: GCF_023864345.2. Lineage (NCBI taxonomy): Eukaryota > Metazoa > Arthropoda > Insecta > Orthoptera > Acrididae > Schistocerca > Schistocerca serialis. The sequence continues at coordinate 2,145,535 of NW_026047471.1, read as the reverse complement.
TCCCAAGGTTATCAGTAGTTCTAATGGAATGCTGTCTACTCCCGGGGCCTTGTTTTGACTTAGGTCTTTCAGTGCTCTGTCAAACTGTTCACACAGTATCATATCTCCCATTTCATCTTCATCTACATCCTCTTCCATTTCCATAATTTTGTCCTCATGAACATTGCCCTTGCATAGACCCTCTGTATACTCCTTTCACCTTTCTGCTTTCCCTTCTTTGCTTAGATCTGGGTTTCCATCTGTGTTTCTGATATTCATGCAAAAGTAATAACAGAACATAAAATGTATGTGAGAGAATATCATATTAAATTTTTATTCTGTATTTTTCATGATATTTTCTAGACAATTGGCTCTCAAGTTTGAGACTAGACTCAAACAAACGTAGTCACTTCTAACTATAACAAAAATAAACTTTTTTGCTGGTCATATGAAATTGATCTATAGTTTAAAATATCATGCTAACTGAACACTTAGAATTTGCTACTGATGTACCATCACAAAGTCGTCATTGTGAGAGTACACTTGAGATTAAAATGACATAGCGTCGGAAATTTCATCAGTAAGAACAATTGTGTTCATCAGTGTTTTGAAATTCAATAAAAGACTGCCGCAGAAACCATTAGATGGTGATGGCTTTAACACCATGAATTTTCCCGGATTTTATAAAACAATATGTAGTACAAAACTCTGGTTTCTGTTTTGCAGATATTGCCATATAGTTGTAGAAAACTGAACAATCCTCTCACCTGGCTCCTATCTTTCAGGCACTGCCTATCAAATATAATTCAAGCTGAGGAGATGAAAGACTTTGGTGATGGAAGCCACAGGGCTTCAGTTCTCCACTAAGAACAGGTGTGTATGAATTTTAACCATATGCGTCGTCTTTTTAATGTACAGAATATGAGTCTGGGAGACACCATTCTCAGTTTCAAAGTATTGGTGCTATTCCTCAGACCCACATTTTATGAGAAACAAAGCTAGTTAATAAACGTAAAATTCTCATTTAAAAAAATTTAAGGTTCTGAGTGTTTTGAATTCCTCTGTGGCAAGACAAGAGGTACAGTCATGTTTTCCCTCTTATTGCTTTTTAAAGCCTTTCTTCAACCCCAGGTGCACCACCACTGTGTGACTCTGGATCAACAAAGACCTTATCTAACAATGTTACACAGAGTCTGTGACGGGGGATTAGGCAAGATACATGCACTTGTAGAACGAGCCATACATTTAGCATTAAGTGCCAGAGCTGGCGAGCCATCACTCTTCCCTCTATGAAAGTTCCAACACGCATATAATATGAAGATGATCCAAAAGTTATTTGTATTTAATCTAGTTCCTCGAATATCAACTGGACATGTCTTCATAGATTATGGAGCAGGAACTAGACCCTTTCGAATTCAGACAAACAAACACCACACAAACTTAGCCATGACTGAGATGAATGTCCAAATCCATAGATGGCATTAGTATCCCCCATGGCTATTCTCTCACAGCTTTTAAAATAATTAAGATTGTATTTGAATTTGACAGATTACAACAAATATGATGTTCCACATTATGTATTTTAGTTATTTTTCAGCAACCAGACAGATTACGTGCTACCACTTTGCACCTCAGAAGAACACTTTTATGCTAGCATGAGAACGAATGATTGGGCATACAAACCAGCGAGATGCGCCAGGGGAAGACTTATTACTAGGCAATAGTGGACATCTTTCCAATCTGTCTAAGAGAATGGAATGGAACTAACATTATGCAATGTCCCATAACACATGACCCTTTCCAGCATGAATGAGATATGCTGGTTTGTGGTGTCTGGGAGATACCTGTTGCTGTGAGCAACATTTTGACAGATTCCATTCTGTATTCAGAACAAGAACACAAATTTGTCTCAATGCTATCCTACCATCTGTTTGGGAAGCAATGAACTGAGTGTCCAAAAACTCTTTCAAGTTTTGCATCTTATCTAGTGTTCCACGTAAACTGTTAAATACAACGAGATAGCTGCAATGTTTTATGGAGTAGGTGATTATTGAAACTTCTGGTTAACACAGCTTAGACACTAGCTTTCCCAGGATAGCTACTAGGCACAGAGTGAAGTCCCACTACGTGCACTGATCTCTTTACAGAAACGTACAGTCCTCTCTGTCTGGCAAGAGGAGTAGTTGGCACTGGGGACTACATCGAGCCATTAGTGACATCATCTTCCCAGTACGGCTGCTCCCAGGCACTGGCTAAACCACAGTCTTGCCTGTCACCTCTGTATAGTGCACTCACTTGCCAATGCACATGGGATCCTTTTTTCATGAGAGGGCCTGACGCCTTTGTGAGCAAACTACAGGTCTTAGCTTTTTTTACAGTCCCTATTCTTGTTTTACGTTTCTTTTGTAAATCCTTTAATCAAAATACTTCATACACAATTTAGCATCTGCAGGTCATACTGTATACATGTATCTTGTATCATATCATATATTAAACTATAAATGTTGGCAGCACCAAACGAGGTGATTCCATGATTAGCATACTGGACTTGGATTCTGGAGAATGACAGTGCAAATTCCCTTCGGCCATCCAGGTATAGGCTCTCTGTCATTTCCCTAAATCACTCCAGGAAATGCCAAGATGGTTCCTTTGAAATGGCCATGGCTAATTTCCTTCCCATCATTTCGTGGTCCAAGCTTGTGCTCCTTCTCCAATGACCTCACTGTTGACAGGCCGTTAAACTCTGATCTGCCTTCCTTTCCATTGGCTTACAACAAAAACATTGGGATGGGAATGATACACTCTCATGCATCCTAAATTAAAATCCATCATCTGTCCATGCATGTGGCAGCTGGTTTCAAGAAACAACATACAGACTTCTTACAAGAACCTTACAAATATTTTTGCACATAGAAAACTGTAAATGCTGCTAAATTTCACAGACTTGTCTTGAGTGTAATCTAGTATGCTAGTGTTGTAGAAACTCTATGGACTACACGTAAAACTTTGGCAGTTAATACCTGCTCCTCTATGTTTTGTACGATCATTTGATTGTTGCGCCTTTTTGCCATTACTGTGTTGATAAGTCTTTGAAATAGCTTGGATCTTCTCTATCTCTTCTATCAACCCTATCTGGTATGGATCCCACACTGCTGAGCAGTATTCAAGCAGTGGGCGAACAAGCATACTGTAACCTACTTCCTTTGTTTTCGGATTGCATTTCCTTAGGATTCTTCCAATGAATCTCAGTCTGGCATCTGCTTTACCGACAATCAATTTTATATGATCACTCCATTTTAAATCACTCCTAATGGGTACTCCCAGATAATTTATGGAATTAACTGCTTCCAGTTGCTGACCTGCTATTTTATAGCTAAATGATAAGGGATCTATCTTTCTATGTATTCGCAGGACATTACACTTGTCTACAATGAGAGATTCAATTGCCATTCCCTGCACCATGCGTCAATTCGCTGTAGATCCTCCTGTATTTCAGTACAATTTTCCTTTGTTACAACCTCTCGATACACCACAGCATCATCGGCAAAAAACCTCAGTGAACTTCCGATGCCATCCATAAGGTCATTTTTGTATATTGTGAATAGCAATGGTCCTATGACACTCCCCTGCGGCACACCTGAAATCACTCTCACTTCGGAAGACTTCTCTCCATTGAGAATGACATGCTGCGTTCTGTTATCTAGGAACTCTTCAATCCAATCACACAATTGGTCTGATAGTCCATATGCTCTTACTTTGTTCATTAAACGACTGGGGGGAACTGTATCGAATGCCTTGTGGAAGTCAAGAAACACGGCATCTACCTGTGAACCCATGCCTATGGCCCTCTGAGTCTCGTGGACGAATAGCGTGAGCTGGGTTTCACACGACCGTCTTTTTTGAAACCCATGCTGATTCCTGCAGAGTAGATTTCTAGTCTCCAGAAAAGTCATTATACTCGAACATAATATGTGTTCCAAAATTCCACAACTGATCGACGTTAGAGATATAGGTCTATAGTTCTGCACATCTGTTCGACATCCCTTCTTGAAAACGGGGATGACCTGCGCCCTTTTCCAATCCTTTGGAACGCTACACTCTTCTAGAGACCTACGGTACACCGCTGCAAGAAGGGGGGCAAGTTCCTTCACGTCCTCTGTGTAAAATCGAACTGGTATCCCATCAGGTCCAGCGGCCTTTCCTCTTTTGAGCGATTCTAATTGTTTCTCTATCCCTCTGTCGTCTATTTCTATATCTACCATTTTGTCATCTGTACGACAATCTAGAGAAGGAACTACAGTGCAGTCTTCCTCTGTGAAACAGCTTTGGAAAAAGACATTTAGTATTTCAGCCTTTAGTCTGTCATCCTCTGTTTCAGTACCATTTTGGTCACAGAGTGTCTGGACATTTTGTTTTGATCCACCTACTGCTTTGACATAAGACCAAAATTTCTTAGGATTTTCTGCCAAGTCAGTACATAGAACTTTACTTTCGAATTCATTGAACGCCTCTCGCCATAGCCCACCTCACACTACAATTCGCTTCGCGTAATTTTTGTTTGTCTGCAAGGCTTTGGCTATGTTTATGTTTGCTGTGAAGTTCCCTTTGCTTCCGCAGCAGTTTTCTAACTCGGTTGTTGTACCACGGTGGCTCTTTTCCATCTCTTACGATCTTGCTTGGCACATACTCATCTAATGCATATTGTACGATGGTTTTGAACTTTGTCCGCTGATCCTCAGCACTATCTGTACTTGAGACAAAACTTTTGTGTTGAGCCATCAGGTACAATTTAATCTGCTTTTTGTCACTTTTGCTAAACAGAAAAATCTTCCTACCTTTTTTAATATTTCTATTTACGGCTGAAATCATTGATGCCGTAACCGCTTTATGATCGCTGATTCCCTGTTCTGCGTTAATTGTTTCAGATAGTTCGGGTCTGTTTGTCACCAGAAGGTCTAATATGTTATCACCACAAGTCAGTTCTCTGTTTAACTGCTCAAGGTAGTTTTCAGATATAGCACTTAAAGAAATTTCACTGGATTCTTTGTCCCTGCCACCCGTTATGAACGTTTGAGCCTCCCAGTCTATATCCCGCAAATTAAAATCTCCACCCAGAACTATAACATGGTGGGGAAATCTACTCAAAATATTTTCCAAATTATCCTTCAGGTGCTCAGCCACAACTACTGCTGAGCCAGGGGGCCTATAGAGGCATCCAATTACCATGTCTGAGCCTGCTCTAACCGTGACCTTCACCCAAATCATTTCACATTTCGGATCTCCATCAATTTCCTTCGATACTATTGCACTTCTGATCACTGTAAACACGCCTCCCCCTTCACTGTCCAGCCTGTCTCTGCGGTATACATTCCAATCTGAGTTTAGGATTTCATTACTGTTTAACTATTGTGGCGCAATGTGAATTTGCCATGTATGCACTGATCTCCCTGCAGAGACACAGAGTCCTGCCTCTCTGGCAACAGGAGGGGATTCCAGTGGGGGACTGCAATCAGCCATCAGTGCGGCTGCTCCCACGCACTGGTAAACCATGTATGGGCACTCAACTGTGTTTGAGCATGGGACCATTTTTGGGCAAGAAGGCCCATCAGTATGAGGTGCTTGTGGTTTATGGCCCTCAGTAGGCCACACTTTGGAAGAGAAAATCCGATTTGATAATGACAGGGATGTACATAACTCAGCTTTGGGTATGCCCTTTTTATTAACTGAGCACGCTGGTTGTGTCAACCCCTTAACATTTTTGTTCATCGATTTGACTTATTTCCAGTGTTGAGTAGGGTCATTTAACTTCAATATACAGCTGTTTTCTCCAAAATACACATTCTCATTTTAGAAGTTGTCAAATATTTCTACATGGTTGCATTTTTTCATTTCCTTCATTTGCCGGTTAATTTTCTGCTCGTATGTCATGAGACCTATAATTAATTGTAATCATATAGTCTGCTGAATCAGATAAGCAACTAATGATGCTGATTCATGTCTAAAGTCTCAGTTTTCCACAAAGACAGAGGTCAACCAATGTAACTTCATGTCATTCATATTAGGGGCACGGGCTGTTGGAACCCATGTCTTGCTATGTAGACATCAGTTTCCTTAATCATAAAACCCACAAGTTAGGCCAACTTTTACAAACTCTTTGAATTTCATCCAGACTTCAGCAGCAGATGCTTTTAATAGTTCCCACAACAAAACTCAGTTTTAAAATCTGGTAGAAAATCCAAAGAGATTCTAGTCGCATTTTAAGTTCACCAATGACAATATACAATCAATACTTTCACTTTGTGATAACAATGGTAATGTTACTGATGAAAGCACCACTAAAGCTAAGTTACTAAATACAGTTTTCCAAAATTTCTTTGGCAAAGAAGATGAGGTTAATATTCTAGAATTCGAATTAAGAACTGCTGCCAACATGAGTGTCTTAGTAGTAGATATCCTCGGTGTAATGAAACAACTTAAATCATTTAGGAAGTTTTCTGGTCCAGACTGTATCGCAATAAGATTCCTTCCAGAGTATGCTGATATAATAGCTCCTTACTTAACAACCATGTAAAATAGCTCACAACGCGAAAGATACATTCCTAAAAATTGGAAAGTTGTGTTGGTCACACAATTACTGAAGAAAGGAAGGAGTAATCCAATGGCTTACAGGTCCATATCACAGACATAGATTTACAGTAGGACTCTGTAACATATACTGCATTTGAAGGTTACTGTGAGGAAAACAATCTGCTGACACACAGTGAGCACAGATTCAGAAAATACTGTTCTTGATAAACACAACTATGTCTTTATTCTCACAAAGTAATGAATGCTACCAACAGGGAATCTCAAGTGTTGTTTCCATATATCTAGATACTGTTCCTCACAGGTGGCGTCTAAACAAATTGTGTCCCTATGGAGTATCGTCTCTGTTGTGTGACTGGATTTGTGAATTCCTTTCAGAAAGATTGTAGTTCAGATTAACTGATGGCAGGTCATAGTGTGAAACAGTGGTGATTTCTGGTGTTCTCCAAGGAAGTTTCATAGGCCCTCTGCTGTTCCTAATTTTTACAAGCAGTTTAGGAGACAATCCGAGTAGCCCTCTTGGGCTGTTTGCAGATGATAGTGTCATTTAGTGTCTAGTAAAGTCATCAGAAGACCAAAATCAAGTGCAGAATGGTTGAGACAAAATATCTCTACAGTGCAAAAACTAGCAATTGGCCCTAAGTAATAAAAAGTATTGACATGATTACTAAAAGGAATCAGTTAAATTTCGGTTACACTATATAAGAGACAAAATTGAAGGCTGTCAATTTAACTAAGTACTTACAAATGACTTAAATTGTAATAATCACATAGATAATGTTGTGAGGAACAAACCAAAGACTGCATTTTTTCTGCAGAGCACTTAGAGGATGCAACAGCTCTGCTAAGGAGACTGCCTAACTACGCTTGTTCATCCTCTGCTAAGAGTACTGCTGTGCAGTATAGGATCCTTACCAGATGGTATTGACGGAGGACATCAAGGAAGTTCAAAGAAGAGTGGCTCCTTTTGTATTATTGCAAAATAGGGAAAGAGTGTCATGGATATAATATGCGAGTTGGCTTGGCAATCATTAAAACAAAGGCATTTTTCACTGATTTGAGATCTTTTGACAAAATTTCAATCTACAACATTCTCTCCAATGTATGAAAATATTTAGATGACACCCACCAACAGAGGGAGAAATGGTCATTGTACCAAAATAATAAAAATAGAGCTCGCATGAAAAGATTTAAGTGTTCGATTTTCCCGTGCACTGTTATATAGTGAAACATTAGAGATGGCGTGTGAAAGTTGTAAACTGAACGCTTTGAGCCAGTACTGAAGTGTGAATTCCAGAGTAGTCATGCATATGCAGAATATCATTTGGGGTGAATGGAGGGTTGGGTTTTTAGCAGACACCCTGGTCAGTTACTTCCTTTTTTCTGTTCATTGAAGACTTAAAGTCTTTCTTGATGCAATAGTGGAATGATGGTTGATATTTTGCATCACTGAAACAGTAGGAGCATTGTATTCCAAATCTCAGCCTCCCCATCAGTTTCTATTCAGCTCAAAAGGAGATATTGAATGGCATTCATTTTACCTGTGGGCAAGTATCAGACTCTGAAACTGAATAAATAAATACATTTAGATTTACAGCAGGTTGACTGCTGCGACTAGCATTGTTACTTTTTTAAAGAAGCTGTCTGCCACATCAAACCTTTCCTCAAACTATTTCCTCAGAGGTTCTTGACAAAAATTCATTAAAAATAACTTAGCTCTGGAGAAGATGAATAAGGCTCATCCATATGGACTTGAGACTGGAAATGAAAAAAAAAAAAAAAATGATATGGTGCTATCATGAAAAACTTTTAAAACAAGCAAACACAAGCAAATGTTTCTACATACATAAGCACTGCATATGAAAACTTAGCACAGTTTCTTGCTCATTTATATGGTGCTCTTGGTTTTCTCACAGCACACTGCATGTGAATCATAGCTGATTTAATTAGAGGCCTAACCTAATCAAACAATATAAACTTAATTTGGCACAGAAATATGTTGCATATCTGATTGCAAATACACTTACATGAAGGGTTAGGGCACAGAGTAACGCATGTTGACATTATAAGATTCTGTTCAATTTAAGTGGTTTTAATCAAATCATTGATACTCTAGACCCAGATAAGTTTCAGACAAACAATATCAATACATGTTCAATTTGCAGTTCAGCCCTTATATGACATATTGTTTATGATAGTAGTATTTTTGGTTTACCAGTAGTATAATTTAAAAAGTTTTGTAATCATTACCCATAAAGATCTAAGTCCATTAAAAATTAAAGTTTTCGCCATATCATGCAGTACTCCACTGAACTCAAGTCATCAAGATGCACAGTTTGATTTCATCATGTACTTTACTTTTACCACTTCTATATGTAATTTTCATAAATAATATATTGTCACTGGAAAGTGACATTTCACCAGTCAGCCACATATCTATAGCTGGCTCAAACACCACAATCCTTTCAGGAATTTCAGTCCACTTCCTGTAGTAGCCTAGCTTCGTACTCAGCATCCTATAGTGATCAAGTGTATGGAACACCACCTTTTCCTGTGTTGGTCTTCCACACCAAGCCAGGAGGCAATCAGGCTTCTAAACTCAAACATACTCCTTCATAACAACAAAAACCCAATTCTGTAATGTTTTAGGATTTGTGATAGTAACTCATATGATGCAGATGCTAACTTTGAGCCTCCTTTTCAAGCCAATGGGAGACAAGAGTGAACCACCACTGCAAGGACTTTATCTAGGACTTATAGCATACCATCTACTTATCAAGCATGAATCTTTACACTCTAAATATGGCCAGCAATGAACTTTCAAACAAGTATTTGTTGCTATGAGTAATTTAGTAGAATGGAATACTCATCCCATGTTTAGCAACCCTCCATGTAGAATGCAGGGTGTAAATCTCTCTTTGCAGCCTGAATAATCATAATTTTTGTAATCCAGGCTTTCTAAAAATTAACACCATTTTACATCTCCTTGGTATTTATTGTGAATTTCCTCCACTCCACAACAGTAAATAACAAAACTCTCAACAACTAATATCTCTCACCTCCTGCCTCTGCAGCTGACAGATATAAACATATTCTTAATAATCAAGTAAACAAAATAGTAATTATTGAAACAGTCAAATACAATACTTAAAGTTAAAAAAATTAATTACAATAGTTCTTGCTGCAACAGTTATACATCAAACAAATTGCCAGATAGATATTCTGTGGTTGAAATTGTGAATTTTGTATTTTAGAGTGTAAAATAATCTTTTATTTCTGACCCAATAATGCAAAATATAAAATATTGATCTTATTCTTAATTACAAATTGGCTTTTGTTGATAATGTTTTCATGAACTCCAATGTGTTGCTTGATATCCATAAATAGTAATGATTGTCTTGGATTTTGTGATTTTCTGCACAAAATAGTGTTTTATGTTGGATACGATAACTGAAAATATATAGTGATGATTTCCTTTTTAATTAAAGTTCAGATGTTGTAGTTAACATTTCCTTAAGATTCAAATACATTACTTGGTATTATTGTTAAGTTGTTTCTTTATTAAATAAATAGGTTGTATCAAAATATGAAACTATGTTGTTTGTTTAAAATTTGCTCAAGAAATTACTTTCGAAGTACCACTCTGTTACTTCATTAGCTAATCAAAGCTTTACAGGTGTCATTATTGTTGCAATGATGGATATAATTTGTTGTAATACACTTACGTAAAGTATACAGTGATGTGAGACATTTGGTATCAGGTCGTATGCTAATGTGTGGTGCTGTAATATTCAGTTGATGTAACTTGGTTTTTCCCAACACAGACTGAATGTGAGATTTCTATTTTGCGTCCTAATTTTAACATGGAGTTGACATTGGCACTGTTGAAATATAAATATGTTGTTGATTAACATTATTCAAAGTGCATCTTTGGTTTCGGGATTGATATACATTCTACCTGTATTCTTTCCCACTCCTCCCAAAGTGGTATTCCACCATCCACCACAGCTAAAAAATATCTTGCTCCATCATTATTCTACTTTAAATACAACCCATCTCCAAATGGATTCTGTTCCTTCAAAAAACCCAGGTGCAAGATCAGTTCTAAGTTCTTACCTAGCACATAACTTCCCATTATCTTCCCAGGCATACCTTATCCTACCTGAGGCAGAGCCACTAGTGTGGCAGTCATACACCAGCTGTACTGTAACTTTTGCACTGCCTTTGAAAAAAATTATACTCACAAAACTGCTGAGAGCTGCTGATAAATAATTCATTATTTACTATCAGTTTTGACTTTCTGGTTATCTTCACATATCACATAATTAACATTTGGTAATTTTATGGGGTGCACTGTGTAGATTAAAAACTTCTGATCAGAACAATACTGTCATATAGAAGAAGGTATACTTAGATGAATGATGAACTCTAACTTCACTTAATGAGGGTTTATTCAGCACTTCTACATATAAGAGTGGGGAGAGGACTGCCTCCAGCTAGAACACATACAGTATATGTACAACTACAGAACATTCCAGTACAGTGATACTTGACATTTGTGGATACTTCTAGAATGTACTCTAACCGAATATAGAAATTAAAATGGTACAATCCAGATGAGTTATGAACTCAGCACCCTCCTTTCAACAGTTTAGTATCATAACCACTACACCACAGTACTACTCAGCTTGTTCTGTGATGTTGCTCCCTCCTTAAGAGAACTGCATCTCTGTGTTACATTGTCCTAGTCCGGGAACGAGTCATCGATACTGCACACCCTGACCCTCGATTACTGATGCTTACCCTTGCGGTGATCTTCTTAGAACTTCTTTTGCCACTCTGCTGTTCATCATGTTTCTGCTTGTTGCCTGTCACCATAACTTTGAATTTACCCTGGGTAGCATGATCCTTGTAGAAATTTGAAGGGCCTGGACCGTATCTCTGATCTTTCTTAATCTTGCGTCGGGGTCAAAATCTTCAACTTCATAAGTAACATCAGACAACTGTCTTACAACATTATAAGGTCGAAATTAGGGCCTGAGGAGCTTCTCAGAGAGACCAATCTTCTGAACCAGAGTGAAGATCCAAACGAGGTCACCAGGCTGGTAGACAACAGGGCGGTAGCTCACATCATACCTTCAGCGATCATTTTCTTGAGCCTGCAACATGCAGAGTTGAGCTAACTGCCAAGCTTCCTCAGCTCTGGTTAACACCTGGCTGATGTGGTCATCGTCCACACCATAAGATGTAATGGAAACACAATGTCCATTGTCATAGTCGCCTCACGCCCATGCACCAGGAAAAATGGCGTAAATCCTGTGGTGTCTTGTTTTGCGGTGTTGTAGGCAAACATCACGAAAGGTAGCACCCCCTCCCAGCTGCTCTGCTCAACATTAACAAACATTGATAGCATGTTGTCCAAGGTCTTATTAAGGCATTCAGTAAGCCCATTAGTTTGCGGATGGTAGGCAGTCATCATGTGATGATTAATGTTACTGACAGCTTATCTCTGTCACAAGATTCGATTGAAAAACTTTCCCTTGATCTGTAATTAACGACCTTGGGTCACCATGTTTTAATACAGTGTCTTCCACAATGAATTTGGCTACCTCGGATGCTTCAGCTGTTTTCACAGCTTTTGTAATGTTATAGTGTGTCAGATAATCAGTGCAAACAATAATCCATCTATTTCCACTAGCAGACGTTGGAAATCATCCAAGGAGGTCAATCCCAACATGCTGGTAAGGTGTTTCGGCTGGTGGAATTGGTATGAGTTGGCCAGATGGTTTCTGAGGAACTTCCTTTCCCCTCTGGCACTCTCTGCAATACGATACATAGTGACGGACACTCCTAAATAAACCTGGCCAGAAAAATCTCTTGCGGATTCTATCGTATGTCTTAACAAATCCTAAATGTCCAGCCTCAGGTGTGTCATGGAATTTCTGTAGAACATCTGAGCACATGTGTTCAGGAATCACTGGTAGCCACCTCTTTCCAAACAGATCAAAGTTTTTCTTGCAAAGTAATCCATTAACTACCTTAAATTGTCCTTTCACATCCTCTGACTGATTTAGGGCAAGCGTAATTTGAGATATATTGGCGTCCTTCTTCTGCTAAGCAGAGAGATCCTGAAGTGTAGTGAGACAGTCACTATCTTCACCAAGCCTTGATGGTCTTGCACAGGGTTTCTTGAGAGGCAGTCTGCATCTTGGTGTTTTCTTCCACTTTTGTACACTACGGTAATGTCATACTCTTGAAAACATGGTGCCCACCTGGCGAGTCGTCCTGTTCGATTCTGTCAACCAACAAAATGAATGATGGTGTGTGACAACTGTGAATGGCCTTCCATAAGGATACTGTCAAAATTTGCACATGGCCCAGATCACAGCAAGTCATTCTCTTTCTGTAGTTGAGTAGTTTCTCTCAGTTTTTGTAAGTGCCCTAGAAGTATAGGCTATAACCTTTTCTTTTCCATCCGAAATTTGCACCAGAACAACACCAAGCCCATAACCGCTGGCATCTGTGTGTAGTTCTGTAGGTGCTCTCTCATCATACAGACCAATTACAGGGTCAGTCTTCAGAGCTTTTCACAGCACATTGAAAGAATCTTGTTGAGCACCACCCCAGATAAATTTAGCATCAGCTTTTAACAACTCATGGAGTGGCCTGGCTTTGATACAAAAGTCTTTGATAAAACAATGGTAATAAGAATATAATATGAGGAAGCTTCCCACATTTCTAATACTTTTAGGAATAGGAAATTCCATTATAGATTTCACCTTTTCTGGGTCTGGCCACACACTGTAGTTTGACACTAGGTGTCCAAGTATTTTGATTTCTTTTGCTCCAAAGACAGACTTTCAGTCTGCCTTGTTGGAGACACTTACGAACAGCCCTCAGTCTTTTGATATGTTCATCACATGTCTCTGAGTACACTATAATGTCATCTAAATAACAAAGACAAATCGTCCACTTCAGGTAACGTAGAAGGTTATCCATCATCCATTCAAAAGTTGCTGGTGCATTACACAAACCAAATGGCATTACCTTAAACCCATACCGGCCCTCAGGGGTGATGAATGCAGTTTTCTGATGATCAGCCTCATCTACTTCAATATGCCAGTATCTCGGGTACATGTCCATGGTTGAGAAAAACTTAGCCTCCTTCAGACCATCTAGTGTATCATCAATTTGTGGAAGAGGGTAAACGTTCTTTTTAGTTATCTTATTAAGCTTCCTGTAATCAACACAAAAGCACCAACTGCCATCCTTCTTCCTGACAAGGGCCACTGGTGATGACCATGGGCTCTGCGAAGGTTGAATGAAGTCATTTTTCATCATTTTCTCTATCTCATCGCAAATTATTTGACGTTCAGTTGCTGACACATGGTATGCTCTCTGGCTTATTGGTTGATAGTCTACAGTGCTAATCTGGCCGTTCAAACTTCTTGCATGTAATTCTTTTTTGATGCATTGTCTCAATATACTGGCACCATTGTATAAAGTCGTCTGCTGTCGAAACCTCCTTCAGGAGTAGGGCTTGATACATGTCCTCAGCAACACCCTTCATGATATGTGCAACCTTATCTTCCTCCTTCATTCTAGGATCCACTATTTTACACAGCTTGAAGCCGTCTTGAATGTAGGATGCAGTAGTTTCTTGTGGATGCTGTGCCCAGCACTTTAATTTATCATTAGCCTTGCCTTTCTGTCACTGTGTGTCACTGAAATACTTGCGCAGTTCCACCTGGAATACTTCGCAGCTTGTTAACTTCTCCTCGTTGTTCTCATACCACTGCTTGGCAGTACCCTCCAAGTAGAAAAATACGTTAGCCAAACACACAATGTTATCCCATTTGTTAAATTTGGCCAAACGCTCATATACCTTCAGCCACTTGTTTGGATCTTGGTCATCATCACCAGAGAACCCAGAAGGATGTCTCATGTGGTGGCACACAGTCGCTGTCATTGTAATATCCTCTTCTTCTTCTGTCTCCGGTAGATTGCAATCTGTTGAATATGGCCCAAACTCAGGTTTCTCGCCACATTAACGGTGGCTCTGTTGTGGGCTGATGGGAGCAACTGTGTCGTCACAAGTTCCAATACCCAGCATCTCCATCAGAATAATGTCATGTAGAAGAAGGTGTACTTAGATGAATGATGGACACTTACTTCACTTAAAGAAGATTTATTCAGCACTTGCACGTACAAGAGCTCAGAGCCTTTGGCCAAAACACATACGATGTAACTTACCAAATGAAAGCATTGGTATGTTGATAGAGACACTAACAAACACAAACACACACACAAAATTCAAGCTTTCGCAACCCACGGTTGCTTCATCAGGAAAGAGGGAAAGAGAGGGAAAGACAAAAGGATGTGGGTTTTAAGGAAGAGGGTAAGGAGTCATTCCAATCCCGGGAGCGGAAAGACTTACCTTAGGGGGAAAAAGGGACAGGTATACACTCGCACACACACACATATATAGAACATTCCAGTACGATGATTCTTGACATTTGTGGATACTTCTAGAATGTACTCAAACTGAATATAGAAATTAAAATGGTATACTGCAGGTGAGTTTTGAACTCAGCACCCCCCATTCAATAGTTTAGTATAATAACCACTACACCACAGTGCAAGTCAGCTTCTTCTGCGAAAAAGTGATTAAAAGTGTTACTTGAAAGCAGACTTGTTCTGTGATAATTATAACTAGAATTCTGTAAATTCAAAGCAAGAAGCAGTAATAAGAGAACTGTGGTATTAACAATGGTTTCTTCCCATAAAGTAGAAGCTTTCCAGCTAATCTTTAATGTTCATCTTAACCTGTGCAAGCACAAATAGAACTTAATAGTTTGATAGGTAATTTTCAATAAGTGTGCAGTGTCAATTACTCATGTACTTTTGTTGTTTATGAGCACCTCAAGTTGTTTCACAACTGTGAAAGTTTTATTTCAGTACAGCATGTATAAACACAATGAAAAGAATGAATGGCCTAGTAAGCAATGACACATTCACTTCATCTGTCAACCTCAAGTAAAAGCATGTGCCTTTGTTTCAAGGTATCTTTCTTCAGCATCTAGTGTATCCTACATGGTTTTTCCGTGATCTCTCTCAGCTCTGCATGTTGCATTAAGTGTTGGAAATTCCAGCACTTGCAAGTGAAATGCTACTAAGTAAACAAAATGAGTAGCAGACCAGAATCCCAAATTCAATGCCCCTGATCAAAATGACACTAATAGGTTATCAACTGTATGTGACTTCACACATGAATGCATTGCTGCTACTGGGATGCATGCTGTTAGCATCGGTGTAGGGCACTAACTCTGAATGCATAACCATGTAAGAAATTTCAAAAGTCATTTAGTGCAAGACAAGCACATCTGTCTCTCAGAGAAGTGAAAGCCTTAACTAATTTCATTGTATACCACATCCAATATGACCTCTGTCTATGGCAGACACTGCATTTTTGCAAAGCCTCAGAGAAGCAGCAGTGGTGTGCATTAATAAAAATCAAACAACCAATGTTCGTAAAGTTGTTGATGATGCTAATTTCTGTCTCATTAAAAAAATAGTGAGCAATGAGGCTCTGAAATAATAAAAACCCATTTTGCAGAGAATAGATTCTTAATTATTATCATGGCCTCTGTGACCAGCTCTCCAATGAAACACAATTAGGTGGTTTGAATCCTGTCTATGCTGACAAGTTTCCAAAGATCAGTGAGTTTTATCCAGTGAAGGTTTTGATATAAGCAATCATTGGTATCTAGTGACTCATTACAGAGTATTTTCTTTTGCATGCTGTTCCAGTTGCCTTTGTCAAATGTTCTACAATAAATACATTCACAGCAAAGCTAATGCATCTACTGTGGAAAATCTTAAAGGCTTGTAAAGAAACTGCCAAAGTTGTCCTGTAGTATTTGCTGATGTCAACATGCATAAATGCATTCTTGCTGTATCACCCATATGCTTTTATTGTATACTGCTCAGGTTTGTCTCATGTTTTGTTCCCAGCAACCTTAATTGTGTAAATGTAGTGACACAGTGAGATTACATTTAAAACATACAGTTGAATAATATATACCTCATATATTGGGACATGGAGTACTATTGATGAGGGGCACAATGACACAATGAAGAGCTGTTCCTGCACCAATTTCTTCTTTACGTCAGCACCTATTGGTAACTATTATTTGTGGAGTAAGGCTGTGTGCCAGACCAGTACGTGAACCTGGAACTTTTGCCATTTGTGGGCAAGTGCTCTACTGACTCAGCTATGCAAGCACAACTCATGATGGCCCCTCATAGGTCCATTTCCAACAGTACCTCATCTCCTACCTTCCTACATGCTATATGGATCTTGGGTGTATAGAGGCAAGAAGACATATATGGTCAAGTTTAAAGCAGTTGGCTGCTGACAACTAGCATGCTGCACTGGTATCGCCTCCAGCGCACCATTTGGAGCTTGGCATTGTCATATCCCACTGTTATCGTTTCCGCTGCCCAAAGCTTTATGACTGCTAGTTTTCAAGAAGTTAACTTTTACAAACAGGAAAATTTCAGCAGTTTCAACAAGTTTAATGTAACACTGGGTGTGTTTAAAAATAAGAATGGATTTTTACTTATTTACAGACATAAGAGAATTTACACAGTATGTGAATTAAACAAATTTTTGTTTCATGCTTGTTAAGAACTAAAAACTGACCTTCTCTCGGTTATTTTGTGAACATATTTTATCAATTTGATGTTAATACAAATAAGTACACTGGACTGCACAGAGAGAAACAGCCAAGACAATACACAGTACGGTAACATAATATGGAACAACTTGCATGTGACGGTAATTGACAATCTAACAGGAGTGCAGAATTTCATTTTATCATAGACCTACGTTAAGAGACTGCATGCCTTAAGTCCAGCAACACAATCCGTACCTATGAGGCAGTTCTTTTTATGCTGCACTCCAGTCTGCACACATCACTGAATCTTGCATGACTACAATAACACTCAGAAAAGGGTCAGTGTACCAACACAGAAAGAACAGACTATCTGATAAAATCAACTATTTTGTTGAGGCCCCTTACTTGCCAATGAGGTTGACATTAAGAATGCACAACATTTATGCAAAATTGAGAACAGTACTTATCTGAATTCAGGGAGTTTGGGAGACAAACTAATGTGGATACAAAACAATCCCATTGTGTCGTATTTAGATACTCATAGATAACCTTAAAATCCCTTTGATGTTGTGCCATGTGGCTCTTAGGAACATTTTGGACTCTGCCTTTAATAAATCACATGATTTCTTCAGGTCAAAAATCACACTAACAACCTGGACTCAACCACACGGCCATCGTCAACATCCTGTTACAACAATGAGCCAGTATACCAATGAAGGTCTCAACCCACTGACCGACAGTTGGTTGAGTCATGATGTATGGCCTCCCATATGCTTTGTTCTCTTAAACTACCTCCATCTAAGTCTGTAGATATTGCCACCAGGAAAAATAAACATTGAAACGGCAACTAAAAAGACTGCCTATGTGGATGATGTAACCAAGGCAGATTACAGTCTGAAGTAGGTCCGACATCAGCCAAGCCCCAAGACATTTTCTTCCATTCAATGGCCTGTCTGTCTTACTTAGAACATTGGAGGCTGCTGTGACAGCAGACAAGCTACTTTATCAGTTATTTGTCTATGAAAACTGCAGTGTCCTATATTGTTTTCTCCAGTGGATACTCTTTAGCAAAACTCTCTGAAAAATTTTCATTTCATTTTTACTGTCGTAAAATGCATTTTTCGGATGTACTATTTTTCTTTCCTTGATTGTCCTTTCCTTGGACTCATCTGTTCACTAATTTCCAAGGGATATCTGTCCTCAGAAATTCAGTCTTACTAATTGTTTGTGCCTTAGCGAAACCTTATGTCAGCTCTCCAGAAACTTTCAGCAACTATGCTCTCCTGCCAGCCCTAATGACGTGGTGCCCTTGTCCCCCCTTCCCCCTCCCTTTCCTCCCTATGCAACAATGATAGCTTCTTGCCTTCAGGTGGTCCTACAAATTCTAATGTCAGTGCTTAGTTGAAACTGATATATCTTGAGATCTAACTCTCAAATCACAAAGCATGTTTTCACAAAACTTACTGTAATAAAATTGTATGTCCATCATCCTGTGACTGCATATACTTATCACTTTCCTTCATTATTTTAATTTATCGAGAGATTAGCTATGAGTTTGCTGAGCATGCAAAGTGGAAGAATCTACCACTGCCATGTCTCAATCTTCTCACATTGTTTTTGAAACTTCCATGAGCTCTGAATATCGGTACATGATAAACTTCTCTTTCCTTTATTTCTACATCATGTAGGTATATTTTACTTTCTCACATTTTCTCCTGGCCCCAACTGTTCACAGCCTTCAATTCTGGCATTTTCATTTCCTTTACCAAGTCTTACCAGTTTTTAGAACACCCCCCAACATTTAACACCATATATTTTAAGAAAACATGCACTGATAGTAACACCAGTTAATTCCAATACAACATATTTCAGTAAGAGTATCTCTTTATGCTATGTATGTAGTGTTATCACAGTTACTTTGTCGTACCACTTAACACTTCTCATCTAACTTCACCACACAGTTTCACATGCTAGTGCTGGTGTCTTAACCTATAAGATATGAGGTAAGTGATTATGATCCTCCACCTTGAGATGTAACCCTAGGCATGGGACAAAAGAGAGTATTGCTGTCCGCCATGTCTGCCATGACACCTTCTTTCTCATCAACACCATGGTCCACTTCAATTGCTACTCCAGAGCCCTCTTTCTCAAGATGTGAGCTAGGTTCATATATCTCAGAATATAAGCCTCACAATGACACCTGAATGGTACCATTTTCCACACCATGTAACAAAGGTTGTTTTCTAACTACACACAGATTAATTTGTTATGCTGCATTTTCCAAATACTTTCAGAATAATTTTAGTCATGACTTTAGTGATGGAAGCTTACCATTGTTGCTCATTATGATTTACTCTGTCCAAGGAATACCACTCGTGACTCCATAGACCTTTTTCCCTGTCCATTAATGTACTTTTTTGTTTTTCATAGACTGAAACTGATACTTTCTTGTATGCATTTGCTACATTTACTCAATCACTAGATCTTTTTATATTTACACTCCTGAGTCCACCTATTCTGGTGCTCCACACTGCTCAGTCTCTTATTTCCTTAGCCAATCACATAAAATATACAGGTCACACACCTGTCTGTGACACAAATCACTCATCTTCTTAACATCAGATCCTTGCAATCGTATATATTATACATTCCGCACTGTTACTTTAGTTCCAAGTTACATTTGTATTATATTTATTCCTCTTGTAACCTATTTTACTTAAACCATAAAAACACTGTTCATACTTGTATATCAGAGTGTTACTTCCAATGTTGTGATTTACCCAGAATTCTGTCTTGTTTTCACTTCATGTCCCCCTTGTTATTTTCTCTGTATTTCAAAACTCTATTCACACTGTTCTACTTTTGGGATTTTACATTTATCATGATATCATCATGACATCCTGTATCCAACCATTGACTTACTTCACATATTCTCTTGCCATTTTAAAGACTTCCCCACTTCAATTGTCTATATGCACATACTGAAGATTATCAACAATATATTAAACAAAAGAGGAAGAGAATAGAAGAAGGAAAGAATGCATTGTTCTACCCAGCTCAAGTACGCACAGTCGCCTCACTGTGAAGTTTCCCATAGAGCAGGAAACCTCATACCCTTCTTAATGTGCCTCATCCACCATCCCTTCATCAACTTTCCACGGATCTGTTTCTGGTCCTCCTTCCAGAGGATAACTCTTACATCCTTTTTCTGCTTCCCTTTGAACTCCAAAACAATATAAACTTATATAACTTATATTTCATACTTCTTTTTCGGTACAACCTTTGGTCCTACTTGGAAGTTCAAAATTTCCCAGAAATGGCTCCTTTTACTAAAAAAATTGTGTTACTACTGCCTTTTCCTAAGTAAACTCAGCATGAACAGGTGCTATGAAGTTTGAGTGGTACCAAAATGGGCGCCTTGTCATCCTCAGCCCACAGGCATCAATGAATATGGATGTGGAGGAGCATGTGGTCAGCACATCACACTCCTGACCGTTAGTCAGTTTACATGACCGGAGCTGCTACTTCTCCAACAAGTAGCTCCTCAGTTTGCCTCACAAGGGCTGAGTACACCCCACTTACCAACAGAGCTCAACAGACCATCCAAGTTCTAGCTCACTCTGACAGTGTTTAACTACACTGATCTGATGACTGCCTTTTCCTGCATGCTGATATTTTGTTAGAAAACGAATATTTGCATACTTGGAAATACACATGGTTTATTGGGTACTGGTTCAACACAAAGCACGTACAACAACAACAACAACAACAACATACAGAGAAACCACACACAGGTGCATATTACTAACCACTGAACATGAAATACTGACTTTAGTTATTAAAGAACACCAAAGATGTAAAATACATTAACACTCTCCCTTATTTAATAACTTGCAAAGTCTAATCTTATTACATAAATACTGATATCTAATCGAAAACAGAGGCTTTTTTAGTATATCAGCAAGTTGTTCTACAGTATCTACTTTTGCAACTATGATTTCATAAGCACTAAATAGTTCACAAACAAAGAAATGCCTTATATGAATATGCTTCGTTCTTCAGTGAAACTTGGGATTCTGGGCAAGCCAGATAGCAGCTTCATTGTCAACCTCCAGAACTGGTGTTGCCTCCAATTGGTCCAATTCTGTCAGAAGCTTCTTGATCCAGACAATTTCCCGAGCAGCTTCACTGGCAGCCACAACCTCAGCTTCAGTTGTGGATATGGCAGCAGAAGATTGCCTTTGACTAACCCAGGTGATGGGTACCCCAGAGTACAGACAAAGGACACCAGATGTTGAGAGCCCAGAGCCAAGATCACCACCAATGTGGTCAGCATCACTAGAACACTCTAAAACCTGCTTCCTAGAATTGTTTTTATATAAAAGTCCATAATTTGTTGTGCCTCTCAGGTATTGTAAGATTCTTTTAACTTTCACTACATCACAATCTGTTGATTTCATGATACAACACTGACAGCATATGCAATGTCAGGACGTCTCCCACACATCAGAAACATCAGTACTCCAACAGCTCGACTGTATGGAAATTCAGAGTTGCAAGGACTTTCTTCTGTATCATTGTCATTTATAATGGGTGTAGTTACAGCCTTGCAGTTCTTCATGTTGAAATGCTCTGGTGTTTTCCTGTGTAATGAGTCTGACTTACACATACAGTTCCACGTTCTTGTTGGTCAATTTCCAGACCTAAGAAAAATGATGCAGGCACTGAAGTAATTTTAAACTCTTCTCTTAAATCACTGACAATGTCTTCAAATTCCTGTTCACTGTGAGCTGCAATCAGACCATCATCAACATAAAGCACAAGGAATATTTTCTTACAGCCTTACTGTCTCACAAAAAGACATGGACCAGCTTCACTCCTCAGAAAGCCCAGTTTAGTGAGATGATTACTGTACTTCTAATTCCAGCAATGCAGAGCCTGTTTCAGTCTGTATGGACTTTTCTTCAAGCAACATACTCTCCCAGACCCATCATCACATCCTTGAGGTTGTTGCATATAAATGGTTTCTTTTAAATCAATATAAATGCTCTCCCTTGCAGCAACACTTAGCAGTGCTCTGAATGTGCTCTGAATGTCTGCTCATAGTCAACTCCTCTCTGCTGCGAATAACCCTTAACCACCAATCTTGTCTTGAATTTATTGACTGAGCCATCAGCATTTGTTTGACTTTATACACCGATCTATTGGGAATGGACATCTTTGCATATGGTAGGTCAACCACATCCCTCGTTCCATTTTCTTGAAGAGCTTTTATTTCAGAATCCATAACTTCCTTCCAGAAATCGTTTTGAACAGACTTCATGGCATCGCTGTATGTTTCTGGTTCTTGGAAAGATATTGAGAGGTTCATTACATAATCATTAAACTTTTGTGGAGGTCTGAGGGTTAACCGATCACACAGACATGGTAAAGCTTCTGCACTTGTGTCTTCCTGATCTTCCTCCTGAGGGTCTTCATCTACATCCAAGGAACTGCCATCCTCTTCACTCTCACTTTCAATACCATTGGTCTTCAGTCTGAGGTACTGGATCCTGATGACTGAAAACATTCACTGGAAGAGTTGAACTTTTCTCACTCTTCAGTGGCCTCTCCTCGAAGATGACATCTCGTGACCTAATGAGTTTGCACACCTCTCCACAATAAATTATGTAACCCTCATTGTGATCATATCCAATGAGGACACATTTCAGTGCTTTTCGGTCCATGTTCCTCCTCTGTTGTTTTGGAATATGAGCATAGCAAGTGGAGCCTATCACCTGCAGATGTTTCAGGCTAGGCTTTCTTCCATACCACAATTCATATGAATATGTTCCTGGAATACTGGAAGGCCCTGTTCAGATAGAATGTAGGTTGTGGTGTTCACCATCTCTGCCCAAAGTTTCTGTGGAATGTTTGCATGTGCATGCATTATAGCCCTGGCAGTTTCCACAACTGTGCAGTTCTCTCTTTCACTGCACCCATTTTGTTCTGGAGTGTAAGGCATTGTGAGGCGTTGAATTACACCCTCTTTGTGAAGAATCTCTTTTGCTTGTTTGTTGTCAAATTCTTTCCCATTATCACTCAGAAGTTCCTTGATGGTATGTCCAGCAGCTTTTGCTTCAGCTATGAACTGCCTTAACTTTTCTGCAACTCCAGACTTTTCTTGTATGAAATATGTTGCCGTAAACTTTGTACAATTATCTTTGAAAAGAACAAAATACCAGTGCCCTGACACAGAAGGTACTTGAAACGGACCACATACATCAGCGTGAATAAGTTCACCTGGTTCTGCTGTCCTCTTTCTGTTACCAAATGGTAAACGAAGAGCCTTGACATAAATACAGCCTTCACAAAGTTCACTATCCATTTCCACCTCATTATTTAACTCGCTACAAAGTACAGACTTCACATGGCGGCTTGTTCTGGTTTCCAAATGTTTCATGATAAAGCTGCAACGTATTGTCTCTGCTAGTGGTATTAACTGCGCTGAGGGAGCTAGGTTTCACATTTCTTACAGCAAGTTTAAAAAGGCCTACAAAGCAATCACAGACAACTGCCAATCTAGTAACATTATCAATCTTAAGATGACAAATTTCTGCAGTTGATGTGAATTTACTTTCTGGATGTTTATCCTTTACTGCAAGAACAGAGAATAGATTGTTGTGAATCTGAGGTACATACCATACATCTGTCAAGGTAATTCTGTTCCATTTTCCTCCAACTGCTGCTTCAAGGTCTATTGAACCTTTTTCCAATTGCTTCAATTATGTCACCATTAGCTGTAGTAACTGACTGTTTTGTTAGAAAACGCTGAAATGTTTTGAAACAATTCCTGTCATTTGTAATATGACTTGTTGCACCATTGTCTATATACCAGTCATCATTTCTACATTCAGAGTTCATCACAGAAGATGTCATAGCAAGAAGTAGCATATTTGTATCTGTGGTAGCTGGTTTTGGAGGTTTGCCATCCGCTGCCCACTTTCTGCACACTTTAATTGTATGGTTAGGTTTCTTGCAGTAATTACATATTAATTTCTTTTTCTTCTTTTTCTCTGTTGGATTTACTTGCTGAAATGACAGCCTTGATGAGTCTGTAGTGAGGGCTTCTTGTTTACTAAAATCACCCTCCTTTGTACTAAGAGCTTTTTCATATGCACACAATTTATTTGTTAAATTATCAACTGTTCTGTCATCTCTAGATGTTAACATCCAACTAGATTTAAACAAAAAATAGTCTTCTGGTAGTGTACCTTATATTTTACAAATCAAAAACAAATCAGGCATTTCTGAATTATTTACGATGTCTTTGGTCATTTCTGGTTTCAATTCACTCCACAAATATTTCTGTTAGGAAATATGTGTCACAATATCATCTTCAGGAGCCTTTTTGTAACTAAAGAACTCCAAACAAAGGTTGTAAACTTTGTCTTCAGAGACACCATCAAATATTTTGTGTGATTCTGTCCACACTTCATACACTGTATTTAGATGCATTATTTTCTGCTAAGTTTCTTCCAACATATTTGTAGTCAAAACAAGTAGAGCGTTGCTGTCTGCTTTGTTAAAAGCTTCTAAAGCACTTTTATAGATCGCCATTTGTTCAACGGTAGCACTTTCAGAAATAATACTAGGTTTCACTGTCCTGCCTTCCACAACATCAAGTGCACCAGGAATTCCTCATAGACAAATACTTATTTTGTATTTCCAAATGTTCCAATTTGTTTTGTCTTCCACAACTCCGATGTTGATAATTCTCCTTGAATCCATCGTGGTTGCATGGAATTAACAACTTCAAAAACGTCTTCTTGGAGATAACTTTAAAAACCTTTTGCACAGAGCTACGTTATTATTTTTGTACAAGTGTCCTTTTAACACATACCTGGGCCCATAACCTGCTGAGATTTTCTTAGAAAAATAAATATTTGCATATTTGGAAATACACATGGTTTATTAGGTACCGGTTCAACACAAAGTACGTACAACAAGAACAACAATATACAGAAAAACCACACACAGGTGCGTATTACCAACATTAGCACTGCATGTACATTATTATACAACACCGCTCGACATTTACATCACAACCATTTATATTAAAGAATTGATACCTATGATCATGTTAACACAGTTTCTGAATTCTCTAACGTGTGCAATTCTGTGACCACAACTTTGAACTGCAAGAGTAGTTTGACTTCATGTTGGATTGTTTTTGGACACCATCTCTGTAGCACCAAAAATTTTAACGTTATAGGTCAGCAGTAGTACTGTGTTCATTTTGCTAGGTGAAGTCACTGAAATCTGTGAACAGCTGTCAACCAGTACCTCACTTTCTAAGCCACCTACTGCTACTTTTACAATCGGATTGACATCAGCTGAAATGGGCACCAGCTCTCCCCCACAAAACAACTCTTTTATTTTGGCTTTTTTTTTTACCCAACTCAGTCACAGGCATCGAATTTCTATCTTTGCTCTTCCTATTCACCATTGAGTGTGGGAGTCTAAAAGCACACTGCATGAGTGCTGTCCAACCTTGATGGCAGTCATATTTGGCATCTCCATCAAATACGAATTTATAAATCATATTAGTGCTGTCCAGAGGCACTATTGTGTTTTGTAATGAACATTCTTGTTTGAATTCTCTCCCTTGCAGTTCAGAAGTGCTTGCTTCCTTGCAGTCTTTCATATACTGTTCTGGAGCCTGAAGTCCTCACACTTGCCACATCAACGAATTTTTACTTCTTATTGTTCCTGTTCCAGTCAGTTGCTTTTTGTCAAACTGTCACACTATCCCAATAGTACCAGTAGCATTTAATCCGTCAGTTATGTCATAATAATAACTGGGGTGCAAGTCAGGTGACTCTTCACATACACTCAGTGGTGCAGGAATGTCTCCCCCACTCATTAGTGTCTCCATTCTTACAAAGTTCAATAGAACTTCCCATCAGCTGCCCAACCAAGCTATTCAGCAATCTTGTTCCCCCACTGAGTGCACCTCCTCTCCACCAAGGTCACCTGTGGCAGCTGCTATATACACTTTATTTACGTTCCTCACTATTATTTGCCAGTTTTCTACTTAAAATTGGTCATCAGAATGATTGAAATTCTGTTGCCTGCCGTGCACATCATCATAAGTGGCACGAGTCTTCCACCTTCCCACAGCTCCTGTGTTATATTTTGCACTGTACTGTAAGGGCCATGAGAATATTAGACTCTTTCAAGAAAACGTTCATAATTCTCGTAATTGTCATGGAGTGGTGCTACAAGTTCTCACCAAACACAGAATGGTAATAAAAGTTTTATACCCACAACAACAACTGTACAGCCACCCCACATCAGTACTTACAGATTGCCTTCATTGTGCCCTGGACAGGTTGAACTAGTCTTCGATCCAGAAGTGTATGAGCAGTTATCACTGAATTGCTGTAGACCAATATTCTTTCAAAAATTGGACCTTGATAATTTGTAAATTATTACAGTACTTAGTTACATCATTCATCTGTCTAAAGACATCATCTTTGAATTGCTCTGCTGTAAAAGAAACAGACAGCAAATGAGTTGTAGAAAAGGTAGTAAGAGCAACTTGACTTTCTGCGAGTTGTATCCAAGGCTATATCCTCAAAGTCTCATGTGGATGGCCTTAGCCGCAGCTGGTTCCATGGCTAAGTAAAGATGAGGACAGCAACCAGGCAACAGTCAGTTACTGCTTCACAGTGGGCTAATAGCAACTTGTCCAGAAACACATGGAAGTATGACTTCTTGACATGGCTGGAAGTACGAGAAGATTGTACTGAAAGATGTTAGGCGATTAGCCAGTTTCATCCATAGCTAGTGTCACACTCTTGGATATTATGGTGCAACTTAATGGTATAAACAGTAACAAACATTATGAGCACAATGAAACAAACAAAAATTAACAGAATATAGGCACTAGTAACTTCATTAGGCAAAAATTAATTTATATCATTACCTATGTCAAAGTATCATTAACCATAAAGCCACATGACAAGATTAAAATGTGAGGATGCCCCTAATATAACTATAAAATGTAGAAACTGTAGCTTATACGTTTGAAATCTGTGGTAACAGCTAAAGAGGCGAAACTTCTAAAATGTTATAATTGTTTCCGGTATAAAATTTGTTTCATACTTGGAAACTGACTCCTTTTGATGAACTGTTCCTTGTGATATGCACCTCCCTCTACTCTTTATGTGTAAGGTCTATGTGTTTTGGCATAAAACTTGAAATTTGACATTTCTCTTATGTGGCATAGGCACCAGCACTTAAATCAGTGTCTTTGTTGTCCACAGGTGTGCTCGGTTGTCTTGGACACTCCTAATGTCCCCTGTGACAGGTCAGCCAGCAGCGACAAAGTCATTAGTATCAGGGTGCACACCCACCTTCCAGGCAACGAGACCAGCAGCTCATCATCGACGATGTTTTCTTTTTCTATTGTGGTGGGCATCCGCATGCTATAAGCGCAGCCAACACACTATGAGCACCACGTGCTGACGTCACGGGCACAGAGAAGACATCACCTATTGGCTGGAGACGCTGTGGCTCTGCTGTTACCACAACAGAAACATTACATCATTGTGAGGCTAACATCAGTACAGTCAGAAATGTTTACCTGGCATTTAAAACTGATTTTTGTTTACAGTAAACAAATTATTTGAGCAACATGAGAATACTCATTGAGAGTAACTTATCATTGTTTAATAGTTCGCGTAACAACCTTCACTGAGATCAGTGTAGGGCATCTGTTTTAGCTTTGTACTGGAGCATTAGTTACACGACGATACATGCATTGGCTTATTCACTTTCATTCAGCATCTTGTTCCATCAGAAATTTAACAGCATTCTTGAAGGCGTTCACTGCCAACCACTTAGCCTATCTGTAGCAATGTATGTTATGCGTCATCAACCTCACAATTTCTTCATGGCAGAACTCTCAATACAGACAAAGTTTCCAGAGCTTCATGTTTTCGAAGCCATCTTCAGAGTATAACAGTCCTAGATTGAGAGATAATGCCTGAGAAAAGAAACTTATAATAGAGAAGAATTTATCTGTGGTCATCACAGACACAGCTACAAACTAATAATCCTGACTTTTTTCCCATGGAAATCTTAACACTTAAACATCCCTCTTGACATATTCTGCCTGAGAAAGGCCACACCAGTTAAGTTACCACACTGTATTCATTCGCTTCATCACAGATATTTCACATGAAAAGTCAAAATAAAAAGGAAATAATTTCATGCTTGGCAGAGCGAGTGCACCAGCATACATCATTGGTTCAGTAAATGACGTGTCACAGTCACATGACTGGCCATCGGTCCCTATCAGCCGACTTCCACAATTGGTGGCCAGAGTCTGGTGTGACATAGGCAAACTGTAGAGCACAGTGTTTTGAGCTGGACCACAGCCAACAGCTCTTTCACACAACATTTTTTGATCTTTTTCTATTACTGAAAGTCAGAAAGTGAAACACATTATTTTTACTCTTCCATTGTAGCAAAATGATACTTTTAGCTTTTAGGGAAATGTAAATACATGTCAGGTATTGCACATCACATAGTAGATATCCACTGCTGTACCAAAACACTATTTCTGGGAAGTTGAATCTTCCCCCAAGTGGTGAGAGGTGGTAATAGCTAATGCATCCTAGAACATTGTCTAACATGATTGTTAGGTGATGCAGGTGTTAATGGTGGGCAAAGGCATAATGTTATTGCGGCATTATACTTGTTCCCCACGTTTGTCTTTCCAGATGTGCATTCGGCTCTGGCTTCAGTTTTATTCATATATATTACTTCTCAAGTCAACATCCCTTTTCTTCAAGACATGCTATTCGCACAGAGATGAATGAGGCATCATTAGAAAATTTTTAATCGTTTCTCATACTGCATACCGGTTTTGTGCTAAGACTTACTATTTGTCGAAAATTTTGAACTATCGTAGGCAAAAGGGCATCATAGATGTCCGGCATCATACCTGTAGTTTTTGAAGCTAACCTCTTACTCACGAACAAGAGACTCACTCTTCATTTTATCTTATTACAAAAAAAAAAAAAAATGGTTCAAATGGCACTGAGCACTATGGGACTCAACATCTTAGGTCATAAGTCCCCTAGAACTTAGAACTACTTAAACCTAATTAATCTAAGGACATCACACACACCCATGCCCTATCTTATTACAAATTATGTCTTATTAACAGGATAATTTGTATACATCAGTGTCATAGACTATAACGGTAACCACTGCAGTAGTCCATTATCTCTGCCCGTTGTACAGGTTGGCATTCCTGTATGAATATGCCTTTCGAAATGACAAAAATATTAGTCACTGCAACATAAATTATGATTTACGTATTGCTGCTATGGCCTAACATGCTTACATGAAGTACGAAATGCAATCAGAATCCTGAAATACAGTTAGAATTTATTGAGGTCTTAGTGAATTCCAGGTAAGAAGCGAATTAAAATTGCATTTGCTGTCACTATAAGCAAGTTATGGGGACAAAGTTTCAAATCGTATTTACCATATCCATTCTTTACTTACAGGCAGTCGCATGTAGCCATTTCAGGACAAAATAAATCAACCAACATTTTCTTATCCCTTAAGGAAAATGAAAAATAAAAAGTTCATGAAGCTCAAATTCTTATACAATATATCATTTACAATTAGATATACTAAAGCTCTGGAAACAATTTCGTTCAAATTTTCTGTGTGGAAATATATAGAAAAGTGTGCGTCATAAATTTATGATTATTATTTCACTTTTTTGGTTTATTTTTAAAGAATTTTTATCAGTTCACAAACCATCTGTATCCCAACTACATTCTTATCCCAAATACTGTCATTATTTAAAACTATGAAAGCACTTAAGTTTCGTACAGGGCTCCTGATGAGTAATAATGTCCAGCCACATTGAACAGCTCTGTTGGAGGTGCTCTTGGAGTAGGAGGATATTTGGCAAATGGGCTGGCCTGTCCCGTGACGTAAATTTCATTGAGCACGTGTGAGATCCAGTAGGAAAACGTGTTTCAGCATATCCACATTCACCAATGACCATCCAACAGCTGTCAGTCCTGCTGGTAGATGAATCAAACGCACTGCCACAAGAACTTTTTACCAAACGTATGGTCAGCATAGGAGGACGCAATAGAGCATGCACTGTCATCAGTGGTGATCACACATTCCGTTAAGACCCATGTCCCGCCATTTGTAATACCAGGGGACCATCATGAAATGCGGACACTTTAGTGTAATTCGACTTTGAATGAAGTTATTTCTGTTCTCATTGTGCACTTCTTTCAGTAACCTTCTCTAATACACTGTAGCAATTCTTTCTATGAATGGCCCACATTTCATTGAACCATGTTACTTGGCAGAGACACATCTTGTGAAAATTATGAACTTTTTGTCCATAAGATTTGCACAACAGTTGTATTGCCATGACTTGACACACAAATAGCCAAGATATTGACGATAGTGCAAAACACCATTCACAGTAAGACTCTACACTGCTATTATGTTTCCATACTCAATCGCAATCACAAGGCCACCTGCAATTATCTACCACAACATCAGAATAGCCCATACGCAGTCAGATAGAGATGATAGCTCTACGTACCGGTCCTGTAGTGAGAGATGACACAGGAGTATGACAAAATTTTTGTTCATCTCATCACATCTCCTACACGATAGTACATCATTTTATTTAGCAACATCAGTTGAAGTAACAATAAATCTCATTGCACCTCTGAGGTAGTGTCACCTTGAGCTACACCTGCACGAATACTCTGTAAGTCACCTTTAAGTGCCTGGCAGAGGGTTCATCAAAACACTTTTACTATTCCTCTACCGTTTCACTCTGTAACAGTGAATGGGAAAAACAGACTTTGCTTAAAAGATATCACTGCTCTGGAAAACAGTATTGTTTTAATGGCTGGCATCATTAGTCACATAACATGTCCATCTCTCTCTCCCCTATTTTTTGATAATACCAAATGAGCTGCCCCTCTCTGAGCTTTTTCAATGTCCTCTGTCAATCCCATCTGGTAAGGGTACCATACTGCACAGTCATACCCTAGCACAGGATGGACAATTATAATGTAGGCAATCTCCTTAGTAGACCTGTTGCATCTTCTAAGTTCTCTGCCAGTAAAATGAAGTCTTTGGTTTGCCTCCCCCAAAATATTATCTATGTGATCATTCCAATTTCAGGAACATTGCATCATAATTATGAACAACACAGGCACTGCAATACTATAACTTTCCACCAACAATTAGCAAGTGTCTTTCAATTAAAAATGTCACTCTTGTATGGCAATATACATAATTAACATATGAATGCTGGTTACAGACGCATGATTGACAACATACGGAAATTTGGGTCTGGCTCAGATAGCCTAATGGTAAGGTGACCACTCGCGATAAGTGGGAAATCCGCATTTGAGTCCTGGTCCAGCACAAATTTTCATTATTGTCATTCAGTTATACAGTTGACGGTTGTCCAATGTGTGCCTGTTCCTTTCCACATGGATGCATATCTAAAGGAACATTGCATTGTACTTCAGAACAACAAAGCCACTGCAGTATTTTATTTATCCACCAATACTGGGCTAGTGACTTTCAATTAAAATATCTCTCCTGTACGGGAATATACATAACAGATGTACAAGTGCAGGTTGGCGACATACATGGAGAATACACAGGTAGCTAATGGTAAACTGACAGCTATCAATAAGCCAGAAATCTGTCACAATTCTAGGTCCAGCACAAAAAAAATTTTTGTTGCCACTCCATTATACAGCTAATGTTTTTCCATATTTGCAACTACAACTACATTGCACGCACTTGTCTGACTCAGTTATACAGTTGACGGTTGTCCAATGTGTGCCTGTTCCTTTCCACATGGATGCACATCTAAAGGAACATTGCATTGTACTTCAGAACAACAAAGCCACTGCAGTATTTTATTTATCCACCAATACTGGGCTAGTGACTTTCAATTAAAATATCTCTCCTGTACGGGAATATACATAACAGATGTACAAGTGCAGGTTGGCGACATACATGGAGAATACACAGGTAGCTAATGGTAAACTGACAGCTATCAATAAGCCAGAAATCTGTCACAATTCTAGGTCCAGCACAAAAAAATTTTTGTTGTCACTCCATTATACAGCTAATGTTTTTCCATATTTGCAACTACAACTACATTGCACGCACGTGTCTGACTCAGTTCTGTCCTATGGTATAATCTGCAACTTGTTGAAGTTTAAATGAAAAAAAAAAATATGATTGCTACAGAAGTTGAAATAAGAACATTTTGTCAAGTTGACAAGTAAATATCTTGAAGAAGCCTCTTCAGGGAGCTAAGATTTCATATACTTACATGTCAGTCATATGCTCCATACTGGTATTTCTGGTTGATGATAAAAGTGAATTTAGGGTGAATTCATAAATTCACTAACACAATATTAGAATTAAATATAATTTTGATATAGATTAAATATAAATCTCTAGTTTTCAGAATGGAGCTTATTTATTCTGGTGCAAAACGTTATAATTGGTTATATATTGGCTTATGACAAGAAACTGAAAATATCCACATATTTAAAGTTGAAATAAAAGAATGTAGTAGCCATTCTATGTGCAGTGTACTCAAGGGTACTCAAGAATAAATATTGTGTTTATGTTTGCAAGTATGTAGGCAGCTGGTTGTGGTCTGTATAAAGTTGCTGAAACACTCTGTTTGAAGAGTTAAATTAAAACACTAGCTAATCTTTTTCTTTTTTCAAAGTAGACATTTCCCTCCTCATTATTATACAAATTTTCATTCTCCTTCGATTTGGTCATGGGTATGTTGTCGCTGTAAAGGTTATCAACTTCCCTTGAAAGTTTTTTGAGCTCAGTGAGCAGCCAAACTTCAGGATTATCCCTGACATAACATTTGTAGCAGTTAAGACTGGAATCATATGACGATACAGTTTGATACACTGCCAAATATGGTACGTGTTTTTCTGTAAATGTGACGTGTGAGGCTGTAGGGTTACCTCCACAGTGCGTCACAGGAGCGAGGAGGCATTCAAAGTTGACATACACTACAAACAGGCATTGCTCCTGGCGGTGAGCATTCTTAAACTTTTTGAATTTGTTTTCCTCAGTAGGTGTGATAGCACCTGCCGGTCCATTGGAAATGCGGTCTGCTAGGTACGCCACTAATAACTTGTCTGAGGAGAAATAATTCAGACACCTTAAGAAAATACGCTTTTTATGTTACTTTTTCGACAACTGGCTGTAAAGGGGTTGAGACATGTCTTTGATCCAAACGTAGTGATAATTATCACCTTCAGAGAAGATCAGCATGTTCACATGCAGCTCACGCTCACCTGCAAATTTTGAGAAATGGAAGAGCCTGGCAACAATGTTCTTGTCTCACTCATCTGACTTGCTTTTCTTCTCCAGGCCATAAACATGAACCAATATTCCAGTATTTTGTGCCTCAAATTTATGTATGTCCTGCATCTTGATGGGGAAATCAATACCATCAAAGTTATAACACCCACGAATATTATCACCTACATGGTGTGTACTGGGATACTGAGGATGATCTATGTAATTGTAATTTCTCTCACAAGCCAGGACTGATCATGCGAAACAAACCTGGTTGATTTTATTTTCAACATTATTGCATGCTCTCTTGTTAGCTATATCTTTATGGAGCTTGATATAGCTTGATTCTCCATTTACCAGATCATAGACATCTATATGGATGTCCAGGTGTAGTGTTCAGCTGAGTGCTTTAGCTGACCCTCCGACCTCCATCTCGGAAAACCGGGCCAGTATAGCACTCAAGGTGGATTTACGAAACCACCCGGCAATTGACATGCCCCGTATTTTCATTCTGCGCCCACCCTGTTGATGATGGTGTTGGGGAGGGGCCAGTCGGTATTCACCAATCCATTGGCCTTTACGCCGATTCTGACAAGGCTAATATGATGATGATGATGATGATGATGATGCAGGAGGATGCTGCAGTGTTACCAGGTCAGACTGATGGGAACAGCCAGGCTGCGGTGATGGTTCTCAATGCTGTTGTTACTGCTGCTGCTGCAGAACTGACCCAATAACTTGAGAGGTGGTGGCTCGTTGCTTGGCTCATGGACGCCAGAGCGGTGGTGTTTTGGGCAGCGGTGGCTGCAGTTCCCTCGCGGCAACTAGCGGCATCCTTATAGGTGATGCGTGCCTTACGGGGCGCCGCTTTGGGGATGAAGAAGATTTAGCCACCATTGGTATGTGCGCCACACTGTGTTGTGGCTGCGAAGACGGGACTGCTGTAAAAGAAGAAATAAAAAAATAATAGTTAAGTACATTGCTTACCGCTGCTGGCACAGTGAAAGAAAGAATACTGACGATCTCAAGGTTATAAGCAGAGTGAGTGATTACATTTTTCGCTCTGGCTGCAAGGCATTAACACCTCATCGGAAATCTCCACCACACCCTCAAAGAAGTCATCATCATCATCATCATCATCATCATCATTTAGCAGGGCCAGATTACATCCTCCTCTGGTTCAATGACCCTTTGTCTGTCCCATTCAGGCATATCACTGTCCTTGTCAGAATCGGCATCAGGCAATTGGTTTGTCTTGCTCACAACAACAAAAAGCAAAATGCATAAATTGAAAAAAAAGTATGAAATAAGAAGATTTTGAATCACTACTATACAAGAACAAATTACAAGGAAAATTATACTCATATGGCAATGCTAGCTGTGAACCCACCATGGATGGCTGGACGTTGAGAGTCTGACAAGGTCCAGCCCCCTCCTGTCTCTCCTCACACTC
The DNA here is from genome assembly GCF_023864345.2 of Schistocerca serialis cubense. Classification (NCBI taxonomy): domain Eukaryota; kingdom Metazoa; phylum Arthropoda; class Insecta; order Orthoptera; family Acrididae; genus Schistocerca; species Schistocerca serialis. The sequence continues at coordinate 2,110,432 of NW_026047471.1, read as the reverse complement.
CAAGATAAATTCCTGGAGCTGTACTATAACAAGGAGACGGAATTAATAAAGCAAATTTAACATACACACAAAAATTTACACTCAAAATACGACTTATTTATTCAGTTGGTAATCCTGTCTCTAGAACTCTATGCCTCTTGCCGCTACACTCTTCATCTTGGAGAATAAAACACACGCACACACAGAGGTGTGTGGTTGGTTGTGGATTTATACACTCCTGGAAATGGAAAAAAGAACACATTGACACCGGTGTGTCAGACCCACCATACTTGCTCCGGACACTGCGAGAGGGCTGTACAAGCAATGATCACACGCACGGCACAGCAGACACACCAGGAACCGCGGTGTTGTCCGTCGAATGGCGCTAGCTGCGCAGCATTTGTGCACCGCCGCCGTCAGTGTCAGCCAGTTTGCCGTGGCATACGGAGCTCCATCGCAGTCTTTAACACTGGTAGCATGCCGCGACAGCATGGACATGAACCGTATGTGCAGTTGACAGACTTTGAGCGAGGGCGTATAGTGGGCATGCGGGAGGCCGGGTGGACGTACCGCCGAATTGCTCAACACGTGGGGCGTGAGGTCTCCACAGTACATCGATGTTGTCGCCACTGGTCGACGGAAGATGCACGTGCCCGTCGACCTGGGACCGGACAGCAGCGACGCACGGATGCACGCCAAGACCGTAGGATCCTACGCAGTGCCGTAGGGGACCGCACCGCCACTTCCCAGCAAATTAGGGACACTGTTGCTCCTGGGGTATCGGCGAGGACCATTCGCAACCGTCTGCATGAAGCTGGGCTACGGTCCCGCACACCGTTAGGCCGTCTTCCGCTCACGCCCCAACATCGTGCAGCCCGCCTCCAATGGTGTCGCGACAGGTGTGAATGGAGGGACGAATGGAGACGTGTCGTCTTCAGCGATGAGAGTCGCTTCTGCCTTGGTGCCAATGATGGTCGTATGTGTGTTTGGCGCCCTGCAGGTGAGCGCCACAATCAGGACTGCATACGACCAAGGCACACAGGGCCAACACCCGGCATCATGGTGTGGGGAGCGATCTCCTACACTGGCCGTACACCACTGGTGATCGTCGAGGGGACACTGAATAGTGCACGGTACATCCAAACCGTCATCGAACCCATCGTTCTACTATTCCTAGACCGGCAAGGGAACTTGCTGTTCCAACAGGACAGTGCACGTCCGCATGTATCCCGTGCCACCCAACGTGCTCTAGAAGGTGTAAGTCAACTACCCTGGCCAGCAAGATCTCCGGATCTGTCCCCCATTGAGCATGTTTGGGACTGGATGAAGCGTCGTCTCTCGTGGTCTGCACATCCAGCACGAACGCTGGTCCAACTGAGGCCCCAGGTGGAAATGGCATGGCAAGCCGTTCCACAGGACTACATCCAGCATCTCTACGATCGTCTCCATGGGAGAATAGCAGCCTGTATTGCTGCGAAAGGTGGATATACACTGTACTAGTGCCAACATTGTGCATGCTCTGTTGCCTGTGTCTATGTGCCTGTGGTTCTGTCAGAGTGATCATGTGATGTATCTGACCCCAGGAATGTGTCAATAAAGTTTCCCCTTCCTGGGACAATGAATTCACGGTGTTCTTATTTCAATTTCCAGGAGTGTATATAGACTGAGGTGACCAGTGAGAGAGCTTCATTTGGATGGGTAGATAATGAGAAGCTTTTATGGAACATCACTATTTCCTGGAAGGGATTGATGCGACCATTGTCTCTCTTTCCAAATAACAAGAATGCTTTTATGATTAACAGTGTTTTCAAAAGCATGCACGGGCATGATGAATGATTTTAACAGTGAGAATGTTTACTGTCTCTGAGACATGTTGAAATCAGGACATCACGATTTCCAGGAAGGGAACACGTGATGTGCCATTAGGACCATCAGTGAGAATGCAGTTGGTATTATTCCGAGCTATTTTCGTAACCAGGTACTGTTAGAACAAGAATTTCCATGCAGGCAAGCTCAGACATCACGAAAGCTCTTACAACAATAGCGACTGTTAACTGTTTCTGTGACACTTTACGATTTACGTGCAGGGACTGATATGTAATGGATCAGCTGCCCTGTTAGAATTGCTAGGAAGAATGTATCCTGTGTTATTCTGGGAAGCACTTCAAAAGGTTTCTATAGCACGTCAAGAGGGAGAGTTGGCTGTTATTTACATAGACATTAGATGTCAGTATGACACAGACAATCGTTTAGCTGCGCCTGCACGGGTGAACTGCTAGAGAAACATCTCACAGTGATGCCTCAGTCACGGTGGCTGGGTAAACACGTATGTAGCTGGAGGTGTCTTGTATGTGAGACAGATGTCCCGTTAGGATCACTAGGAAGAATGCACACTGTGCTATTGTGGGATATTTCCCGTCACATAACCACATTTAAACTTTTAAGACACTTTCTGGTGTTGTTGCTCTAGTAAGACCTCTGCTAGTTTCCAACCTCAACTTTCCTCAGCTGGAACTGGTTCTGCATCTCTCATCAAAGGGACATTAAACACCAATATTTCTTCCTGTAGTAGCGGTGTGTTTACAGCTATCATGCTTAAGTGTTGTACACTTTTCTTTCATATTAGTGTAGCATCCCACATATGTTCAAAAGTAATATGCAGGACTGTTATATTTGTAGTTTCAGTAGCTAAATAGCACACTACAGGTGCAGACGTCATGGTATCGACTCTTGGGCAGAACTAAGAACTTTTTTCAGTGACTTTGTTGTAACGGCAACTGGAACAGTCACAGGGTTGAAGTGACGGAAACACAGTGGGACCCGCGGAGCAGCCCGCGAATAACAACACAATGGGAGAGAACAGACACGACCAATGAAGGACCTCACGACAACAACAAGAATGGACAACAGAGTCAAGAAAACCAAAAAGACAACCACGTCCACTCGTAAAGAAAACACGAAAGTAAATACGCTGTCTAATGCGAGGCGATATATCCTGAGACGTATGCATTATTAGACCGGCAGGCTGAGCTTTTTTTTTTTTTTTTCTTTATTGAAATTTTACACCTTATACAAGGTGGGCTGGCAGCAAAACAGTACGCCGCTCTTCAGCCACAGGCAGTACAAGAGAAAACAATGGAGACACAGAATGAACATAACGTTGTTGTTGTTGTGGTCTTCAGTCCTGAGACTGGTTTGATGCAGCTCTCCATGTTACTCTATCCTGTGCAAGCTTCTTCACCTCTCAGTACTTACTGCAACCTACATCCCTCTGAATCTGCTTAGTGTATGCATCTCTTGGTCTCCCTCTACGATTTTACCCTCCACGCTGCCCTCCAATGCTAAATTTGTGATCCCTTGATGCCTCAGAACATGTCCTACCAATCGGTCCCTTCTTCTTGTCAAGTTGTGCCATAAACTCCTCTTCTCTCCAATTATATGCAATGCCTCCTCGTTAGTTATGTGATCTACCCATCTAATCTTCAGCATTCTTCTGTAGCACCACATTTCGAAAGCTTCTATTCTCTTCCTGTCCAAACTATTTATCGTCCATGTTTCACTTCCATACAAGGTCACACTCCATACAAATACTTTCAGAAATGACTTCCTGACACTTAAATCTATACTCGATATTAACAAATTTCTCTTCTTCAGAAACGCTTTTCTTGCCATTGCCAGTCTACATTTTATATCCTCTCTACTTTGACCATCATCAGTTATTTTGCTCCTCACATAGCAAAACTCCTTTACTTCTTTAAGTGTCTCATTTCCTAATCTAATTCCCTCAGTATCACCCGACTTAAATCAACTACATTCCATTATCCTCGTTTTGCTTTTGTTGATGTTCATCTTATATCCTCCTTTCAAGACACTGTCCATTCCGTTCAACTGGTCTTCCAAGTCCTTTGTTGTCTCTGACAGAATTACAATGTCATCGGCGAACCTCAAAGTTTTTAATTCTTCTCCATGGATTTTAATACCAACTCCGAATTTTTCTTTTGTTTCCTTTACTGCTTGCTCAATATACAGATTGAATAACATCAGGGAGGGGCTACAACCCTGTCTCACTCCCGTCCCTACCACTGCTTCCCTTTCGTGTCCCTGGACTCTTATAACTGCCATCTGGTTTCTGTACAAATTGTAAATAGCCTTTCGCTCCCTGTATTTTACCCCTGCCACCTTCAGAATTTGAAAGAGAGTATTCCAGTCAACTTTGTCAAAAGCTTTCTCTAAGTCTACAAATGCTAGAAACATAGGTTTGCCTTTCCTTAATCTTTCTTCTAAGATAAGTCGTAAGGTCAGTAGTGCCTCACATGTTCCAATATTTCTACGAAATGCAAACTGATCTTCCTCAAGGTCGGCTTCTACCAGTTTTTCCATTCGTCTGTAAAGAATACGCGTTAGTATTTTGCAGCTGTGACTTATTAAACTGATAGTTCGGTAATTTTCACATGTGTCAACACCTGCTCTCTTTGGGATTGGAATTATTATATTCTTCTTGAAGTCTGAGGGTATTTCGCCTGTCTCATACATCTTGCTCACCAGATGGTAGAGTTTTGTCAGGACTGGCTCTCCCAAGGCCATCAGTAGTTCTAATGGAATGTTGTCTACTCCCGGGGCTTTGTTTCAACTCAGGTCTTTCAGTGCTCTGTCAAACTCTTCATGCAGTATTTGTCTTCATCTAAATTCTCTTCCATTTCCAGAATATTGTCCTCAAGTACGTCGCCCTTGTATAGACCCTCTATATACTCCTTCCACATTTCTGTTTTCCCTTCTTTGCTTAGAACTGGATTTCCACCTGAGCTATTGATATTCATACAAGTGGTTCTCTTTTCTTCAAAGGTCTCGTTAATTTTCCTGTAAACAGTATCTATCTTACCCCTAGTGAGATAAGCCTCTACATCCTTACATTTGTTCTCTAGCCATCCATCCCTGCTTAGCCATTTTGCACTTCCTGTCGATCTCATTTTTGAGACGTTTGTATTCCTTTTTGCCTGCTTCATTTACTGCATTTTTATATTTTCTCCTTTCATCAATTAAATTCAATATTTCTTCTGTTATCCAAGGATTTCTACTAGCCCTCATCTTTTTACCTACTTGATCCTCTGCTGCCTTCACTACTTCATCCCTCAGAGCCATCCATTCTTCTTCTACTGTATTTCTTTCCACCATTTGTGACAATTGTTCCCTTATGCTCTCCCTGAAACTCTGTACAACCTCTGGTTTAATCAGTCTGTCCAGGTCCCATCTCCTTAAATTCCCACCTTTCTGCAGTTTTAAGCTACAGTTCATAACCAATAGATTGTGGTCAGAGTCCACATCTGCCCCTGGAAATGTCTTACAATTTAATACCTGGTTCCTAAATCTCTGTCTTACCATTATATAATCTATCTGATACCTTCTAGTATTTCCAGGATTCTTCCATGTGTGCAGCCTTCTTTTATGATTCCTGAACCAAGTGTTAGCTATGATTAAGTTATGCTCCGTGCAAAATTCTACCAGACGGCTTCCTCTTTCATTTATTTCCCCCAATCCATATTCACCTACTATGTTTCCTTCTCTCCCTTTTCCTACTACCGAATTCCAGTCGCCCATGACTATTAAATTTTCGTCTCCCTTCACTACCTGAATAATTTCTTTTTTCTCATCATACATTTCATCAATTTCTATCATCTGCAGAGCTAGTTGGCATATAAACTTGTACCAAAAATCTTGTTCCTCCTGCCACCGAACTTCACTAATTCCCACTGTATCTAACTTTAACCTATCCATTTCCCTTTTTAAATTTTCTAACCTACCTGCCCGATTAAGGGAACTAACATTTCACGCTCCGATCCGTAGAATGCCAGTTTTCTTTCTCCTGATAATGACGTCCTCCAGAGTAGTCCCTGCCCGGAGATCCGAATGGGGGACTATTTTACCTCCGGAATATTTTACCCAAGAGGACGCCATCATCATTTAACCATACAGTAAAGCTGCATGCCCTCGGGAAAAATTACAGCTGTAGTTTCCCCTTGCTTTCAGCCGTTTACAGTACAGCAAAGCAAGGCCATTTTGGTTAGTGTTACAAGGCCAGATCAGTCAATCATCCAGACTGTTGCACTTGCAACTACTGAAAAGGCTGCTGCCCCTCTTCAGGAACCACGCGTTTGTCTGGCCTCTCAACAGGTACCCCTCCATTGTGGTTGCACCTACGGTACAGCTATCTGTATCGCTGAGGCACGCAAGCCTCCCCACCAACGGCGAGGTCCATGGTTCACATAACGTAACGGTGGACAAATAACAGTAGATGCAGTAACGAAAAAACACAAAGCCGTTCACACGCAAAGAAAAACAAAGAAACTGTTAGCACTGTACACAAACACTGATGATTAAGACAACACACGTGAATGATGGAGCGTAGGTGGCGAAAAACACTGAAGCACAAACACGACGGTACACACACACAACTGATGGAGATGACCTTCAAGCGCACTAATGTTGATGTGACATCTGCGAGTTCGGGGACCTGCCAAAAGGTGACAAAGGGTGGGGAGGGGGGAGAGTGGAGATACCAGTGGCAGAGGAGATGGGGGGGAGGAAAGAAGGTATAGGGGGTAGGGGAAGCCTGGGGGAGGAAGGGAGGAGGGAGAGAAGAGAGAGAGGGTGTCCTAAGGAAAAAAACACAGGAAGTGGAAGGGGAGGATCAAAGTTGATAGGAGAGGTAGATGGAGGGGATGAAGGCATCATCAGGGACGGGGAGCTGGTGGAAGCCACCTAGGGAGAGGATAAGGAGACTGGAGAGATGGAGAGCAGGTGGGATGTGGGAATACAGGCGCGGCAGCGGAGGGGGTGGGAGAGGATGGGAGAGAAAAGCGGGTGAGGGGGATCAAGTTTACGGGAGGCGTAGAGGATCCGCATCCATTTGAGGAAAAGGAGGAAGTGTGGGAACAGAATAAGGCCATACAGGATCTGCGTGGGGGAGGGGAGACGGATGCGATAGGTGAGGCAGAGAGCAGGACGTTCAAGGATTTGAAGGGAATTGTAAAAGGTAGGAAAGGCGGAGATCCAGGCAGGGTGGGCATACATCTACATCTACATCTACGTTTATACTCCGCAAGCCACTCAACGGTGTGTGGCAGAGGGCACTTTACGTGCCACTGTCATTACTTCCCTTTCCTGTTCCAGTCGCATATTGTTTGCAGGAAAAACGACTGCCGGAAAGACTCCGTGTGCGCTCAAATCTCTCTAATTTTACATTTGTGATCTCCTTGGGAGGTATAAGTAGGGGGGAGCAATATATTCGATACCTCATCCAGAAATGCACCCTCTCGAAACCTGGACAGCAAGCTACACTGTGATGCAGAGCGCCTCTCTTGCAGAGTCTGCCGCTTCAGTTTGCTAATCATCTCCGTAACGCTATCAGGCTCAGAAAATAACTCTGTGACAAAACGCGCCGCTCTTCTTTGGATCTTCTCTCTCTCTTCTGTCAACCCGACCTGGTACGGATCCCACACTGATGAGCAATACTCAAGTATAGGTCGCACGAGTGTCTTTTAAGCCACCTCCTTTGTTGATGGACTACATTTTCTAAGGACTCTCCCAATGAATCTCAACCTGGCAGCCGTCTTACCAACAATTAATTTTATTTGATCATTCCACTTCAAATCGTTCCGCACCCATACTCCCAGATATTTTACAGAAGTAGCTGCTATCATACAATAAAGGATCCTTCTTTCTATGAATTCACAGTACATTACATTTGTCTATGTTAAGGGTCAGTTGCCACTCCCTGCACCAAGTGACTATCCGCTACAGAGCTTCCTGCATTTCACTGCAATTTTCTAATGTTACAACTTCTCTGTATACTACAGCATCATCCGCGAAAAGCCGTATGGAACTTCCAACACTATCTACTAGGTCATTTATATATATTGTGAAAAGCAATGGTCCCATAACACTCCCCGGTGGCACGCCAGATGTTACTTTAACGTCTGTAGACGTCTCTCCATTGAGAACAACATGTTGAGTTCTGTTTGCTAAAAACTCTTCAGTCCAGCCACACAGCTGGTCTGATATTCTGTAGGCCCTTACTTTGTTTAGCAGGCGACAGTGCAGAACTGTATCGAACGCCTTCCGGAAGTCAAGGAAAATGGCATCTACCTGGGAGTCTGTATCTGATATTTTCTGGGTCTCATGAACAAATAAAGCAAGTTGGGTCTCACACGATCGCTGTTTCGGGAATCCATGTTGATTCCTACAGAGTAGATTCTGGGTTTCCAGAAATGACTTGATACGCGAGCAAAAAACATTGTTCTAATATTCTACAACAGATCGATGTCAGAGATATAGGTCTATAGTTTTGCGCATCTGCTCGATGACCCTTCTTGAAGACTGGGACTACCTATGCTCTTTTCCAATCATTTGGAACCTTCAGTTCCTCTAGAGACTTGTGGTACATGGCTGTTAGAAGGGGGGCAAGTTCTTTCGCGTACTCGGTGTAGAATCGAATTGGTATCCCATGAGGTCCAGTAGACTTTCCTCTGTTGAGTGATTTTAGTTGATTTTCTGTTCCTTGGACACTTATTTCGATGTCAACCATTTTTTCGTTTGTACGAGGATTTAGAGAGGGAACTGAAGTGCGGTCTTCCTCTGTGAAACAGCTTTGGAGAAAGGTGTTTAGTATTTCAGCTTTACGCGTGTCATCCTCTGTTTCAATGCCATCATCATCCCAGAGTGTCTGGATATGCTGTTTTGAGCCACTTACTGATTCAACGCAAGACCAGAACTTCCTAGGATTTTCTGTCAAGTCGGTACATAGAATTTTACTTTCAAATCCACTGAATGCTTCACTCATAGCCCTCCTTACACTAACTTTGACATCGTTTAGCTTCTGTTTGTCTGAGAGGTTTTGGCTGTGTTTAAACTTGCAGTGAAGCTCTCTTTGCTTTCGCAGTAGTTTCCTAACTTTGTTGTTGAACCACAATGGATTTTTCCCATCCCTCACAGTTTTACTCGGCACATACCTGTCTAAAATGCATTTTATAATTGCCTTGAACTTTTTCCATAAACACTCAACATTGTCAGTGTCGGAAGAGAAATTTTCATTTTGATCTGGTAGGTAGTCTGAAATCTGCCTTCTATTACTCTTGCTAAACAGATAAACCTTCCTCCCTTTGTTTATATTCCTATTTACTTCCATATTCAGGAGTGCTGCAACGGCCTTATGATCACTGATTCCCTGTTCTGTGTTTACAGAGTCGAAAAGATCAGGTCTGTTTGTTATCAGTAAGTCCAAGATGTTATCTACATGAGTCGGTTCTCTGTTTAATTGCTCGAGGTAATTTTCGGATAGTGCACTCAGTACAATGTCACTTGATGCACTGTCCCTGCCACCCGTCCTAAGAATCTGAGTGTCCCAGTCTATATCTGGTAAATTGAAATCTCCACCTAAGACTATAACATGCTGAGAAAATTTATGTGAAATGTATTCCAGATTTTCTCTCAGTTGTTCTGCCATTAATGCTTGAGTCGGGAGGTCGGTAAAAGGAGCCAATTATTAACCTAGCTCAGTTATTGAGTGTAACCTCCACCCATAATAATTCACAGGAACTATCCACTTCTACTTCACTACAGGATAAACTACTACTAACAGCGACAAACACTCCACCACCAGTTGCATGCACCTTTTGTGCCTTTGTAAAAATTTCGGCAGAATTTATCTCTGGCTTCAGCCAGCTTTCTGTACCTATAACGATTTCAGCTTCGGTGCTTTCTATCAGCAGTTGAAGTTTTGGTATTTTACCAATGCAGCTTCGACAGTTTACAGTTGCAATACCGACTGCTGCTTGGTCCTTGCATGTCCTGATTTTGCCTCGCACCCTTTGAGGCTGTTGTCCTTTCTGTACTTGCCCAAGGCCATCTAACCTAAAAAACCGCCCAGTCCATGCCACACAACCCCTGCTACCTGTGTAGCCGCCTGCTGTGTGTAGTGGACTCCTGACCTATCCAACGGAACCTGAAACCCCACCACCCTATGGCGCAAGTCGAGGAATCTGCAGCCCACACGGTCGCAGAACCGTCTCAGCCTCTGATTCAGACCCTGCACTCGGCTCTGTACCAACGGTCCGCAGTCAGTCCTGTCAATGATGCTGCAGATGGTGAGCTCTGCTTTCATCCCGCTAGTGAGACTGGCAGTCTTCACCAAATCAGATAGCCATCGGAAGCCAGAGAGGATTTCCTCTGATCCGAAGTGACACACATTATTGGTGCTGACATCAGCGACCACTTGCAGATGGGTGCACCCTGTACCCTTCATGGCATCCGGAAGGACCCTTTCCACATCTGGAGTGACTCCACCAGTATGCACACGCAGTGCACATTGGTTTCCTTCCCCTGTCTTGCTGCCATATCCCTAAGGGGCCCCATTACGTGCCTGACGTTGGAGCTCCCAACTACCAGTAACCCCACCCTCTGCGACCGCCTGGATCTTGCAGACTGAGGGGCAACCTCTGGAACAGGTCAAGCAGCCATGTCTGGCCGGAGATCAGTATCAGCCTGAGACAGAGCCTGAAACCGGTTCGTCAGACAAACTGGAGAGGCCTTCCGTTCAGCCCTTCGGAATGTCTTTCGCCCCCTGCCACACCTCGAGACGACCTCCCACTCTACCACGGGGTGAGGGGTCAGTCTCAATGTGGGCAGTATCACGGGCAGCCACAGCCATAGTCTGATCGGGGGATGCGTGGGGCGTGCTGGCCGTCCCTGACAAACCCCCATCCGGACCCCCACAGTGATGACCATTGGCAACAGCCTCAAGCTGTGTGACCAAAGCCAACACTGCCTGAAGCTGGGGGCGAAGGGATGCCAACTCAGCCCACATACGAACACAGAAGTCACAGTCCCTATCCATGCTAAATACTGTTGTGCAAAGAACGTCTGAACTAATCTACAGAGAGCACAAACAGTTCAACACAAAATTTAAACAGTTTTTAAAATACAAGACTGCCTAGCAAATGCAGTAATGCTGCTACTTGCGCACTGCTGACATACTGCTTGGCGGCAGAAGGAGATTTTACACTATTCAGGAACTGAAATGCGATGCTACAACTCTCAAATACTATAATACGCCCGAAATTTATGAATTAAACAAAGCAAGTGCCCAAAAACTCGCAAAGAAATTAAGAATTAAACTATGTAACAAGTAAGTGAGCTAAGAGTATACGACTTGCTGCTGGCAGCTGCTTATCCAACGGCGGCAGGGAGCACACTGGCTGTGACCAACCGACACTGGCCGTTCAAAACAAAAACAGAAGACAGACGACTACGCGAATTTACACTATTCAGCTACTAAAGCGTGGTGCTACAACTCTCAAATACTATAATATGCCCAAAATTTATGAATTAAACAATGCAAGTACCCCAAAACACGCAAAGAAATTAAGAATTAAACTATGTAACAAATAAGTGAGCTTAGAGTATACGACTTGCTGCTGGCAGCTGCTTATCCAACGGTGGCAGGGATCACACTGGCTGTGACCAACCGACACTGGCGTAGCAGAGGATAGGGCGGATGAGGGACTTACATGTGTGGAGGATGGTGGAGGGGCCCAGACCCCATGTGCAGCCAGAGAGGAGCTTGAGGAGACAGTCTCGTGAGCGTGTCTTGGCTTGGATTGTCCAGAGATGGGGTGTCCAGGAGAGGCGATGGTCAAGGGTGACGCCAAGGTACTTAAGGGTGGGGGTGAGGGCGATAGTATGGCCATAAATGTTGACATAGAAGTCGAGGAGACAGAAGAAAGGTGTGGTTTTGCCTACAGTGATCGCCTAGGTCTTAGAAGGATTGTCCTTCAGCAACCACTGGTTGCACCAAGCAGTGAACTGGTCAAGATGGGATTGGAGAAGGTGTTGGGAGCATTGCAGGGTGGGGGCGAGGGCAAGGAAGGCGGTGTCATCGGTGTATTGGAGAGGGTGGATGGGGGGTGTAGACAGCGGCATGTCCGCTGTATACAAAAGGTATAGAAGAGGGGAAAGGACGGAACCTTGGGGCACACCGGCCGAGGGGAAAAAGGTGTAAGAATCCATGTTATGGATGGTGACGTAGGTAGGACGTTGGGAAAGAAAGGACAGACGTAGTTGATAGGAAGGGTGAAGGGTTGGAGCTTGAAGAGGAGACCAGAATGACAAACCCAGTCATAGGTGCGTTCAAGGTCAAGGGAGAGGAAGATAGTGGAGTGACGGGAGTTGAGCTGTTCATAGAGGAGATGTGTGAGGTGAAGGAGAAGGTCATCGGTAGAGAAGGACGGCCGAAAGCCGCACTGGGTAATGGGAAGGAGGCGGTGGTGGCGGAGATGCTGGTGGATGCGTCGGGTAAGGATGGATTCCAGGACCTTGCTGAAGACCGAGGTAAGGCTGATGGGACAGTAGGAGGAGACAGCGGATGGCGGTTTGTTGGGTTTAAGGAACATCAGGATATGGGAGGTTTTCCACAGGTTGGGGTGGTAGCCAGTGGACATGACCACATTATGATGCCTGGCCAGGGTGGAGAGGAAGGAGGCAGGAACTTCACGAAGGTGGCGATAGGTGACACGATCGTGACCGGGAGCGGTGTTGCATTTCGCGTGGAGCGTAGTGATGATATCCTGAGTAGTGATGGGGGCATTGAGTTTGTTGTGTGCAATGTTGTCCAAGTACTGGAAACCAGGAGCAAGGGGAGGGACAGAGGTGTCAGTTCGATCGTGGACATCTGGGAAGAGGAAGTAATCAAACTGGGGATCGTCTGGGATGGTAAAGATATCAGAGAGGTAGGAGGCAAAGTGATTGGCCTTACTAAGGTTGTCAGGGAAGGGTTGGTTACCATGAAGGAGAGGGTAGTGGGGGGGGGGGGGGGGGGAGTTAGATCCGGTAAGGCAATTTTAGCTCATTAAGATAATATACTGTTTATAAAATATGTTAAGGGATACACAACACAGTATATTACTTTCTTTAGAACATTACACAATATGCCATCTACACTGTCTGATGGTTTTAGCTGTTTTACTATTCTTAGGATGAGACTAGAAGAGACCTAGGTGAAGGTTGGTTGGTTGGTTGTTTTGGGGAAGGAGACCAGACAGCGAGGTCATCGGTCTCATAGGATTAGGGAAGGACGGGGAAGGAAGTCGGCCGTGCCCTTTGAAAGGAACCATCCCGGCATTTGCCTGGAGCGATTTAGGGAAATCACCCTAGGTGAAGGCACAGATGTGTGTAATAGCCAGTGGTTTACAGACATTTTTGAAAAAATTTCTGATGAACTAATATCATCGACATAAAAGTTTTCTGGGTTTGGTACCGCGTCATAATGTAAAACTACTGCTGCTATAGAAAAGCCAACGTTTCGGCCACGATTGCAGCAGCCTTCTTCTGGGTCTAATGGTGCGTTATAGCTATGCAGTGTCCTTTATATTTTGTTGTTAGTGTTCACTGTGCATGCCATTACGTCATAATTTTAAAAGGTAGTTAGTTTATTGGTCACTTAGGGAAGACGGAGAGGGAACTTTATTTTAATAGGTTACTGCGGTGGAGGGAGAAAGTGACCTCTGTTGTCCATTGGCTCTTGTGTTATGTACCATGATTGGTGGCCACCGTTGAATGAGAAGTTGGCTGCTGTTTACCAACTGGTGGACGTCGGCCGCGCGGCGGCAGTTACTCGCCGCTAGTGCTCGTGCCTCGTGTTGACAGTGCGGTCTGTTGGCCTGTGATTGCTGGCAGCCAGGATGGGGCAAGCCCGAGTCCATCCTCCCTGTTCATGTTGTTACGGTGTTTGAGTATTTCGATGGCCTCTCTGATATTGCGTTTCGTCATAATTGGCTGCTTGGCCAACACATACGCTTCGCTGAATTTTATTTCTTTTCCGCAGTCATGGTAGTGTTCTGCCACTGTGGATTTGTTGTGTTGCCCTAGACGAATATAACACTCATGCTCCCGAATGCGCATTGCTATTGGCCTACCAGTCTCGTGGATGTGTGCCTCTCCACATTCGCATTCCACCTTGTAAACGTCTGCAGTGTGTAATGCATCCACCTTGTCCGTGGTGGAGCCGAGCACGTCCTGGATCCTACGACCACTATAGAAGACAGGCTGCACCCCAACGCGGCGAAGGTGTTTGCCTATTCGGTCAGTAACGTTTTTCACATAGGGTAAGCGTACTGTTGGCTGCTGTTTGTCCATTTCCTGCTTATCTTTCTTGCTTGTGTTCGTCGACAAGGCTGTGTTTATCGACTTGTGGCTGTAGCCATTGGTCAAAGACGTTGTGCGTAACCTTTTAAGCTTAGGTGTGATATTTTGAGCATCACTAAGGCACTGTGCACGGATTGCCAAAGAGCGGATGACAGAAATCTTCTGTACTGGGTGGTGGTAGGATTGGGCGTGCAGATACCTGTCAGTATGCGTAGGCTTACGATGTACTCTGTGCCCCAGTGTGCCCTCCGTTCTCCTGTACACTTCGACATCTAGAAATGGGATAGCACCATTCTTTTCTACTTCCAGCGTGAACTGTATCTTCCCATGCATACTGTTCAGATATTCGTGGAACTTGTGTAGCTCCGTTTCAGCATGAGGCCATATAGCGAACGTGTCGTCCACGTATCTAAACCAGCAACGTGGTTGTAAAGGAGCTGAACCGAGGGCCGTTGCTTCAAAGGCTTCCATGAATATGTTGGCTGCCAGCGGAGATAGGGGAGACCCCATTGCTACACCATCTGTCTGCTCGTAGTATTTTCCTTGCCATATGAAGTACGTTGAAGTCAGGCACAACTCAACCAGGTTGCATATGTCTGGCGGGACATGCTCCTGAAGGATGTGGATAGTTTCATCTACTGGCACATTCGTAAATAGTGATTTCACGTCAAAGCTGACCATGAAGCCTGTAGGTAAAATTGTTTCTCCCTTTAGGCATTCTATAAAGTGTGTCGAGTTCTTCACGTAAGAGTCCGTCTTACCAACTAGACGTCTTAGTTTGCAGGCTAGGTACTTTGCCAAATTGTAAGTAGGCGAATTGATCCCATTCACTATTGGCCTCAAAGGACAACTTTCCTTGTGTATCTTTGGAACACCGTAAATTCTAGGAGAGACTGGTACTCTGGGAATAAGACCCTTGGCTGTGTCAGCGTCAAGTCTCGAGTCCATGATCGCGGCCTGCGTCTTTCGAATTATCTTTGCCGTAGGGTCCGCCCTTAGTTCTTTGTAGATGGGATCATTTAATAATTCTTTCTTCTTGTATTCATACTGCAAGGTGTCTAAGATGACAGTAGCATTGCCTTTGTCTGCTGTTAATATCACAATTTTGTCGTTGTTCTTCAGTTCCCTGATAGCTGCTCTTTCCTCTCTGTTAAGGTTGTGTTTCTGTGGCTTGGCACGTAGTAGAACTCGAACGGTTTCCTGTCTAATTTTCTCGGCTTCAATCGCAGATGTGTGCTGGAGTGCTGTTTCCACGGATTCGATAATTTCTTCCGTGGGAATCCGCTCAGGTGTGACGGCAAAGTTTAGTCCTTTAGCTAGTGCTTCTGGAGCTGCGGTGCTGATGGGATGAGGAGAAAGGTTCACCACTGTTCGAAATGTATCCAGTCGAGGCGTAGTGTTCCGTGTCGTCTCTGCTAGCTGCTCAAATTTCTTCTTCTGGCGAATGGCGGCAGTTTCACTGGCTGCATACACTTGCAGGTGAGTGATTCTGTTGACGTTATTCCAGTCAGTGGGCGATAACGTAGATGATAGCAGATGATGTATTTGCAGCAACTGTTTGTTGTTGAAGTCAAGTTCTCTCCGCACCTGCTGAATATGCTCCTTCGGAAGAGATTTACTGGCTCGCCTGTAGATGCTTCTTGCTTTGTGAGTGTCGATGTTAAATTTGAACTGAAGAAATTTACGTACAATGTCCTGATCCCGACACATCTTCAAGTAGATAAGATCGTTGAGAAGTTTCCCTTTCTTCTTCCTGAGTGTTTCCAGTTTGCGGATGTTGCTGTGTGTTTCCTGCCCATACAGGTTGCTAATATAATTTCGTAGGCTTCCGCGGCCAGAGTCAGTCGACATAAAAGTTTTCTGGGTTTGGTACCGCGTCATAATGTAAAACTACTGCTGCTATAGAAAAGCCAACGTTTCGGCCACGATTGCAGCGCCCTTCTTCTGGGTCTAATGGTGCATTCTAGCTATGCAGTGTCCTTTATATTTTGTTGTTAGTGTTCACTGCGCATGCCATTACATCATAATTTTAAAAGGTAGTTAGTTTATTGGTCACTTAAGGAAGAAGAAGAGGGAACTTTATTTTAATAGGTTATTGCGGTGGAGGGAGAAAATGAACTGTGTTGTCTATTGGCTCTTGTGTTATGTACCATGATTGGTGGCCACCGTTGAATGAGAAGTTGGCTGCTGTTTACCAACTGGTGGACGTCGGCCGCTCGGCGGCAGTTACTCGCCGGTAGTGCTCTTGCCTCGTGTTGACAGTGCGGTCAGTTGGGCTCTGATTGCTGACAGCCAGGATGGGGCAAGCCCGAGTCCATCCTCCCTGTTCATGTTGTCACAGTGTTTGAGTATTTTGATGGCCTCTCTGATTTTGCGTTTCATCATGATTGGCTGCTTGGCCAACACACACGCTTCGCTGAATTTTATTTCTTTTCCGCAATCATGGTAGTGTTCTGCCACTGCGGATTTGTTGTGTTGCCCTAGACGAATATAACACTCTTGCTCCCGAATGCGCATTGCTATTGGCCTACCAGTCTCGCGGATGTGTGCCTCTCCACATTCGCATTCCACCTTGTAAACGCCTGCAGTGTGTAATGCATCCACCTTGTCCTTGGTGGAGCCTAGCACGTCGTGGATACATCGGCGAGACTGGTAGGCCAAAAGCAACGTGCATTCGGGAGCACGAGCGTTATATTCGCCTAGGACACACCATGACTGCGGAAAAGAAATAAAATTCAGCGAAGCGTGTGTGTTGGCCAAGCAGCCAATTATGACGAAACGCAATATCAGAGAGGCCATCGAAATACTCAAACACCGTAACAACATGAACAGGGAGGATGGACTCAGGCTTGCCCCATCCTGGCTGCCAGCAAACACAGGCCAACAGACCGCACTGTCAACACGAGGCACGAGCACTAGCGGCGAGTAACTGCCGCCGCGCGGCCGACGTCCACCAGTTGGTAAACAGCAGCCAACTTCTCATTTGACGGTGGCCACCAATCATGGTACATAACACAAGAGCTAATGGACAACAGAGGTCACGTTCTACCTCCACCGCAATAACCTGTTAAAATAAAGTTCCCTCTCCTTCTTCCTTTAGTGACCAATAAACTAACTACCTTTTAAAATTATGACGTAATGGCATGCGCAGTGAACACTAACAACAAAATATAAAGGACACTGTATAGCTAGAATGCACCATTAGACCCAGAAGAAGGCCGCTGCAATCGTGGCCTAAACGTTGGCTTTTCTATAGCAGCAGTAGTTTTACATTATGACGCGGTACCAAACCCAGAAAACTTTTATGTCGACTGACTCCGGCCGCGGAAGCCTACAAAATTATAAACTAATATCGTGTTTCATAATAGAATTTCCTTCTTACTCAACTGATTTAACAGAATCATTGAATTTTTGGGGACACATTAATTTTCTTGTTTCTTTCATTTTTAGCAATACCATTTATTAGTTTCCACACAGCATAGCACTTATTGGTGGAGTTCTCAATACTGCTGGAATGGTGTGCATTTTTGGCTTCCACAATGGCATTTTTATACTCATTCCTATATGTAAGATAGACTGATCTGGTATGGTCATTCTTCAGACTTTTATATACATTTGCAACAGTATCACTTGGTTTTTCAAATTTGTTATTTGTTCACTATACCATGGATTTTATTTAGTTGTGCCCTCGATTTGAAGCCTTTGTCAATTATTTTGCATTTCTTTAAGAGAAAGCTGTCATTAAAGTGTGTCAAAAATGCTGTAAAGAACTTTTCAAATGTTAACTTTGTTGATAAATCATTATATAAGCTATAATGTGTATCACTGTAACACTGGCCAAACCAGTCTCTGGCTGCAAGGGACTCACAAAACCCGACAATTTTATAATTTGTGACAGGTCTGGTGATTACAGCTTTTGGGATATGCCTTGCAATATTACTCTTATCAGCAGAAAATTTAGTTTTACAATTTAAGGATACAGAATCATGGGCCAAGAATAGAAATACTGTCACATCACATGAGTCTTCTGTAGTTTCAAAACTGACAAAAATGTTGTCAAGTCATGCTTCTCTTGTGGGTTCATTATTGATAAGGTATAAATTGCATTGTCTTATAAGATTTTTCAGCTCAGTGACACTACATTTGTGTGTTGTTACATCAAAATCTGTATTCAGATCTCCACCCATTACAACATCACAATGCAACTATTTTGGCTTTCTAAATACATGCAACAACATGTCCAGTTTTTCTAGAAATACGCTGGTGGTACCCTTAGGTGTCTTGTATAGGGATATTACTACTAACTTAAAACTATCAACGACTATACCAGTAGCTTCAAAATTCTGTTCATCACAGAAATACTCTCCATCCACCCTACTAATGGAGCAACTGAGTGACTGGTTAAAATAGATTGTTATACAACCTCTTCTATGCAATTTTCTACAGTAACTATTTGCTGTATTATAGTTATCAAGTTTCACAACTGTAAGTTCACCAACAGTAGCCCAATGTTCACTCAAACAAAAAAATCAAATTTATTATCCAGGCCAAAAGTAGGCTACTCCCAAAAAATTCTTTATCTTTTATTCCTTGAATTTTTAGGTAGCAAATTTTAATCTCAAAATTGTTATTCCCTTCAGACTGAACCTCTTTGGTGAGAAACTACAGTATCTGTTGCACTACTTATCTACTGAGCCTCTTCATCTTGCTGCGTTCCACTAAAAAATCGTTTAGACAGAGAGGAGGCACTGTTTTCTGCTTACCCATAACAGCTGACACATTTTCTTCAACTGCATTTCTGTTCCCTTCTCCTGATGGTACTGTTACTGGAGAAACTTTTTTTATGGCTTGTGTAAGGAAGGGTAAACTGCCTGGGAAAAAAGCAGGAAAGTTAAAGAGGGGAAGCATTGCCATAAGTGATAAAATACCAGTGGTTATAGGATTCATAAAAGACCCTTTTTAGGATAGGGAGGACAGAAAGAAACCAAGTTTTAAGAGAGGTTAGGATTGAGACAATCCTTCAGTTTCAGAAAGAAACCGAAAGACATAATTGTAGCTTATTACATCAGCACAAACAGCTATTGGTTAAGAATTTTCAACAATCAGCAGAAATTTCAACTCAGTCAATGTGAAATGTCAGCTATCTTTATTGCATCAAAATATTTGAGGACTGAGAAATAAAATTAATAAATTAATTCTCTGCATAAATGAATTAGAGTCCTCAAACTCAGCTTACATAATCTGCCCCTCTGAACATCATGTGACCACTAGTATAGAACTTTTAAGTGTTAGGATTTAGGTTAGCATCTGACTTTTGTAGAGCAGAAATGGAGAAAGGAGGAGTTGCCACATTCATCAGGAACTGTCATAAATTTAAGAACATATACATTCATAAATTTTGCCTAGAACAGCATATGGAAACATGTGCAAGAGAAGTAGAATTTTGCTCAAAAATCCTTCATAATATTACGTGTATATCAAGCCCCTGCAGCTAACTTTAATCTGTTCATAAACCACCTTGACGCTGTACTGACCCATTTAAGAACCAAAAACAAAGAAATAGTGGTTGCTGGTGGCTTCAATGTAGATTTCCTTAAAACCTCTTCCAATAAGAACTTATGTGAGTTAGTATCACTATCATTCAACTTCATTCCCGCTGTAAGGTTCCCCACTAGGGTAGCCAATTACTCACAAACAGCCATTGATAACATCTTTATAGAAAAGTCCAATGAACAAAATTATATTAAAAACCAATAGTCAATGGCCTCTCAGACCATGACATGCAGTTCCTTCTGCTAAATGTTAATACTGCACAGGATATAAAATCTGTTAAATCTGTGCTCAAGATGGTAATCAATAAGCCAAAAATTGATTACTTTTGGACACTCCTCAGAGACATTCACTGGAGTGATGTTTACAGTGCTCATGGCATGAGTGAAAAATATAACACTTTTGCTAATAAGGTGCTTACATTATTTGAACACTGTTTTCCCCCAAAACTAATCGAGGTTAGAGCAAAGGCTACAGACAAGCCATTCATTACTCAAGGAATAGAGGTATCTTGTAAAACAAAAAGAAAACTGTATCTGTCAATCCAAAATAGTTCTGATGTTGATGCTATAGCACATTACAAGAACTACTGATAAATATTAAAGACTGTAATATGGACATCAAAGCAAATACATTACAAGGAAAAGATAGTCATATCAGATAACAAAATAAAGGCAATATGGGATATAGTGAAAGAGGAGACTGGTAGAATCAGACATGAAGAGGGACAAATAGCATTAAGAGTAAATGATACGTTGGTGACAGATGTGTATAGTGTTGCAGAACTTTTTAACAAACATTTTATAACTATTACTGACAAGATGGGGTTGTCAGGTTCTGTAGATGCTGCTATGGAATACTTCAGACCAGACATTTCAAATAACTTACATAATATGAATTGGACCCTCACTACCCCAACAGAAGTAATGTCCATCATAAAGTCTTTAAAATCAAAAACTTCTAGTGGGTGTGATGATATCAACAAAGTTAATCAAAGAATGTGATTTTGAGTTAAGTAACATATTAAGCTATCTGTGTGACCAGTTGTTTATCAATGGAACATTTCCTAAATGGTTGAAATATGCTGAAGCTAAGCCTCTGTTTAAGAAGGGAGCTAAAGAAATATCATCTAATTTCCATTCAATTTCACTTTTGCCAGCATTCTCAAAAATTTTAGAAAAGCTAATGTACAATTGGCTAGATAACCATCTTACCACAATTAACATACTGTCAAGGTCACAATTTGGATTTCTAAAGGGATCTGATATTGAGAAGGCTATCTACCACTTACAGAGAAAATGTACTTAATTCATTAGACAAAAAATTACAGGCAAATGGTATATTTTGTGATCTGTCAGAGGCATTTGATTGTGTAAATCACAATATCCTTTCTAGTAAATCAGAATATTATGCTGTAACAGGAAATGCTGCAAATGGTTCAAATCTTATATATCTGGCAGGAAACAAAGGGTGTTATCAGCAAAGAGACATGTATTAAGATACCAGGCATCATCCAATTGGGAACTAATAACATGTGGTGTCCCACAAGGTTTCATCTTAGAGCCCTTACTTTTTCTTGGGTATATCAATGACCTTTCATCAGTAACATTACCAGATGCAAAGTTTGTTATGTTTCCTGATGATACGAACATTGCAATAAATAGCAAATCAACTGTAGCCTTAGAAAAATCAGCTAATAACATATTTGTGGACATTAATCACTGGTTCCCAGCCAATTGCTTGTTACTAAACTTTGAAAAAAACACATTACATGCAATTCAGAACTTGTAAAGGAAGTCCCACAAGTATATGCCTAACATACGATGACAAGCAGATAGAAGAAATGGACAGTGTTGAATTCTTGGGATTACAGCTTGGTAATAAATTCAAGTAGGAGGAGCACACCACAGAACTGCTGAAGCGTCTTAAGAAATCTCTAATAATAATAATAATAATAATAATAATAATTTTATTGTCATTCGGCCATTACAGCAATAGACAACGTCATATACATACTAAAATACAATTAATAGTTTGAAAGAAACAACAGGTTTCTTGTTAACATTATAGTATTATATTACAGTTGATAAATTCTCTTATGTCATAGAATGGGTGGAGGACTAGCCAGTCATGAATTGTTTGTTTGAATAATTGTTCAGGTAATTCTTGAACAGATTGAGGAAGTTTATTAAATAATTTGTACCCCATGATTTCGTAGCTGTTGAGTGACTTTGACAACCTGTGGTAAGGAATATAGAGGCACCTATTCCTTCTTGTATTGTGGCTGTGTACATTTTCTCTGGTTTTTGTTTCTGGTAATTTCTTCTTCGTATAAATTAGAACATAGTATATGTACAAGTTTATAACAGTCATGATTTTCTGTTCACAGAACAATGGTTTACAGTGTGCCTTATATGCAGAACCTGTAATTATCCTAATAGTTTTTTTTTGCAGTATTAATATGTCATGGACACAGCTAGAGTTCCCCCACAAAATAATTCCATATGTTATTATACTCTGAAAGAATGAAAAATAGGATGTTCTAACATATTTTTCAGGAACACAATCCATAAGTCGCCTTAACAGGTAAATAACTCTAGACAATTTACCACTAATATATTGTACATGTTGACCCCAAGATAATTTATCATCAATGTATACCCCCAAAAATTTGACATAACTTGGATCGTCTGACAGAAGCTTGTCTCTAAGACTACAGACCATCTGCTGTGTTTTGTTTTCATTCAGCAGGAATCCATTTGCCTTGAACCAATAGGATGCTTGGTCAATTGTCTTTGCCGCACAAGTTTTAAGGCTATTGAAATCCTCACTAGCATGAAGAAATGTTGTATCATCTGCATACAACACAGTGGTGGACTTGATAAATGACGGCAGATCATTTATCATTATCAGGAACAAAAAGGGGCCCAGCACAGATCCCTGCGGAACACCTACCTTGACTTGCTCTATACTCGACATTTCTCTCCCTACACAAACAACTTGCTTACGATTCTGAAGATATGATTTTATTAATTTAAGGCTGTTATGTCTAATGCCATAGAATTCCAGTTTTTCTAAGAGTGGCTTATGCTTTACACAGTCAAAAGCTTTGCTTAGATCACAAAATGTGAGTTGAGCATAGCCCTTATCCTCAAACACTTGATGTAAGTATTTGACTACAAAGTCTATAGCATCCACAGTAGACAACTTTTTCCAAAAACCATACTGAGATTCACTAATTATTCCTAATTTTTCAAAATAGATAGCTGTTGGTAAATTACACATTCCAGTATTTTAGAAAAAGCTGGGACTATGGAGATTGGTCTGTAACTGCAAGGTGAGTCCATATCTCCCTTTTTATATATTGGAATTACCCTAGCCACTTTGAGTTCTTCGGGAAAATATCCTTCAGATATGCATTTATTTATACAGAATGTTAAGGGGTACACAATATAGTCTATTACTTTCTTTAGTAAATTACAGGATATGTCGTATATATCTACACTGTCTGAAGATTTCATCCATTTTACAATGCTTAGGACATGACTAGGTGAGACCTCGAAGAACATAAACGTACCTGTGTCTGTTGGTGTTCTGCAAACATTTTTAGAAAGTAACTCTGATGAATTGATATCAGGTTTGATTATAGTATTTCCTACATTTTCAACAGATTTAATAAAGAAATCATTGAATTTTTGGGGACTTATATTAATTTTTTTGCTTCTTACATCTTTAGCAACACCATTTATTAATTTCCATGCAGCTTTGCACTTATTTGTAGAATTATCAATGGTATTGAAATTATGTGCTTTTTTGGCTTCCACGATGGCTTTTTTATACTCATTCCTGCATTTTATATAGGCTAATCTGGCATGTTCTGTTTTCTGATTGCTACATATATTGTGCAACACCATAACTTGGTTTTTCATACTTGATAATTGTTTAGTGAACCATGAATTTTGTCTGTTTGTAGCCTTGTTTGTAAAGCCTTTGTCAGTTAATTTGCATTTCTTTATGGGGATATTGTCATTAAATTGTGTCAGAAATGTTTTAAAAAATCTCTCAAATAATAGTTTCCCTGACAAATCAGCACTCAGACTATAACTTGTGTCACCATGACATTGGTTGAACCAGTCTCTCTCAGCAAGGGACTTACAGAGCTGAACAGTTTTGTCATCTGTGACAGGCCTGGTGATTATAACTTTTGGGACAGGCTTTGGAATATTACTATTATCAATACAGAACCTACTTGTATAGTTTAAAGATACAGAGTCATGATCTGAAAATGGAAACGCTGTAACAGCACATGATTCTTCTGTAGTTTTAAAGTTGACAAAAATATTGTCAAGACATGCTTTATCTCTTGTGGGCCTGTTATTGATTGAGTGCAAATTGCACTGTCTTAAAAGGTTTTTCAACTCAGTCACAGTACGTTTATGTGTTGTTATATCAAAATCTGCATTCAGATCTCCACCAATTACTATGTCATAATGCAACCATCTGGTCCCTCTTAGTACATCTAACAGCATGTCCAATTTTTCTAGAAATACATTGATGATACCCTTAGGTGACCTGTAAAGGGATACTATTACTAACTTAAGACTGTCCATAACTATACCAGTGGCTTCAAAGTTCTGTTCCTCACATAAATAATCTAGGTCCAACTTAACAATGGAGCAGCTGAATGACTGATTAATATACACTCCTGGAAATTGAAAAAAGAACACATTGACACCGGTGTGTCAGACCCACCATACTTGCTCCGGACACTGCGAGAGGGCTGTACAAGCAATGATCACACGCACGGCACAGCGGACACACCAGGAACCGCGGTGTTGGCCGTCGAATGGCGCTAGCTGCGCAGCATTTGTGCACCGCCGCCGTCAGTGTCAGCCAGTTTGCCGTGGCATACGGAGCTCCATTGCAGTCTTTAACACTGGTAGCATGCCGCGACAGCGTGGACGTGAACCGTATGTGCAGTTGACGGACTTTGAGCGAGGGCGTATAGTGGGCATGCGGGAGGCCGGGTGGACGTACCGCCGAATTGCTCAACACGTGGGGCGTGAGGTCTCCACAGTACATCGATGTTGTCGCCAGTGGTCGACGGAAGATGCACGTGCCCGTCGACCTGGGACCGAACCGCAGCGACGCACGGATGCACGCCAAGACCGTAGGATCCTACGCAGTGCCGTAGGGGACCGCACCGCCACTTCCCAGCAAATTAGGGACACTGTTGCTCCTGGGGTATCGGCGAGGACCATTCGCAACCGTCTCCATGAAGCTGGGCTACGGTCCCGCACACCGTTAGGCCGTCTTCCGCTCACGCCCCAACATCGTGCAGCCCGCCTCCAGTGGTGTCGCGACAGGCGTGAATGGAGGGACGAATGGAGACGTGTCGTCTTCAGCGATGAGAGTCGCTTCTGCCTTGGTGCCAATGATGGTCGTATGCGTGTTTGGCGCCGTGCAGGTGAGCGCCACAATCAGGACTGCATACGACCGAGGCACACAGGGCCAACACCCGGCATCATGATGTGGGGAGCGATCTCCTACACTGGCCGTACACCACTGGTGATCGTCGAGGGGACACTGAATAGTGCACGGTACATCCAAACCGTCACCGAACCCATCGTTCTACCATTCCTAGACCGGCAAGGGAACTTGCTGTTCCAACAGGACAATGCACGTCCGCATGTATCCCGTGCCACCCAACGTGCTCTAGAAGGTGTAAGTCAACTACCCTGGCCAGCAAGATCTCCGGATCTGTCCCCCATTGAGCATGATTGGGACTGGATGAAGCGTCGTCTCACGCGGTCTGCACATCCAGCACGAACGCTGGTCCAACTGAGGCGCCAGGTGGAAATGGCATGGCAAGCCGTTCCACAGGACTACATCCAGCATCTCTACGATCGTCTTCATGGGAGAATAGCAGCCTGCATTGCTGCGAAAGGTGGATATACACTGTACTAGTGCCGACATTGTGCATGTTCTGTTGCCTGTGTCTATGTGCCTGTGGTTCTGTCAGTGTGATCATGTGATGTATCTGACCCCAGGAATGTGTCAATAAAGTTTCCCCTTCCTGGGACAAAGAATTCACGGTGTTCTTATTTCAATTTCCAGGAGTGTATATTGCCACACCACCTCTTATATGCAGTTTTCTACAGTAAGTATTTGCTACATTATAGTTATCAAGTTTGACAACTGTAAGTACACTCTCAGTAACCCAATGTTCACTCAGACAGAAAATATCAAATTTGTTATCTAGTCCAAAACTGTTTACAATAAATTCTTTATCTATTAGTCCTTGAACATTCAGATAGCAAATTTTAAGATCATAATTGTTGTTTATTTTAGATTGAACGTTTTGGTGAGGTGTTGTGAAATTTGTTACACTACTTATCTCCTGGGCTGCTTCATCCTGCTGCCTTCCAAAAAAAAATCATTTAGACGGACAGGAGGTGCTGTTTTCTGTCTACACGTAACACTTGATGCTGTTTCTCCTACTGCAATTCTCATTTCTCCTTTTAGAGGCACTATAGTTACTGTTGCTGGTGAAACTTCTGCTGTTGATGCTACTGTTACTTCCTTTTCCACTGCTGCTACTGATAATTTGCACTGCGATTTGTGTCAGACATAGGAGATATAAAAATGAAAAAGCTGGCACACTATGCTTACTTTCATTCCATAACGTCATATGGGATTATTTTTGAGGTAATTCATCAAGCCAAGCTAAAGTTTTCCAGGCACAAAACCATGCAACAAGAGTTATATGTGGCTTGAACTCAAGAACATCATGCAGAAGCCTGTTTAAGGAACTAGGGATACTAACTACTGCTTCCCAATATATTTATTCCTTAATGAAATTTGTCATTAAAAATACATCACTTTTTCAAACCAACAGCTCAGTTTTAATCTACAGTTGCTTCATTTTCTAATGCTGCTACTGATAATGCCACTGGTGACAGTGATGCATCACATGCAGGTGCTGGTGCTTATGCTATGTTGAGTGGAGGAACTGATTTCAGTCTTACAAGACATTTATTTTAATAATGTTAATAATTTAGTAAAAAGCACAATGTTATAGCAAATTTCTAATTCATTAATTAAGTTACTTTAAATGATATCTTTCATCTCTATGGGGGGATCTGTGATGGAACATGCTATTCATTAGAAAAACATGTTTCACCTCTTTGCCACAACAAGATGAAAAACATTCATGTAAAAACATTGTTTAAGCATCTAGAAAATCTCCACTGTGAGCACCAAGAAACTACAAGAAGGTGACCATACAAAAACAGTCAAGGTAAAAGCTCGTGAACAACATAAAGATGACAGATCATTAGTGAAGTTGTTGATTCAGTTACAACACATACCAGAGCCTTTTAACATTACAGTGGTGCACAGGCACATTTAGAACATGGGAAAATCACAGTAGCTTTTGAGCTTCTGCTCTTACACACATACACACACACACACACACACACACACACACACACACACAGACAGACACACACACACACACCTATCAAATTTGAAAGAGTTCATCATTTATACAAAAGGTGCGGATACTGAAGAAACTGTGGCAGTTATTGGTGGAACTTGTTCAGCTGTTGCTGGCATGAGAAGAAATCTCACAAAAAATCAATTTCTGAATCTTCTTGGCAGGATACACATTTGGAGATAATTACTGCATTCCACTGTGACTGTGACACCCACAAGTGCAAAGCCCGTAAACAAGGTGATTTTTTTATATAGGAAAATGTTGACAACTGTAAAATGAAGATATTCTGTTGGTAGTTATTGCTTTATACATCAACAAAGAATATTATTGAATCATGAGAAAGGTGGAGATCAATACTCAAGAATGAGTTGAAAAGTATATAGATGATGCAGATTTGGAAGTAGGTGTTCAGTTCAGGAAGAAAGAGCAGAGGCTATCCTTCTCAAAGACCCAGATTATCAACAAAGTCCATCTTAAAGAGATGAGAGATTTAAAGTGCGTCCTGGTTAGGAAGGATTTCTCTAGGAGTCCCATAAAGATACTGGAATAATTAAACAAAACAGAGGTGAAATGAAATGAAGTCCCATGCTTCTTTACAGAGCATAGGGGAACGATGCGGGAGACCCGCACCGCCTTACTAGGCAAGGTCCTACTGGAGGTGGTTTGCTGTTGCCTTCCTCTGACCGTAATGGGGATGAATGATGATGATGAAAACGACACAACAACATCCAGTCATCTCGAGGCAGGAAAAATCCCTGACCACGAGGGGCGGACAAAGCAGGGGTACACTGATATAATTTCTTGTCTTGAACAGTATGTATTTGAACTGATATGTTAGAGAATGGTGTTTATGGCATATTCAGTATGACAGGACTTTTAAAAAATGAATGGAATTGTGAATTCAAGAGAGGTTGGTGCCATCCATGAACACCACGTGTTCCTTAACCCTCAAGCAGTGGTGTCAGTTTTTGTTAACATCAGTGGTCACATGATTGACACTGTCACACGGTCTCTAGAGGCAAAAAACATACTGCTTGCTACTGCAAAAAATTAATGTTATTTTGATTTTTACATACATAAATTTTAATCATTTAATTTCTAACACACATCATAATCTCACATCACACTTGGCCTACATTGATTTCGCAGTGCATACTACTTCTACAACACTAATTGTACTATATTCGGGTTATTTATTAGATTTGTCGTTGTTTGTTATTATATACACAAATTTTACTCATCCTGTTCTTCCAGATCATCCACTGTGTTACATGCACACTTTTCACACACAGTGGAAGAATACTTTCTGCACACAACCGTATTACACTCACAACAATGAATTATGATAACAACATTCTCTTTTCTACAACACATAATGCAGCAACTCCTTTTTTTGTTTGGAGACTCTTCCAGCTCTCAAGGTTCTTCCAATTTATAAGGTGCCAAAAATATTTTGAGGTCATCTGGAAGCGTAGGAGTGTAGGCTGGTGTAACTAAATGAGCTTCCATAAGTTGTTAAGATAGCTGTTTCAAAAATGTCCTCCTTGGTTCTCTTGGGTTTCCTGCATTGAACTGAACCAATATATGGACATGGGTGCCAGCAATATTTAGTGAAGCAAACCATAAAGGCATTGTCCATTTTCTAGTTACATAAGTTACAGAGTATTTACTACACATCTGGTTAACTGTGTCAGCCCATCCCTTTATAGTGTTGTAGTACATGATAATGTGTAGTTTATCGGTTCCTTCATCAATTGCACCTTCATGTGCTTGGAGCTAGGTAGAACGACATATTTATTTATTTATTTCTGGAACATCTGACACAATTGTGATGTCCTTTTGGTATCCAAACAGTGACGACCCTACACTCCTAAATTTCAGCAGTAGGAATTTCCTTTTCTCTCTCTCTCTCTCTCTCTCTCTCTCTCTCTCCCTCTCTCTCTCTCTCCCAGAGTTCCAACACAAGTGATGTTTTTGTACAAAAGTGAAACTGTCAGTGAATAACTAGTACATTAAATATAAAAAATAATATTCTGAATATTCCAATTGGTTCCATTCACATTTTCTACAAGTCAATGCCCAATATCATATGATTTGTTTGACACCTTGTAAGGGCCATCTGCTTGTGTTGCACAATATAACTCAACTGGTGCTGCGCAGAATGTTTTGGCATCGAAAATAGAATGTCAAGTCGTACTTCACTGGTTTGTTATACATGTATTGAAGAAATGAACATCTTCCTCGAAAAGGTGTCAGCATCTCAACTACAGCTGCAAACTCTCCCAAACTATAGATTTCCTTACAGCTTGTAACAAATTTATCCAAATATGACCTGATCACTGATAATTTATCTTTCTCAGATTTTTATGTTCTTATCACTTCTGAGGGGAAATAAGAACCATCTGTATAACATACAAGCTCTGAGAATTATCATTCCATTGCCATCATTATTCCAAAGTTCTTCAACATTTGTTTCATTTCAACCCTTCAAGCCAATAAAAGTAAGGGGTCCAACAAGAGCACAGATCTCTTTCTTTGAAGTCCCTTTTACACAGCTCTCTTTAGAATAGTTGATTTGTGATACCAGGTTTCTAATATGGAAGTTGGTGTATTCCACAAGTAAATCAATCATTTATGCACTAGTAATCTTGCTGAATACTGTCAGTTCCTGTGTGATATCCTTAGCCAGCCTGTTTGGAAAAGGAAGGATTTTTATTGTATTTCTTGAGGGCAATGTTGCTGTTCTGGCTATAACACTTTCCTTGGACTGTTTAGTTTTATCATCTTTACTAACAAAAGACGCACAAATAAAATCTACATTGTCATCACCAACATTGTCTTCTTCATGATGTTGCATTTTATCTTCTTCAAGATGAATGTGTTCATTTCCCTCCAAAGGATCTGCTTCTATTTCTAATTCACTTTTGTGACCACTAACTCACATTTGTTCTTCCTGCCTGATGGACCAGTCAAATTAAGAATGCTTGCGGTCGTTGGAACATTCATTTAGAACCTTTTCAATTTCCTCTTCTGATAATCCTTTTTTGAATGGAGCCCTAAAAGTACAAGCAAAAATGAAACTCATTTTATATGGAAAGATTTCAACCCATAAAAATGGTGGTACAAATAATTAATACGAAAAAAAAAATTACTTATATTACCAATCCTGTGATTGACTTCATAGACCAAACATAGCACAGACAAAAATAAGTAGCAATTATTGCCAATGTCTTCTTGATACATCTCTGGCAACAATACAGATGGCAAACAGAGGTCCAACAGTCCAACAATGAGTAATTCGAATTCAGAGCAAAACTAGGAACTCTGGTTGACTTCGTCAACTAATTTGACCACTTTTGTTGGTACTTCAGTTGTGACCATGTGTGCCTGTAAGCTGAATATTAATAAATTTCTATGTATCATTAGAAGTATAGTTTGCATTTGTGTTTTCAATATCCTATCACATGCTGTGGGAACATCAAGCAAATGAAAGCACTTCTGTGGTTATCCTGGTGACCCAGCACATGATTTAATCTTTGCTGTAACCATCTACAAGTCAATGGATTATCTCTGTGTTGTTGTTGCTTTTGTCGTCTGTATGTGTGATGCAATGCTGATGCATGAATATAATAATTATGAATGATTTATCCATAATATCATAAACAATAGCAAATTGTGATAGGTTGTGGGCTTAATCTCTGCAGTGAACTATGTATGTCATGCTGGTAGGAATATAAAAATTGAATAAGTGTATTACCTTATGTGTCCATGTTACTTGTGTTATTTGTTATGGTTCAGGTTTCCAAAAATGTCTTCAGATGTCAGTTTGACAAAAACCATGACTCCAGTGCTAGGGAAACTAAAATAAAAAGATAATTACAATGCATGTAAGTTTGAGATGAAACTAATTCTAGTGAATGAAAAATTTTGGACCTATGTCCTGGGGCAAGTGCTGCAACACATGCCTTCATCTTCATTCTTTATTAATCATTGACCATATGTACAATGTTCTTGAGTTCTCATACATAATATAAATGCACTTAATTACACACACAATTATAGACATTTAGAGATGCATTTTAAATTTTAACATACGCTCACAATCTGTAAATCAAAAAATTCCTTCACATTACAAAATTGATTTTCAGCCAACCATTTCTACAATTTCCTGTGAAATACTTTACAAGACATGGACTATGCTGAGTGTGGTACTTTGTTAAGGATTTCTGTGGACCTGGCTCTGGGCAAATAAGGTGTTTTTGCCAATCTGTGTCTTGGAATATCCATTTTAATTTTTCTCCAAGTGTTGTGTTAGTCTATATCTCCTGTTATTTGAAATTATTCTACATTTAGTTTAATGTATAGTGATGAACAATATATATACATATTAACAGAATAAACAGTGATCTCTTGGTGCAGCCCTGCACATTTCACTTAGGACTTTTTTATATCTTCAGTATATCACTTGTATATAAAGAGTCCCCCCCATACCAGCAGTCCATATGAAATGTGAGAATGAAACAGTTCAAAATAGATTAATGTTAAATATTCTAAACTAAATCTCTCAGTATGCTCATTAGGTATGTTACCCTAGATATTCTCCTATTTTCTATTCAGTTAGATGATGTAAAATTAAAGGCCCTGCAGTGTTACACAGAAGTTTGGTAGAGGAGAACCATTTCCCTACAGTGTCTAATTATTCAAGTGACATATATATTTGTACCTACATCTACATGATTACTCTGCAGTTCACAATTAAATGCCTCACAGAGGATTCTTCAAGCCATCTTCAGACTATGTCCCTACCATTCCACTCTCGAACAGTGGATGGGAAAAATTAACACATAAATCTGCCTGTATGAGCTCTGATTTCTTTTATTTTACTATGATGATCATTTCTCCCTCTGAAAGTTGATTTTCCAGTAATTACTGTGTACTGTGACGTTTCTGACAAGAAATCATGAATGCAGTTACACAACTGAAGTGATAATCTGGTACTCCATACGCACACAATCTGATTAGATGTCACTTGTGAGAAATGGTGTCAAAAGCCTTCTGGATATCTAGAAATATCGAATCAGTTTGAGATCCCCTGTCAATAACATTTGATGTAATACTGATATTTCTTGATGAGTTGCAATTATCATTGTGTCATCAGTATGGCAGCTAATAGATTAGGAAATATGATGTGGCAAAGCATTGATTGCAATTATGAAAAAGAATGGTCCTAGAACTGATCCCTATGCTAGCCCAGTCTCAACAATTTTCACCACACAATGTCTGTGTCTCACTGAGACATATTATTTTCTGTTACTTAACTATGAAGCTATTACATTTATTACATGTGGGAAACATAACAAAGGGAAACAAAGCTTGGTATGTCCTCAAAAACCTGCTTGCTGATAAAAACAAAACTAAATGGATGAATCTTTGGAATGCTTTGTTGCACACTACATTATCCAGATCTGAAGAAAGTCTTCAAGGTTATGTAATTCTTATTTTGTATATAACCAACAAAAGTTAAGAGCATAGACAAACAAATTTACAATGAACTAATTCCATTCAGTATGCTGTGAAGCTTACCAGAAGTTTATCTACATTACCAGAGGGGCAATTATAGAGTCCAGTACAATAGATGAAAATTTCATATCATAAAAGCAGCTTTACAACGAAAAACAAGAAAATAAAAAAAATAAAATGCTTTAATTGCTGGAGGTATGGTCACTTCAAGTCTGATTGTTCCCACAAACAAGAATCATCAAAGGTCAATTCCAGATGAGAAGAAAAGTCATTGTTTTTTTTACTTGATGTGTCAGAGTTAACAGGAGTGAGTGGATCATCAATTTCAGAGCATCGTCAGACACGACTTCAAGAAAGGGATGGTTTCAAAGATTTTGTACCAGAAAATTTCAAATAAAAATTGTGAAGAGAAGTGAAATGCTAGTGCCAATTCATCAGGTATATCTTCAATCAGCAATGATATTCCAATCTGTAGCTTAGCCACTAATTTGTTGCCAGTTTCTACTTTGATTAAGAAAGGCATAAATGTTGTTTTCATGAAGGTGTATATAAGAGATTCAAAAGGTATGAGCTACTGTTTCTGGTTCAGAAACAAATCACATTTATAAATTAAAACGTGTTGAACTGGTTTCAGATAAGCATGCTCTTCTTTGTAATCTACCCCATCCTTCCTAGCTGTTGCTATTGTTCACCAATGTGCAAAGTCTTCTCTGAAGATTTGACAGGCGTAAGATCAAAATAAACTATTTAGTTTACTTATCTTTTCTTGTAGAGTTGACTCCAGTTGGTCTTGTCTAGGGGTCTGATTCTTGAAGCTGAAAT
Organism: Schistocerca serialis cubense; assembly: GCF_023864345.2. NCBI lineage: Eukaryota > Metazoa > Arthropoda > Insecta > Orthoptera > Acrididae > Schistocerca > Schistocerca serialis. The sequence goes on along the minus strand of NW_026047471.1, from coordinate 2,076,870 downwards.
TCTCACATTTTAGGTTCTCATGGTTCAATTGATCTAAATAATTTTGAAGATTGTTGTTACAGAATTTTTGTTTTTATGTTAATGTACTTTGTCACATTTTTGTATATAACACAGCGTTTTGAATTTTCACATCAACAAAACCAATTTTACATTGTTCATCCAAAATACAAAAACAGTCTGTTCACATCAGAGGCATGCTTACTGCTACTTCACTCTGCAGTCGTAACAATATTCGAAAGGGTTTACTATTTTTCTTGACAAATTAATTTCTATTAAGTACAATTACTATTTTATAAATGAATTCAGAAACAAACATAATAAACAGCACTAGATTGCAAAATTAATAAAAAAAAATTTAAGTATGATAAATAATTCATAATTTTCAAATGTTTCTAAAAGAAAATAATTTTAACTGTACCTTCAGAGTTAGTAGATATTGATTGTAACATCAAAAGTAAAATAATTCCTTTCCACAAATTTTATTCTGAAATATAACATATTGTGTACAGAAGTATATGAAATTTTTCAGAAAAACAGCTGAGATAATATTGACACGTCCAAAATTTGAAAAATATTACTGGTGTCAACTATTACTGTTGAAGAAAAGTAATGCTAGAGGAGGATGGCCCATTACAGTCTGTTAGTAAAATTAATAACATGGAAGACTTACAGAATTCTAGACATCGCCATGCTACAGTTCATGCTAGACGTAAGTCATGTTTAGAAGGTGTAGGCACTAGGTTGGAGTGTTGTGATTTTGAACTTGTTGACAAACATAAATTAAATCATGTGTGCTTGGTAAAAAGTCTAAATTCTTATTTCCTGAGACTGGAGGGGAATGTGCATTTGAGGTGCTTGGCTTGATGCATATGGATTTATGTGGTCCCATGGAGCAAACATCACATACTAGGGCTGAGTACATACAGGTACTAGTGAGCGATTATTCCAGGACATTGTGCCAGTTTCTCAAAAGTGAAGATCAAGCATTAGATTTTAATTTTTTTTTTTTTTAGTTTAAAACTTTGACAGAAAATAGGATTGATGCAAACATCAAAGCTGTTAGATTTGACAATGGCAATGAGTTTGTAAACTCTACGTTGGATTAATTTCCAAGAGAGAGTTGGACTGAGCCTAAGATTAGTGTCCTCCATAGTCTAGAAGAAAATGGTACTATGGAAATAACTAACAGATCAGTTTTTGAGATGACACAGTGCACATTGTTTGATTATGATCTACCTAAGCACTATCAGCCACTGGCTTACAGCACAGCTTATAACATATCATAGCATTATAGTTTGAGTTGTGATGTTTGCGGTCTTTGTCAGTAACCACATAGTATTCCAGAAGTGATATTGTATGGATAAGTCAAAAGGTGACCATGTTGTAGTCTACTCGCTGGTCAATTAAATTCATAAAATAACTGATCAGCCAATCTGCATTCCCATTCTGTTATTGTCTTTGACCAAGAAAATTCAGCTAAAAGGTATCTGCATTATGCTATACTAAAAAAACTGTTAATTACCAGAAATACTTAATATGTTGCTTATTACTTACTGCAAACCCTGACACTACAGAATTAATAATTATGCAACAAATCCCAATGAAATTATGTTTCATTCATGCCAATCCACCCAGATATGATAAGCAGACATTATGAATGACAATAACAACACTCAACACCCAATAACCATTCAAATTGTCATAAAAATTACAACAATTAAAAAGTCAAGAATTATGGGATGTTTCCAAAAGCTGCATAGCTGTATGAAGGTGCTTCATTCTTAACTACCAGTTTCCCATCACTATAGATGCATCTTCAGGTTTACCACTTGATTCACATCCTGCAATTCAGCCTTAACTTCCACACTGGATGGGTAAGCTTGGACCATCCAAACTTCATAGAAGTTCTCTTGCAACTCTTGCAAGACCAGTGCTCCTCATTTGATCCTCTTTTTTAATTGAAGCTCATTCAACCTGAGTTACTATTTATATATTTTTTCAGAAAGCTGTTCCACTATTATTACACAAAACTACATTAAAACAGGTGCATTATTACAAACTGTTATGAACGTGTGATGCTATAGAGCAGAATCAACTAGATGAATACTCTAAAATCACTGAAAATGGAACTAAATGCTCATATTATACAGACGTTTCTTTTGTCTACTCATAACCATTCCTGGAAATAATAACTAAGACCAGACCATTTGATTCAGAATCAATGATGAATATAGTTATTGCTCATGCTACAACTTGGAGTAGTGGAATATCGGATCACATCCAACACTCTTTCAGTACCTAATTGTTTAACATTCAACAACCAACTACTAAAAGAGTTCACTGGTATAAATATTAAACACAATAGAGAGAGAACTGATCCTTGTGCCAACGCCATGCTGGTTGTCATCAGTTTGATAGTGCCCTTATCAGAAAATGTTATTAACCTCCTCCAGGGACAGACAACTGCAGATGAGTAAACTTCATGGTCTCTGCAAGTTTCTTGGTGTTTGAGCAAAAACAGATAACAAGACTTTGTTGCACACATGATTTATGTTTATATAAAACACTGTTAAATATTTAGTTATGGAATGACACAACTGTATGTCCACTAACAGATGTGCCCTGCCCATGCCAAAAACCTAGTTGAAAGTTGGGTGCGATTTAAAATCCTCTATGTACCATTAAAAATGCTTTTTAACCAAACTTTCCAACCTGGACAATATTTCCTCCATCAGTAGGTGATGTGCCCGTGTGAAGGGGTGTCCATCTATAGCATTTATGATCCACTGAATTTGTTACCAGATTGTCATTATTGTGCTTTGATGGTTTAACTTATTACAGTATTCTGCCCACTTGAATCTTTCCTTTTCTTTAAGTTTTATTTTCACTCATGCCTGGCATGCTTTAAGGGGAATGAAGTTTTCCACTGCACTGGCATTTTGTACACTTGTAACACTTCTTTGCTTTATGAAATGACTCCTTGACATTCCTCAAACCACAATGGGGCTTACCTTTCATGTACTTTGCATGTCATGTGTTATGCATGGTATCAGTGTCACTACTGCCATCCCAGTGACTTGTACCAGTTCTTTGTGGTTGCCTTCGACATCTCTGGATTCAGTGTATGACATGAGTTCTTTCTCTGCCAGCTTGTGGTATTTTTCCCAATTGCCGCTTCTTATATTTCAGATTTGTGGACTATAATGTCGACAGTAATTTCTACCATACCCATACCCTATGCCTATTGGAAAGTGATCTGAATCCCCAGTATCTTGCAGAACCTCTCATGTGTTGGGTGGCGTCAACTGTGGAGATGCTAGGACCACATCTACTGCTGAATGGGCTTCACCTCTCCTTGACATACCAGTGGCAGAACAATCATTCAGGACTTCTGAGTTATTGTCATAAATTGTATCAAGCATTAACATGCCCACCTGGTCTGTTATAATGCTTCCCCATGCTTTATTATGCTCACTGAGGTCTCTCATAATAATTACTTTGTAGGAGATATTAGCCATCAAATTACGGAAGGCATGTGTGGTGTCACTAAGTTGTGGGACTCTGTATGTAGCACAATAGACATTTCAATGTTTTTTACTTGTGATCTAATAGCAGATCTCTGAAAGAGGTCATTTCCAGTGTCTATAGTAAGTTAATTAAAGTACTAATCATTTTTTTATTTTTTATACCATCTCCCCCAAATCTGTCTTCTCTGTTTATGCATACCATATTATGAGGAGTGTTCAATACATAATGCAACACTTTTTTTCTAAAAGCATGTTGTTTTATTCACAATTTCAATACATCATTTTATTCCCCAATCTTTTGACTACAAAATCCTATTTTATAATATAGTCTCTGTTCCATGTGATGGCCATAGACCATCATAATGGGAGAGGTTGTATGGCTGCATGGTACCACTCTACTGGTCACCGTCTTAGCCAATGTCTTACTGCATCAAAAACCTCCCCATCATCCACATACTGCTTCCTGCAGACTGCATCCTTCATTCAGCTAAACAGATGGAAATCAGAAAGTGTGAGATCCGGGCTGTAGGATGGATGAGGAAGAACAGTCCAATGAAATTTTGTGAACTCCTCTTGCTTTCACAGACTTCTGTTAGGCCTCACATTGTCAGAGAAGGAGAAGTCCATTTGCATTTTAATGGTGGCAAACACATTGAAGTCGTTTCTTCAGTTTCATGAGGGTAGCAAAATACACTTTTCAGTTGATTGTTGCACCTTGAGGGAGGACATCAGGACTGGGTTAACCCATGTGGAGGCCTGGGGCTAGAAAAAATGTGTGGATCCTGCTTACTTCATGTAGGCCTAATTCCTTTCTGTGAAAGTACAATAAGAAAAGTAAAAGAATACATATAATTTTATGACATCAACCATGCCATCAGGAGATGATATTATGCCTAACAGAACTTTGCAATTGCATTTTTAAAAAAATCACACAACATTACCCTATTATATAAATGCAATAAATAGAAAATGAGTATCTGAAAAATTTCTTTTCCTGAATATTTTGTCCTGGCAGAGTCCTCTATCATATCCTGGAAGTCAAGAGAACTAGACACCTCATGTTCAACTGATAACAAGGGGAGAGTGAAAATGCATTCTTGTTGCACTATAACACATAATTTGTTCTTGATAAGGGCTAATTTGGAGAATCCCCTCTCAGATACACAATTCACAATTGGTTCTCAGGGTAAATTTGGTAAAAAATCCTCACTTTTGGAAAAACATCCCCAAGATCATTTTCAACCATTAATTCATATAATTCATGTTCATCTGGGCCTTCTGCATCATATATGTCATATAAGGACATTATATATTGTATTATGAGACCAAGATGTTTGTGTGTTTGATTACATTGTTTTATTACAACAGGCCAATTTTGGCACGATTGCCACCATCAGATTATGGTCTTGATGTCCATGTGATATCACTGTCTTGGTTGCTGTCACTGTTGTATAAGTTTGCTCCCTTGACATTGGTGGAGCTATAGTAGATGTTTTACTCTAGCTGGAGCAGTTATTTCTGAAATTTCCAACTATGGAAGTTTATGTCATAATGATGTTAACTGATGAAATAAAATTTCATAATTGTAAAACCTCATAAATAACTGCTCCAGTTGCAGTTTAACACCTACTATAGCTCCACCAATGTCAAAGGAGCAAAATTATACATTAGTGACCGCAAATAAGACACCAATGTCATATGGCCATCAAGACCACCTGATGTACAATAACCTGATAATGGCAGTTATGTCAAAATAGGCCTATTGTAATAAATAATATATAATTGAACACAGCAGCTTCTTGGTCTCATAGCACAATACATAATACCATATAGTTTGACTGCTGAAATGTTTAGCAGCTTTCTTTTAGAGAACTCTTCAAATATTCACTAAAATAAAGAATTTGGCAAGAAAAACTTTCTTCATTGAGATTACCTCAGTATTTTTTCTGAAGTTTAGACTTTTCTGTTAAGAGTTCTTTAGCTTTGTGCTTTACTATGTATTTGTTGAAGGTAGGAAAAGACTGATTACTTCGCAATACATTTCTTTTCACTTTTAAGTTTTGCTTGCAGTTTCACAGCAACTGCAATAAGTGGCACATAAAATTTATCATGTCACTAAATTATTCAGATTTTTCTCCATCAGGGACTCTTTGTATTTCGAATTTCCTTTTGTTACTATATTCTTGATATAAAAGCTCACTTGACCTGCTAGCTTGGTTTCCTTGTTCTTATTTCTCTTTCTGTTTGGCTTACATATGGACCACATACCAATTTCAATGCTTCCTGCTTTGTTCTTCTTTCTTACAGTATTCTTTCATCTCCTCACTATGTATCTTTTTCTCTTCTCAAACCATTTTCAGCCATCTTCTTCTCCCAACTGCCTTGGAATCCTTTCATCTTAAAAATCTCTCTTTCTGTTGCATCCTTTTCACTTATGCTGTTTCTTTCCATATCTTTCCTAACTTCTTGAATCCAGCCTATCATTGACTTCTTGTCCCACATATATTTAAATATCTGTTTGGTTAACCTGTTGTTGTTCATTCTTTATAAATGCTCAAAAAATATCAATTGAATCTTCTGTAGTATTTCAGTTACATTTTCTTTGTTGTGATACACTTCTTCATTACTTCTTCATTTCCATACCTCTGAATTTCTTAGCAGACCAAGTATTTTTTGAATCATTCTTCTTTCTAGTACCTCAAGTTTGTGTAATTTGTTATTTAGTATTAAACATTCACTTGTATAAATACATTTTCGTTTCACTACTGTGTTGTAGTGTTGTATTTTCAAATTCTTAGACAAATACCTTTTTCATAAATATTCCTTGTTATACCATATGCTCTCTCTGCATTTTATGTACTCTTTCTTTTGCAGCGAATTGTTCTAAGCCATTTCATTGAATAATTTTTTCCAAGTATTTGCATTTATTAACCCTCTTTATCTGTCCAAAATCTGCTACAAAGAATTCTGGAGCAGTTTTTACATTTATCATAAATTTTATCATTTCTAGAGAAGTTCTTAAACCTACTTTGTTGGCTATTTCTTCTAACAGATTGATTGGTACTTCTGCATCTGTTAGGTTTCCAGAAACAATGGCAAAATCTTCTGCAAATGATAGATAGTTAATTTTAATACCTTTGTTCTTAGTCCCCAGAGTTACTGGTGACATCTTATATTCTTTTAGGTTTTGTTTCCATTCTACAACTATTTTCTCTAAGAGGCTTAGTAATATTGTTGAAAATATCTTATAACCCATTGGCTACAGATATATACCTATGGAGTTATTCACATTAAGTTTATCACCTTTCTCGTGCTTAGGATGAATAAGAGCCACATTCCAGTCTTCTGAAATCTTTTCAATTTCCCATATTTCTTCAAACATGACCTGAAGATTAGTTATAAATTTTGGTTGAGATTATTTTCTCCGTAGGCTTTGCTAGTTTTCGGAATATGTATTGTTCTTTTTATTTCTTCAGCTGTAGGTGGGGGATCCGCCTCTGTGTTTTTTTGAAGATCCAGGAATTCTAGTTTACAGTACAGTTCTTCACAGTTCAAGAGCTGTTCAAAGTGCTTTTTTAGTATTTCACAGTTCTGGGTATTGCTTAGGCCTATTTTACCATTTTCATCTCGAGCTAATACTTGGAGCTCAATAGCCCCTTAGATCATTTTTAAACATCTTATTAATCTAATTTATCACTTTTGCATTATAATGTACAGGGTTTAGGAAACAAAATAAGATGCTTTTGAATCATTTATCACAGGACTATCTTCACATGTAGTATAAGTTACGGATCAGCAGTAAACAGTGGACAACAACCAATATTGCAATTTAGAAGGCTACAAACTAGATATGTTCTACAGTAGAACACATAATAAAAGTGGTGGTGTTGCCATCTACCCAAGAAATTATAAGTTTGTAACCACCACAGAAAAAGTGCTATGGGGGAACAATTTCTGTGTTGACAAAGGTTTCACAATGCTTAAACTCACATTTTGCACTGTTCTTTTCTATGTCATAGGTGTATATACATCCCTATCCAGAAATTATTGATGCTTTTTCTGAAATCAACTGATGGAGTTTTAAGTAAATCAATGTCAGGTAGTAGAACTGTACATCTTGTCATTTCGGGAGATCTGAACATCAACAATTTACGTGACGGTCAGGAAAGCAAACGTTTTACAGATTGCGTCCTGTCTTACAGGGCTAAAGATCTTCTTGGATTAGTATCCATCAGGATAGCTAACACACATAGTAGTTTAACTGATCATGCTATCACAAATTATGACCACATCATCTCAACAGATGTCATAAATGGTCACCTCCCAGATCATTTAGGCTGAATAATGGTCCTAAAATGTAACACCAAATTCAAACCAAGAAAAATGTATGAGCACAGGCAAATACTGTCTGCAAACAACATTGCTACACTAAGACATAATTGAAGCCAGAAATCATGGGAATCAGTTATTACTACCATTAGGATCAACAACAAACAGAACATGTCCACAGAAATTCTGACTGAGGACATAAACAGAGCCATGCCATTAAAAAAAGTGAATGAACAGAAAAGTCAACCTTTAAAATCAAAACCTGTGCTGTTGGATTTTAAAACAAAAGATTTGAAAGAAAAAGTGGAAAACATGTATAGCTTACACAGAGTGACTAACTCAGAGTAACATAAAGAATTCTACAAGCAGTACAAATATAAATACCACAATGAAGACTGGAGCTTAAATGCAGAAAGAATCAGCCAACAGATATGAGGTTCAGATAATGGTTCAAAGACTTGCTGGTCAGTTATACATAAAATCAGAAGCAAACTAAAATTAATAATGCACAGTTAACTATGAATAATAAATATCTCTGATCCCCCTCTAGTTAGCAATATTTTTAATAATTCCTTCATCGAAAATTGAAAATGATGTCTCTGTGAAACAGTAAATACAGGAAACATCTGAGTTCTGTAACAAACAGAACTGCAGTAAATCACCCTCAGTAAGCACATATGACATTCTGTAGCTTATTGATACAAACAAAAAATCAGCAATATTAGATGAAATTTAACCATATATATTGAAGCAATGGAAACATGAACTAATGAAACCACTAGTTCATCTACTAAACTGTGTTCTAAAGGATGGGGTGTTCCCTGACAAGTTGAAAAAGCATTTACAGAACTACATACCCATTGCCCTAATCTCAACTTTCAGCAGGCTGTTAGAGAAAATAATATTAAAAAAGTCTTGGTACATTACAACAATGCTGACATATTAGGTGATTTCTAGCATGGTTTCAGAAGAGGTCAAACTACCACATCAGCAGCAGTACTATTTTCCCATAATATACTTGAAAAAATAAATGAGAAACCTTAAGCAGCAGGAGTATTCCTGGGCCTCTTAAGAGCTTTTGATAGAGCACATAATGATGTGGTCTTATCAAAAACTGTGAAGAGTGGTGTCACTGGAAAACTCATGCAATTGCTAGAAATATATTCAAAGGGTAGACAGCAGTGCATGGAGATTATACACTCTAATGAAGAAATACTGGAGAGGAGAAGGTCAAGTATAAGCAAATATGTTTTTTACGTTCCACAGATCTCCATTTTAGGTCCAGTTCTATTCATATGCTATGTAAGTGATTTATCAAGTTCTCTTGACAATAAGCAACTGATCACCATGCATGCAGACGATACATCTGGTGTCTGCTGTGCAGACAGTGAGCCCAGCCTAGTTGAAGAGATACATTACTTTATTGAAAAGACAAGTGCTCACATTGAAAGAGACAACCTAAATGTAAAAAAGAAAAATCTAATATTATTCACTTTAAACCAAATGGTACAAACAGACAAAATACTGTGATTGATGAAATTCTACCAACAACATTGTGAATAATCAGGTTTATGCATAGATGATTGACTTTCATGGAAGCAGCGAGCTGATTACATCTGTAAAAAATTAACACCGTCTTTATTTTTTTAAGAAGATTATCACCATATCTTAATTCTCAAACCCTAAGGACTGTGTATTTTGGATTAGTGTACCCTTTCTTGTTTTATGGACTACTACTGTGGGCTGGAAGAGGCCTAACTAATACGAAAAGGGGTTTCATACTGCAGAAGCGAGCGTTGAGGATCATCGCAAAAGTAAAACCAGGAACTTATAGCAAATTCCTATTCATTATACACAATAGTCTCACAGTTTATGCCATTTATATACAACAACCTAGAACCTCTAATCCTAGTGAAAGAAGACACTAAGATTACAAAAAGGAACATAGATATTCCCAACTGTGAAATATGGCATAGAAAAGACTTTCGTATGGTTAACAAAAGATTTTTTGCTTTACCAGCAAAAAGCCCCTATGTCAAATATGTTTTTCATAATTTGTAAGCAAACGAAGTTAATGTATTGACAGGGGATACTTTCAAAAAGTGAGTCAAGCAGTGGCTTATCCAAAAATTCCCTCATAACTTGAATTTATCATGAATTATAATTTAATAAGAAATAATGTATTCACAATGAAATTTTCAGAGTGTGCACCGATATAAACTTTCTGGCAGATTAAAACTGTGTGCTGGACCGAGACTCAAACTCAGAACTTTCGCCTTTTGCAGGCAAGTGCTGTACCATCTGAACTATCGAAGCACGACTCATGACCTGTCCTCATGGCTTTAATTCTATGAGTACCTCGTCTCCTATCTTCCAAACTTCACAGAAGCTTTCCTGCAGACCTTGCAGGACTAGCACTCCTGGAAGAAAGGATACTGCGAAGACATGGCTTAACCACAGCCTGGGGGATGTTTTCAGAACGAAATTTTCCTTCTGCAGTGGAGTGTGCGCTCATATGAAACTTCCTGGCAGATTAAAACTGTGTGCTGGTCCAGTACTCGAACTTGAGATCTTTGCCTTTCGCAGGCAATGGCTCTATCGTCTGAGCAGCCCAAGCACAACTCACGACCCCCTGTGAGGATGGGTTGTGAGTTGTCCTTGGGTAACACAGATGCAGGAGAGCTTATGTAAAGTTTGGAAGGTAGGAGACGAGGTACTGGGGGAATTAAAGCTGTGAGGACTGGTTGTGAGTCATGCTTGGGTAGCTCAGATACGCCAGCACAGTAGCTCAGCGTGTTCAGTCAGAGAGTTAGCTGCCCTCTGCAACGAAAAAAAAAGTGAACGGATCAACGATGGGTGACATACGACACCTACCCCAAACAAATGCAGTGAACAATATCAAACAAAATGAGAATTACAGGGAAAAAAATGGTAGAGCAGTTGCCCATTAAAGGCAAAGACTCTGAGTTTGAGTCTCGATCTGGGACACAGTTTTAATCTGCTAGGAAGTTTCAGAAATAATGTAAACTAAAAGAAATTGTAATTGTAAAATCTTTATACTTAGTTGAAAATGCACATGCATGTAAAACTACGGTACATGTTATGAACAATAAATTGAAATTTGCAGTTTAAGTTGATCAAGGTACTCAGTCTTCCCAGAATGTTTCCATTTCTTCCACTGTTTTATTCTTTCTGCAACTGCCTTTTTCACAGATTTCATTCCAGCAGACTTTCTTCTCATTTTTGTTGATTCAAATTCATTCTTCACTGCCCTGTTGATTTCTTTAGATAATTGTTCCAATTACTCTGATTTAGCTATTTTAATTTCTTCTTGAAAATGTTTCATTACCACATTTGTGTCGTTTGTGATGTTGAGCCTGTCTGCATTATATTTAATCAATTTTTGCTGTCTCTTACCCTTTTTATTAGGGATAAATTTCAGTTTAATTTTAGTCAGGTAATGAACAGAGTAAAATTCCCTGCTTCTTGTTACATTTACGAGTTCTTTAACATTACTTTGAGAAATATCCACATGATCTAACTGGAACTTCTGTAGTACTAGACTTGGAGATATATATGTTTTTGCTTTACTTAGCAATTTTTTTAAGAAAGTTGACATTAACTTCAACAAAAATGTTTTCCAGAGATTCATTAGTCTTGCATTGATTTTTTTTTTTTTTTTTTTTTGCTCATTCATGGGTTGGATACTCTCCTACGATTTTTAAAATAGCTTTTTGCTTTCCCTACATGTACGTTAAAATACCCCAGTAAAATCACAATATTTGATTTTGGAATTTTTTACATTTAGTCTGCCAAAAGTTGCCAGAATGCTTCTACTTAACTCAGATTTATCTTAAATGTCATCATCAAATACAGCTTGGACGTTAACAAAGATATACTGTTTATTTTTGCATTTCACTGTGAGAAGAGAGTGTTTCTGAACTGGATTTGAATTCTGTAACGTCATCTACTAAATGTTTATGAGTATAGAAGCTGATACCAAGTATTGGTATGCCTTTCATAATTTTTGCAGTTGGTTTACCCTTAAAAATTCTATGATTTTTGGTTTCTGTAGCAGTTTTGTCCAAAACTCACGTTTCTTGTACTGCTGAAACTTGTATTTCATGTTTATCTTAGGGAATTTTCAGTTCTTATTGTTTACCAGTTTTTACATTCAAGATGGCTGTAAAGATTTTCTTTTGAACTTAAGTTTGGAATGACACCGAGGTTTCTTAATCTCGTCCTTACTGCACATGTTGGGGCTTCCCAAACTCTAGGTCCCTAAGCACTGCATAAAGCAAATGGTGGATACCTCTTTTGAGTTTCCAACTGGGGTAGTGCTTACTTTTACCAGCCCTTCCATTCTGCAATTGAAATTGTATGTTGTACATGGCAGGAAATAAATTCCAAGATAAGAACGGATTGTTAGTCCAAAATGATTTCTCATGGTTTTCTCCATTAGGTTCTTCCACTCTCTCTGCTGTTGGGAATTAGGATTCCTTTCTGCCTTTGAGACTGTTGACCGGTTTCACCTGTAACCCTAGGTGGGGGCCTCAAAGGATACTACCATCCAGAGCCAGATGGATTCAAGTTTTTTTATGGGGTATATTCCTCACCCTCTTCTTTCCTCATAACTTGCGAGATGAGGCCTCGAGAATGGGAATGGCAGTCGCAGAGTTAGCCTGGTTTTCATGTTCATTAAAATTTTCACTAACATGGCTGAAAAATGGAATCAATGATCGCAACACATGATACCCGCTAATTAAATTCAGTCCAAGCCATTGCAAATATTTGTTAGTTTTGTCCACTCAAGACAACATGGCATCGCAGAAGACAGCTAGTACTGCTTGCTGTCTTCAGATTTTTCAAAAGCGATTCTGCCTCATTTCTTGTCGCTGCATTTTCTTGTTCTCAATAATTTCTTTAAAGAACACATAAACGGCTTAGAAATTCTGTCGAATAGCTGATATTGCTTCCTCACAGCATGACCATCTAGTATCACTCATTCTTCCTCACAAGCATGTGCCAATGGTGAGTACAAACTACAAAAAAGCCATATAGTCATTGAATAACTTGGAAAAAAAACAGCTGTTTCTGACGATTTCTCAGCACTGTTTGGAACACCAGGTTTAACAGGTATCAACACATGGCACATAGAAAGCTAATTAATTCAGTTCCTTTATCTTTGCACTTAAACCTGAATATTTCCCACTCGTGTTACTGGCAACGACAATCTTCTGTCCTCATACGGTACTGTATTCCCAAAAGAGATCTAGGTAAACTTTCCTAAGACTTTCTCCTGTGTGTCTGTGTTGGGAACAAAACATAGAAATCTTCCTCATAAACTCTTCCCTCGAAACAATACCTTCTACAAGGGCTAGCTGATCTTCATGTGCTGTGTCTACTGTTGAATATACAGCTAATCTTTAGAATTTTGCTGTTTGAATTTCGCCAACTATTTTACTCAATACCTTGACTCCCACAAGACCAATGAATTCTTCATAATACCGGTAGCCTTGGAAAAATATGACTGATGGGAATGACCTTTAGAGCAACGCTCATGGATGTGTTGTTTCAAAAACGGCTCAAAATGAGCAATTAATTCAAGGAAACATAAATAGTTACCATTATTTTTGGTCCAAAAAATTTTGTTATCACTATGAAAAGCAAATCCTCTTATTTCCAAATGCTTAACTACCTCTATCACGCAGGGAAGCACTTCTTGCCAATAATTTTCCTCGGTTTAAATCGTATGCTGCAGTTCACTGTCGATACGGCACGTCTCTCATTCTTCCATGGTAGAAACCACGTCACTGAATTTTTGGGATGAATAGCATTGTTTTCATGAGATGTCACTTTTTCTACCTCTTTCTTCCAGACATAAAGCCCACAAATTGAAAATGGAGAACACATATCATCTAAGTCAATGCTGTCACTGAATAATTTACGGAAAATACAAAACACATTTCTTGTAGATTCGGAATACTACAGCCATTTCCTTTCATTTTTCTCTCCATTTAGCAGTTTTCTAAAGAACAAGGTGTTGGGTGAGTACATTTTTTGTGATTTATAGACACGTTCGGATTTACTTAGATCATCTAAATTGTTCTTAACATAGTCTAAACCATTCGCTAAAATCAATTCCACCAATGATTTTTCACATTTTTCCATTTCGCCGAATGTTTCTCCAATGTTGGGCACTTCACTAATTCACTGTAAGTTCTGTCTCCGATTTCGATTTTATGATCGCTTAGTTCAACATTCGCTTTCATTGCCACCTCAATTACAAAATACTGCCCGACTACAATTTCAGTTTCACCGGGATCTGTAAAACACTCCTTAGAAGAAATATATACCAATGTAAAAGGTACCGGTTCAGTACAGACTTCACTGACGTTACCAGTGGGGCAATTTTTTTTCGTAAGACTATGCAGTCACTTGTGGCAGTTTCTTCATAAATGTAGCTCCTTCTTTCTGTGCTTTTCTTTTGCTCGAATTAACAATTCAGCTTTCCAACAATAGACGAGGAATATAAGCAACGAACAGAAGAAGGAAAGGGCGATACGTGAATGGTGAGTGCATCACACAAAACACAAAAGTGTTTGAAGTAACTCGCCTATTGTTAAGGTCAAAAATTCTGCTCGAATACACGCATACGGAGTTTATAAATAGATGGAACTTGTTGACATGAAAGGAATGTTGCGCAACTGCGCAGTAACTTAATTTTTCACTGGATTTGGACTGGTTATTCTGTGACTACATGAGACTGCAAAACATTTCTGTTCAACGAGAAAATATGAATCATAATTATCATGTACTATATTCGACGTTTTGTTTTAGACTGATTTATGATAGTTTTTTAAGATGGTGGTTGTAACAAACAAAGAAATTTGTTTTATATTTTAGGGTCTTATTTTATCCCATGGTGATGGTTGTATCTTGAATGATTCTTATTAGAGAGCCAGATGAGGAAGATCAGAGTGGAGGCCCCCCGTCCACATGGAGTCCTGGGTCTAGAGCCCCTCTTTTCCCTTCCCTTAATCTGGCACTGGAGGGCATAAATTAGAATAACTCATTCAGCACAGAAGACTGTAACCATGACTTTACCAGTTGAAAGTTAGACTTTGAAATTTTTCTACGGAGCAGAGCTGGTGTAGCACCACTCAACGGGTCACCATTTCGTTTCCAGTTAAAATTGATGAGCCCATGTTTCATCGCTTGCAATGATGTTCGAGAAAAACTGGCATGGCCAGCCTCATAACGTGCAAGTGACTTCACACAGATCGTCCTTCATTGCTCTTTATGGTCTTCTGCTAGGTAGCAAATAATCCACAGAGCACACACTTTTATGTACCCCAACTGGAGGACGAGAGTACTAGGCTACCAACAGAGCCATCCAGTTGTGCAGAGAGTTTGACTGTTATCCATTGATCACCTCAAATGAGAGTGTCTGCACATTCCAACATTGCAGGAGTTGCAGCTGGCTGGCACGCAGGGGATTGGGCATGTTTACACAACCTTGTTATGATAACAGACTCAACACCCAATGACTCACTGTTCTTTTGTTCCAGGTCCCCATAGATATTCTGCATGCGACCATGAATATCTGCAGTGCTCTAGTTTTCCACAAAAAGAAATCAGTGACAGCTCTCTGCTTGGAATGCACATGCATTACAGACACTATTTCGAAGGCTATGTATAGTGCCGCCACCATTCACAAATTCATGAAACTATAGGAGCTGAAGTGGAAGTATTCGACGAAGTTGCACAACAAATTCCGCATTTTTTAACCAAAACCGGCCGAAAAAATGTGTTGCATTACTTACCGAACGCACCTTCATCTCCGTTATATAAAGTGCCAAAGAAACTGATATAAGTATACATATTCAAATACAGAGATATGTAAATAGGCAGAATACGTCATTGCGGTCGGCAGCGCCTATCCAAGAGAACAAGTGTCTGGCTAAGTTGTTAGATCGATTACTGCTGCTACAATGGGAGGTTATCAAGAGTTAATCGAGTTTGAATGTCGTGCTACAGTTGGCGGACGAGCGATGGGAAACACCATCTTCGAGGCAGCGATGAAGTGGGAATTTTCCCGTATGACCGTTTCACGAGAGTACCATGAATATCAGGAATCCGGAAAACATCAAATCTCCAACTGCAAAAAGGTCCTGCAAGAATAGGATCAATGACTGAAGAGAATCATTCGAAGTGATAGAAGTGCAACCCTTCCGCAAACTGCTGCAGATTTCAGTGTTGGGCCATCAACAAGTGTCAGCGTGTGAACAATTCAATGAAACATCATCGATATGGGCTTTTGGAGCCAAAGGCACACTCATACACCCTTAATGACCGCATGACACAAAGCTTTATGCCTTGTCTTGGCCTGTCAACACTGACATTGGACTGTTGATGATTGTAAACATGTTGCCTGGTCGGACGAGTGTCGTTTGAAATTGTATCGAGAGGATGGACGTGTACAGGTATGGAGACAACCTCATGAATTAATGGACCCAGCCTGTCAGCAGAGGCTGGTGGAGACCCTGTAACGGTGTGGGGAGTGTGCAGTTGGAGTTATATGTACCCTGATATGTCTAGATATGACTCAGATAGGTGACTCATACGTAAGCATCCTGTCTGATCACCTGCATCAACCCATGTCCATTGTGCATTCCGACGCACTTCGGCGATTTCAGCAGGACGATGTGACACCCCACACTTCCAGAATCGCTACAGAGCTGCTCTCCTTAGTTTAAACACTTCCGCTGGCCGCCAAACTCCCCAGACACGAACATTATTGAGGAAATCTGGGATGCCTTATAACATGCTGTTCAGAAGAGATCTCCAAGGCCTGCAGGATTCATGGTGTCAGTTCTTTCCAGCACTACTTCAGACATTAGTCAAGTTCATGCCACATCGTGTTATGGCACTACTGTGGCGTGCTCTCGGGGGCCCTACACGATATTAGGCAGGTGTATCAGTTTCTTTGCCTCTTCAGTGTAGAAGTTATGTACTGTTCTTATCCTAGTTTCTGCCAATCCCATAATATGAATTTTATATTCCATTTGGAAATAAACCAGATTTTCCTATTAGAGCAGGCCAAATGAATGTTCCATAACATAACTCTGTCCAAATGATTACTGTCCATTATTTTGTAGGAGATTAACGGAATGTGCCTCACTCACTCTCGCAACATGATGTTTCGAATCCTTTTGAACTGCACCCAACTGCGCCGTGCTGATGATAGACATACACTTGTGATATAAATTATCTATGATGTTTACGCTAACAGATGACATGGGTCAGAATGGTTTATGTACAGTCAGGGATATAGGGACAGGCACATTGTAGTACAAACCTCTGAGCACTGACCGCTGATTGAGTCCTCTGGTTCTGACTTGTTGTTGAGTGGGACAAACTGTGGGGCTGGCTGAGTCTATGGTGCCTGCATTGCAGGTGCAAATGTAGCATCTGGTACGCAAGCCAGACACGGTCATATGGGACAGTGTTTGTAGAAGTGGACTTGGATTAAGGCTGCAGTCGTAGCGGCTCCGATATCGCTGGATTCTGCCGACGATCGACATCGTCTGGAGACGGCCGTACTTTCCAAATCAGTACGTACGCCACTATGTGCACGATCAAACTAAAACTGATCCCTTCTCCTGAATGTACACATTTCGAATGGCAATCGGTGAAATTCAAATCAGTTTGTTTCCTTTGGTCAAATCGGCCGATATCCTCGCACACGAGCTATGGAGCATGAGAAACTGCCAAGAGAGAATGACTTTGTGGCATCCTGAGGATGAAAATATCATAATCGGCACATAGTTCGGAATCTATGGACTAAAATCGCAGGTTTATTCGAATCCTCATATGCAAAATCGGTATTGGAAATTTTAGGAATAGATTATAACCTCAAAAATTTATTTTTTGACGTGAAGAGGGTGGCGTATCTTTTATGCTCATAGCTACTGTACTGGATCTTTCTTGTGGTAGGATGTCATTAGTTGTCTACAAATTATTATTACTGCTTACTGGCGTTTCATGCCAGTAGGTTAGTGATGCTGTTAATATGAAGTGGTTTGAAAATGCAGTGTACGGTAAGTATTTCCACTTTTAAGTGCTTCACTTTTTCAGAGTACCTTATGCTACACCTTTTACTTGTCTTTCACTCGTGTGTAAAACGACAATCACTAATTGATGTACGTCAGCACAACTTCAAATAAATACAGCGACACAGTGTGTTTATAATTAGCTTTTCAAGGTCACCACGAATTATCTCGAGTATAGAACAACGTTTCTCCCGTCATCTCATATATTCGTAAAACTTGTCTGGTTATTCCAATAACTGAGGACAGAAAGCATAGTACTTGCCACGTTCTTTACGATTCACAAAAGCTCATTCCCATGCATTCGGTGTCTCTTTAATAGCATAAGCTGCTACGCAGCACTTGTATCCACAACACAGAGGCGTCGTTGTATCCACCCCACCTTAAGAGATTAAAATCTAACCCACATCATACATAGAATAGATTCTAACCTAACCTTCTTGACCTTGACAAAAAAAGACGGAAGAGATAAGACGCACTATGACCACACTGTCGGCCGATGTTATTGGGTAACATCTGGCGACCGTTGTCTGTGTCACTGTGACGCAGACTACGGTTGCTTTCACACTGGCGACTTCGTTGTGGCGTTTCAGCCACGCGGTTCAATCGCAGCAATGGGCGACTACCGCACTTTTGAGCAGCGTGGTCGAATTGCCAGACACGCAACTGTACCACGCAGCAGAAGCTCTGTGGCAAGAGCTGTCTGTATGCGTCTGCTACTTAGCGACGAAACGGACTCTGATGAGAAAGTGTTGCTTTTCGTTTTGTTATTGAAAAGAAAACACAGGCGTCAGCGACATCATCCAAAGTACCGGATTCATCCTATGTTAACTACTGGAGAAAAACATGGACTTTTTTTATAATTTATAAGAAATTGAAAGAAAACTCTAAAAAATGCTTTAACTGCTTCAGAATGTCTGTGACGTCTTTTGATCAGTTATGTGCTGTGCTGAGGGCTAACAAAATAAAAGAAAGTACGTAAATGAGAAATAGTATATCATCAGATGAAAGACGAATGATTACTTCAAGGTAAATAAAATGCCTTTTTTACATATAAATTTATTTTTAAAGTAAATTCGACAATAATTTTTTTCGATGAAATACTTTAAAACAGCTTCCTAAAATCTACGCTACCCAGAGAATAAATCAGTGGTCACTGATGAATCAGGTGATATAGGTGAAAGTGATTTGATGTACTTGGACATGGATTGGAAGCATGAACAGTTATGGTGTATTTGAATATATAGGTACTGGTATGTGTTAAGTGATCTGAAACTTACAGTTTTCTGGTGAACTGTAAGACCTGCTGTATTACCACAAAACTGACATTATTTCAAAATTGTCCTTCATCTTTAAACGCTTTGCCACAGATTTCAAATCATCTAATTATGACAGTAGAAAATGATTAGCAGGGTAATCTCCTTCACGGTTTGATGAATTTTCTATTTCTTGATGTTTGCTGCAAGTACCTGAAACAGTTTCTCCCCTTCTGTCATCCCTTGTCCCTTACGGGAACTGGAGGCAACTCCACCCTCTACATGAGAATCATTTGCCACGTCAGTACGAACAATACCTTCTTCCACCTCTGCTGGTTTGTTGGCAGTTACAGGTAATAAGAAAGTTATTGTTGTTGTTGTGGTCTTCACTCCAGAGACTGGTTTGACGCAGCTCTCCATGCTACTCTATCCTGTACAAGCTTCATCATCTCCGAGTAACTACTGCAATCTACATCCTTCTGAATCTGCTTAATATATTCTCCTCTTGGTCTCCTACAATTTTTACCTTCCACGGTTCCCTCCAATATTAAACTGGTGATCTCTTGATGCTTCAGAATTTGTCCTACCAACTGATCCCTTCTTCTAGTCAAGTTGTCCCATAAATTTCTCTTTTCCCCAGTTCTATTCAGTAGTATCTCCTCATTAGTTACGTGATCTACCCATATAATCTTCAGCATTCTTCTGTAGAACTACATTTCGAAAGCTTCTATTCTCTTCTTGTCTAAACTATTTGTCCTCCATGTTTCACTACCATACTAGGCTACACTCCATACAAATATTTTCGGAAAAGACTTCCTGACAGTTAAATCTATACTCGATGTTAACAAATTTCTCTTATTCAGAAACGCTTTCCTTGCCATAGCCAGTCTACATTTTGTATCCTCTGTACCTTGACCGTCATCAATAATTACACTCCCCATGTTGCAAAACTCATCTACACTCATGCTTATAAATTAAGGATAATGCTGATACGTGGTGAAACAACGCTCTGGTGAGCGGTTTGCGGGTTTAAATCACCACGGGGTATGACAATACGGTGCATTTGACCTGCGGTCGTTGCACGATGGCGCTGGCAGCAATCCACATACGCAGAGTTGTGTTGGTGCATGTCAGATTACGGTGCAGCGAATAAGTGCGCAGACGCTTTCAGACGTGCTAATGGTGACTGTGTGTTGAAAATAGCTCAAATAACAGATATTGATGATGTTATGAGGGGTAGAATACAAGGGCGACTGGAGGCTGATCAAACACAGCAGGTCGTAGCATGGGCCCTCCGTGTGCCACGAAGTGTGATATCAAGATTATGGCAACAATTCAAGCAGACAGGAAACGTGTCCAGGCGCTACAGTACGGGACGTCCACAGTATACGACACTACCACAAGGAGACCGATATCCCACCATCAGTGCCAGCAGATGGCCAAGGATTACTGCAGGTAGCCATGCTCGGGACCCTACTGCAGCCACTGGAACAGTTGTCTCCAGACACACAGTCTACAGACGACTGAACAGACATGGTTTAGTCGCCCAGAGACCTGCAAGGTGCATTCCACTGACCCCTGGTCACAGGAGAGCCCGTAAAACTTGGTTTCAAGAACACAGTACGTGGTCATTGGAACAGTGGTCCCAGGTTATGTTCATAGACGAGTCCAGGTACAGTGATTCTCGCTGGGTTTTCATCTGGCGTGAACTAGGGACCAGATACCAACCCCTTAACGTCCTTGAAAGGGACCTGTATGGAGATCGTCGTTTGATGGTGTGGGGTGGGATTATGATTGGTGCACGTACACCTCTGCATGTCTTTGAAACCCACATTCCTCGTGATGGATGATAACGCACGGACCCACAGAGCTGCCATCGTGGAGGAGTGCCTTGAAACAGAAGATATCAGGCGAATGGAGTGGCGTGGCTGTTCTCCAGGCCTAAACCCCATCGAGCACGTCTGGGATGCTCTTAGTCGACGTATCGCTGCATGTCTTCAAACACCTACGACACTTTGGGAACTCCGACAGGCACTGGTGCAAGAATGGGAGACTATACCCCAGCAGATCTGTGTCGTGTGTGTCCCCTATGTGCCTATGCTATTAGCGTCAGTTTTGTGTAGTACCACGTTGTGTGACGCAAGATTCTGCAATTATCCTTAATTTATGAGCATGAGTGTACTACTTTAAGCATCTCTTTTCCCAATCTGATACCTTCAGCATCACTCGATTTAATTCGACTATATTCCATTATTCTCGTTTTGCTTTTGTTTATGTCCATCTTGTATCTTCCATTGACTTATGGCTTGCCATAACTGTAACACTGTTAGTCAACTGCGCCGAACTGTGATTTCTACCTTTCTCAGATACTGTATTTACGCGAATCTAATGCACACCTTTTTGTTTACCATATGCATTAATCAAAACTGGGTTGTGCATAAGAATCGTCGGTGCATTACATTCGAGTACCAACCTGAATCCGTCGTTCAGGGACAAGATCATTGAAATTTACGTATGGTTCCTTACATCTCAATGCATTGTTGTAATTTTCAACTTACGTTTTTGTTGGGCTATTACTGCGTAGTGTGTTCGCATTAGGTAGTCACGAAATGGAAGGCAAGCACGGAAGAATATCGTATGATACTACTATAGAGCGTAAAGTAATTCCTTATGCTTAAAAATACGGTAACAGGAGGGCGGGACGAGAATTCGATGTAGCTGAGAGTAACGTTTGCTTTTGGAAGAATTAGAAATTGGCATTATTTGCAACTACCAGTACTGGAAAGAAATTCACTGGTCCTCACAGTGGAAGACATCCTGACGTTGAACCAATATTTTTGGAATTCGTCCGTGGAAGGAGGAAAAATGGACAATCTGTAAACTAATTACGCCATAAGAAACAAAGCAAAAGGAGGTGGCTGCAGTTCCTAATATACCGAGGTGAGAGCTTCAGGCTAGTCGTGGATGGGTTGATCGCTTTATGAAAGGGGCGGGCTTATCTCTGCGATGCCGTACAACGAAAGCTTCCACAAGATTTTGAGGAAAAAAAATCAAGAATTTCAGCTCTATGTCACCACACTTCGGCAACGAAGGAATGTTTCGATGAGCCAAACAGGCGACTTTGTTGATACGCCAGTTTGATTTAATATGCCACATGATTACACGACTGATGAAAGGGGACAAAAGACGTTACCATCTAGGCATCGTGGTGTGAAAAAAAGCACGTAACTATAACGCTGGCAGTCACAGCAGATAGGCGAAAACTTCCTCCTCTCTTAATCTACAAGCGGAAAACAAGTCCCAAGGCTTCTAAAAATGAAAAGCTGTTCCCTGTTGACGTCATTGTTCGAAATAAAGAGAAGGGACACGTGACAAATTCTAACGCTTGACTAGCTGCGAAGCTTATGAGAGTTACAAACTACAATTAATGCTATGTCTATACGCATTTCGTGGTCATCTTGCTGATGACGTAAAAAAGAAGATGCACAGTCTAGGCAGTGATCTGTTATTATTCCTGGAGGAATGACTTTTGTGTTAAAACCATTGAACGATAGTGTAAGTAAAGCTTTCTGAGGTTACTTTCAGGAAGAGTGCAAGACATAGTTTTGCAAACCAAACTGTAAACTGACTCCGATACGGAAAATTAAGATTGCTGCACCCCACATTATTGCATGCTTGATTTCGGCCTCATGGAGAAAAATCAAAGCACCAATGATAGTAAACTCATTCGAGAAATGCTGCATTTTATATACTCTGGACGGTCATGAAAATGATGTGCTCTGGAACGAGGACGACGGGGGAAAGAGTAAATGAAACTGCTTCTGATGTAGACTCCTCCGAAATGATGATATTAGTGGATAATGATGAGTAACGACCGTGATTTATGATCTATTTGTTTGTATGTCATGTAGGTAATCAATTTAGGACATATTTTTTAATAATGACTGTGTCACTTAAGAATGGGTGGTGGCTTAAAATTGTTGTTTTGATGCTTCATGTATACATCCACTGACGTGTAAATAAACGGAGCCTACTAGTGATAAGCCAACAAACTCTTTGTTTACAACTTTAACTTGGGGGGTGCATTACATTCCACGGTGCATTAGACTGGCGTAAGTACAGTATACTGATAATGGCGTCCTGTATTCCGGGCATAGTCTCTCGGACTAGTTTGCCTACTGACATGGGGTGCAGTCGGGTTACGCTCGGAGTTACTCGGAGCTTGAGAGTTCTCTTGAGTGAATACATATTAGTGGGTGTCGTGTCGATTCCCAATTTCGTTCTTTTTGTGTATTCTTGCGGTATGTTGCTTCTACAAGTTATCAAAACTCCTAGGATTGGTCCATTGACTTTTTCCTTAACCCCCAAACTGCCTCGATGTTCTTGATCGTCAATGTTGACAGTAGTTTTTACACTGACAAAAAGGTTGGTTTCTCGTACACGTGCTACAACAGAGTTAGTGCTCTCAATGTTGGTTACTTTAAGCTGCGACTTATTGTTGACCCTGACGCCATTTCTTTAGCCAACAGTTTTCTTACCACGGTATATGTAAGCACCTGTTTCGGGTCCACTGCTAGCCCACCTCGTTTCTTCGGTATTACACACAAGTGTGCAAATGTTCACCGTCTTCATCCACATCTGTTCCCGCACTGACATCTTTCAGTCCTGTATTGTCCTAGTGAACATAACACTCATTTATATCGTTCGAAATAATGTTGCCCATCGCTGATAACACATTGTCTTCTGTAACTATGTTTAGCACTAGTCTTCCAATGTCAGTTTCCATGACGCAGTAGTCGTAAGACCTAAAACCCCCTCACAGTTACAGATGGCTTCCTTAGTGTATCGGAATACCAGTATTTACACTGACGAAGAGTATTCTGCTCCTCTAGTGACAAGCCAGGAAATACCACAAACGCAAACACTGAACAGTATGCCGGAGCACTTTATTGCTCCGACGTCGTCACAATAGATTGTAGGCACAGACGTGAAAATACACTACTGGCCATTAAAATTTCTACACCACGAAGATGATTTGCTACAGACGCGAAATTTAACCGACACGAAGAGTGTGGTGTCACCGCCAGACACCACACTTGCTAGGTGGTAGCCTTTAAATCGGCCGCGGTCCGTTAGTATACGTCGGACCTGCGTGTCGCCACTATCAGTGATTGCAGACCGAGCGTCGCCACACGGCAGGTCTAGTCTAGAGAGACTCCCTAGCACTCGACCCAGTTGTACAGCCGACTTTGCTAGCGATGGTTCACTGACTACAGACGCTCTCATTTGCAGAGACGACAGTTTAGCATAGCCTTCAGCTACGTCACTTGCTACGACCTAGCAAGCCGCCAGATTCAGTTACTATGTCTTCTGAACAGATAATATTGTGACTCATGTACTGTCAAAAGCGACGTTCGTCATTAATGGATTAAAGTTAAGTATCAAACTAATTACGTCCGCTTTCTGAATTCTAATTCCTTGTCATGTACCAGACCTCACGTCAGTATAGTCCTTCTCTCCTCACGCCATCCTGCGTGAGCTAAAACGCGTGCATTTCGGCCTCTACTAGTAACACGGTGTTGGCTCTTCTGCCAACACAACAAAGAAGATGCTGTGATATGCAAATTATTAGCTTTTCAGAGCATTCACACAAGGTTGGCGCCGGTGGCGACACCTACATCGTGCTGTCATGAGGAAAGTTTCCAACCGATTTCTCATACACAAACAGCAGCTGACCGGCGTTGCCTGGTGAAACGTTGTTGTGATGCCTCGTGTAAGGAGGAGAAATGCGTACCATCACGTTTACGACTTTGATAAAGGTCGGATTGTAGCCTATCGCGATTGCGATTTATCGTATCGCGACATTGCTGCTCGCGTCGGTCAAGATCCAATGGCTGTTAGCGGAATACGGAATCGGTGGGTTCAGGAGGGTAATACGGAACGCCGTGCTGGATTCCAACGGCCTCGTATCACTAGATCACTAGCAGCCGAGACGACAGGCATCTTATACGAATGGCTGTAACGGATCGTGCAGCCACGTCTCGATCCCTGAGTCAATAGATGGGGACATTTGCAAGACAACAACAATCTGCACGAACAGTCCGACGACGTTTGCAGTACCATGGACTAGCAGCTCGCAGACCATGGCTGCGGTTACCCTTGATGCTGCATCACAGACAGGAGCACCTGCGATGGTGCAGTCAACGACGAACCTGGGTGCACGAATGGCAAAACGTCATTTTTTCGGATGAATCCAGGTTCTGTTTACAGAATTATGGTGGTCGCATCCGTGTTCGGCGACATCGCGGTGAACGCTCATTGGAAGCCTGTATTCGTCATTGCTATACTGGCGTATCTCCCGGCGTGATGGTATGGGGTGCCATTGGTTACACGTCTCGGTCACCTCTTCTTCGCATTGACGGCACTTTGAATAGTGGACATTACATTTCAGATGTGTTACGACCCGTGGCTCTACCCTTCATTCGACCCCTGCGAAACCCTACATTTCAGCAGGATAATGCACGACCGCATGTTGCAGCTCCTGTACGGGCGTTTCTGGATACAGAAAATGTTCGATTGCTGCCCTGGCCAGCACATTCTCCAGATCTCTCACCAACTGAAAACGTCTGGTTAATGGTGGCCGAGCAACTGGCTCGTCACAATACGCCAGTCACTACTCTTGATGTTCTGTGGTATCGTGTTGAAGCTGCATGGCCAGCTGTACCTGTACACGCGATCCAAGCTCTGTGACTCAATGCCCAGGAGTATCAAGGCCGTTATTATGGCCAGAGGTGGTTGTTCTGGGTACTGATTTCTCAAGATCTATGCACCAAAATTGGTAAAAATGTACTCACATGTAAGTTCTAGTATAATATATTTGTCCAATGAATACCCGTTTATCATCTGCACTTCTTCTTGGTGTAGCAATTTTAATGGTCAGTAGTGTAAGATTATTAGGTACTTATTAGCGGATAAGTTCAAAGTTATGATCATTACGCGCAACGAACATAATTCTAAGTTACCAGGTCTTGTGCAGGTGATGAAATCGAGGAACTAAAAACAGAAGCAACAGAGATTTGAGTAACAGTTAATTTGATTAACAGGGGCAGAGAGCCACACTCCATATCATTTCTTAGAGTAATATTCCCTCCGAGAGCACGAAATCATTACTAAAATCTACTCAGTACGTGAGCTTTCGTATGACCTAATCAAGCTCTTCCATTTCTATCCACATTCTCCCTGCATATCTGCAATGCCACTCGCCTTCCCAATATTCATCCCACATTCTTCATAACACTCCCTTCCCGTGCACCTGCGTCTCAGTCCCTCACCAAGGACAGATTTTGTTTTTATAAATGCTTTTCTTTACTTTCAATCGTTTTAATCAAAGAATTAAGAGTCGGAACTTCAATACTACTAACCCCTTCCTCTCCCTCCCTCCTCCGCCACCCTCAGGGGAAATACAAATATCAGATAAAGGGCCAGTGTGTACTTGGTGGTATTATCTTCCGTCGTGTACTCACTACATAATTATTTTTTGGCCGGTGATTTAACGCAATTGAAGTGATCGGCAATTAAAAGTGACGTAGGTCTCTCCTAACACGTTAAGAATTCCATTTTTGTACAGTAGTTTTCGTTTCTTGAATGTTAGATTGCCAGCAGGTGGAAGGGCGATGACAATTTTCGTATCTCCTTTTGTACGCTCTATATCATTATCAGAACGTATTTTAGTTGAATGCTTTCTTCTGCCTTAACTGCAGTGGCTTTGTTTGGAAATTGTTACCACAGTTCTGTATCTTCTCATAGAGAAGTGCGTCCTCATCTAGATCTCGCGACGAAATCTCGTACTGTAACAGACAACGAGGTGGGTGTAGTTGTAATACACTGTAATGGCATTCGGGGGGAAGGCGGCTTTACCATTCACACAAGCACATTTAGATTAATGAGGATTACGTTTAAAACTTTTAATGCAAATTCTGGGATGGTTGCTCTAGAAAGACGTCAGCCAGTTTCCACCCTCAACTTTCCTCAGCTGGAGCACGTTCTTAATCTCTAATGGCTCTCTCATCAACAGGACGTTAAACACTGAGCCGGCCTGTGTGCCCGTGCGGTTCTAGGAGCTTCAGTCTGGAACCGCGTGACCGCTACGGTCGCAGGTTCGAATCCTGCCTCCGGCATGGATGTGTGTGATGTCCTTAGGTTAGTTAGGTTTAAGTAGTTCTAAGTTCTAGGGGACTGATGACCACAGATGTTAAGTCCCATAGTGCTCAGAGCCATTTGAACCATTTAAACACTGATGTTACTTCCTGTGGTAGCGCTGTACTTACAGCTGTCACGCTTAAGTGTTGTTGTAAACATTTCTTTCGTGTTTTTGTGCATCTCACACACGTTTAAAACTAACATGCGGACCAGTGCTACATCAGTAGTTTCAGTGGCTAAGTAACAGTCATGAAATGCGGATGTCAGGAGTTTAACCCTAGATCAGTACTAGGAATTTTTTTCTGCGACTTGCCGTTCTTTCATCTCTGGCAATTATTTCCTAATGTGAAAAATGACAAGGTGCACTGCCGTTCGAAGTTCTCGTTGTAGGTACATCCCCTCTCATCCCTCCTCAAACACCAGCGCCAAGGACAACAACAACAGCAATCTCCGATAATCATTTAAAAGTCGAGCCAGTTAAAACTCAGAGGGAGACAATGGCGTGCTGCTGTATCCATCGTGTCAGACGATGGCAATGGAATACGGCTAGCACGCTCAGCAGAGCAGCGCTGAATGCTGTGTGCAACGGTGAGAGAGGAACGAACGCTGCAAGCCGCTCCACGCCTCTCTCGGTGACCAACCACCAGCGACCAGCCGCCTGTATCTGCGCTGCCTCAGCCTTTGGCAGGCGGTTTAGTCGCGCCTGTCCGCCTTCAGTTTCACCTGCCTTCAACCTCCAGTCTTGAATGTAGCTACACAGTGATTATATGGTTCTCTTTTGGATTGCAGTTTCGACTTGTTTTCCCAGCCATTGACGTCTGTTCTCTATTTTGAATTCTCGACCGTACATTGTCATTTCGTGCAGTCTTCAAGAAGGGTCGTCGAGCAGATGCGCAAAACTATAGACCTATATCTCTTACGTCGATCTCTTGTAGAATTTTAGAACATGTTTTTTGCTCGCGTATCATGTCATTTCTGGAAACCCAGAATCTACTATGTAGGAATCAACATGGATTCCGGAAACAGCGATCGTGTGAGACCCAACTCGCCTTATTTGTTCATGAGACCCAGAAAATATTAGATACAGGCTCCCAGGTAGATGCTATTTTTCTTGACTTCCGGAAGGCGTTCGATACAGTTCCGCACTGTCGCCTGATAAACAAAGTAAGAGCCTACGGAATATCAGACCAGCTGTGTGGCTGGATTGAAGAGTTTTTAGCAAACAGAACACAGCATGTTGTTATCAATGGAGAGACGTCTACAGACGTTAAAGTAACCTCTGGCGTGCCACAGGGGAGTGTTATGGGACCATTGCTTTTCACAATATATATAAATGACTTAGTAGATAGTGTCGGAAGTTCCATGCGGCTTTTCGCGGATGATGCTGTAGTATACAGAGAAGTTGTTGCATTAGAAGATTGTAGCGAAATACAGGAAGATCTGCAGCGGATAGGCACTTGGTGCAGGGAGTGGCAACTGACCCTTAACATAGACAAATGTAATGTATTGCGAATACATAGAAAGAAGGATCCTTTATTGTATGATTATATGATAGCGGAACAAACACTGGTAGCAGTTACTTCTGTAAAATATCTGGGAGTATGCGTACGGAACGATTTGAAGTGGAATGATCATATAAAACTAATTGTTGGTAAGGCGGGTACCAGGTTGAGATTCATTGGGAGAGTGCTTAGAAAATGTAGTCCATCAACAAAGGAGGTGGCTTACAAAACACTCGTTCGACCTATACTTGAGTATTGCTCATCAGTGTGGGATCCGTACCAGGTCGGGTTGACGGAGGAGATAGAGAAGATCCAAAGAAGAGCGGCGCGTTTCGTCACTGGGTTATTTGGTAACCGTGATAGCGTTACGGAGATGTTTAATAAACTCAAGTGGCAGACTCTGCAAGAGAGGCGCTCTGCATCGCGGTGTAGCTTGCTCGCCAGGTTTCGAGAGGGTGCGTTTCTGGATGAGGTATCGAATATATTCCTTCCCCCTACTTATACTTCCCGAGGAGATCACGAATGTAAAATTAGAGAGATTAGAGCGCGCACGGAGGCTTTCAGACAGTCGTTCTTCCCGCGAACCATACGCGACTGGAATAGGAAAGGGAGGTAATGACAGTGGCACGTAAAGTGCCCTCCGCCACACACCGTTGGGTGGCTTGCGGAGTATCAATGTAGATGTAGATGTAGATGTACCCTGGCGGCACTAGCCGAGTACTTAGTTGTATTGCATCTACTGCGTTCAATGAATTCGGCGTGCACCGATATGGTACATACCATCTCTGACAGATCCATGAGCCTAGGAAAGTACCGTGTTGAGTGTACTGCCGACTTTCTTATCTTCCAAGACGACAACAGCTGTGTTCATAGGGCTGAATGTGTACGGTACTGCCCTGTTTTGATGAACTCTCAGACACCCCACAACTCCTCAACTGGTCCGCTAAATAACGCGATATCAGCACCATTGGAATCTCTGGGACTATTTGGATCAACAGATTAAGCGTACTAATCAACATTCCTGCATTTTGGTACCTGTGCGGAATCTGATCAATGAGAGTTTTCAGCCAGACATGACATAACTGCGGACGCTTGTTGATCCTCTTCCACGCTGTTTTGAGGGCATTTCTAAGAGTAGAGGCGGAGTCACACGGTTTTAGCGTGACGTTTCCTGCAGTGACTAGTTATCTACCTGATGTTCTCAAGCTCTGCTGAGCTGCACAGAGCACAAGTGCGTGGCCGTCAGCAGGACGTCACGAAAGGCCTGTGCCAATGCATGGCTTCGTAGGAAGGAACGTAGCAAGTAATTTCCATTCTGACAATCACTTCAGATATCTTCACCATTTATCACTCGTTATATCATTACTATATCAAAATGATTCCAATAAAAAATTTTCGATTCATTACTGATTTCAGAGTTTAATGCCCTATATGAAGCTGCTACTGTCACATCGCTGACAGTTCCGCCCACGTCACGATTTTTACAGAGTGAGTGATTTCCTGTAAGTTTTTTCGATACTCCTCCTAATAAGTATTTACAAATATGCAGTTCTGGAATATGTTCAACTTAATTCTATAGGTTTTCTCGTCCTTAATCTTGACTCTCTAAAATGACCATTCATGAATTTCCTAGGCTCAGCACCTCATAAAGGCTGCACTAAAGGCTAACTTCGCTCTCGTGTCTCCTCTATCAATTGATACGACCAGTGCATCGACTTTTGTTCCTGTGATAATTTTACTTGCTGGGGTTCTACATTCTCCAGCAGCTCCGTTGCGACGCACATGGGTAGTAAATACAACTATCAGACAACCACGCCCGCGAAATGCATCTTTCAATAAATGCGTATTCTATTTATACAAAAGTTTAGGTGTATTTTTTCTGTAGGTCTGGAATGATTGTAGTACTCTTCCTGCGTAATATTTCATGTAATATTATTTCCTCTTCAAGTTTACTGAAAAGCGTATATTAGGAGTTTCATTCACTTCAGCACATTATATGGCATTACCTCCAGTCAATTCTGTAGTGTCAGGTGTAGGGGTAGGTTAATCTTCTGATCGCTCAACGAATAAAGAAGCGATTCGTATTGATAGTCTATCCTCACTTTTCAGATATCCACGTTACTTCATACTCTTATGTAATATAACAGAGTGGTCTAATGGAATACCTATTCGTGATCTACTGAATGTGAGTGACCTGACGCAAGAAAATAGTCAAAAGCTTGGAAAAGCCAAACCACGTTACAGAACAAATGTAGATATAGACTGTGTTATATTTAATGTCATAATGAGATCTATTAACTATATCTATAGTACACTTCCATCGTCCACGAGGCATGATTACAGAAATACGAAATAGCTGAACGGGGATACCCAAACGCAGGTGGGAAACATGCGGTTCACGGATACAAATGTCGTGTCTTATCTCTCCAGCATACCTTACAGTGATGGGAGGAAACTGCGTACAATCATCTATTTGAGTCAGAGAACGCGAGCGAGCCTGCTAATTTTTGCAATATTGCACTCCTGAGTCTACGTCCTCATCTGGACCTGACATGACTTCTTGCAAGAGAAGGTGAGAGACTTCCCACGTGTCTGGACAATTTGAGTGCGTCAGAATGAAAATCCGAAACTGTATTAGTGACGCGCGTATAATTTATCATTTTAATAATTTTCGTTTGAACAGTTTCACAGGCTGTCATCCTTTATTTATGACGCTGCAGAAAAGCTAGTAGTGAAAAGGTCGCAACCATTTTGGGTCAGTTTCCGTTATGTTCTTTTGTGCATTCATCAATATGGCCATTTCGTGCTCGAATGGACTACCTAACGAATACCACATCCTTTTGCATTTATTCATAGCTACTGATTCACAATGTGGTATTAATACGGTACGTAGCGGAGAGATAAGCTTATTATTCAGTGTCAACAATAGCTTCTTTCGAAGAGGTGCAACCGAGGAAACGTCATAGTTGGCACAGAATCGCCGAAATGGAGATTGCCAGCGCTGTCGCGATTGCTCTTTTCGTGATGTATAACGTGATTGGGTGGTAAGTTGCATCAGCACTATACTTGAGACGCCAGTAGCTCAGTTCTTAAACTTAACTTGACAATTTCGGCATCAGCGACAGATGAACAATAGAAGTTGGCTCCACAAAGCATCTTCCACATTTTGGAGTAGATTTCTTAACGACGGTTGCTGCTATGGATACGTTCCTGGTTTTCTAGACACGTGAAATTAGTAATAAATCGAATATGTAAGAAACTTCAAAGATGATTTGTGTAGCAATAAGTCGGGTGTGTAAGAAACTTCAAAGATGATTTGTGTATGTGCGTCGAAATTAACAAGGATTCGAAACGATTAGAAGTGAAGTCTCGCAGTTTTCTAGCCACACGTTTCCATATTTATTGCTATTCCTTCTACAATGCGTGTAACGTATTTTCCGCATCTGGTTAGAATGTTTGTTGCATAACAGCTTCACAATGCATCATGCGAAGAGTGTATCTGCAGTACTATATTTTCTTCGCTGTTTACATTCCAGTTTCCTGCACATCGAGTTTTAAAGATGATTTAGTTGCAGGCAGCCATAGAGTTTTAATGGTCGTTCCGAAAAAATAAAAGTAGATAATTAATTTATTCTGCGAAAGTAGAGGAGAGTGTTGTGTCTGGATGACAGAGCATCTACGAACACATATTGTATCCTGGTCGGCGTTTTAGTTTACCGAGTGATTTTAGAACCGCATGAAGGAATACGCAATAGAAAGCAAGCAACTTCCGCCATTCCATTTTCTGCAGTTTTCGTTGTTAAAGAGACATGAGATTTTGTGTTGTGCGGCGTTTGTTAGTATGACGAGTTCAGAATATTTAAATGCCATGTAACACTTTGAATCAATATGCAGCATATTGTTAATTATTTAGTTACAGAATTTTATTGCAAGTAAAATTCAGTATATTTTTCGTACTAGTTGCATAACACGTGGACGATTGAGCCACATTTCGTTGGTCTTGAAATGGCAGGAAGTTTTCTCCCATGACACAAGTGTTATTTTTAATTGTGCCTATTTAATGTCTTAACAATTTTTCCTGTCTTCAGAACGGAAATTTGCTTTTATTTCCAGTAGGTTCTGCTTCAAAATGTTTTTCACTTGTAAGTAGTTTTTGAAATCACTTCTCATATCACTTACTGATTCTTGGTATGTAGAAGAGCAACAATCGAACACACAGACTATTACACACAGTACTGACAGGATTTTCTCGAGTGCAAGACTTTTAAATTTGTCTATAATGTTTGTTCCTAGGTAGATGACCGTGTTTTATCATGGAACAGTTTTTCGCATTTGGTTTTTCAATTTTGGAAAACCGTTACTTTCCCTGAGTGGTTTTTGTAGCTTCAGAAACAGACTGCAGCAAGCATAAGGTGAATGCGAACGTTTCAAAATGAGTACGAAAATACATTAAACTCCTATTACAGGGCTGGCTCCAGGTGATAGAAAAGTGTTCCGGGGTAGAACAGTGCCCCCTGTACGTCTGCAGGTCTGGTTGACACTGATAGCCACGCGCCACAGTACCGTGTCACGCCGCTACGTGAGCGAAATCAACATCTACATCTGTACTCTGCAAACCACCGTGAAGTGGATGGCAGAGGGTACGTCCCACTGTAACTCGTAATTAAGAGTTGTTCCTGTTTCTTTCACGTATGGAGCGCAGAGAGAATGGCTGTTTGAATGCCTCTCAGTATGCAGTAATTATTCTAATCTTATCCTCACCACCCATATGCATACGTAAGGAGTTGTAGTATAACCCAGAGAAATAATTTAAAGCCGGGTCTTGAAACTTTGTTAATAGACTTTCTCGGGATAGTTTGCGTCTGTCTTCAAGAATCTTCCAGGTCTACGACATGCTTTACCCACGACTGAACCTATGTGATAATTCTAGTTCATATCCCTTCCAAGTATTACACTCAGGTATTTGTATGAGTTGGACGAGTCCAACGGTGACTCATTGATATTATAGTCATAGGGCAATACGTTTTGTGAAGTGCAAACTTTTCCATTTCTGAACATTTAGAGCAACTAGTTAATCTGTGCACAACGTTGAAATCTTATCTTACATTTCCGAACATTTAGAGCAAGTTGCCAATTAATATTGCGCAGCCTACTGATAAAAGTGGAAATGGGCGCCATTTTCTTTTGGTTATCCTAGTTAAGTGCTACGGTACTGCAGTTTCTACCAGGATGGCAGACAAGTCGATGTAAATAATCAAAAAGCTGAGTACGTAACTTTATTTGTTCTAAATGAAATTTTAATTTCATGACTAAACTTCGAATTCAGTGTTGCAGAACTCTTTGTTGTTCCAACTGAAATAGTGCTTATTTTGTCATATAGTATTGAATTTCATCAACTTTTATCCTTATATTAGAAAACTTTTTACTTCCTTAAAACTTGCACCATTGCGCTAAAAAATCCCAAGAAACACATGTTATCACCACAAGTACAGTTTTCAAGTTGAAGTAAAAACGCGTTGCAATAAACAGATCTTGATAGTTTACAGTTGTTTTGGTGAAGAAACTTTACATCAAAACTTTCTCTACTGCTGTTATGCAGAGGGTGCACAAAAATATGGAAACACCAAAAACACAACATTGCCATGACAGCTGTGGCGTAGAAAACCGTTGGCATTCAAAACAAATTCGAATAGTCTCGGATTGGACAAATACAGGTCCTGCGTGGTTTGCAAGGAAATGTTATACCATAGTTTCTGGAAAATTGTGCCAATTTCAGGTAATGCCGATGGAGGTGGCTAGCGTTCACGCACTGTTCTCTCCAAAACAGACTACAAAGACCCAATAATACTGAGACCTGACGTCTGTTGTGGCCAGAGGAGATACGAAAATTCATCCTCGTCGTGGACGATGCGGGCTGTGTGAACAGATCCCTGTCCTCTTGAAACGCAACATCACCTCTGGGGTACAAACATCGTACTACTGGATGGACCTGATCAGCCACAGTAGTCACACAATCCCTGGCAGTAATACGATCTTGCAGAGTACCAATTGGGCCCTTGGAATACCACGATATGTCTGTCCAAACCACCACCGAGCCTCGGGCATGAACTGCCGTTGTGATGTTAACTCGACAAGAAGTTGGAAACTGTGTGAAACAAGGCTCAACCGACCAAACGACACACTTCACTTGCTCTATACACCAGGTATTATGCCTTTAGCACCACATTTACTTGTCACTGACATTTGCATCACTGATGAGTGGTTTTGGAATTATATCTCCCCCTGCAATTCCGAACTTTTAGAGTTCCCTTCATGATGGTTTGTTGCTAACAGGGTTCGCGAATACGACATTCAGCTCTTTAGTGACTTTGGCGTCTGTCGTCCTCTTAATTTTCGTTGAAATAACCTTCAATGACCCTCCTTCACTATCACTCAACACACACACATACTTTTGCCCTCGTTATGGCTTGGCGGCTGATGATTTCCCCTTTCCCTTTATGCGGTATAAATTTTCGATACGGTGCCTCTTGAAACACCAAAAATCTCGGTTACGAATGACCGAACCATTCAAGCACCAACAATTTGCCCATGTTCGAATTCACTTAGCCCTCACGTAACGTACTCACAACTACAGCGAACACTGTTCTGGCCACGTCTGACATATTGACGAAAAATGTTGAGGAAATTGCGCTGGCGCCGTTCGTGGTCAAATACAACATGGCAAATCTCCAGGCTTTACTAGCATCTGCGTTTACTTTCAAACAGTTATTTCTCGATCTCTTCAGATATTTTTGTCCAACCCCTGTATATTACACACATCGCACAACAACACAGGCCTGTCAGGTTGTACGACGTACATCCATAGGAGACATGGACGATGGTAAGACTTAGTCGTATGACATGCTCAGGGATCAGACATAATACATGCTGAGCATGAGAATGAATACTGATGTAACAGTCTCACGTAGCAATCTCTCACAATTGGACTGCACTGAAATGTTACCAAGGACTTGATTCATCAAAAACTATATCTCACACTCGTGGCAATGGTTTTCACCGTCTGTCGAAGAGACGACAGAACGTCGTCTGCTTTTCCATTTTTCACTCATACCATTACGCTGATCTGTAGCATAAGACATGATGATGTAAATATCTTCGATTTACTAATGCGATACATCCGTGAAAAACACATTAACCGAAATGACAGAGTCGCCCCGTCGAACAATCAAGATAGATAATTCCAAAACAAGACCCTGAAGCGAAGAATTTATGAAATAAATATTAATTCCAGACTATTTTCGTTGCCATCAAAGTAAATATTTGTCCTAACAAATGTGACGTCCTTGGGTATTAGAAAACGGAAGGGAGAACGTGGAGGAATAATGATAAAACGGTTCGGTAGGCTGCATCCGCTCAGTATTTCCAGTTGTCGTCCTCTAGGTACAAAAAAAACTTTTACTTAATAACGTTTTCCACACTCATTTCACACCGCGTCAGTGTAAAATACGCTACGGTCGCAGGTTCGAATCCTGCCTCGGGCATGGATGTGTGTGATGTTCTTAGGTTTGTTAGGTTAACGTAGTTCTAAGTTCTAGGGGACTGATGACCTCAGTAGGTAAGTCCCATAGTGCTCAGAGCCATTTTTTGAG
Organism: Schistocerca serialis cubense; assembly: GCF_023864345.2. Lineage (NCBI taxonomy): Eukaryota > Metazoa > Arthropoda > Insecta > Orthoptera > Acrididae > Schistocerca > Schistocerca serialis. The sequence goes on along the minus strand of NW_026047471.1, from coordinate 2,040,296 downwards.
TGTAAAATACCACAAGCACAAGACATGGAATTTTTTCGCATCATATCTCAGACGGAACATGGGCAGTCTCTCGATAGATTTCGAAGTGTGAGAAGCATCTATTCTAACACCTGTATCGTACCGCCAAACGATTTGCTAACGCTGCTGAATTCGGAACAGTCAGAGTGGACATTTGGATCGGCAGCGCTGAACGGTAGTAACTCGTTCGTCATTGTTCGCCCGCACTGCCCAGACAATTCAGAACTTTCTGCAGGGAAAATCAGCACTAGAAGTGCATGGGGGACAACAGTAATAACAGAAAAATGTACATAACATGTGTAAGATCTTTACATTTTTTCTAGTCAGTTCGCCTTAACTTTTGAAAATAAACTCAGATTAACGTACTCGCTTCTAACGATTTCGGGAATCAAATCTTTAATAGTCGAAAAGGAACTAAATATAAAACATCGTGGTCACTGAACATTATGTTAGAATCTACTGCTGAGGCACTGTCACAAAGAGGTCAGTGTGAGAGTACACTCGAGTATAATATGACACAGCTGTCACCGAATGTGTCATCTGTAGGCAGCAAGAAAAACTGTGTTAATCGTTATTTCGAAATTCGATAAAAACTGTAGCAGAAATCATTTCATGGCAATGGTCTTAACACCATACTCTTTTTCAGGCTTTATAAAACAATAAATAACAGAAAGCTCTCATTTATGTTCTCCGAATATCGCTGTATAGTTATGGACGACTGCACGATCTTCTCGTTTGTCTCCGGTCTCTCGGGCATTACCCATAAAACGTAACTGAAACTGAGTAGAGGAAAAACCTTGGCTTCGAATGCCACAGGGCTTTCATTCTCCAGTGAGAAGAGTGTAGGTGTTAATTTTAATTTTATGTCATCTTGTTAATTTACTTACATTGGTACTTGGGAGACACCATTCTCAGCTTTAAAGTATCATTGCGACTGCTCAGACTCTGATCTGACGAGAAATCTAGTTAGTTATCACTCCAAACACCATGAAAACGAAAACGTTAAAGGTTCCAAATATTTTGTAGTGCCTCCGTTACAGGACAACGGGTAAGACAGGTCTTCCCTCTTTTCGTTTTACAAAGCCTTTCCTCGGTCCCAGTTGGACCTCCGGTACGTGATCTATCGACCAGCAATATTTTATCTAACAGTGTTATAAACACCCCGCTATGAGACATTAGGCGCCTGTAAAACAAGCCAGGCACAGCATTAGCTGCCGAAGCTTGTGAGCCATCACTCTACAACATACGAGAGATCCTGAGGGTGCAATCAATACTTACTATAAAAACAGATGCACGTATATGTGTACGAACGTATATTCAATGTACTCTTCCTATACCACTGGTCGGATTAAAACGAAACTTGTTACACATATCACTTTCTCTCTGGAAAGATTTTCTGTGGAGGTAAGTACCTCCTACGTATAAAAGGGGTGGGGGTGCAAAACCAGAGGAACCGATCTCAACTCAATGCCAGTTACTTTTGTCATCCAGAATTTGAGAATGAGAACACTTACAGACTTGCAACAAACTTTATTTATAATTTCATATCTTTACGAAATATTTTCTTGCTGACGATGAAGTGAAAAACGTTTGTCTCTTACTACATTTTCGCTGTTCGTGCAATAAGACTGCTGCATGAAGCATTACATTTTAATTTATCGTATCTTTATTACTAACTGTATCCACATGTACCACAGGTCGTACCATCAAAATTGTGTCATTTAGTTCAGGAGATATGACGTCGAATACTGAGACGCACGAAAAACTGGCGCGTCATGCGCGACGTTTTATTTTTTTTATTTTTGGCTTCTAACTACATTCAAACTATTCCGATAGTGAAGGGAGACGAAAATTTAATAGTCTTGGGGGACTGAAATTCGATAGTAGGAAAAGGAAGAGAAGGAAAAGTAGTAGGTGAATATGGAATGGGGGTAAGGAATGAAAGAGGAAGCCGCCTGTAGAATTTTGCAGAGAACATAACCTAATCATAGCTAGCACTTCTTTCAAGTGTCATGAAAGAAGGTTCTATACGTGCAAGAGGCCTAGAGACACAGAAAGGTTTCAAATAGATTATATAATGGTAAGACAGAGATTTAGGAAACAGATTTTAAATTGCGAGACATTTGCAGGTGCAGAGGTGGATTCTGACCACAATTTATTGGTTATGAACTGTAGATTGAAACTGAAGAAACTGCAAAAAGGTAGGAGTTCAAGAAGATGAGAGCTGGATAAACTGAAAGAATCAGAGGTTGGAGAGAGTTTCAGAGATAGCGTTAGGGAACGATTGACAAGAACACTAGGTAAAAGGACGAGAGCTACTCGAATTCCTTGGGTAACAGAAGAGATACTGAATTTAATTGATGAAAAGAGAAAATAGAAAAATGCAGTAAATGAAGCAGGCGAAAAGAAGTACAAACGTCTCAAAACTGAAATATACAGGAAGTGCAAAATGGCTAAACAGGGATGGCTAGAGGACAAATGTAAAATGTAGAGGCATATATCACTAGGGGTAAGATAGATACTGGCTGCAGGAAAATTAAAAAGACCTTTCAAAAAAAAGAGAACCACCTGTATTAATATGAAGAGTTCAGATGTAAAACCAGTTCTAAGCAAAGAAGGGAAATCAGAAAGATGGAAGGAGTATACAAAGGGTCTATACAAGGGCGATGTACTTGAGGACAATATTATGAAAATGGAAGAGGACGTAGATGAAGATGAAATGGGAGATATGGTATTGCGTGATGAGTTTGACAGAGCACTGAAACAGTTAAGTCGAAACAAGGTCCCGGGAGTAGACAACATTCGATTTGAACTACTGAGAGCCTTGGGAGAACCAGCACTGACAAAACTCTACCATCTGGTGAGCAAGATGTATGAAACAGGCGAAATATCCTCAGACTTCAAGTCACGGCTACAAAATAGTAACACAAATTCTTTACAGACGAATGGAAGAACTGGTAGAAGCCGACGTCGGGGAATATCAGTTTGGGTTCCGTAGAAACGTTGGAATATTTGAGGCAATACTGACCCTACGACTTATCTTACAAGATAGATTAAGGAAAGGCAAACCTACGATTCTAGCATTTGTAGACTTAGAGAAAGCTTTTGACGATGTTGACTGGAATTCCCTCTTTCAAATTCTGAAGGTGGCAGGAGTCAAACATGGGGAGCGAAAGGCTACTTACAATTTGTACAGAAACCAGATTGCAGTTGTAACAGTCAAGGGGCATGAAAGGGAAGCAGTGGTTGGGAACGGAATGAGACAGGGTTATAGCCTATCCCCAATGCTATTCAATCTGTATAGTGAGCAAGTAGTAAAGGAAACAAAAGAAAAATTCGGAGTAGGAATTAAAATCCATGAAGAAGAAATAAAAACCTTGAGGTTTCCCGATGACATTGTAATTCTGTCAGAGACAACAAAGGACCTGGAAGAGCAGTTGAACGGAGCGCACTGTGTCTAACATCAACAAAAGCGAAACGAGGATAATGGAATGTAGTTGAATTAAATCGGGTGCTGCTGAGGAAATTAGATTAGGAAATGAGACACTTAAAGTAGAAAAGGAGTTTTGCTGCTTGGGGATCAGAATAAGTTATGATGGTCGAAGTAGACAGGATATGAAATGTAGACTGGCAATGACAAGGAAACTGTTTCTGAAGAAGAGAAATTGATTAACATCAAGTATAGATCTAAGTGTCAGTAATTCGCTTCTGAAAGTATTTCTGTGGAGTGTAGCCATGTATGGAAGTGAAACGTGGACAATAAATAGTTTATATAAGACGAGAATAGAAGCTTTCGAAATGTGGTGCTACAGAAGAATGCTGAAGATTAGATGGGTAGATCACGTAACTAATGAGGAGATACTGAATAGAATTGGGGAGAAGCGAAATTTGGGGCACAACTTGACTACAAGAAGGGATCGGTTGGTAGGACACGTTCCGAGGCTTCAAGGGATCACCAATTTAGTATTAGAGGGAAGCGTGGAGGGTAAAAATCGTAGAGGGAGACCAAGAGATGAATACATGAAGTAGATTCAGAAGGATGTAGGTTGCAGTAGGTACTTGGAGATGAAGCCCGCACAGGATAGAGTAGCGTGGAGACTGCATCAAACCAGTCTGTGGACTGAAGACCACAAAAACAGCTCTGTTCACATTACATTTCACAGACTGTAGCCACATACACCGCTGAATGTACCTGCAATATTTTATTACTGTACAGGACCTAGTTCAGGGGATACGACATCGTAAGTATTGAACTGAGTGAAAATGAAACTGCAGAGCGAAATTAGCTAGAGGTAGAGGCGAAAAATGTGTACAAACACGTGTGATATATGTTAAATATCTATCTGTGAAATACTTTTGACATGTGTGTGCGTGGTTAAATCCAATGGTAAAAATTTCATTCTAAAGACCTGAAACTACATCAACTAGTTTGTTACATATGTCAGTTACGATCTACATGCAAAAACTGTGTATGTGTGTGTGTGTGTGTGTGTGTGTGTGTGTGTGTGTGTGTAGCGGGGGGGTGAGATGGATGACGTGGAGAGAGAATGGAGCAGGAGAAGATGGACAGACAGCATGGTGCAAAGAGATGATGGAAACAGATATGGAGGAGGAGGAGATGGACAGAGATTGGGGGACGGGGGGTGGACAAAGAGAGGGGTGGAGGTGATGGACAGAGGGAGGGGAAAGGAGGGGATGGACTAAAGGAAGAGAGGGGAAAAAAATACATACCCAGGACACGCTGGGTACTCAGCTTATAATGTAAATTCCTTCAGTCATTAGAATTTAATCTAGTTTCCAAACATCATCTTGACATGTCTTCACGGATTATGGAGTGGCAATGAGACATTTTGGGATCCAGCATCACTGGAAACAAGTATCAGTTATTTCTGAGAAGCCAGACAGTGCAGTCAGGAATACCTGTGAGGCTAATGTGGTACTGCAGTGTTTCACTACGTTACATGCTACCATCTCACACCCTTAAAAGAGCTTCTATATGCCAAGGCGTGAATGAGTGCTTGGGGATAGAAATAAAAGAGTTACGCCAGGTAAAGCTTTATTACGAGGAAATGGTGGACACCATTCCAATCACTCTGAGGGAAAGGAATGGAACTAACAAGACTGTGAATAAGGCCTGCTGCATAACGCATGGTCGTCTTCGTTATGGATAGGATTCACTGGTTTGATTGATTCCGTTGTGTATCCAGAAGAAGAGCACAAATTTGTCTCGATAGTACACTACCCTCTGTTCTGGGAAGCAATGAATTTAATGTGCAAAACCTGTTAAATTTTTATATGTGTCCTGTCCTCCCACCTAAACTGATAAGAAGAACTAGAATTCTGTAACGTTCTTCGGAGTAGCTGATTAATAGGTACACCTCCTTAGCGAACGAACCATATTTCTTAGCTTTTTTGTACACTTCCGATTCTTTTTTACGTTTCTTTTGCAACCCTTTCAATCCCTACCTTCATGTCTACATACCTGTTTGTCAAGATAGCCACCCTAGTGACTAACATATTCCTTCCAACGAGAGACCATGTTGTTAACAGTGTCAGCAAAGCGGGAAAGTTGACACGTAATACCTCAATGGATACTGAGACATAATAAAATATTCGGAGGCATTACTTTTCAACACGCCGTCGTTTTTATCATCTGCATGTCAGATTGTACGTACGCGTCTCCTATCGTATCATGTTATTAAACCATAAGTGTCCGACAGCATCGAACACGGTGGCGTAGTTATTAACGGACTGGATTCGCACCCAGAAGAACGACAACTCAAATACACGTCCCGCCATCCAGGTTTAGGTTTTTCGTGATTTTTCTAAATCTCTACAATCGCTACAGACAAATGCCGGGGCTGTTCCTTTGCAAACGGTACGGCCGATTTCCTTTTCGCACCTAAGCGTGTGCTCCTTTCCCAGCGACCTCATTGTTAGCGGGACGTTAAATTCTAACATTCCTTCCTTTTCTTATGACACCAAAAACATCCATCATCAATGTAACAGATGGTTTCAAGAAACAACACACGGACTTCTTAAAAGAACACTGCAAAAATTCTCGAAGACAGAAAACCGTAGATGCTGCTAAATTTTGCAGACTTGCCTTGAGTATAATGTAGTCAGCAAGTGCCATAGTTACTCTATGGGCTGTCGATCCACTTTATGACGGTGCCTTGCGCTATCTGGTGACAGAAACGCCCTTGCACTTTTTTTTTTCTTAAGAATTCTGAAAGCGAAAGTTGTTTCGTTGTGTTTACATATCTTGTAGATGGCTTGTGCATTCTTGGATGCAGTTAGAAACATAAAAGAAAGAACTGGATATGGCCCACTTCAAAATTCTTCTTCCACTTTCTAGATTACATAAATTAAAAACAAGCTATACATAACTAACATTAGTTTGGTTATCAACCAGCAAGAAATTTCAGCTTTACTGGTTACTGAATTTGTATGACGTCCTATTCAATGATGTGGTGTAATAGTTACGGATTTGTACAGTCGATTTGAGGTAATTCAAATGACAGGTCTTGTTACATACTAAGGCAGTTAGACAGTAATGGCGATAATTTATACACCGAAGAAGCAATGACAGTAGTAAGAGAAAGTTTCAAGAGTGGGATTAAAATTCAGGTTGAGAGAATATCAGTGGCGAGATTCGCTTATGGCGTTGTTATACTCAGTGAAAGCGACAAAGAATTAAGGCATCTGTTTAATTTGAGACACAGTCAATTGATTACAGAATGCAGATTGAGTGTGAAACGAAGAAAGACGAACGTAATGTGGAGTGGCAGAAATGAGTTTAGTGACTAATCTAACATCAAAATTGAGACCACGTAGTAAACTAAGTTAAGGATTTCTTCTACCTTGGAAGCAAAACCACACGTAATGGACGAAGCAAACAAAGCATGGAAAGCAGGCCAGCACAGGCGAAGAGGGTAATCCTGTCCAAGAGAAGCCTGTTCGTATCAAACAGCGTTATTGTGGGGAAGGCATTTCTGAGACTGTACGAATGATAACTAGGAATTCGGCTGGGAAGATTTGGGATCGGATCACCGTAATGGAAGGATGGGGACCCCATATAACTGCTTCAGCGTTCATCATCTTTAATACATAACTTTCTTTTATTAAAGTCAAACAAGTTTAAAAACACAATCAACAACAAAATTGACTGAGGAGGCTTTAGAAAAATACCACCAATTACGAGCCACCAGTCATTAACTATACGCCAAAAGTACAGAATTTTAAAACAACTAACTACAAAAAAATGGCTCTGAGCACTATGCGACTTCACTTCTACGGTCATCAGTCGCCTAGAACTTAGAACTAATTAAACCTAACTAACCTAAGGACATCACACACATCCATGTCCGAGGCAGGATTCGAACCTGCGACCGTAGCGGTCGCCCGGTTCCAGACTGTAGCGCCCAGCACCGCACGGACACTCCGGCCGGCAAAACTAACTACAGTTATCAAAATTCACTCAGCAGTTTTTTTAAGTACAGCAGCAAATATGTACCCCCTGTCGCTCAGTAGACAGCAAAGATACAGAATTTTATAAACAATTAACAGTCAATGAATAGTTACATACAGTTAACTATAATTTTCTGATCAGATTTTAAGCAAATGATTTTTAATCAGCTGTTATTAATTATGAATCCACTATCATTCAGCAGACAGCAAATGCAGAAGTTTAAAAATAGTTAAAAAAAAATGGTTCAAATGGCTCTGAGCACTATGGGGCTCACCTGCTGTGGTCATAAGTCCCCTGGAACTTAGAACTACTTAAACCTAACTAACCTAAGGACAGCACACAACACCCAGCCATCACGAGGTAGAGAAAATCCCTGACCCCGCCGGGAATCGAACCCGGGAACCCGGGCGTGGGAAGCGAGAACGCTACCGCACGACCACGAGATGCGGGCTTAAAAATAGTTAACAGTCACTGGATAAACAGCTACAGTTGGCCAAAATTCACTGATCAGATCTTAAGCAAATGACTTATAAACAGCTGTTATTAATTATAACCCACTGTCTTTCTGAACACACACAAGGAACAGGATTTTAAACCAGTTAACAATCACTGAATAGGCAGCTACTGTTAACGAAAATTCACTGATCATATTTTAAGTAAATGATTATTAAACAACTACTATAAATTATGAACTCACTGTCGTTTAATAGACAACAAAACACATAATTTTAAAAAAATTAACGGACGCTCAGTAGGCATCTACGATAAGCCAAAATTCACTGAGCAGTTTTGGACCAAATTACTTTTATACAGCTGTTATTAATTATGAGTGGTGGTAGCATAATGTCCACAGGACAGGGGAAGTGGGAGGGGGGGGGGGGCGGGAGGGGAAGAGTCAGAGGTAAAGACAAATATGGAAGTTACTTATCTTGAACGGGATGGTTGCCGTCCTTCCACCTGTAACAGAACGTAAGATCGTGTATGTCAGTAATTTTCGTGTATGTCAGTAATTTCTTTACGTGTAATGTTTTATGTAAATATAGCCTTTGACTGCGAGTTTAACAACTAAGAGACAGTTATCTTTGGACATGCGGAAAGGAGGTCGATCTTTGGGGGAGGTGGTAAAAGGACTTTGGAGAGAAAGCGTGGGCTAGAGGAGGTGCGAATACAGATGTGGTGTAAAACAATGTCTTATTGCATATTATTGTAGAAGTGTTAAATGTGAATAAATGAATTAAATAGTGATTTGCAAAACTGATGTAACGTTTGCTCTCTAAAAATCAAAATACCACATCGCCCTACAAACCAGTTAGTCTCATCCAAACACAAAGAAAACCGCGGGAACATCGCAGTGGAATCACCTCTAGACTTTACGAAGACAACAACGCAGCCATCGATATGAGTTAAGTACCAAACTGTTCGTACTTGTTAACGACCTCGGACTATAAATTTGAATCTCCTGTAGTACCTGAAGTCACCATGTGGACAAAGGAGTAGGACAACTTATATACAGTGGACATCATAGGAAGAGGTCTGTTAAACTTGGGGGCTCGTCCGGGATGTTACAGTTAAATGCGATGGGACTAATTGCGCTTCGTTTGCGGGACATTACAAACTTTATAATTCGTAAAACGTGAATAACATTGTACACGTTTCCTGGACCAGAAAAAGTAGTGTGAGAACCAACAAAGTGCTGGCTTATCGGAGAGGTGGACCTGTGATCGACGTAGTGGTGTGAAAAGATAAGTACAATTCTGCTTTGTTTTAAACTTTTCGTCAAAACTGTATCCAAACACGTGGTGCCATCATGACGCTATCAGAAGAAATTAAAAAGGAAGTTGGAGAAATGTTGGACTCGAACGTGTGTGGTGTAAGTGACGATCCAGATGACTCACAAACCGAAAGAAAACCGGATCAACAGGACTGGGTAAGTTTACTCTTTGACAGAATGGGACAAATGCAGACCGAATTAACAAGGGCAATGAACTCAAATAGTGAATTCCTAGAATCGAAAATAAATGCATCTAGTGAAGCGCTGGAAGCAAAAATGAAAAGCAACGGTGATGTACTGAAAGAAGAGATCTCAAATTTAAAACTTCAATTAGGAGAAAGTTTGAAGGGCGTGAACTCCAAAATTGAAGCTATAGAGAATAAGTTTGTGACCTTAGAAAATAAGTTAGCCACAGTTAGCTCAAGTCAAGGGAAAGAGGTTGAAAGGTTAACTGCAGCTCAAAGAACTGTGGAGGAGAGGGTAGACAAATTAAGTCTAGATACAGAATCAAAAGTTAACTCCTTAGATGCTGAATTAAATAAGATACAAGAGTCTGTAACATGTAATTTAAGTGTAATAGACAAGAGATTCACTGAAATGCAAGATAATTTTGTGTCTAGAAATTTATGTATGAATGGTGGAAGTGTGTGGAGTAATTCACCTGTAAAAAGTTTTCCTTGTGATAATTTACACCCTGTAGATTTTTTGCAACACTGCTCTGACAACCTTGTTACTGGCATGTCTGATAATCTAAAGATTAAATTTGTTAAAAAATTTCTTGAGGGAGAAGCTTTGTCTTGGGCAAACCAACATTTTGATGAGTGGAAAACGTTTGATGATTTTAAGAAGAGTTTCTTAAATAAGTTTTGGTCTGAGACTGAACAGGGTAGAATAAAAAGTGAATTTTTAAATGGGCCTATCTTCAGGGGCAGAAACCACTCAATGAAAGACTTTTGCAGGGATCAACTTAGGAAATTGGTGCATCTAGATAAACCCTTTGACGAAATGACGCAAATTGATGCCCTTAAAAGGAGGTTACCTGAAAGAATACAGTGGGAATTAGTGCATGGACCTGACGACTGTTTAGACCAGTTTCTAAAATATATAGACAAATTAGACAGGGCAATGGAGAGAAATGTGCAACAGTTTAGTAACGGAAACCATTACAGTGGGAGGTGGAATTCTGATTACCGTGGAGAGAACCCTGGAAGGGACGATAGAGATTTTCGGAATGAACACCAATATGATAGAACAAGAGAGTACAATGCTAATTGGAGAGGGAGTAACTGGGAAAGCAATGGTGTAACTAGGAACAACAGATGGGAAGGTAACAACAGAATGAATACAAATTGGAGGAGTGACAATAGAGGTAGACATCCGGAAAACTCCGGACCGCCTCAATGAAGGTCCACAGCTTTGGGGCGAACCAATTTAAACATAATAGGACCACTAACTTTCACACAAAACCCAGTACTGTAAATAACTGTACCATTAACAAACAGGTTAAAAACCAGGAATACCAAGTGAATTATATAAATTTTGATAAAAAATTTTGGGATGCTATGTGGCACAGTAGACCACCACAAAATAAACATAGGAGAGACCAAAGCTCTGACTCAATTCTGGATGAGGAGATGTTAAATGATTTTTACAGGTGGGCAAAAAGGGGAGAGCAAGCTAATAATGAAGAGAGTAACAAATGTTTTAGTTCAGAATTGGGGGGGTTGTTCACACAAGAAGGTAATAGTGAATCAGCTGATGATAAACCTAAGCAACAGGAAAAAGAATCAACCATAGAAAGTGAAAAACAGAGAGAAATAGATGAAACTGGCAGTAAAGTATACCATAGTAGTGATGATGTTAGTATTTTTGATGTGAAAAGTATGGTAAGCAAACCAGTAAGTGAGTACAATGTTTTTATTGAAATAAATAATGAAGTTTTGGAACTTGATGATAGTTGTGGTGACGAAGTACAGGAATATGATAAGAATAATGAAGTGACAGCTGAAAATCAATTGCTACATGCCTTTCCTGATGAGCTCATGGTTAATCAAAGTGGTGATAACAAAAGTGAAAATATTGTGAAAGAATTAGATTTGCGTGATATTATTGAAAGTAAAGGAAGCCAATTTTTAGAAATCCTGTGGAACCAGTATAATGAGAATTGTAGTAGCAAAGTGTTTTGGTATCGTCTAAGTATAATTAGTAGAGTTTTATGCCCACGCTGGTGGGAGAGTAAAAGAAAGAGTCTGAGTGAAAGGTACATAAACAGTAAGGAGATATTTTGTGTGCAGCCAAAGTGTAAACTTGACACTAGTAACTTAGAATCTGAAAATCAGGTAAACCTGATGAAGACTGAAAGGGAGGAAGGAGATGGAAATTATAAAGAAATTGAAAAAGATTTATTATATGAAGTCCCCGAGGGGAAGGCAGATGAAAAGGAATTAGGCTGTCCATACATTAAAATAAGAGTAAATCAGTGGGACGGGCACTGTCTTATTGATACAGGAAGCCCCATATGCGCAATTTCAGAAAAATTTAGAGATAAAATTAGAGATGGTAAGAACTTTGTAGAAATGCCGGTTGTAGGGGTAAAAATCAGAGGTGCCACTGGTAGGCAAAGTAAGGTAGTTAAGAGTCAAGTATTGTTAACGTTTCAAATTGAAAATGTGGAGTTTGAGCAGGGTTGCCTTGTGGTCCCAAGGTTAGAAGAAAATATCATTTTTGGCATGGATTGGGTCTTAAAAGTGGGTGTAAGCTTCTCTTGGGAAGATAAGACTGTTATAATTACTGAACCTGAGAAAAATAGTATTCTGAAAACAGAAATGTACATCCTTAACTGTAGTAATTCTTGCAACCATATCAAAGCTGTTGTAAGCAAGGTAGATAATCAAGCCATAAGTGATAACACATCCTTTGATCTTATAAATGAACAAAATTTCGAAGAATTAGTCGAAGTAAAATTGAAGGAAGCTGTAAATCTAAGTGAAAGTCAGAAAAATCAGTTAAGAGAAGTGTTATGGGAATTTCAGGATACATTCAGTGAGAGACCAGGGAAGGTAAAAGACTATCAGTGCAGACTTCAACTCAGAGATCATCATCCTTTCTTCCTAAAACCATATGGCATTCCATTCTCCAGGAAAAAAGATGTAGAAAGGGAAATCCAAAAAATGGAAACTTGGGGGATTATAGAAAGGAGTAGAAGTGCTTACAACAACCCATTAGTAGTTGTGTCTAAGAGAAATGGTGGGGTTAGACTTGTACTTGACTCTAGGCACCTTAATAAGTTTTTGATTAGAGAAAATGACCATCCTGACAATATGGATGAACTCCTGCACAAATTTGATAATGTAAAATTTATGAGTAGCCTAGACTTGACATCTGGTTTTCACCAAATACCACTTGAACTTGATTCTAGGAAGTATACTGCCTTTTTGTATGGTGGCAAAAGTTACCAATATTGTGTTGTCCCTTTTGGATTGAATGTATCGGTGGCTGAATTTATCAGAGCACTGGATTTTGTATTAGGTGATGAATTGTCTTCAAAATTAATAGTATATGTAGATGACATTCTTGTAACTGGAAAAACCTGGGAAGATCATCTAAACCTTCTGAGACAAGTCTGTTCAAAATTGAGGGAAGGGAGAATGACCGTAAAATTGGAAAAATGTTGTTTTGGAGTTAATGAACTGAAATTTTTGGGGCATAATATTTCAGAAAAGGGAATCTTACCTGATAAGGATAAACTTGAGGCCATTGTAAACTTCCCTACTCCCAAGAACAAAAAACAACTCAAGTCCTTTTTTGGTCTCACTGGATTCTATAGAAAATTTCTTAGTACCCAAGCTTTAAATGCAAACTGCTTATGTAACTTACTAAAAAAGAATACTGTTTGGGATTGGACACAAGAATGTCAGGATGCGTTCGTGGAAATAAAACAACAACTGTCCCAAAGTCAAATGTTGTATAGACCTGTTATGTCGTTACCATTCTGTATAATGACAGATAGTAGTGAGACAGGTTTAGGGGCACACTTGTTTCAAAACATAGAAGTAGAAGGAAAATTAGAACACCATTCTATTGCTTTTGCTAGCCGGGTTTTACAAAAGTATGAAAAATCATATACAGTCACAGAGAAGGAACTACTTGCCATCCACTGGGCATTTAATAAGTTTAAAAGTTATCTGTTAGGGCACAAGGTAATTGTTTTCTCTGACCATAAAGCTCTATCGTACATTCAGGAGTGCAGACTCTATCATGACCGTATAACAAGGTGGGTTTTATTCCTTCAACAGTTTGACTACGAGATCAAATTTATTCAGGGTAAACATAATGTCATTGCAGATGCCCTTTCCAGACTACCAGTAGGTGCAGATGTTGAAAATACTTATGGAAAAGAGGAGAAAGAGTTCAAACTTATGTACTTAAAGGGTGTAAAAGATGAAGCTGAAATACTGAAAATCTGTAATGATATTCGTAGAAACCAAAACCATGATGAAAATTGGAAGTTGGTTAAAAGTTATATAGGGAAAAAGGGAGGAGAAAAGGTAGATCAGTATTATAAAGTACAAAAAGGGATTTTGTTTAGGAGACCTAGACCTGACTTAGACAATTGGAAACTATGTTGGCCTGAGCAATGTATTGACACGTTAATCAGTTACATACACGAAAGCTTCGGACACTGCGGGGCAACAAAATGTATACAGAAGATACAGGAAAATGTATACTTCTATAATATCAGTAGGAGAGTGAAGAAAAAACTTGAAACCTGTGATCGTTGTCAGAGAGTAAAAGTGAGCAACCAAACATCTAAAGGATTGATGCAAAACATTTTACCAAATAAAAACCTTGAATTAACAGCTATTGATCTATATGGACCACTACCAAGGTCAAGGGGAGGGTATAGTTACATCTTCGTTATAGTTGACGTTTTCTCTAAATTTATAAAATTGTATACATTAAAGAGAGCAACCAGTAAACAAATTATCATCAAGCTGACGAATCATTATTTCACAAATGTTGGTATTCCCCAGGCCATCATGTCTGATAATGGGTCACAGTTTACATCTAAATTATGGAAAAATTTTATTGAAGATACAGGAATAAAACATATCTTGATTTCGGTTTGTCACCCATCAAGTAACCCAGCAGAAAGGTACATGAGGGAAATTGGAAGGCTCTGCAGAACATACTGTAGTAAAAATCATGTTAATTGGATTGAAAATGTTACTGACTTTGAGGATATAATGAACAGCCTACAACATTCATCCACTGGTTTTTCACCTTACGAAGTAATGTTTAATAGACGACCTGCAAATTTGATTTCTGAGAATGTTGATTTCCCACCTTGTCAAACTATGACACCCCAGGAAAGAGAGACAGCTGTTAGGAACACTATGAAAAGACAAGGAGAGGTAAGAAAACGGAGACATGATGCAAGAAGTAAAGGAGTACAGTTCAGGACAGGAGATCTGGTTTTAGTAAAAACACAGGAAAAATCTAGATTGATGAGTTCTGAAATAAAGAAATTTTTTGACATCTATATAGGCCCCTTTGAAATCAAGGAAAACCCACACCCTAATGCCTATAGGCTAATCTACCCAAAATCCAAGAAGTTATTTGGACTGCGCAATGTTACAGAGTTAAAACTCTACAAACATGACCCATAAAATAGTCATTAATAAGTAAAATGCTGCTCGGAAAGAACTAGTTGACTGGCCCAACTACATCACTTTATTGTTTTATCATTCAAGGAAAACTTCATGTCAATGTGTGGGGCTATGTCAGCTAAAAGTATGAAGTAGATTTTGTGTTAATGTGAATTATGTCTGTACTAATTTCTCTTTGTTCTCTAGTATACCCATTCATTAAATTTGGTACGAGATCAGTGTGTCGGGCTACGAACCATTCTACAGTGTCATAGTAATGTCTCTTAACAGAAACCAAAGTTAATGATGTGGACACTTTTAAAGTAATAAGATATGAATAGTGATTGTGTGTAAGAAGACAAAACCTTGTCATTTGTAAGCTATGTCAGATGGAATGTTATTTAATGGATAAAGCAAACTGGAGGTACTTGTCAGATTATGAGAGTGTACTTTGAAAGACCAGGTATGTTATAGTGTGTTAAAAATTTAATCATGCAAATTAAGAATGTATTGAGGTTTAGAGCATTATGGAAACAGATGTTGGTGTATTACTTTTGAAACACTTGTGATGGATTGAAGGTTATGTGATACTAATTTTGAAGTTTATATTGTGGGAGAATATTTTGTAATAGTTTAGATAATTTAATGTTAAAGTGAATGAAGAGCTGTTAGGAATTTATCCCATACCCTGTTACACAATTTGGAATAATTTCTGTTCATGGCAATATGCTATTTGAGCACAGGAGAGTAAATAAAAATGAAACACTGCTTAATAATGATGTAAAGTTAAGGTATAAATACTAACAATCTTTCACAATTTAAGTTTAGAGTTTGTCATAATTTGACCTATAAAGTTGAAATAGACGTACAGTGTGAGGATACTGCGATTATAGTCGCAATCATATGGAACGTCTCAGCTATCTCATTATAAAGGAAACATTAAATCATAAATATGTAAACCAATCTGACTCTGAAAATACAGTGCTGATCACACATAATTGAATTTACACTGGATTCACCATGTGATTCCATTCATCACGTATACATGAATTTTCCCTAAGAGACAACCATTTAACATTGTGTATAAGTATTACAATATTTTGAACTATGTCTATTTTATGTATGTGGTTAAAAGAACCTGTTTATTTTAGAATAATGATTTCTTTAGATTTAATGGTTGTTTTGGGCACAAGCCATGCCCTAAGGTATTTTATTGAAACACTTATATTAAAAGATTGTGAGAGATGCCTGCATTACACAGTTCACTTAATATATTCTAAAGAAACCACTGACAATCAGAAGAATGAGGTTAACTAAGTCAGTATTGAAGTAAACTTGAGTTTATGCATATATTATATAATTATGTACCCATCTTAACACGGCTCTGCAGCTACCATGATCAATTAAATATAAGGTGCCATATTTTATTGTTAGTTATAAGCTCATTACACTTATTGCTCAATACAGCCAATGTAACTTTCAAATTATATATCATGGAAAGTGTATATATATAACTAAGATCACTTGGGAAACCAATTTTATTACTAACTTTCGGAACTGAAAATTTTATTATGATGTGTGTATTAGACATATTTTATTCCATAGTGACACACAATCCCATGCATGCCATGCACGGACTTGTGTGGGGGGGGTATTGTAACAGAACGTAAGATCGTGTATGTCAGTAATTTTCGTGTATGTCAGTAATTTCTTTACGTGTAATGTTTTATGTAAATATAGCCTTTGACTGCGAGTTTAACAACTAAGAGACAGTTATCTTTGGACATGCGGAAAGGAGGTCGATCTTTGGGGGAGGTGGTAAAAGGACTTTGGAGAGAAAGCGTGGGCTAGAGGAGGTGCGAATACAGATGTGGTGTAAAACAATGTCTTATTGCATATTATTGTAGAAGTGTTAAATGTGAATAAATGAATTAAATAGTGATTTGCAAAACTGATGTAACGTTTGCTCTCTAAAAATCAAAATACCACATCGCCCTACAAACCAGTTAGTCTCATCCAAACACAAAGAAAACCGCGGGAACATCGCAGTGGAATCACCTCTAGACTTTACGAAGACAACAACGCAGCCATCGATATGAGTTAAGTACCAAACTGTTCGTACTTGTTAACGACCTCGGACTATAAATTTGAATCTCCTGTAGTACCTGAAGTCACCATGTGGACAAAGGAGTAGGACAACTTATATACAGTGGACATCATAGGAAGAGGTCTGTTAAACACCCCTTTAGCGTCCAAGACACCGGACCGCCTTCACTAGCGTCGAACCGCTCAGAAACCGCTTCGCAGGGCAGTTGATAAACGACAGTCAAAATAAGACTCGGTTCTTTCACAGGAGCCGACATGTTCTCTCGTGCTCCATCCTGAACTCCAAACCTCTCGCGATCCCGGCCAACTCGCTCCACTCACCACACATACACACTGCCCAAAACCTTACTGCTTCGCAGCTTCTGTCCCCACCGATGGCGCAAGCCGCGTATCTCCAAAGTTATCCAGACAAAGATAATCGACGAGGGGCTAATCGACTGAAGATCGTGCCCATACGGCTCATTATATAACGGTGTTGAAAATTAAATGAACTGACTAGATACGGAGTGAACTGATTTTCTCCAGAATCAGTGAAGAAAACAACACATGGAAAACACTGACACCATCAAGGGACCCTGTGGCATCAGAGAATAACTTCCCTGTTACCAGGGAGAGGTGTAGTGGGTAAAACGTAGAGGAAGACAGAGAGTGTAATAAATCCAGCAAATAATTGAGGAGATGTGGTGCAAGTGCTATTCTGAGATGAAGAGGCTGGAAGAGAAGAGGAATTCATGGGGGGACGCCACAAGAAACCATGACTTTCGTTTGACGAAAAAAAAAATAACAAAGAAAAAAATAGGAAATTGGAATAGTGTATAGCTGTGACGAAAAACAAAATTGTTTGATGGTTATATTTTTTAGACTAGCTTTCAAACCGAGGTTTCAATTGTATTGATAACAGCATAACGGAAACTCCTGATTAACGAAGATCAGACAGTATCTTTCCCAGGATAGCTACTGTGGCACAGTGTGAAGTTCGTCTACACTCTCTGCAGAAACGCAAGTCATGCCTCTTCGGCAAGAGGAGTACATGGCTCTGAGGGACTAGTCAGCCATCAGTTATATAATCTTCTAGTGCGGCTGTTTGCAGACACTCAGACAAAACCACGTCATTGTCTGTCACCTCTGTATAGGGCACTCACTATCCTCTGCGAGTGGGATCCTTTTTTGGTGCCAAGGCACACCAGCACGCGGAGCTTGTGATGTACGACCCTCAGTAGTCCACGCTTGGGAAGAGAGAACCCGATTTGCTCAAGAGCGAGGGTCATAATTTGACATCAGGCAAGCCATCTACATTAGCTAAGTACATAGCTTGTATCAACGTTTTCGTTCATCATCCCGTCTTGTTTCCAGAATTGGGAGGGAACACTTAACTTCAATATTAAGCTCTTTTTTCGAAACACACATTCTTATTTTAGAAGTTGTCAAACGTTTCTAAGTGGTTACAATTTTTCATTCCCTTCTATTCCTGATTAATTTTCTACGCGTAATTTAATTTAACCATATACATATTCAGATAAGCAACTAATGATGCCAGTTCACATACACAGTCTCAGTTTTCCATAAAATAGAGAAGAATCGATTACACTACCTGTCGTTCGTGTTTAGGGAGACGAGCATTGGAAACCGCGTCTCGCTATGCAGACTTGAGTTTCATTAACCGAAAAATCCTCGAGATTGACGAAATTTTACTGAAGCTCGGAATTTATCGCGGACTTGGAGACGATATTAATAGTTTCCACAACGAAACTCTGCTTCAAAATATGGCAAAAAATCCAAAGAGATTCTGGTCATACGTTAAGCACACCAGCTTAAAGACACAATCAATACTTCCACTTCGCGATAGCGATTGTAATGTTACCGGCGACAGCGCCACTAAAGCGGAGTTACTATACATGGTTCCCCGATATTCCTTCCCCAAAGAAGACAAAGTAAAAATTCCAGAATTTCACTCAAGACCTGCTGCCAACATGAGTAGCGAACAAGTGGCGTAGCTACTCAATTCATTTAATAAAGGCAAGCCTTCCGGTCCAGATTATATACTATTTAGATTACCTCCGGGATATGCTGATACACTACTGGCCATTAAAATTGCTACACCACGAAGATGACGTGCTACAGACGCGAAATTTAACCGACACGAAGAAGATGCTGTGATATGCAAATGATTAGCTTCTCAGAGCATTCACACAAGGTTTGCGCCGGTGGCGACACCTACAACGTGCTGACATGAGGAAAGTTTCAAACCGATTTCTCATACACAAACAGCAGCTGACCGGCGTTGCCTGGTGAAACGTTGCTGTGATGCCTCGTGTAAGGAGGAGAAATGCGTACCATCATGTTTCCGACTTTGATAAAGGTCGGATCGTAGCCTATCGCGATTGCGGTTTATCGTATCGCGACATTGCTGCTTGCGTTGCTCGAGATCCAATGACTATTAGCAGAATATGGAATCGGTGGGTTCAGCAGGGTAATACGGAACGCCGTGCTGGATCCCAACGGCCTCGTATCACTAGATCACTAGCAGCCGAGATGACAGGCATCTTATACAAATGGCTGTAACGGATCGTGCAGCCACGTCTCGATCCCTGAGTCAACAGATGGGGACGTTTGCAAGACAACAACCATCTGCAACAAACAGTTCGACGACTTTTGCAGCAGCATGGACTATCAGCTCGGAGACCATGACTGCGGTTACCCTTGACGCTGCATCACAGACAGGAGCGCCTGCGATGGTGTACTCAACTACGAACCTGGGTGCACGAATGGCAAAACGTCATTTTTTCGGATGAATCTAAGTTCTGTTTACAACCTCATGATGGTGGCATCCGCGTTTGGCGACATCGCGGTGAACGCACATTGGAAGCTTGTATTTGTCATCGCCATACTGGCGTATCACCCGGCGTGATGGTATGGGGTGCTACTGGTTACACGTCTCGGTCACCTCTTGTTCGCATTTACGGCACTTTCAACAGTGGACGTTACATTTCAGATGTGCTACGACCCTTGGCTCTACTCTTCATTCGATCCCTGAGAAACCCAATATTTCAGCAGGATAATGCACGACCGCATGTTGCAGGTCCTGTACGGGCCTTTCTGGATTCAGGAAATGTTCGACTGCTGCCCTCGCCAGCACATTCTGCAGATCTCTCACCATTTGAAAACGGCTGGTCAAGGTGGCCGAGCAACTGGCTCGCCACAATACGCCCGTCACTACTCTTGATGAACTGTGGTATCGTGTTGAAGCTGCATGGGCAGCTGTACCTGTACACGCCATCCAAGCTCTGATTGACTCAATGCCCGGGCGTATCAAGGCCGTTATTACTGCCAGAGGTGGTTGTTCTGGGTACTGATTTCTCAGGATCTATGCACCCAAATTGCGTGAAAATGTAATCACATGTCAGTTCTAGTATAATATATGTGTCCAATGAGTACCCGTTTATCATCTGCATTTCTTCTTGGTGTAGCAATTTTAATGGCCAGTAGTGTATAAAAGCTCCGTACTTCACTATCATATACATCCGCTCGCTGCACGAAAGATCCGTGCCTAAAAGATGGAAAGTTGCTCAGGTCACAGGAAAGAAGTAGGAGTAATCCGACGAACTACAGACCTGTATCACTGACGTTGATTTGAAGTAGGATTTTATAACATGTACTGCATTCGAAAATCCGCCTCGGTAGCTGAATGGACGCCGGTATGGTAGCTCAGCATGTTCGGTCAGAGCGTTTACCTACCCTCTGTAATAAAAAAACTGAGTGAACGGATCAACGAACAAGCTGAACGAGTGTCATCGTACGTCCGCCACGAACAAATTCAACGAACAATACAGAACAAAATAAGATAACGAAAAAAAATAGTGGCCAGTGCGGCCGAATGCTGTGCAAAGGGGCCCGGGCTCGATTCCCTGCTGGGTACGAGATTTTCTCCACTCAGGGCCTGGGTGTTGTGTTGTCTTCATCATCACATCATCCCTATCGACGCACAAGTCGCTGAAGTGGCGTCAAATCAAAATACTCGCACCAGGCGACCAGTCTTCCCGACAGGAGGCCCTAGCCACACGATATTTCACTTAATTTTCGTTCCAACATTATGAATTACCTCGAGTAAAACGATCTGTCAGAACAGATGCAGGAAATACCATTCTTGACAAGCACAACTAGATCTTTATTCTCGCGAAATAGTGAGTGCTATTGACAGGGAGCCTCAGGTTGTTTCTATATTCCTAGATTCCCAAATGGCTTTTGACACAGTTCCTCACAAGCTGTTTTTAAACAAATTGCGTGCCTGTAGAGTATCGTATCTGTTCTGTGACTGGATTCATCATTTACTATCACAAATATCACAATTCGTAGTAATTGATGGAAAGTGATCGAGTAAAACAGAAGTGATATCTGGGATCACCCAAGGAGGTCTTACAGGCCATCTGCTGTTCCCTATCTATATAAAAGGATTAAGAGGCGATCTCAGCAGCCCTCTTAGATTGTTTGCAGATTGTGCTTCATTTAACGTCAAGTAAAGTAATCAAAGGAACAAAACTATTTGCAAAGTGATTTATACAAGATATCTGTATGCTGAAAAAAGTGGCAATTGATCCTAAATAAAGAAAAGTGTGAGGTCATCCACATGACTACCAAAATGAATCTGTTAAATTTTGGATGCACGATGTTACTGTGAATTCAACTACGGGTCTAGGAAATGCAATTATGAAAAACTTAAATTGGAATGATCATATAGACAATGTAGTGGGGAAGGCAAACCAAAAACTGTGTTTCCTGGGCAGAACACTTAGAAGACGAAACAGGTCTAGTAAAGAGGCTGCATACACTGCACCTGTCCACCCCTGTACGAATATTGCTTTGCAGTATTGGATCCGTACTAGATAGCACTGATGGAGGATATTGGAAAAGTCAAAACAAGGGAACCTCATTTCGTACTATCGCAAAGTAGGGGAGAGAGTGTCATGGATATGATATTCGAGAGTAGTAGGAGAAGGGTGGCGTCAGTGCATTTGGTTAATGCGGTTTGTCTAAATCAGGGGCAAGGATGCACTCAGGGGCAAACTGATTGTTCTCCTATGACTAACAGGTCACTAACCTACTGTTCTGCTAACAGGATCATTCCTTTTGATTCACAGGCCCTTAACCTATTGTTTCCCGGCACCTCCACCGAGTCCTCCCCAAAAACCCTCAGGAAACCCCCAACCCATCCCCTCCCCCTCGGCCGGCCAGAGTGGCCGTGCAGTTCTAGGCACTACAGTCTTGAGCCGAGCGACCGCTACGGTCGCAGGTTCAAATCCTGCCTCGGGCATGGATTGTGTGCTGTCCTTAGGTTAGTTAGGTTTAATTCGTTCTAAGTTCTAGGCGACTGATGACCTCAGAAGTTAAGTCGCATAGTGCTCAGAGCCATTTGAACCTCGCTGATGCAGGTACACTTTTAGCTCCCAGTTATTCGAATAGCCTCCTCTCATTCTTATCAATTGACTGACTACTTAATTAAACTGATCAATTAATTAACCTCTCCCCCTCTGGTAAACCCCCACATCCCTCCTTCCCCCTCTCCCTGCTCCACCCACAGCTGGAAATTGATGGCTCTGCGGCAGAGAGAAACGATCTCATAACAGGAAATTCAAGGGTATATTCTTTATTTATAAAAAATTCTGTTTGCGGGGTTGGATTTCTCTTGCTCATTGTTCTCTGCTGTTTGGGAAGATGCAGGTCTTGTAGGAAGTATTTCATCAAATGCTTTCCTCATTTTTTTTCCAATCATGCAAGGAATACTGTCATGAAACACTTACGACATGTAATTACACTGGTAAAAATTTTTCAATCGCGAAGCATGAACCATCCACTGGACCACGCAGAATGCCACCGCACGCACTGCCAGCAGTCAGGGTGCACTGGCAGCCCCTGCAAACGCGGCCATCAGCTGCCGAGCCACGTGCAGGAGTCCATTCATGATCCGTAAGCATGAGGCTGTGGCATCCCTTTCACACTTGACACCTGAGAAATTCTTGTCGAAACAAGTGTTTTCCTAGCCACCAAAGCTGATGCATGGCTTTCATAGCTGCAGGTCCAGTACCGATCGAGATGTTTGCATAGAGGCTCACCCTCACAGATGCAGCTAACAGGTTGTCAGTGTTACACTGACGTCACACGTCTATGTAAATAACACCCAAGTCTCCCTCTGGATATGCTCTAGAAATCTGATGCAATGTATTCAGAAAACTTTTACGAAAATATCCCAGAACAACACAGGTTGCATTGTTCCTAGAGATCCTTACAGGATAGCCCATTTGTCACGTGTTACGATGTACTGCCTTCAACAAATATCTCAGAAATGGTAAACATTCTCACCGCTGAAAGCCTTCATCATGTCTGTGCATGGTTGCGAAAAAATCATTTATCATAAAAGCATTCTTGTTATTTGGGAAGAGAGCACTGTCAAAGAACAGATGGGAAATTCAGATGTGGATTTAACTTAATAATTAAAAATCAAATTGGACACCATTAAAACTACATCTAATAAAAATAAGGAAAGAGTTGTTTTCTGTATCTAAAAGTGTATGCTAAAGTTAATAAAGACTTAGTACAAGAATATCTGCTTCTCTTGTTTGCTAATCTACCAAAAATCCAAAGATATCTCCTAAATACAATGATCCATGGGCATGTATTTCAGATGTGGAAAGTGGGTAGCTGATGACCTTGAAAAGTAGTTGAAACTAGGTAGCTGAAAGTATAGTGAGCCCCTTTTCGTACCTATATGAAGAATTTAGCTGTCAATGCAATATGGCGCCCTGTACAAAACAGGTTTGCCACTGAAAGTCTCGTCTGCAGAAGAGAATGGCAAACAGTGCTGCCACACCGGCAGTAATTTCGCGGTTGAATTCAGGAAGAGCTAACCAGAATGCTCCATTCATTCACAAGAATTCCTTTGTGCTGGGACACACTAGCCTCTACAGACTGGTTCAAACGAGATGGGGGCAAGGTATCTACTTAAAGTTCTGAGAGTAATGTGATGTCTTGTTTGTTCAAGTGTTCAAAGACAGGATGAAGCATACCATCCATCCCTGGCAGGATTGTGGCGTTAGGACAACTCCACTGTAGGTCAGAGCTTCGAATTCTGTTTGTGAAATTGTTCTGAATTTCCCATCTTTGCTTAGACAGTGCTCTCTTCCCAAACAACAAGAATGCGTTTATAATAAACGGAGTTTTCGCAACTACGCACAGCCGTAATGAAGGCTTTTAGTGGTGAGAACGTTTACCATGTCTGAGACGTATTTTGAAGACAGGGCAGCGTAACACATGATGAACAGGCTGTCCCACTAGGATCGGTAGAAAGAATGCAACTTGTGTTATTCTGGGATATTTTCATAAACAGAGGGAGACTTGGCTGTTATTTACATAGACATGTGACGTCAGTATAACACTGTCAGCCTTTTAGCTGCACCTGCAAGGGTGAGCCGCACCTATGAGAGCTATGCATCAGCCATGGTGGGTAGGAAAGCAATTGCTTCGACAGGGATTTCTCATGTGTCAAGTATAAAAGGGCTGCCACCATCTCATGCTTGTGGGACCTAAACAGACACCTGCACATGGCCCGGCAGCTGATAGCCACATCGTTGCTTTGTGGGGCTGCCAGTACACCCTGACTCCTGGCAGTGTGTGTGGTGGTGTTGTGTGCAGTCCAGTAGACAGCACATGGTTCGTGTTTGAAAGATTTTTACCAGTATAATTACGTGTCATAAGTGTTTGATGATGACATTCCTCGCACAATCGGAATAAAAAAAGTAAATCAATCAATGTGATTACTCCAGAATGAGATTTTCACTCTGCAGTGGAGTGTGCGCTGATACAAAACTTCCTGGTAGATTAAAACTGTGTGCCGGACCGAGACTCGAACTCGGGAGTTCGAGTCTCGGTCCGGCACACAGTTTTAATCTGCCAGGAAGTTTCAATGTGATTACTTCTTGCACGGCCTGCATCTTTCCTAACAGCAGAGAACAACGAACGAGAGAAATCCAACCGCACAAACTGATTTTTTTATAAATAAACAATATACCCTTGAATTTCCTGTTATGAGGTCCTTCCTCTCCATCGCAGAGCCACCAATTTTCCGGTAGGGGAAGGGTGGGGAGGGGGGGGGGGCCGGAGGGATGGGGATGTTTACCAGAGAGGTAGGACTAATTGATCAGTTTAACTAAGTAGTCAACGATATTGAGAAGAATGAGAGGGGACTATTCAAATAACTCAGAGCTGCAAGTGTACCTGTCTCAGTGAGGGGAGGGGGTGGGTTGGAGGTTTCCTGAGGGCTCAGAGGGGAGGAGAGGGAGAGGTGGGGAACAATCTGTTAAGGAACTGTCAATCAAAAGGAAGGATCATGTTAGTAAAACACTAGGCTAATGACCTGTCAGTACAACAGGTTGATCCTGAGTGCCTACTAGCCTCTGATGCAGGCAATCCACACTAACAAAATGCACAGACACGGCTCTTGGCCTACTATTTTTGAGTTGGGGTGACAACGAGTAAAACAATAGCATTTTTCATTGCAGTGAAAATTTCCCATGACATTTCAATATACTGTGTTCTGCTACAAGTGCGAGAATATTTTGTGAACACCCACATTCATAGGGAGAAATGATCATTGTAATAAAATAAGGACGTCAGAGCTTGCACAGAAAGATTGAAATGTTCGTTATTACCATGTGCTCTTAGTGAGTGGAACGGTAGAGAAATAGTGTGAAGGAGGTTCGATGAACCATCTGTCAAGCACTTCAGTGTGAATTGGAGAGCAGTTATATAGATATATACGTCGGATGTCATTTGAGGTGAATAGAGGGTTAAGGTTCTAGCAAACAATGATAGTTTACTTCTTCTTTTCTGTTTAGTGAAGAAAGTGTTCCGACTCTAAATATCGTTCAGTCGACCAAACTTCAGTCTATAGTCTTCCTTCCTTGAAGCAACAATGGAAGGATCGTTGATATTGCGCATCCCTGAAAGCGCTGTCCAAATAATCAATCTCCCTTATTTATTTCCACGCATCGGAAAAAGAGATACTGACTGGGATTCATTTCACATGTGGCGAAGTATCAGATGCTAAGGGGAACTGTTCCTACAAAAACTGTTGAATAAAGAAATAAAGACACTTAACCTAAGTCCCACTGACTGCTGTGGCTTGAATTGTTACCTTGAATAAAATAAATATCTGTCTCCAAGATCAAATCTTTTCCCAAACTGGTTCCTACGACATTACTGACAAAAATTTATTTAAAATAACGTTTGTCTGGGAGAGATGAACAAGTCACATAAGACACAACCCTGGGGAAACGAGATCTACATAAATGTTAATTATTTTGCCATAGGTATCTTAGGATGTAGGTAGGTGCTTAAATATACAAATATACAGTATGCAGAACTGTTTTAGATTTTTCTCATGCGTAGTATTAACGTGTCTCACATATAGGCCAACTTCTACAGCTTTTACAATTAAATTTTACTTTCATTTTCAAATCTTCTGTTAATTACTAAAAGCCCTTAAAATATGTAAACGTTTATAAATCGGAAGGGACGATGGTTAAGGTACAGCTGGAAGAGTGGTTTGAGTTTTGTACTTGACAAAACAGTTGGAGGTGTGGAAGTCCTTCCCAGTGTATGAACAGGCGCTGACAAGAGAGGTGGCAGCCTCTTTGCTGCAGGAGCTCCTCATAACACAGACGGCAGACAGCAGAAGCAGATAGCAGGGCCGTACCAGAACGAGGCTGGCCACACAGCCTGCTCATACAGACAGTGACACGGAAACACTTGTCGCACGCACTGTAACACACTCTGACTGTCTTGCGTTTACTGCAGTATACAGTCTAATATTTAAACTTCTCATGTTTCAGGTTCCTCTGGTGGACCTGTATCGTCCTGGATCGGTAAGACCCATTTTAG
The DNA here is from genome assembly GCF_023864345.2 of Schistocerca serialis cubense. Taxonomy (NCBI): domain Eukaryota; kingdom Metazoa; phylum Arthropoda; class Insecta; order Orthoptera; family Acrididae; genus Schistocerca; species Schistocerca serialis. The sequence goes on along the minus strand of NW_026047471.1, from coordinate 2,013,352 downwards.
CTTTTTACTTTTACTTTACATTATCCATAGATATTTCTAAGTACTTTGCCTGGTCACAGGTAAAGTACATTCCTTTTGATTACATTCCTTTCATCATCAAAATTAAACGAGTATGAGGACTTACTCTGGGGCCCCAAATCCCTGACTGTACCAGATGTCAAAGAAATGATGATATGTCCCAGGATGATGTAGGCTTCAGGACTCCAGAATGTGGTTTAGGCCACTACTGGGAAGGGATATCTTCTTCACATACATTTGCAGCAATCCTTGTGTATATACAAGTGCTGTATCATATGAATTTGTCTAGTGCAGAGGGTTGTAATGAAGCTGTGTAGAGTGTAGAGGTGACTTTCTGTGCTTGATGGTGAAAGAGGAAGTGACAGCAGATATCACAGCTAACTCCTTCTTCTCCAGTATCAAACCAGAGGGCAATAAACATGTTGTCACAATATGACCAACGAACCACAACTGACACTTTTGTACCCAGTAATTCAACATGTCTCTGCAGAATGCCTGGGCATTGAAACCAGGGCGCAGACATATAGTCTGGTGACCAGAGAGTATGCAAGACTATGTCTGAACATCAGTCTGATGGAAACCTATGGAAACATCTCGTATCATTAGGAATTATACGGAAAAGTCATAGACTGAACGCCTACACATCCTGTTCATAGCTACAGCCGCAGAGGCTGGTTCCAAAGGCGTGTCCAAATTCTCTGAATCTTCATGTATGTAACGTCTATATAGGCAACATTTATAAAATTATTAACAACTTTTTGTCTTTTTGGCCCCGGTTTATTTTCCAGAGAAACACAAATACGTCATACAGTTTTATTTGGAATGAAAAGCTCCTACGTGGAAATGAGCTATACAGATCTCTACCTGCCCTGTGGTCCTCCCGCCCACTGCTGGATGGAGTGTCATTGTATCTTTAAAAACAATGCTTCGTCTAACAGAGAGAAGATTCTGCGAAGTCGAACTGCTACCACAACTGGAGTAGATCAGCTGGAGTTATCTCCAAGACATAGACATCTCGCTCGATGCTCTCCCAGGTGTACTTAATAGGACCAGTGTCATATGACATGAAAACTTACACAAGTGGCCTCATGTGTGGGGAGTGTTCCTCAAAGCATTCACACTTAACTGACAAAAGTAATGAATTGGACTCCTGAAACTACAAGTCAACACTGGGCGGTAAAGGTGGTGAAACAGATTTACGCACTTATAATCAAACAGTAGGTTAAGGCACTGATGGCCGGGAGAAGATGATAGTAGTGCATCAAACACCTCTTTTCATCCTGCGTACTGAACATGTGGCTTGAACGAATTTGATCACTGCCATTGGCGTGCACCAACTTATATCGTGACACATTACTCCTGATGTGTATTTTCCAAGCTTATAGGGCAAATATTCTTCCGATCTCCAACACTTCGACCACTGTCGGCAATTCAGAGTACACTTCACACCTCTTGATAAGATAGTTGGGACTGAGCGAGGTGGTGCTGTGGTCAGACACTGGACTTGCGTTTGACAATACAGAAGTTCCAGCTCCATCCCTCACAAACCTGTCTTGGGGTTTCTGTGATGTCCCTAAATAGCTTACAGTAAATTTCTAGATGATTCCCTCAGAAAGAAAGCAACCAGTTTCCTTACCTGTCCATCCCCATCCTTTCCCAATCCAGCCTTGTGCCCAACCTGCAGCACTCTTAGCATCAAGGGGACATAGAACCATAACATTTTTCTTGTGCCCACAGCAATTTCGGTGCTTGTTTTGTGCAGTGAGTGTAGGTACACATGTGGAGCGATGAATTGTCTGCCACAGGGATATGGCGATATGGCTGTTGGCAGGATGCTGTCGTCCAGCATTAAAATGGCTAATAGTCGCTGCATTATTATCCATCAATCCACAGTCACAAGCCACGACAGTTGACAATAACAAATTACAGTATAAATACAGTGTTCACATGTCGACGAAAGGCTGTAGAGGTAGTGATTTTTCTTGAATCGGTGCTGTGTCCTCACAACATTGGCTAAATTGTGACATATGTACTGATATCACAGATCCTATGCCATGTATGCTCTTCTGTTCAGTGTATCCCAACCATGGGTGCCAAGACGAGTGGTATGATTTATTTTGCTGTGTCCAGAGAGTAAGTTTGAATGGAGTGTCATTCTGTGGACCCAAGATGGCAGACAGCCCAGATATGTGACTGCTGTGAGTGCCACTGTGGTCGAGCTAGTATCGAGCATGTGTGGTGGTATAATGAGTCAGCTGCAACTAGAGGAACCAGCAATGTCTTCCAGCACAATCACCAATTTTTATGAGGCGAATAAGCCTACAGCGAAGAACCAGCAGCCAAAATGTCATGGTGGCCAATGTGTCCATACCGTGGGGTGGACCTGAAGATGTTGGAGTTACTGAGCAGCTACATGGAGATGAATGTGCAGGTTCTGGGCAGAATTGTTCCTGAGGAACTCAAGAATTTGATGCACTACACTTCTGTCACCTGAATGTCACTACAGTCTGTGAGGGGCATGGCCGCTGTGTGGACACAACAACTTGGTGGAGTGGTTGGTGCCTGTTCACAGCCAGATGGACAGTGATCCCAGTTGAGGCAGAGAACCTGGCTTCGGCATATCAAGAGGAGCACTAACTGAGAACTTTTGCAGCTGACAGTTGCATGCTGGTGACTTTATGGTTGGTACAGTGTATCGTGTGGTATACTAGCTGTACATTGGGTACATCTGATAGCAAAAGCGTTCCACTTGCAAGTCTGTGGTTGTTGTGTGACAAGGTGTGGTTGGTTATTGATTGCACATAGAAGTGTGTGTGTGTGTGCAGTGAGTGAGAGCACTTTAGTTTGTTAACTACATGATGTGAGTGTGATTAATTGTTTTGATCCTAAAATGTCAGCTTAAATTATGCTGTGAACATAACTCTCTTGTTGAGAGAGCTGCTGTGCAAATGAACTTTTACAGAGCATAATGTGTAGTTCGTTGTGGTATTATATGGTGACAGTGTTGGTAGTAAACAAATACGCAGTTTTGTGTTATGATCCTAGTTAGGTAATAGTGTGTTTTTATATTCTGTCTTTTGCTACTGAAGTTGTCTCACATATAATTACTCGTTATGTGCCAAGCATTGTAAATTTTTGTCATTGTTAGCTGTGTACGATTGTCCTAAGGTAAGGTTATTTGATGGAAGATACTTTTTATTGGTTGTTTGGAGCCCAGTGTTGGGATCTTTATAGGCTACAGAAATATCTTACTTAAGGAAACTGTATTTCTAGTCTGTTGATGTTAAACAAAATAAATTGAGTCCCACACGTACACAGCTCTCAGTCCAAACGCCACTTCATCTAAATCCTAGGCCACACATGTGACTCACTTTTTTCTTCAATAGCATGTGTCAACACAAGTAATCTGGAAGGCAAGCGTTAAAAATTCCAACCACTGTTAAGGAATGGTTCGTCAAGATATAACGCCAGCAAACAGTCCTAGAACTAGAGTGGAAGAACCTTAGGGAAACTAGTCTGAGGACAAGCTAGGCCAAAGACATTCTTCAAAATTAGGCAGAGCACTAAGAGCTTTCGTTAGCTGTGCTAATCTAATGAGCATGACTCTCTTTTTTATTACCAGGGTGTCCATAGTAGTGGAAGTTGTAGAAACGTTAGTCAATGTGCAGTCTGGTCATATACTGAAGCATGTTTCTCGTCCTTGCAGCAAGTCTGATGAACGGGTAGCGAAGAACGAAGATTGGTCTGGGCCACTTGCTGCACCACCACCACCACCACCACCGCCACCAGCAGCAGCAGCAGCAGCAGCAGAGGAGGGTGTTGCAAGAGAGATGTCCGTGGACACCCTGAGCCTTGTCGCTGGTAAGTGGGGCAACTTCTTGTATGCAATTTAGTAGGCGCCGCTACTTCCTGCACACCTGTACCACACCCTGGAAAAGTCACAAACGTTCATGTGAGGCAAGCACTGTACTGTTTAGACCCAATCCTGTGACCTAGCCTTTGCTTCAGTCTGCAGAATTTTGCCAGCGAATGCAAAAATTATGGAAACCGTTAGAGGAACTTCAGAAGTTTCATCCAAAGTCTATGATCGTATATAGCTATAGGTCTCAGAACTCTAGTTGGCTTCATGGAGCTGTGAAGGTTAGATAGATTCTTACACTTTTCTGTGCCGAATAAGTTTAAATGTGGATGAAACATGTCATTTGACTGTAGCAAGCGCTTCTGATGAGGTTTCCTCGATACCTCTGTCTGAGTAAAGAACTTATTCGCAGATGATAAAATTGTCGCAGGTTCTTTTTTTGTGCTCCGGTTTTGACCCAAGCACATAGTGAATTAAATCAGAAACGAGCTCTGGTTAATGCGATAGCAAAAGTATAGTCAACCGCCCCACATTAAGTAGCATATGATTTTTGTGCCAATCTTAATGAAGTTCTGCCACTTCAATCATTAGCAAAACGGTATTTACCATTTTCGCAAAACTACTGTTTTAAGTTCACTTTTTTTTCTCCAGGGAGTAGTGATTGATCCATGGCTAACCTACAGAAATTCATCTTTGCTGAGAGACCTGTGAACTGACTTTGAGCTTTTTAAATGCACTTTTGAAGTTTCTCCTTAGGGCATTTCGCTTCTACATTCGCAACATTGAACACCCATTTCGAAACTGGTTCTTAAGATAAAAATTCGTTTCCTGCGAGATGTCTACCCTTTTTTCTTTCTTTATTTATTTCTTCCTTTATTGTATTTTGATTCCCCCCCTCCCCCCAGAAGGGGGGCAGGCTGGCAGCAGCATAATACGCCGCTCTGCAGCCTACAGATAAATTTAAAAAACATAATTAGATGATATAACAGTATAAAGAGGTGATAAAATGGTGACTGTTTAAAACTTGTACATGGCAAAAAAGTTGTGAAGAAAAATAAAAAGCAAAGAGGTCAGTGAGGCTGATTAAAAACGCTTAGGAAACAGACAGGCACAATTAAAAAACATGGTGACAGTCTGGTTTCTGTTCACAACACTTTAAAAAGGGGACGTACAACACTGAACACTCACGGAAAATACTGCACTATAGAGTACAATGGCATATGGGTATGGAGTGGTCGGGGTTGGGGGGGGGGGGGGGCAAGTAAGGGGGAGGGGGAAGCCAATAAAGGAAGAGGGCACAGAAAAAGGGTGGGGGGGGCGGAGCAGGGCGGGCGCGACAAAGGAGTTGGGAAGACAGTGATGTCTACCATTCCATCAAACTGTAGAATCTTAATGCAGTACTCTTCCACTGCGATATCAACAGTTAGGTCGACAGATAGTTGACAAAGCACATATTTAACAAAATCACTTCCAAACTGACTACAAATTATATTGCCTGAAAATAAATAAATTAATTAATGAAGCACCCAGAAGACTTGGCTGGATGTCAAGTGTGACTTTGTATACCTGTACACCATCGATGGTAAGTAAACGATTAGAGTGGCAGTTCTCTGTGACTGGTAGAATGGCCCACCAGAGTGCCCTAGTGTTAGAAATCTTACAGACATAGCTACATACAGGCATTGTATTAAATCCAATGGCGACATGTGAAAATTTGTGTTGGACCAGAACTCGAATCCGGATGCTCCACTTCTCTATAGCAGTTCCTTTAATCACTTAAGGCACCTGACCACAGCTCCTGCCCTGCCCAAATTCCTACATGCCACACACTACAGATGTAGTGTCCTCTGTCCATTATCACCCATCACATGAGTCGCACAAGTATTCAGACAAGTAAGTGCATCCCCACAGAAGATATTATTTTGAGGTGTCTGTTCTTTTGGATATGTTAGAAAGAACAGACACCGTACATACATACTTGCATTACTGTTGTTCATATTTAGTGTTGTTACTAGGCCTGGTAAAATTATAAGAGGCAAAACAGTGTCAACATTAAGTGATGACTGTGAAGGGCACAGAGACTCTGTGAACTGATGTGAAATGGAGTTATAGCGCCTGACAGAGATTCAAAGAGTCCTCATGGCAGGTGTAAGTTTTTGAAACATTCAGATGTGACAGTGGCCCGGTGGTGGACTGCAAGGGAATATGAATGTGAATAAAATGTGTGTGAAATCTTATGGGACTTAACTGCTAAGGTCATCTGTCCCTAAGCTTACACACTACTTAACCTAACTTATCCTAAGGAGAAACACACACACCCATGCCCGAGGGAGGACTCCCACCTCCACCAGGACCAGCCACACAGTCCATGACTGCAGCGCCTTAGACCGCTCGGCTAATCCTGCATGGCAGGGAATATGAGGGCAGGCATACTCATCATCATGATTCCAATGAAACACTTATGATTACACCACAAGGGAGATTCTCCTTATTGTGCACGAAACATATTGTAACCCTTAGATATCCTTGTCTGCTATCTGAGAACAGTTAATGGACTCCCTCTACATTCTGTGTCATCCTGCAACATTGGTCAGAGACAACCAGCAGCCAGACTAGGGGATTACTATGCCATGTGTGGGCTGGCATTAACACTACAACACAAAAGGCTGCATTTGGAGTATTACTGTATGATTCTTCCAGTGTAGGGAAAAATCGGGTATCACTTCTGGTCATGGCTGGTATTGACCAAGGGAACTCTGACAGCACAATAGTATGTCACTTACATCCTGCATTTTCATATGGTGCCTTCTATGAGACAGTATCATGGCGCCATTTTTCAAGAGGACAACGATCGTCCACATGCAACATGCGTCCCCATCAGCTCTCTGTGTTATGTTTAGTTATTAGCTCTGTACCCACTAGAATATATGAGACATCAGCTCGTACGCCATCTCAATCCCAGTGAAACTATCCAGGATATCAAGGACCAGTTACATCAGCTGTGGACTAGCTAGCTTGTGTCAGGACTGGGTCAACAGTTTTATGACACAATTCTGTACTGAACCAATACATGCACCCAGTCCAGTAATCTGGCAACCCCTTAAAATTAACCCACAAGAGGTGCACTCCTTTGTCTAGAGTTGAGATATTTACGGCGAAGTCTTAGGATTCTCTTGCTCGCACTGTTTCATGGTTTACTCTCATCGCAGGCAGCTGGGGTACACTGATTCCATCCCAGAGGGGGGAGAGGGGGTTATGGGGTGGTGGCAGGAAAGTAATCCGGCCATCCCATAAAATTAACCATGACAGTTCTGTACTAAACACTGCCAACCCTGTGCATGATGCAGAACAAAGGCAGTCTCAAAAGAAGAAGAAGTAATTAATGAATAAAAGTGAAAAATTCATATTCATGAAAAGTCAGTTGTCAAAATGAAAAAATGTAAGGATAGAAACGTCTTCTGAAATGTTACTTTCACTGTCAATTGATGCTGCAAGAAGCCAATTGCATTTACACATGCAAATACTTTCATTTCCAAATAAGTTCTTGTTAGTTCCCTTTCTATAAATATTCATCACAGAGGAACTAACACCATTGATAAAATTTACTGTTTTAGATACACTTCCTCCAATGGCCCGAAACAATATTTTTGTCCCTTTTTGCAGGTAGGATAAATAGTCATCCTAATTGGACTAACATGGTTGAGAGGTTAGCAAAATAAGAGATTATCAGGAGCAGTCAAGAGTACGATGAGATCCAGAAC